>NC_135509.1:7095454-7735909 GCF_051989575.1 Stigmatopora nigra | reverse complement strand
ATAGGTGTATGTATATGTATATATGTGCTTATAGATATGTATGTGTATGTATATATGTGCTTATATATATGTATGTGTATGTATATGTATATATTCGCTTATAGATATGTATGTGTATGTATATATGTGCTTAAATATATGTCTGTGTATGGACATACGTGTTTATATATGTATTTGTATGTAAATATGAGATTATATATATATGTATATAGTATTTTTTTATTAACTTACTTATTACCTATCTATTTATGTCTAAAATGCATTTCCAATTTCTGCATCCTCACCCTCTTACTACTGTGACAACGATATTTCCCAAATACGGGATGAATAAAGTTATCCAATCCAATCAAATTCTAAAATACTAGTCAATTCATTTGAAGTGGTAGCTTGACAGCCAATGATTTAAGGGCATTTCCTTGGTCACTTTCTTCTCTAATTGGCATGAATGTGGCCGGCAACCCAAATTGAGTTTCACACCCCGTTCCAGTCTCACCTGTATCCTCCACGGGCATCAACGCAGGTCCCTCCGTTAAGGCAGGGGTTATCGGAATAGGAGGCGCAGCTTCGATGGGCCATTTCTCTGGCGGCGCAACCACAGACGGCCGAAGTCGTCACCTTTACGGAGACCAAGGATAAGGCGTCCGAGTCGAGTAGGGTCGGCGATTCGCCGGCGGTCATCTGCGTGGCGCATCCGCCCCATGCCTGGCAATGAGCACGAAGGCACTCATCCACTTGCACCTGGGTTACATTAACATGCAGTAGCGACTGCAGCTGCGAAGGAAAAGCATAGGGGCTTTAAGTATCTTCACACTTGACAGGAAGGTGATAAACGAGTGTAATGAAACACGGGGGGGAGCATAACATGACTTGGGCAACGTTCACGTGACAATAAAAACACGGGGATATACGGGATATACTATATTGTTTCATTATCCTTTAACGGTTTTTCGGGGATGTTCACTTATAGGTTGCACTTGAACGTAATGGAACGTAGGAACTATAAGGAAGACAAAGAGTTTCGACCAATCCGATAGAAAATGAGGGAAAACAACCCACGTTTCAGGTACGGTAACGGAAAAAAAAATGAAAAATGGAAGTACCTTGTCTTTGTGGGCAGAAAGTACGCCATGTAGCTTTTCCAACTGCATAAAGCCAGTAGCAGACAGTACAAAGAAATGGACGTCCACTGTCTTGTCCACGTTATCGGAAATGCTGAAAATGTTAACGCCGCCAGGTCTGACGGACAGAATCTCCGACAGGAAGTCCCAGAGTGTCTCCAGTCGAGTCTTCTTCTCGGCGCCAGAGTCGATAAACTCTCTGGCGGTTATGCCTTTGGGAAAATGAATGACGGACTCGTCAATGACAACTACGGAGAAGATCAAAAAACCGGTGGAGTTAACGCATCATTAGCAACGACAGCAAGTCCGCCATCTCCAGTTATTGATTTGCCTAAATGTGGGTGAGTCAAATGGAAATGGACATGACGCTTCAAAATCAACGTTACAGTCGAAGGCCAAATCGATTGGAATCTTTTGCGGCCGCCTTCCAATCAGATTTAGAGAATATAGCACCTTTCATCTTCCAAAATGATAATGGCTTGTCACAAAGGTTCCGTAATAGCCTTTGACTCGCCTCTTCTATTGACTTTTAAATGTCAAGGACTTCACCTGACACTTGCAATTTGACCTTTAGCGCCCTGATTTGTGGAGACAGAAAAATTAACGGGGAAACTGTTATGAGTAAACAATTCATCGGAAAGTTGAACACAAAAGGGAAACTGATTTGGAAGAGGGCGATTGAGGGCGATAGACGTCCAATCGTTTCTCTGACCGCAAGGGATTAAAAAAAAAATTAATAAATATGTTTTTTTGAGAAATAAACCACATTTATTAGAATATTTTTTGTCCATTTGGACATTTTAGTATTTTTTAATGGATTTTAAATGATTTATATGCATTATATTTATGGTTATTATTCATTAAATTTAAACTGTATATTTTTTACAGATATTTCTCAATGAATTCATTTATTTAACATAAAATTATTATCAACATTTTTATTGCCTATGGCGAAATAAACAGTTGGATGACAAATGGGGGCCGCAAAATATTGTCTTCATGGGTCATAATTGGCCCCCGGGCCTTATGTTTAAAACCTCAGTCTTTTATAAGCATGATAAATATATATATATATATTTTTTTTAAATTTCTGAATTCATGCATGCAAGGGTTAAAGACATTGTATCCTATTGAAATGAAATTATTAACTCTTCTTTTTGGTCATGTATTCCCGTCAATAAGCCTTAATAGTGCTTAGTTGCAGATTTGCACGAATATAGTGCTTTTTTAACCTGTCAATCAGAAAACAGGACAAAATAATCTGGTTATAACACATAAATTACCAATGAAACGTAGCGAGGCAGATGACAACAGTGCTTTTTCCTCCAGTTCTCTCACATGGACTCGAACCCCAGATATGACGTCGGGCCACACGCCATCCGATACACCGACTCTCATCCAGTAGCTACCAGCTGGCGTGTTTTGACGAAAACTCAGCATTCCTGAGCTTTGGTTCACGCTGAAATATCTGTCGATTGAGGACAAAACAGCTCAGGTTGAGGAAAATTAACATAATTGCCAGCAATGATTCTTACAAAGCAACATTTTTTGGTCATTTGTAATAATTCTGAAAGTCAGTTTTTGTGACTGCATGACTTTTCTGGTGTTGGGTTCTATTCTCTTTCCATCCCATAATTAGGTGCATCCATTCTGAGTAATGCAGGCAGTGGTGGATATTTTTCATTAGCATTCTTAACAGGTTTGCAGGTGCAAATTATCACATGCCAATGCTAATATGAAAAATTCTTGCCTTATAAAGATAAGGCTGCCTGCCATATACCTTGATATCATATTTTGGGTCACGTAATATTTATTATAGTAGTACAAATTTGGCATACATGGCCCAAAAAACTGTTTTTTATGGATGCATAAAAAGATACATTGATAAATTGTTAAAACAATAAAAATTACAAGTATTATTATATAATACTATAGAAGGATGCATTATGCTTATGGTACTAAATGATAAATAATGAATAAAATTGCATAAATAACAAATTTAAAAAAAATAATGGATGATTTAAAATCTTATTTTCAGTTTTTCATTTTTTATGAAAGCTTTTCAAAAATAAACAAAAAATGTAGGAAAAATCCCCCAATCAAAAATGATTGGACGTTGATCTTAACAAATAAAAATAATTTAAATGATTAAAATAATCATATTTTCAGTTAATCATTTTTAATGAAAGCTTTTCAAAAACAAAAAAAACAAAAATAAAGTAAAAATCTCCCAATCAAAAATGATTGGACGTTGATATCAAACAAGTTCTTTAAAAGAATACTACTCATTACACCAAAAAAGTTTTTTTAATGAATCTAATGGTCTTCTGGTTGTCAGTCAATTAATAATTGCACCTTGAATTTGAAGATAAATGCACAAAGCTTCCTTGGAGAAAACTGAAAGTAGCTGTTGAAACTGAGTTTATTTTCTTTAATATCTCTGAAATTACCTGACAGATGGCATTCTGAAAAATACATATTTTTCTTCAGTCCTTGGAAATCTTCCAGTAGAATGTCTGGTCCATATCAATTAAAAAAAATATACTCAACATCACTGAGGGAATGGAAAAAGATAGGCTAACTCCTTAAAGCCCAAGCTTCTAAAACAGTTGATAGTTGTCATGGTAACTGTCAGAGATTGCTGGATGAATGTACAAATATGCAATTGGTATTTCTTATCTGATCTTCACTTTTGAATGCCGAGTAGATGCACGCAAAGTAGCCACGTATGAGTGTGTGTATATGCTTGACGCAGTGTATTTGTGAAGACCATTGAACCACCTTCCGCTTATGAAAACAGATTTGTTTACATTCAAAATTTTAGAAATACATTTATATGCAGGTATTACATCCAGCTGAAGAGTTTGTGTAACCCTGAATCGCAAGCTAGCCTGGAACATTTTCCTGTGCGGATGTTTGGTCGCTGGTCTTTTGGTCGCCAGTCTTTTGGCCGCCGGTCTTTTGGTCGCCAGTCTTTTGGTCGCCAGTCTTTTGGTCGCCAGTCTTTTGGTCCCTTTCTGTCGCCGGTCTTTTGGTCCCTTTTTGTCGCCGGTCTTTTGGTCCCTTTTTGTCGCTGGTCTTTTGGTCGCCGGTCAAATGTACTTAGATATTAAACAATACTTAGATATTAAACAGTACTTAGATATTAAACTCTCTCTCTTAGATATTAAACTCTAATGAATATAATTTTGAGAGCTGGTTTCAACAGTAAACTCTTTGTCACCATTTGACCGGAGACCAAAAGACCGGCGACCAAAAGGCCGGCGACCAAAGACCGGCGACCAAAAGACCGACGACCAAAAGACCGACGACCAAAAGACCGTCGACCAAAAGACCGGCGACCAAAAGACCGGCGACCAAACGTCCGAGCAACGAACATTTTAGATCAAATTACCATAATTTCTGCACTATAAGGCGCAACGAAAAGACTTAACTAAGATCTAAGATGGGCAATTCATTTAAGCTGCATTTCATATTACCGAAAATACGGTATTCCAATGGCAACATTCACCAAGATTAAAATCATTAAACCGATGAGCATTTCCATTCTGCTTTTGTTCTGAAAAGCCTCAAATGAAGGACTTACTTTGCCGCACTGGTCTCCAGAGTGTAGGTTTTGTTATCCCAGTCATCGGGATCGAGGGTGTGTACTTTCCCCAGTGTTACATTTGCCATCTTCCCTGTTTAAGAAAAACACACAAAAACACACGTTCCTTAGGGACCAGTATTGCCGATGCCGACGCTTATCTCCTTATCTAGCCTTCTCGTCTACTTATTATGATCATGGCTATGGAGTTCAGCTAGGATGAATAGATTCCCAGCGCTCCACTTCAGAGAGTGTGGAGCGTCAGGAAGCCGGCCTATCTGAGTATGGATTATGTTATTATCAAACCGCAGTGCCAGAGTACGTACTGTATCTAAGTAAACAATGGCTGCCTGAATGAGTCAGACTTCTTCTGTTTTCCATCATTACGGGTAGTTTCGAGCACTTTTACTAGCATAAGGATGGCCAACACGCATTTCATATGAAAGGCATTTCCTACATGTATTTAAGTAAAAAAATGGAGAGTTATTTCGACATCTCACAATGGAAGAAATTATGTTTGTAATTTCATGCTTCGCTCAATGATGCATTGCTTGGCTTCGATCGATTATGTGAGTGCCAAAGGTTGTAATTCCATCTGTGCCCTAGGATGGACTGGCGACCAGTCTAGGACAAGAGGTGTTGAAAATGAATGGAAGAATGTTCACTCTATAGAAGCAAGATCAGATTTTTTTTTTTTTTTAGCAAATTATGATGACTCTGAACTCTTGGACAGTTTTAAGTTGCAGTGTCAAGGTTACACTAAGGTTGGAACCACCCAATTAAGACCTAAAACTTTAAAAAAAAACAGTTTTTAGAGTATTTTCACGACTATAAGGCGCACTTAAGTCTCAAATTTTCTCCAAAATAGACAGTGCGCCTTATAATACTGTGCGCCTTATAATACAGTGCGCCTTATATACGGAAAAAATGTCATTCATTGAGGGTACGCCTTATAATGCGGTGCGCCTTATAGTCGTGAAAATACGGTAGTAAAAGCCTTCCCCATCATTCCCGTTTTTCTCTTGAGCAATCACTTGGGATTCAAAACAAAGAGAAAAGAGCAGTAGAAAGAAAAACGAAAAATGTAATTTAAAAAAAACATTAACTCACCCCTGCGGCTATACACGTAGATATCTTTCTCCCCTGCCTGATGGGCGTTATCATTCTGGTCGCCAATGATTATTGTTAAAGTACTTGTGGCCGTCATAGCTGGATAGCCGCTGTCAGTCATCACCACAGGCAACAAGAAGTCACTCTGCCTTTCCCTGTCAAATCTTCGTAAGGCCGTGAGTGTGGCGGATCCGTTGCCGTGATCCTGCAGGTGAAATTCCGCCGAGTAGACGGATGGCAACGAGAGAACGAAAGGAGCCCCGTGTTCTGGGGTATCTCGGTCTGAAACCTGAAGCAGGGTTGATGTGGCGTTGAGAGCCACCACTTGAGGCGCTGGACTATTTTCCCACAATATGGGATTGTAGGCGGTCTCAAATTCTGGGCCGTTGTCGTTGACATCTGATAGAGGCAAGAAGATTGTCACACTGGCTGTCAACGCCGGATTGCCGTTGTCACTCGCTATTACAACCAAATCGTAACTGGACACCGCCTCACGATCCAGCGGCTTGGCGACTGTAACAATACCCGATTGGCTCACGTTGAAATCTCCGTATGGGTCAGAGTGAGGGAGAATACTGTAGGAAATCTCAGCGTTGGAACCAGAGTCAGAGTCAGTAGCTGGCACTTGTATGATAGTGGTTCCTATAGCGATGTCCTCCTTTAAAGGGGACAGGCGATGAGATTTCTGGGCAAACATGGGGACATTATCGTTTTTGTCCTCAACTAAAATGTAACATTGGATGAAGCTGGAGAAGTCAGCGTCTTCAACTTTGATGGTTAAGTTAAACTTTTGCTCTCCGGGTTTTTCAAAATCAAGTTTACGCTTCAATCTCAAAACACCCATCTGATCCAATCTATGAGTGGCCATGTAGAACTGTTGTCCTGGGTCTCCATCAACCACAGAAAATGAAAGTTGACCATTTGGCCCCGCATCTGGGTCCTTCGCACCCAACTCCAGAACGACAGTGTCCAAATCGGCGGATTCGGGCACTCTGGCAGCACACCTCTCCTGCTGAAACTTTGGTTCATGGTCATTAATGTCTGTTAAGATAACAGTGGCAGTTGCTGTACTTGTCAACTTCCCACCATCGCAAGCCTCCACGATAAGCCTATGATTGTCCGCCAACTCCCTGTCCAGACCTTCTGATGCCACTGATATGGTTCCAGTGCTGGAATCGATCATAAAAAGATCTTCTCCATTGGCGTTCTTAGCATTTTCAGTAATTTGGTAGCTGAGGATTGCATTCTGGCCTACAGCCGCATCGTCGAGGTCTACAGCCATCATTTCGACAACAAAAGTTCCTGTTGGCGAATTTTCCTCGATACTACTAAGGCAATTATCCGGAAGGCAAGAGAAGGTGGGGGCATTGTCATTGATGTCCCACACGTTGATGATAACATCCGTAAAACCGGTTAATCCCTCGCCCTCCTCGTCTGTCGCCATGACGACGAAACGCCAGACGGCACGCTCTTCTCGATCCAAAGTACGTTGGGCGTACATCTCGCCCGTTATGTCGTTGATCATAAAGTGGGATTCGGCGCCTTGGCCGTGGATGGAATATCGTATGGCTCCTTGGTTAGCGTCTTTGTCTGGATCGGTCGCCGTTACCTGCGAGGATAAAGACAAGAAAATGTATTTTTTTACTACAATTTCTCCTCCTACTTTTTTCAGAAAGTATCAACTTTGTATCTTACTTGTAAGACAAAGACAGGAGACCCATCGAGTTCTTCTGTGACTGATCCATAGTACTCATTCATGGAGAACACCGGTGCCTCGTCGTTTTTGTTCACCACTGTCACCACCGCGGCTGCGTAGTCTTCCCACTTCCCATCCGAGGCCAGAACCAGAAGTTTGTATCGTTTTTGCTGTTCGTAGTCTAGCGGTTGTGCGATGAATATGGTCCCCACTTCTGGTTCAATGTCAAAAACGCCACCTTTGTTGCCAGATGTGATCTGATAACGTAACTTGGCGTTGGCTCCTGAAACACAAGATGGACACTGTGGTTTACAACCAGAGTTTCACTAAAAATACCAGTTTTTACATTGCGACTAACTCTGGACAATCTGCCCAACCGCGAACTACATTTTGGATTTTAGTCTTCAATCTGTACTTTTTCTTCTGAGCAGTCCACCAACCAAACTGAAATCCGACACCCCTGATCTAAACCTTTGTCTCTTAATTCATTTTCAACTTCACCCTTCCATTTTTATAGTTTTAATCCTGCACTAATTAGATACAACTCAAACAAAAGAAAAAGCAAAACCCATAAAAGATAACACACTCTGATAGGATTGAGTAGAAAATGTCTTTAATGCTCTAACATAGGATTGAGGGTGATTGTATAGAAAATCTCTATATGTAGACTATTCAATCAAAGGGTTTGAAAGTCAAAGAGATTAAAAAAAATCTCCTGGAATGTACAGTATTTGCTTTCAATGACCCTGTTGGGTTAAAGTAGCTCCAATCCGTCGTATAAATACTCTAATCTGGACTATTAACACAAGCAGGGCTGACAAAGTGCAGCTTGTCTCCCACTGAAATCTGGCGAGGCTTACAACGGTCTCTAACCCGAACGTCGAGTTCTTAAACACGCTAGATTGAGTATAGGAGCGCAACAGTGCTTTAACAGTGGGGGTTGCTGTTATTCCACAACTGTTTATCATTAGTGATGCAGTACACTTTGAGCTGCACCCCCGCTTACCCATAAATACTTGATTAACAGACCTCAGAGTGTCTGATAAAGGGATGGCAATGTACTTCTATAGAGAGGATGAGAAAGTGCTTTATTGCTTAAATCCCAGCCACCCACTGAGTGGGAGCTTGTCACTCTTTTTGGAACATATGTGCATCAGTGCATTACCAAATCAGGAGTGCTTCTAAATCCAGCGTGCTAAAAACGGTGTCAGCAAAATCATTTTTTCAGATGAGGTCAGACTGGACGGTGGGGGTTGTTTTATGAATGTTCAGGGTGTGCAGACTGTAATCTTTTGGTCATCGCTGACTTTTGAATCTCTATTTTAGCAGATCCAGACAACTATATAGCTTTAATATTATAATCAATCTTGTTTATTGTAAAATAGTCAATCTTATCATTTATTTTCTGATCTGCGTATCCTTACATGAGTCGTGGGGGTGTGGAAAGATAAAAACTTTGTCTTACAAAATGGTATTTTACTTTACTAAAAAATCAAAATTAGCAGTTTTTGGCCAAAAAAGTAGAATCACAAAGTTTAAGGAAATTGATCATTTACTTTCAGGAGAAGAGAACTTCTAAATTATATCAAGTCTCAAAATATTTTTTGTCATTTTTAATCATTTTAATGCCAGAACAGTGTGAATCTGAGCCAAATGTGAGCATTCACTAAACAAATGATAAACTAGCAGTCAAATTACTCAAAAAAACAAAGAAAAATCATAATTAATTCATCTTAAAAGTATGAAAGTCCTCAAAACATCAAAATATCGATGACCACGCAATTGACCAATCACCAATAACCAGAATTCATAAAATCTGCCTTTTTAGATCACCTAAACTGCATAAGTCAAACTCTTTTTTGTTCACCACATAATTTCTCCATTTTGAGACAGTGCTTTACATGACAAACAAAATGCTAGCAGTTTTTCAGTATCAATAAAATCTTTGTTCCTTCCCCATCCAGTTGTCCCATCCAGCTTACCTTCATCTTCATCATTAGCACTGACAGTGACAACAACCAGACCCACGTCTGCGTCTTCATCCACGGCCACTTCATAGAGCCTCTGAACAAAGGCCGGCTTGTTGTCATTGACGTCGCTGATGAAAACCCGAACATATGCCGTATCTATAGCACAAGGATATGACAGCCTTTGTAAGAAATCGCAAAATCTGGCATCATTTCATCATGTCCTTTATTTATGAAGTGAAGTGTATAAGAACTGTCAACAATAGCAAACTGTGAAGTGAATTTTGTAAACTGTTAGGTTAAAGACAAAATACATGTAGAAATGAAATATTTATAAGTCGGCACGCATTTGTATCAAAACATGTCACTCATGGCATCCTCATTAAATTGCTTCCTTTTTTGGCAGTAAATCGAATAAATTACTTCTTTGCCAAGTAAACATAAAAATACTGGGACGCGTCAATTTAAAGGTGTCGCAGAAGTGATAATAATACGGGAACGTGAATGTTTTTGTTTTTATATTTCACCGCCTCTTGTCTATCCCAAGGGTTATGAAGAGAGAGAAAGAAAAAGGTAATGTTTGTAGAGGAGATGAGCCCTTCTAGATGTTTGAGATATGTCGCGGAAGACATGGCTAAGTCAGATTGCAAATACTAAGCAGGCCAGACAACCCTTAGAGAGATGACTTTCCTTTTCAAAACATCAGACTTTACGCATAATTACATCTTCACAAACATTCGAAAGACTCACTTTGGAATGCAAGCGTCATATTTACCACATTTTATGACTCCCGAAATGCCACTCAGACAGGGTTGTAAATAAAAAAGTCATTAGTTAGAAAACGAGTAGTTGAAATTAACACTGGGGGGGAAAGAGTTCTTGGCATAATGTCTAGGATTGTCAATAACTGCAGTATTTTTTTTAGAAAGCGCTACACATTGTGTAGTCCTTTTTTAGGTATTTCTGGAGAAAAAGGTAATGTTAGTCAGAATTGACTTCCAATATTGAACCAAGAATGACAAAATTAAAGCAAATGTCAACACCGTGCTTTTTAAAATGAATATAGAAACAATGTTCATGACCTTAATCAAAATATTCATTTCTTGCCTTAAAAAGTGAATCTAGGCAGACATGGAAATATATTAAATTTGTATGTGCTTTTTTTGCCATTAATACATTGCCAAGGTATCAAAAACTAGTATATTTAGTTGTAAATCTGAAAAAATACTGATTTAAAAAGTTATGGGTTACAAGTTTTTAGAAGGAATGACCTGAATTTGGCTGTTTGTTTTTTCCAGGCCGAGCCGATTCTTGTCCATCCACCGACTGGACTTCCAATAAATAAGAACTGCGGGCTTCTCGATCAAAAACGGCTTCCGTGTAGATGACCCCAAGTTTGGGTTCAATCCGGAACAAAAGGTGGTCACCGCTGTTGTCGTTAAGAAGTGAGTAGCTGATCTGCGGATTCAAAAGAAGACTTCTCATCAACTCATTGACTGCTGTTGACGATAGGCATCCAATCATGTGGCTCCTAAAAATGACTCCATATCACCAGTAAGCTGTCATTCTATCATAAATGGATAGTTCTAATGGAATGGATGTCAATGTCAACTCGATTTCATGAGGGCCAGATCATTTTAGATATAACATTTAAATATTGTTTTTATAAATTGATTAAAATAACTGGATCAAAAGTCCTGAATATTCAGTTTTTTATAGATCTAAAAAAAATTATTCAAGCTTTTTTCTTAGTAAGGAAAAATCTCTGTTCATGTTCCATATTAAAGTGGAAAATAGACAATATTTGTATAGATTTTTAGATTTTACAAAATGATTTTTGAACTAAAAACACAGAAAAAATTGATTAAAATAATTTCAATTAGTGATCTTCATTTGAATTTGATCCTAAAACAGAAAGTCGGCACTCATGATTTACTTTCACAGGCCACACAATATGATGCTGCGGGCCAGATTTAGCCCCTGGGCCGCCACTTGGACACCTGTGAACTAAACGGTATTTATTTCAATTTTTAGAGCCACATGATTGGACGGCCAAAAGAGTTAACGCTACTCCATCATACCTCTCCATTCTGACCCAGGTCTTTGTCATGAGCTGAAACCTGAAGAACTGAAGTTCCCATCTGAGCCCCTTCCGTCACAGACGCTTCGTAGATGGACGACGTAAAAAATGGCACATTGTCGTTCACATCTTGACACAGAGGCGAGAATTAGTTGCCATTTACCGTCATAACGTTATCCCCCTTTTTTTGCAGTACCTGTGACATTCACGTGAACGGTGCAGAAAGCAGCGAGCGGCACGGCGGCCACGTTCTGCGCTCGCACTCGTAGAGAAAAGAACGGCGTGCTTTCATAATCCAGAGGCTCCGATACGAGGATGGAGGCGGAGCCATCTTCGCGATTGGGGGACAGGTAGAAACGAACTGGCATGTTGGTTTCCGGGACCATTCCATCTTCTAGATTGTAGGTCACCCTGGGGTCACCTAGCTGAGATGTTGCCTTGATTGTCTGAACAAAAGACAAAAGACGGGAAGGACAGCTTTTATGTTAGCAAAACACAAGTTCCGACAAGGTTGAATGTAAGTTATTATTTTTTATCAGGTCCCCACCTTTAATTAACTCTTTAAAAAGAGCAAATTTTGCTATAATTGTACTGATATATGAGCAGTTAGTACCAGTCCTCCCAGTTTAAATGTGTTCGATGTCTGTTGTTGTCAATGGCAGGCATTGATTTAAATACTATGAAATGTAAAATAAACATTTACTACATAACAATTTTGAAAATATTTGTAAAAGTTATATAAACATTTATGATTTGTGATTTACAGGTGTAGTTTCTTGTTGAAAATTCATGTCTTCTCATCTCAAGGTTGTAATCCAGGTATTTTGTCAAATTATGGGATAAAAATATAATCTCATCTCATTTTTTGAACCGCTTGATCCTCACTAGGGTCACAAGGGGTGCTGGAGCATCTCCCAGCTGACCAGAGGCCCACCAATCACAGGGCACAAGGAGACAAACAACCATTCATGCTCACACTCATAACTAGGAGCAATTTAGAGTCCAATCAGATTACCAAGTCTGTTTTAGGACATTGAGTACCCGGAAAAAAACCCACACAGGCCCGGGACAAGATGCAAACTCGACACAGGTCCACCAACCTGGATTTGAACCCAAGACCCCCGAGCTGTGAGGCCAACCCACTAACCACTCATCTACCAGGATGGAAATCATTGCAATAAACTAAATGACAACTCCATCTTTTAAATCTTCATCAACTAAAAAGCAAAACACAAACTCAGTGCCACCCCTGAGAATTTCCCACATTCTCATTTATCTGAAATGAGGCACACTAACGAAAATATTTGCATTTAACACATCTTAAAGTTAAAACAATTTCCAAAAATTAAAAAAAATCAAGTGCTATCCCCTAAGTGACAAGTTACCACGCAATTCCCCCCCCCCCCAAAAAAAGTGCCTTCTACAGTATTTCCGCATTCATTAAAAGGTTAAGTTGACCTGTAAACGGATATAATTTATCCCCCCACCCTAAAAAAAAAGAACTGAGAAGCATCATTCATCAAAAATGCATCTCCAAAACAGCACCTTAGTTGTTTTCAGCAATTTTTGACAGCTTATCAGCATGAAATATAGCAATTGTAGAGTTGTTAGCTGAACAGCCTCAGGCGGAGAGCAACGACATCCTTTTTAGAGAGGTAATCAACTTCAACTCTTCATTCTGCCGCCGTGTTGTCGTACTCACAAAATCAGATTAGAGGTCCTCAAATGAACGATGAAATCGGCAATTATTGACCCGCTTCATCAAAACAAGACTATGTTTTGATCCCAATCCAATTCTGGAAAATGTAGCATTTAAGCGGAAAAATGTTTAACCTTAGGGACTGCAAATGTCCTGTCTGTAAAAATATTAACTGCCATTGACGGCAATAGATGTCCAATTCATTTAAATTTAGGAGGAAAGAATTAAGGCATGAATATTTGTGCGTATTATTTCCAATTCAAGCGCACACTGGTAATCTTCTTAATTAAAAACAAAATCCTTTTAAGACAAGTATTTTGAAGCAATTAAACGGTGCTTAATGTAGATTATTTCATCATAAAGCCTCAAATGATTTTTACACAGTTATATTTTTCTCATTTTTTTTCCAGGATAAATACATTGAGAATTTTTTTTAAAGCTAATTTCAGACAATATACTACTACACAGGCAAAATGATAAGGAAAATATTGTCTTTTCTGCCTTGTTTTTGGTGTCATTTTAATTACCGTATTTTCACGACTATAAGGCGCACTTAAAAGTCTTAAATTTTCTCCAAAATAGACAGTGCGCCTTATAATCCAGTGCGCCTTATATATGGAAAAAAATGGGGAAAAAAACGAAAAACCACCACTGTCGGATATTAAAAAAACACAAACGCCTGAACTGAAACAATAATGTTAAATATGTAGATGCCATCTTAGTTTACAAAATCTTCCATCATATAGCTCCTCCCCCACTGCAAGATTTTATCCAAAAAAAAATCCAAAACATCAACAATGGCTGGCTCTAGAGGTGACTGTGTAGTGAGTGAGTGCTTCATACCTGGAAGTCAATAGCAATTACCTTATTTTCACGACTATAAGACGCAGTTAAGTCTTACATTTTCTCCAAAATAGACAGTGCGCCTTATAATACAGTGCGCCTTATAATACAGTGCGCCTTATATATAGAAAAAACGTAATTCGTTGAGGGTGCGCCTTATAGTCGTGAAAATATGGTAATTCGCAGGCTCACATTTTTTGGTGAGTGAAGTAAGATGTTGAAAATGGATGGGTGGGGGGGGGGGGTTTGGGGGGCTGTCTTGTGTTTTTCATTTGTCAATGAACCGTATGAAGTATTTTCCATTGTGTGCCAATGTGACTTTTTCCAACAACGGGCTCATAACTATTGAACCTTGCCGCTAATAATATTCCATCTTTCATGACACAGTACCGCTATTGGCGTGTCTCTGGCGGCGTTTTCGGGTACGACGACGTGGTAGCTTTCCTCTTCCCATCGTGGCGGTTGATTTTTAACGTTAGTGATGGTGACGGAGAGTTCCACTGTGGCGCTCTTGTTTCCTCCGTCAGTGGCGCTGATCTCCCGCGTGATGTAGCTTCTCTGAAAAGTCCAAATCATTCAGATTCATGAAAGCATTCAAACCATTGGTGAAAGATGACGGCGTTCTGTCACATTTTATTCCCTCAGATTATTTCATCTATTGGTTTTTTCTACTTTGTCAAATTTTGCTACCTTTTTTTCCTTTTGCTCGACTTCCATTCAATTCAACTTCAATTCATTCATTTAATTTACATTCCATTTATCTTGGTAAGGGTCGCAGGGGTGCTGGAGCCAACAATGGGCACCAGGAAATAATTAATCAGATGATCAGCCAATCATAGCTAAGGGACAATTTAAAGCAAGGGGGTCGGACTCGAGTGGGTTCGCAGGACCATTTTAGATATAATATTTTGATTTTTTTTAATGAATGGATTAAAATAACTGGATAAAAAAGCCCTTAATATTCAGTTTTTTATAGATCTAAAATAATACCTTTTTTCTTAGTAAGGGAAAATCTCTTTTAAATGATATGTGCCATATTAAAATGGAAACAGAAAATACTTTTACATATTTTTAGATTTTACAATGATTTTTGAACTAAAAACTAAAAAAATATGGATTAAAAAATAGCAATTATCGATTCTAATAGGAAGAAAATCTGGGAATTTTATATACATGCTTATTTTAATTTGATCCTAAAACAGAAAGTCGCCACTCATGATTTACTTTCCCGGGCCACACAATATGATGCGGCGGGCCAGATTTGGCCCCAGGCCGCCACTTTGACACCTGTGATTTAGAGAGTTCAACCAGCTAGCCTATCATGCCTGTTTTAGGGATGTGTGTGGAATTGAACCCTTACTTTTAGAACTGTGAGGCAGATGTTCTAAACACTCTCTAGGCTTTTTATGCATTAAAAAAAAGAAAGAAATGAAAAGAAAAGATGATCAAATAATAACTGTCAATCAATTAAAAGTTTGCCCTTCTAACATTGAAAATGTTAAATTAAATTTTACCAAATATTTTTTTGTAGAAAACGGGCATGCAAACTTAACATGAGAAAAATGTGGATGAGTTTTGAATGGCCCACTCCATCTTTTAATTAGCCTAACAACAACAAAGTGAGTAATATGCATTGCGCAAAAGTTGATTAAGTTGGAAGTCAGGTAGCACAAAAGCTCCTTTGTTGCTTGTCTATTTTCTGTAATTGAAGCACTCGGAAATGAATGGCTAATTTCAATCTTCTATTCATCCAATACAAGTTCACAGGAGAATAAGCAGAACATCTTATTGGAGTATTTGCCTCTTTTTTTTTCCTTTGCCACGTCATTGTGCGTCAAATTAAGAAAAAGACATTTATTCAGTACTCTTTTTTTTTAACAGAAAAATACGCACGCTCTCAGATATTTTTTTTGTCTCGTTGGAGAAATGAATTGTTAACTTTGAGCGTGTCAAAACATCCAACTCAGTTGGATCTTAATGCAAATGAGGGACAGGCATTTCTATTATTCCATTACTAGATGATTGCTATGTGCCAAAAAAAAAAAAGGCGTTCTTACATCAAAATTATATTTTTTGCTTGTGTGGAAATTCAATTTGTATTCTTGAGCCCACACAATTATTTCTTGAAAGTATGGGTAAAGCATTGCTACTCGCGATAACCATTGTGGATGGGAAACTTAACTGGTGGCTCTTTGAATGACTGTAATTTTTTGAATAGAAAGCACACAGAAATGTAGATTTGTAAAGAAAAGAGTATTTTTGCATACAAAAGATTTACTAGGCTATAAATAGATAATATATAGTGGCTAGAGATGTTGTCATAATGTTAAACTTTGGAAATAATGAAATATTGATACCAAAAATTACAGTATTTTCACGACTATAAGGCGCACCCTCAATGAATGACATTTTTTCCATATATAAGGCGCACTGTATTATAAGGCGCATTGTATTATAAGACGCACTGGAGTATAAGGTGCACCGGAGTATAATGTGCACCGGAGTATAAGGCGCACTGGAGTATAAGGCGCACTGGAGTAGAAGGCGCACCGGAGTATAAGGCGGAGCGGAGGATAAGGCGCACTGGAGTATAAGGCGCACTGTTTATTTTGGAGAAAATTTAAGACTTTTAAGTGTGCCTCATAGTCGTGCAAATACGGTAGAACTATTTATTATTAAATAACAATTTTAATAAAATAAAAACACAAATGGTATTTTATATTATTAGATATTTTGGTGTTGTAGTTGATGATAAGTTTGCTTTAAAAAGTAATCAACATTTTTTAATTAGGATTATCACTAGTAGACGTCCAATCAATTTAAAATGTAAAAAAAATAACACTAATTTCAAGGATAGTGCAAAATCAAAATTACTCCATGGCATCAAATTTTTTGTGGAAAATCTAAAAAAAAGAGGTTTCCTGCAAAATCAAAATTACTCCATGACATCAATTTTTTATGGAAAATCTAAAACAAATGATGTTTCCAGTCAAATAACATATTTGGATACAATTCATCAATATTTGGATACTTTGGAAAACACTGCTAAACACATAGCGCTCATCAGTATGTCAAAACTGTGAATTACAAAAAAAGTATTGGTTTGTAACCCTATATTTAAATCAAAATCTGACCCAAAAGTGTGATATTACAAGGCACAAAATGTCCTTAAAATATTCTTTCAACATAGCCCTTGCTATCTTCTAGTACATTTCAACAAGAATATATCTCTACTATCTTTAGCATATAATTTAGCACTTCAATTCAATATCTCCACATTCCCACTGGGACCGGTGTATATAGTGTGATCCACCATAGTACATCTACTTTGCAAATTGAGGCCGCCAGAAAAAGAAATACAAAGTGAATAATACCCTGGACCAGACATTTCAAACTAGCAAGTTTATTAATAGCGGCTTTTATGAAGGGACTTACACTACAGAGAGTTTAGGCATGATTCAAATACCAGCACAAGCCCTGTCTTCAATATGCAACGTCTTTGTTCAGTGGAGGTTCGTTCTTAACACTTTCAATTTAACATGAAGTCAGTTGGAGGGAAAAAAGTATCAGAGACTTTTCACGCCCACACTTTTAAAAGTATGCTGAATAATACACAAGCGTGAGTGCCATTGCGAGTTTCTGACTGAAAAACAGATGCATATTTGAATGACTTAGATGTTTTCACATTTCGAAATATGTGGAAGATAATGTGCAATGTTCATTTAAAAATTATATTAAATTGAGTAAGTGACACGTAACTGACCTCAGGAAAGGTGGATGGTTAGTTTATAAATAATAACCTGGTATTGAGGGCGATAGGCGGTGTCCAATTCGTTCGAACTGGGAGGGCTGACGAGGAATTTGTTCATTCGTTGTCAGGCTTTCTCGTTTCAAATGAGATTCGACGGGTGACAAAGTGATTTAAATTAGAGCCGCCTGATTGAGTTTCTCTTTTAGATGAAGTTATTTTATCTTGAATGTGAGGTTGCAATCACACTAATGATTGGAATTATTACAGCTAATGGTTGTTCATAAAAGATAGGTAATGCTCTACTAGGAGTTGTGAGTGGTATTGAGTCTTGTGACTGACTGGGTGGAGATAGAATAAAATTAGTCATCGGTTTTTAGGGAAAGTGATGATTTCAGGTCATTTATAAAAAGAAATCGTAAATACTTGCGTGAATCATGTAAGCTACAATATTAATATTTGGTGACGTACACACATGGCTAATGCTATTCAAATAGTATCCTTTCAAAATAAATGCAAAATGTTTAAAGTTTATTTTGGACTTGACTTTGCATTTCGAGATGAATTGCCATGGTATATTAAATTGGCGGGCCAAAAAATAATAATAAATCTAAATTTTAATGTTTTTCATGTAAATTTTCTGAAGAATAACATTGCTTGATTTTCCATTTATTTTTGGGTACTTTACCCTTTCATTGTACATTCTTATACTCAGATTCGCCTTATAGTCCGAAAAATACCCCAAACTTTTTTTTCATGTAAATTTTCTGAAAAATAACATTGCTTAATTTTATTTATTTATTTATTTATTGGTACTTTACCCTTTCATTGTACATTCTTATACTCCGATTCACCTTATAGTCCGAAAAATACCCCTAATTTTTTTCATGTAAATTTCCTGAAAAATAACATTGTTTAATTTTATTTATCTACTTATTCATTTATTGTTTGGGTACTTTACCCTTTCATTGTACATTCTTATACTCAGATTTGCCTTATAGTCCGAAAAATACCCCTTATTTTTTTTCATGTAAATTTTTGGGGAAAAATAACATTGCTTAATTTAATTTAATTATTTATTTATTTTTGGGGTACTTTACCCTTTCATTGTACATTCTTATACTCAGATTATAGTCCGGAAAATACCCCTAATCCTCCAGCACTACGCAGAAATCATGTCATATTACATTTTTTCATATTTCACACAACTATGTAGTTATTTCTGACTAACCTGTGATATTGGTTGGTTAACATACACCCATCCAGTAACCGCATTGACCTTCAGGTATTCCGGTTGCTCCAACGACATAGAGTAAGTCACCGCGGCGTTGGTACCAAAGTCGTCATCGTGAGCTGCCACACGTAGAAAACTGGTACCCACCAAAGTGTCTTCTCTCAAGAAGTCTAAGGTGGATGAAACAAACGCACTGCCTTTGAATTTGAACGGCAAACGGCGTCAACTGTCGTCAAGTGACTTACATTCGTAGCGCGTGTTCTCAAACTTGGGGCTGTTGTCGTTCTCATCCAAGATTTGGACGGTGAGCTGACAGATCCCAATGAGCGGTTCCTCTGCCCAATCAGTGGCCGTCACTGTAACAGAATACTCTCTCTGCCGTTCCCTGTCAAAGCGCTGGGCCGTCACGATGGATCCTAGAACGCCGCAGTAATCAGCTGTCAATCATAAGCGCGTGACTGAACACGTGCTGGCACACATTGCAGCATTTTTAATCTACACTTGCATTCGTCCTTCCGCCGTGTTTACATCAATCATTGAAAATCTTGGCCTGTTTTTTAATGGACGGACTATTTTAGAGGAGAAGATGATGAAGATGAAAGAGAGTAATATCACACTTCACTGAACTGAACATCCAAAATATGTATATGAATTTTTATTAGACTTTGTCGATTAGTTTGTAATCAACAAGGCTCTGTTTGCACCTTGGATGACGCACTTATTTGCTTTTTTTTTTTTAATGTCTGCCAAAAAGATGACTGTTTTTTTTATTCAAGCCCATTTCAAGCTTTTATAGAGAAAATATAATTTTTCCTTCCGTTCTTTGCACATTTTCAGTTTTGCAATGGTGAGACTCATTTTAGGGTAAAAAAAAAGGCTGAATTACATGGACATGTCATCATCTGCTAAATTTAAAGGGAGACTAACACACTCAAAAAAAATGTGAAAGTCAGGTTATTTATGACTAATTTATTCAAATTTACCCTGAACATGGATATATTACTATAAATCTCAACAATATGTTGGTATGGTCTACAGTAGTTATACTCCTATAAAAAAATATTTTTTAAATATCTGTCCATACATTTTGACTTTTAAAAAGTGTCAATAATCTCTTTTTTTGGCACATTTATGATGGTAAAGATAGGTCATAATTTTCAAGTTATTAAATTGGATATTACTGGTAGCCATAGAAACAAGATATAGTTTTCTAGAGTGTGTTTTTCCATGAGTTGCATCTACTTAAAAAATTTAACATTTTTAGAGTGACAAATCACCTGTATGCATATGGTTACCATGGCAACCACAGACAATTTAAGTGAACATAATCAGTGAAGAAAAACATAATGTCAACATGCACTAGCAAAATGTTTTATTGCATTTAATAAATCAATAAATTAATTTCTTTTTGGTTCTGCTTATCGTCAACGGGGTGCTAGAGCCTATCCTAGCCAACTATGGGAAGCAGGAATTAGTTAATAGCAATGAGATGAACAGCCAATCATAGCTAGGGACAATTTTTAGTGTTGAACTAACCTATGATGTCTGTATATTTTTTTCTGATTAGACCAGAGTACCCAAAGAAAACCCACAAACGCATGGGGAGAACATACAAACTCTAAACCCACTGTGAATTGAACCCTCAATTTTAGAACTGTCAGGCGGGAGCGTTCTAAACCCACTTTAAGCCCTCCGTCTTTATTAAAACAAAAGAACAAGCCGGCAGTAAATATGCATTGGACGTCTATGGTCTTCATTTATTATTTTTTTTCAGCACTGCATGGGATAAAGTTACCTGAATCGGGATGAATTCTGAAAGCAGGCATAGCACCGTCTCGGTGCATTAAGCCATATTTGACTTTTCCATTTGCGCCCTCATCTGCATCCACTGCATGTACTTGTAAGACAAAAGTGCCTGTTGGTTGGTTCTCCAGTACTGAAGCCTGCTCACGATATTTCTGGCACTGGAATGGACAAAGTGGGTTGGTTGGCAAAATGATGACACACACAAATAGAAGGATCTGTTAGACGGAGGATCAAACAACATAAACTCATTATGTTGAGGGTCACTGCACATTCATAGGCAAGTCCTTCACATGAAACATAATATTGTGGCCGTCTAGTATGGAAAACCCAGTAGACCACATCCACGCATGCAAAAAAAAAAAAAGGAAAGGAAAAACACTCAAATGGATTCTTTTGAAGATCCAGCAATGAGCACTTTTTGTTTTGGTGGGGATGCAATCTACAACATTACCTCTAATGAACAGCCGCTCCAAATAAAAAGCTGTTCTCTGGAGCCCCCGCCCTACTTGTAATCAGTTATAAATACTTGCGTCTTCTTTCAACCAAATGACCATGAAAAACGGAGAGGAGAAAGGAGGAGGAGCCATTTTCAGAATAGAAGGAACAATAAAGAGAAGAACAAAAAGGTTTCAAGGCTAAGCATGCAGAAGGTAGAAATTGCTGTAGATTTTCAACAAGAATCACACACTTATTAACTCATTGGCTGCCATTCTTGGCTACAGAAGGCCAATTGGGATTTTTTTAGTGCCAATCATAAGTGATCGGATAACTGCTGCCATCCCTCCCTCTCCAAATAGAATGGACGTGTATACCCGTCATTGGTCCAGCCTTCCCTATCCAAATGGATTTAATGTACATTATTGTCAATAGCGGCAGGTGATTAAAGTTATTTTTTAAAGTTTAAATCAATATACCTAAGGGCTTCATCAAAACATCATTTAACACAAAATGTGAAAAACCAATATGATATTAAACCATATTACTATAATAATACTAAATAACAGCAGTCATAAAAGCATACGAGTAAAATTAATTTAACGAGAATAAAAAATGTCCCTGGAGAAAAATGGAGAGCCTGTTTAAAATAGGCGATGACATCATTGATTACATTAATTTATTTTGCTAATTCCTGAAACGGTCTATGAAACCCTTTTTGAGTAATTTAGTAAATTTAGTAAATAAACTTAACACAGTTATGTTTACATTAGGGTAAATTGAGTTAGCAAATATCGTATTTTCCCAACTATAAGGCGCACTTAAAAGTCTTAAATTTTCTCCAAAATAGACAGTGCGCCTTATAATACAGTGCGCCTTATAATACAGTGCGCCTTATAATACAGTGCGCCTTATATGTGGAAAAATGTCATTCATTGAGGGTGCGCCTTATAATGCGGTGCGCCTTTTATCGTGAAAATACGAAAGTTCCAATGAATTTGATCTTATAATAGCAATCACAAACATAAATCTTAGATTTGTATTCTTATTCAACGATTAGAACGATTAATAGAAAGTATCCTTAATCAAATGGCAGCCACTATATTAAATACAGTGCAATTAAATTTAACTGCTAACAAATATAACAGTAAAAACCCCTTGGTCACAGTCAATAACAATTGCTGTTGAATGTAATACTCCAAATCTGTGGCTAAGTCTACAAAGTCCTTGGTTCAAATCCAGATTAGTCCACGTGTGGCGTTTGCATGTTCTTTCCAGGTCTGTGTGGGTTTCCTCCGGGTACTCCGGTTTCCTCCCACATTCCAAATAACCACTCATCCCGCTACCTGAAACGCACATCAGACTCAAGTCACTGAGACCTTGACGAGCTTGGTTTAAACTGGTTCTTCTTATGAGGTGTTTCCGTAAAATTCAATTCATTAGGAAGTTAATTAAACAGCTATTGTATCGTGTGGCGATAGTGCACTTTTTTTTCATCCTTTAATTGAAATCCCAATAGAGAGCCGGAAGATAGAGTTGGCGCTAAGGCTAATCAGAACTCGCGGGAGAACAGAGAAGGAGTGAGATGGCGGCTGGGGAAAATGGGAAGATGGAAAAGAGTAAAAAAAAAAAAAAAAAACAACAAGGGAGCCAGCGCGCACAATGCGGAGAATGTGGCCACTGAATAATTGAAGATGGCGGAGGATGAGGCTATGGTTGCGGCGTTCAGGTTGACGACAAGCCAAAACAATCCTTGCTTTTGAGTGCTATAACGTTTAAGAGAATTATCGTTCAAATACCGCAGTTCCCAAATAATTTCCGCCAATTATGGTTACAACACACAAATGACAACTAATCTATCGTGAATTTAATTGAGAATTATCTGATGGCCGAGCAATCGTTCAAAGGTCCAAATTGGCGTAAATACTAAAGCCACCCTTATTGGATTTGTTAGAAAATCTAAATTAAGCATCATAATGGAAAAAAAATCATACTTTTGATGATCTTGCCCTTTAAGCACTGTAAATAGAATAGCAATTTTAAATAGAGGTGAACTAGAGTGTTCAACTATATTACCAAGTATGTTTTGAGATGTAGGAGGGTAACCGGAGTACCCGGAGAAAACCCACGCAAGCCCGGGGAGAACATCCAAACTCCACACAGTGAGGACCACCTTGACCCCAGAACTGTGAGTCTTTATTAATTGCACAAATGTATAATTTAACTATAATTTAAGCATTATGTTCCCACTAATCAATAAGTGGCGTAAAAAAATGCTCCTCATTGTAATCGGTTATTAACATTAACATTATTTGATCGCAATGAGATGGATGGGAAGGCTATTATCATCGATGACAGCCAATAAACTATAAGAATGGATAATCCCTAATCCCTAATC
This sequence comes from Stigmatopora nigra, assembly GCF_051989575.1. Classification (NCBI taxonomy): domain Eukaryota; kingdom Metazoa; phylum Chordata; class Actinopteri; order Syngnathiformes; family Syngnathidae; genus Stigmatopora; species Stigmatopora nigra. Next base: position 7,712,189 of record NC_135509.1, on the reverse strand, counting down.
CAAACTATGAACACTTTTTCAAAATTTCTGATTGATCAATGTAGAGAATTGAAAGGAAACGTGTCCCTCACCTCTTCAAATATAGGTTTGTTGTTGTTAACGTCATCCACTCCCACTATGACACGCGCAGTGGACGAGAGAGGGTGCGGCCCGCCTGATGCGTTGTCATCCGTGGCTGTCACATTTAGGATGTATTCCAAGCCTTGGAGCTCGGGTGGTGGTGTGGAGCGCAGTCGGATCAGGCCTGCAAAGTTCATTGGAAAGTGTTAATAACCACATGACAATCAAACTGTCCACAGTATGTCGTGCAAAAATGGCAAAACAAGATGAAATGGCCAAAAAGATTTCAGTCTTAACTTTTCATATCTGCAATAAAGCAACTGACAAATGGTTACCAATTGACTCAAAAAAAATAATCAATGACTATATGGGTACTCGATTAATTATTTTGACATATAATTGACATTGAAATTGTCCAAATCCTCTTAACTCCTTGAATTATCGACACTCCAGATCAAGATTGATTTGAATTTTGAAAAAATACAAAAACTCAAAAGAAAAAAGTAACTTTTCTTTGAATTTTGTAGTCAATGATTAACATATAATTAATTTAGAAAAATGGAGCAAAAGTAAAGATTCAGATTTATTACTATTTTTTTTAAGCAAGGTATATAAAAATTTAAATATTGTCAGAATTTAAATAACCCTAATTAATTTAACCTGCTTCAGCTTCAGGTAAAAAAAAAACTATTCATTTCTATTAATTACTGAACATAACATTCATAGTCTGCCTTTTCTCAAGCAATTTATATTCCATTGATGACAAAGACTCATCGGAATATGACATATTTCAAATGTATTGAACATCCATCGCCATCAATAGTCGCCAGTGAGTTTAATCAACTGTCAAAATAATCATTTTTGGCAACACTCATATCAAATCCCAAGATTTCCAAGCCACTTGAAGAAAAGAAAGAAAAAAAAAACATTGAGTGAATCAGGTTAGAAGTTAACCAGGCTCAGCAGATGCCTCTTTGTCTACTTTCATTTAGCTGTCAAGATAAAAAGGCCGGATAAAAAGATAGATTAGCGTAACGTACGAGTCAACATCTTTCTCGTTAACAGTTACACAGACAGCATCATAAGAGGTTGCCAGATAAGAAACCAGCCTATGATGTGCGCCAAAAGTCATTGAAGTGAGACAACTCAGGGCTTCTTTATTTACGTGTTGTGATTCTATTCATCTCTTTGAACGTCCCCGATTCAAAATGGTTGCAATTTTATTCTCCTCTCGCCCAATTCTGACTGCCCGTTGAGTTTTTTTTTAATTCCGATGGCACCGTGTGACATTGTCAGCAGTGCGGCACGACAATAACAAAAGTGAGCTGCGGGATGTATTCGCAAAAAACCCTAAATGTCACACTTGTTTACCATGAGCTTGTTTAATGAGCCCTCTTTTTGCGTAGAGAGCCATACAGCAGAGTTTCAGAACACAAAGAGGATCAGCTCAATATTTTTTTTGCTTTGAGGATTCAGGGGAAATGAAGGGAAGAATTAGGAAAAAAAACAGGAATCAAAGACTTGCTTTGAGATTAGGAATGATGACTGTAACTGTAAATAGAAAGAATCTATGATGAATGTCATACTATTGCAGCTGCTTTTGAATCAAAGAGAAATTAAAAATAATTACCGTATTTTCTCGCATATTAAACGCTTTCACATATAAATCGCACCCTTAAAATCGTTGGATTTTACGATTTCTCGCATATAAGACACCCCCAGATTGACAATTTTCACTTCCATATTCTTAGTTTTAATAGGGAGTACAAATGTGGTACATTGAAGGGAAACAGTACTACCAGAAAATGTGTCCGTAGTGGTCTAGTTTTCAGCAAGTCTTTGGGTGCAATAATAGCATGAGATACACATCACGCAGGTGTCAAGGCTGATATTTTAATGACCTTCGATCAGCTTTAAAAACTATTGGGATGGCAGGCACGAGTTTTTTAACATTCAATTTTCTTCTTGAATTTCATTCCTAGACTTTAAAATTCATTTTGTTTAGTGCTTTTTATGTTTATCATTTCTCTATTCTGAAATAAATGACCATATCCCCGCATTGTTTTGCATTATGGCTTTTTGTCTTTGTCACATTGCACTTTCCTGCATTTCAAGTCTAATTTGTGCGCATATAAGCCGTACCCTTGATTCAGTCAGTTTTTTTTTTAGGTACAAATACGGCGTATCTGCGAGAAAATACGGTAAATTAAAAATAAAGATCAACCCGCTTGATCCTACAGTGTCTTCTTCCCTCCTGGGAAATTTAACATTTATTTATGAGCAACCCCTGATTAAAAAGGGACTTTTCTAACTCTTATCATTCCCTTGTGACGAATTTAAGGGTGCTAATGTCCGAAGAATTTATGAGTGAAACCTGAATGTGTGATTTGACAGATTACACTGTCAGTGAGGATGAACAATGGCTGTAAAAAAAAAAAATGAAGGTCTCACCTTTCCGGCTGTCAATGACAAAATTTCCCTCTTCATTCCCTGCCGTTATGGAGTAGCTGATTCCATCACCGTCTGGGTCTTTGGCTAGAACCGTGGCGACGAGGGTATTAGGGCCAGCGTCCTCAGAAACAAATGTTCGATACCTGCAAAAAGTAAGTGAAATATTGAACGAAGGCACGAGGATAAAACTTATAGCTCTTATTTGCTTTTTTGCATGTCTCTGTGTCTTCTATACTCAGAAAATGATAACGTCTGGTGGGATGTTAACGTTATTGTACATAATATTTGATGTTTTCCCTTTTAATGTTAATAACAAAAACATAGAAAATTGTGTTGTGTTGTTATCAAAGAGGGTAGAGAAGTGAGGTTGTTTGACAATTTACAAAAACATGCTAACATGTACACAAATTACACATATATTCGGCAAACTTCAACTTTCTTGGAGCCCAAGATGAAAAATATAAAAAAGAATTTGCTTTGAGGCATATAAATAATTCTGATAAAAAGAGTTTCAAACTCAACTTCTAGAGTTGATGTTTCAAAGCAGTGTTTAAAATGTGTGTTAGGATTTCTTAATAGGGTTTCAAGATAGATTGGGGGTTCCAAAGTAGGGTTTTAAACCAGTGTTAGGGTATCTAGTCAGGATTTCAAGATATATTGAGGGTTACAAAGTAGGGTTTTAAACCAGTTTAAGGGTATCTAATCAGGATTTCTATATATATTGAGGGTTCCAAAGTAAGGTTTTGAACCAGTGTAAGGGTGTCTAGTCAGGATTTCAAGATATATTGAGGGTTCCAAAGTAGGGTTTTAAACCAGTGTACGGGTATATCTAAGCCCCTAATCTAGAGTTAGGGATCTGAAATAGAGTTCAAAACCAGTGTTAGGGTATCTAATCAGGATTTCAAGATATATTGAGGGCACCAAAGTAGGGTTTTAAACCAGTGTAAGGGTATCAGGATTTCAATCTAGAGTTCGGGATCCAAAGTAGGGTTATAAACCAGTGTTAGGGTATCTAATCAGGATTTCAAGATATATTGAGGGCACCAAAGTAGGGTTTTAAACCAGTGTAAGGGTATCAGGATTTCAATCTAGAGTTGGGGATCCAAAATAGGGTTATAAACCAGTGTTAGGGTATCTAATCAGTATTTCAAGATTTATTGAGGGTACCAAAGTAGGGTTTTAAAACAGGATTAGGGTATCTAGTCAGGATTTCAAGATATATTGAGGGTTTCAAAGTAGGGTTTTAAACCAGTGTAAAGTATCTAATCAGGATTTCAATCTAGAGTTAGGGATCCAAAGTAGACTTCAAAACCAGTGCCGAAGTTCCGAAGCAGAGTATATAATGTCAACAATGATTTTCTCTGCAAGACAGACCAGAGCAATTTCCCACTCCGAGCCAAGAATGAACTTCTCGGAGACAAAAAGGAATGCGGACAATCGAGCGAGCGTACGCCATTTTCCCGATTGTAGCAACGTGACAGGTGAGAGGTTCGTAACAGAAGGAACATCGCAGATTTCAAGTCACCTCGTCAGCAAAAGTGCCGGCGGCGATTTGGTGTTGTTTCCTGTGTAAGTGTTGGGTGATGGCAATGGGGTGTCAAGTCAGAGGTGATTGATGGTTTACAGAAGAGCAATGATGGGTGATTCATCTCCGCCGAGCCGCGGCATCACGGCTGACCTGTAATCTGTCACTCGCCGCCCAGACGACCTCGCCGCAACGACGCCCGCTTGAACATATACCCTCTCAATTTGTCGTTCTGCGGAATGTTGCAACATCTCAAACGGTGAAGATCCACATGGCACAGCAGTGGGCCACATTAAGAATTTATTTCTCTACTCCTCGCTTGCCACTCGTTTAAATGTGAACTGAGAGAACGACTCTGGGGAGTTTTAGCTTATTTTCCCAAAGTCGGAGTTGATATTTAATGACCGTATTTTCACGACTATAAGGCGCACTTAATTCTTAAATTTTCTCCAAAATAGACAGTGCGCCTTATAATCCAGTGCGCCTTATATATGGAAAAAACAGAAAACCAAAAACGAAAAACCACCACTGTCGGATATTAAAAAAACACAAACGCCTGAACTGAAACAATACTGTTAAATATGCAGATGCCATCTTAGTTTACATCTTCCATCATATAGCTCCTCCCCCTACTGCAAGATTTTATACAAAAACATCCAAAACATCAACAATGGCTGGCTCTAGAGGTGACTGTAAAGTAGTGAGTGCTTCATACCTGGAAGTCAATAGTAATTACCGTATTTTCACGACTATAAGGCGCACTTAAAAGTCTTACATTTTCTCCAAAATAGACAGTGTGCCTTATAATACAGTGCGCCTTATAATACAGTGCGCCTTATAACACAGTGCGCTTTATATATGGAAAAAAATGTCATTCGTTGAGGGTGCGCCTTATAGTCGTGAAAATACGGTATATATACAAAGCAGGGCATTACCTTTCCCTGTTCTTCCCTCATCCAAACAACTTTAAGTGACATAAATGCCTGAATTTATAACTCAAGACTAATGTGCCAGGTTTGTACTAGTACTGACAGCCTCGACTTTTTGGTCTGCATTTCTTGAACGCCACCTTCTTCTTTTGTCTGCATATCTTTTCTTATTAACTATTCTACTGGTTCTTTTCAGAATAACAGGTTTCTCGCTTCTATTTTTTGGAAGCCAGTGAACAGTAGTAGCTCAGATTTTCTACCAAAAAAAAAAAAAAATTATCGAACTCACGAAACATAAGAATACAATAACCTATTATACAGCACAATACTCAACGTGCATTTAAGCTCTCCATGGTGAGCCTATTTTCACTTTTCAAAATGAATGGTATATTATGAATCCAGTCACCTACTGGCAGTGCGTGTCAAATAATGACACATCTCACAGTGGGGGATTTTTTTTTGTCTTGATAGATTGTTGCTGAAAATGTGTGGAAATATATATATTTTACCCAGAACATGGATAAATTGCTTCCAGCCTCTCCAGATCCACAAGGATTGGACATCTAATCGCCATCAATGAATGGCACTGACACACGATTGGTCACGAGCATTGACATTGAGATTTTTCCATTGTGTGCAATTGATAAATTCAAAACCCTGTAGGCTGGAAACAATGTAAACAAAGTACTGCATAGAAATGTATGGAATGAATGGAACAATGCATAGTTACTTGTCGCCATACAACTGAATATTGCTTATATTTCATGGACTTTACCATATTATTACACTCTATATCCGAATGCTTCTTAACATGAAATATGTGTATTTTTTACAGGGGATGTGACACAACAAGATATGAATATGTTTTTATATTTGTGTAATATGTGTAAGTACTATCAACATTTTTAGATGAATTAATAAACCCAGGTTTACTTGTCTCCTACCATAGATACAGTGAAACCAAGCATATATTCCCTTGCCTTTTGGGATATACTTACAGAAAGCGATTATATTTTAATTAATGGAGCTGCCATCTAATTCTTTACAATTACAGGCCCATAAAAATATCAATTTCAACACATTTTTGGCAATGAAAAGTAAACCTTTCAATGATAGTTTTATTCACGTGTCAAATTGGCGGCCCGGGGGTCAAATCTGGCTCCGCGAATCCTTTTGTGTGGCCTGGCAAAGTAAATCATGAGTGACGACTTTCTGTTTTAGGATTAAAATGAAGAGTATATATGTATATTATATTTCCTGACTTTTCCCCTTTTAAATTAATAATTGGCATTTTTTAAACAATTTTTCATTTTGTAAAATCTAAAAAATACATTTGAAAAAAGCTAATAAACATTGTTTTAGATCTATAAAAAACAGAATATTCAGGGTATTAATACAGTTCTTTTAATCCATTTATTTAAAAAAAAAACAATGTCTAAAATTGGTCTAATTCTTTGAAAATGCTATTTTTTTGTGGGAAATGTTACACATTTATTTATTCGTTCCGATCAACATCATTTGATGTAAAGCAGCTAGCAGCTAAATTTATCGAATCACTTTAATACAGTTGGAACCGTATGAAGATAATTGATCTATTTTCAAGTGTAAATTGGAATATGCCAATGTTACAGTGTAGTTTATGTACGAACACAAGATATTGTCACCATCATTGTCTCATACAGGACGAAAAAAATACTTACACAAGCTGTGAAAATTCCGGAGCTTCATCATTGACGTTGACCATCCTCACCCGGACGGTGGCGGTGCCAGAATGCGGCGTGTCCCCGCCGTCCACCGCCATTACCACAAATTCGTACAGATGATTCGGGCGCTCGTAGTCAAGCCGAACGGCAGGGAATATGGTACCATGTGGCGAGATGCTGAAGTCAGGGCTTAAGGTGTAATAGGTTAACTCAGCATTTAACCCAGAGTCACAGTCAGTGGCCATCACTACGGAGAAAAAAAAAAAATACAATTAGTAGTTCATCCAGACACGCTGATGATTAGCCCTTAATAGGTTCTCGGAACATGGAATACTGTAGATCAACCACCTGACATCGATGATAATTAGAGCATACTTGCAATGTTCATACTAACATTCACTTTGCACAGTGATTAAAACTAGCATACAAATTCTCCTTTGTACTTTGATCTAAACGTGCATGGAACGTGTATTTATGTTCGCTATACATCAACAAGACTAGAATATTAATATTCATAAGGTTGACTATTTCAATTTCCTTTTCTTCTAGTGTCCATTACATGAACCGGCATATTTTTCAACGTCAAATGGACTTGTTAAATTGAATTGAAAGCTGCAATGTTATTTCCACATCATGTACAATGATGGAATGTCATTCCTAAATGTCGAATTTTTTGACAAGTAATTACTATGCCAAACGCATTGCAAAAAATACACGACATTTTTTTTTCTTTGCTATAAAACACATTATGTCTACCATTTCTGAGATTTTCAATGAGTAACCATACCATATAGGTTTTATCATCATTCTAAAGGTTCTATTAAGCATTCCTTTAGGTGGAATGTCTACTTTTGTTCATACTCCGATTCGGCATTTGTTTGTCGGTGCATTGGTTTAAAATAGTCGACAGTTCTTCTCAACGCTTGCTTTACAGCGTAACACCACTGCGGGCTGTATATTTCGTTCTTTTCAGATTCCATTTCTTCAAATGTGCCCACACAAGGGTTTGCAAAGCACATTCAGCACAAGAAAAACACAAGAAGCACCTATGATGGCCCACAGGGGACAAGACAACCCACCATCACTCCAACATTTGACTAAATACAAAATAACTAACTGTCTGATATATTTAATCTAAAACAGTGCCTTGTTTGTGTATGCCAGTTAGCAAAATGTTGCTGAAATATTCTTTTGTTTATCCTCTCTCATGTTGTGAAGCAAAATAATTAAAAGATGGACGTGCTGAGCTTAATCACAATTGTGATTTGGGTCAAATAGCAAACAATGAATTGGATTCGAGCTTTTTCTCCAACAACAACATTTTTTTTTTATCTGTGACAGAACATGAGCGATAACGATAAAAACACACCATCTCACGCTTGATTAACTCATTAGAGCTCCAATTACTGGAAGGCTACTACTACTTTTTTTTAATGAATTATTTTTTTTATGTGTTAGGGTGGTTAATTAACAGCTAAATCATAATTAATTAATCGCAAAAGATCGAGTTAAAAAAAAATCACATTGTGACCAGTTACAGTTTAACAGAGCCTTGAAAAAAAACAAGGAACATTTTCAGTGCACAATATTCACCAAAAACAGACAAAAAATCATTTTTATGTCATCAATCTAGCTCACACACATTGTCAGTCACATTTTTAACTGAATTTTGTGTTACCAAACAGGTAAACTATTGTCTTTTTATGTAACATTGTCTGTAGAAGTCACTTTTTAAACTTATTTTTTGCATTTAGTAAGAGGAACTAGCAATGCATTCTGGGAAAAGCAAAGGATGATGGCATTAAACTCCAAATTGGATCAAAATGGCTGACAAAAATGGCGAATTTGGACCACTTTACTGAATTGATGTGCTGATTTACCTTGCAAAAAATCGATTTATTGTCAATTAATTGACCAACACAACCATTCTAGTCATTTCCACCCAAAAAAAACCCTAAAAATGTTTTGTCAATATTAAAAAAAAATCACTGCAGCACAAAATTGACTCATTTGCAATGATAGCCGTCCAATCCACTCTTCTTTGGAGAACTTTGCAGTGTATCCCTGAAAAAATGATCACTTAATATCAGCCCTTGCACTTGAAATGCATTGAAAATCTCCTAAAAAGGATTTTTGTATTTTTTAAATAAAACCCAGGCCAAGATAAAATTCCCGAAAAGCCTTCACGTAACAATTTGTAAGATTGCGTTAGTGTTCTGAAGCATTCTAAATCCAAACCAAGGTTTTCCTCCCAAGGGCCACCTGCTCTTTGGCTCAAACTTGAAGAAAAGAAGAAAAAAAAATGTTAACCTCGCCATAAGGGAGGAACAGCTGGACTTTATTGCTCTTACCCTGCAGCAAAGATGTTGCTGTGGTTACCGTCTCCGGAACTCCATCCATGCTGTAGATAGACTGAAGGAACTCGGGTACACAGTCATTCTCATCTGTTACCAGCACCTGAACCTGATTTGCAGAAAAAAAACACAGAAATTCTCAGAATGAACTTTTCTGAAACAAACCTCCATATTTTCCCCCCCTTTTTGCAAGCCTGACCGCAAATTAGTGTTCCCTCGCTTATCGCGGTTAATGGGGACGGGGACCACCCGCGATAAGTGCATTTCCGCGAAGTAGGGTTTGAATTTAATTCCAAAATTGTTATCATTATTATTATTATTATTATCATTATCATTATTATTATCATTATCATTATTATTATCATTATCATTATCATTATCATTATCATTATTATTATCATTATTATTATCATTATTATTATCATTATTATTATCATTATTATCATTATTATTATCATTTTTATTATTATCATTATTATTATTATTATCATCATTATTATTATTATCATCATTATTATTATCATCATTATTATTATCATCATTATTATTATCATCATTATTATTATCATCATTATTATTATCATCATTATTATTATCATCATTATTATTATCATCATTATTATTATCATCATTATTATTATCATCATTATTATTATCATCATTATTATTATCATCATTATTATTATCATCATTATTATTATCATCATTATTATTATCATCATCATTATTATTATCATCATCATTATTATTATCATCATTATTATTGTTATCATTATCATTGTTATCATTATTATTGTTATCATTATTATTGTTATTATTATTGTTATCATTATTATTATTATCATTATTATTATTATCATTATTATTATTATCATTATTATTATTATCATTATTATTATCATTATTATTATCATTTTCATTTTTATTTTTTTACCCCCCTGTATACAGTACACCATATAGAATACGGGTAGAGAGAGTGAAATTCATGTTATAACAAAAAAAACTAAAATAAGTTGTTTCAATGTAATATTTGTATTTTTTTTTTCAAAAAAAAATCCGCGAAGCACTACGTCCGCGTTAACTGAAGCGCGAAGAAGCGGGGGAACACTGTAAATCAAAATTGGATTCCGCCATCTAAAGTTGCCAGTTGAAAACGACATTCCTTATCTCCTCCTCTAAAAAAAAGTCCAAAATAGAAATGTTCCAAGCACGTGCCTCTTTAGTGTGTGTGTGTTTTTTTTTTTTTTGCGACAAAAAGGGCCCTCAGCCCGCCACGCAGCCTACAAGCTCCATGTCACCGCTGTGTGTAAAGTGTGAAGTGACAGCTGAGTAATAGTCCCAAAATAGCTGGAAAAGGTTTTCCTAGTATCCGTCTTCTGTTCCCGAAACACGCCGTTGAGCAGAAGAACATTTTTTCCTCCTCAATTCGTGAAGCAAAGTAATTGCCTGGCATAATAATTGGGATACAAACTCTTCAGATTAATAATTTAACCGCGACTGAATTCATGAATAGTTCATCTAGACATGTTCTGTTTGTGAATTGCATTTTTTTTTTTTACTTTTGGGTTCTAGTGGCAAGACTGTTCCATATTTCATCAAGTTCATCTTTGGATGATACTTTCAACAAGAGATTTCTCACCCTGCAAACAAACGAACAATTTGCTATTCCGGAACGTTTGCTTGTGTTTGACTGGCTGTCGACTTTGCCAGGAAAAATAAAAAGTTACTTCCCTTTCGCGTTCTTAGCGAGTTAATGCGGCTATTTCGTTTAACCCGGGAAATTTGGGTTGCGGGGGCAAACTTTTAATAAAAAAAAGCAAGAGGAAAGCTTCAAGCTACATGTCGTAATAAGAATGAGAATTATCTTAATTGGCTTTTATGTTATAAAGACATATTCCTTCGGGCATATTCACACCAGAAAGTCTATAATTCGCTTCTTTGGTCTGGATCGGAATACATTTGCAGCATATATTTTAGGGGCGGGGCCTTATCACGTGGCAATTTATGCAAGGGAGCTAGGATTGGATAACTATACATCACATGTTTGCACATTGCTCAAGTATTGGACAAAAGTTTACAAAAGTAAGGAATTTTTTCATATCGATATGGTTCGTGCTTGCAGGACTTTTGGATAATTAATTGCTGCAATGTGGATTTTATGCGGTAATATCAAAAAGTCTCCTCATTGCTTCGACTTACTGCTAAACAAACAACATACAAATAAAACATTCCAACAAAAATTCGGAAAACTTCACTCATTACAGCATTTTAAAGAGTACCACAGGTTTTATACAAACACTTTCTACCTCTTCTACTACTACTACTACTACTACTACTACTACTACTACTACGAATACTCAAAAACAAATTCCATTATCCCAAGCCTCTGTAAAAACACTGTATATTATAAATATATATTTAAATAAAACAAGCACCCTTGTTAAATGCAGTATTGCTTTTTTTTAACCTTTAATGCTATAGTTAAATATAATCAGTTTTGGATGCCCTAAACTAAATTGGATAAAAGTAATGGTCAAACTAGACTAGTAGGTAAAAAAAAAAAAAACATTCTAGTGTTGTGATTAAACTTACAGGGCAAGTGACTTTTTTTGGTAATACTATAAAGACCTTATGTCTGCATATGTACAATAGGTCACAATATTAAGCCAAATATGTTTCAAATGTGATGTCCACACTTGTGAATGCTGTTTCAGCCCAAATGGATTGTCCCATTTGGCAATGTAAAAAAAACTTTTGTGTGACCTTGTTTATCAAACAGAAGTACACTTTCTGATGAAACCAACCTCTGTGGCCGTGCTCAGGCTTCCCAGTTCCTCGCTGGCTCGCACCATCAGAAGATACCGGCGCTGGTCACTCTCATAATCCAAGGTCCGTGTCACACTGATCTCTCCAGTTTCCTGCTGAATGCTGAAAAGGCTGCTGGGATTGATCAGTAGGCTGTAGCTGATTGGCTGCTTTTGGAAGGAAATGGCAAACACAGGGAGGAACCTAGAAAAAAAATATATATATATAAATATATAAATATTTAATTATATACAAATATAATAATGGAGGCCAAATGTTTTCTGTAACTCTTCCCAGCCTGGTGAAGGTCTACAATTTAGTCTCTAGTTTACTTTGACAGCTCTATGGTTTTAGCCATAGTGGAGTTAGGTTGACTGAGGTTGTGGACACATGTCTTTTATACCGATAATGAGTTAAAACAGATGCTATTAATACTGGTAACGAGTGGAGACCTCGTTAGACCTCATTAGAAGAGGCTGGACCTCTCTGACAGCCAGAAATCTTGCTTGTTTGTTGGTGGCAAATACTTATTTTCCACTATAATGTGGAAATAAATTCTTTAAAAATCAAACAATGTGATTTTCTGGGGAGGTGTTCCACATTCTGTCTCTCATGTAGGAGATCTTGCAAAACTGGTGGTTGACTAAATGCTTATTTGCCCCATTGTAGGGATTTTTTGATTTATTTTATCATTAAAACCACAGGTTGAATAGGCATCTGTTAAAATAACTGTTTTTCTGAATGTCAGTGGTCAGAGAGGAAGAAAAAAAAACATTTCACTTGAGGGTTAGTCGCATGCCCAGTCAAACTATGAAATAAGCGCGACTTATAGTCCGGAAAATACATTACAGGACAGTACAGAATGATAAATAATTGATGGTCTACAGCTAATTGTTTACCAAATTAACTATTTTGTTAATCAGTTAATCATTTAAATAAATCTTTTTTTAATTGAAAATAGAATTAATTGAATATTTTGACTTGTATATTAGTAAACTTAACAAAATTTCCGATTTCAGAAGCTTGTGATTGCTTAAAAAAGGTTGAAAATAACATATGATCTGATTATTCGACAAATCACAAAAATAACCTGCAATTGATCGCAAAATAATCATTTGCTGGCGCCCAAGTCAGCAGCAAATGACCCTGTTTACGGTCTCACTGCCGACCCACCCAGTCAAAATGCATTGGCCGCCCATCAGTAACGGCCATAGAGGTCAATTTGAGGGTTGGACTAAAAAAATAGCCAGCTCGGGCAAAATTCAACCCAGAGAGTGGGACGATTTCTTGCGTGCTTTGGCCATAATATATTCCTGTTCACACACAATATACTCACGGCTGTCCTTCAGGCGTGTTCTCCGGTATAGAGATGGAGTAGCTGGTGTTGGCAAATTGCGGGGGTCGCGCCCCCGCCACCACTGAGAGAACGGCGGGCGAGCTGCGTCCGCCTAAGCCGTCCACGGCCACCACGCTTAACAAGTATTCTCTGTCTTTCATGAGCGCTTGCTCCGTGGTGGCCACCCGGCCCGTCTTCTTGTCCACCGCAAAGCATCCGTCGCCGCCTACGAGTTGACACACATCATAACAGTTGCCTGGTACACTGAGGTCCATTTTTTGAAAGTAATTGCTCTATAAATACACCGACAGACCATATACTACTGTACAAATTTGTGCAGTCATGCAGTTGTTATTAAAACGTACAATGTGCTGTAGAACTGTGTTATATTTCCAAGAGTCTCAAAACTACAGCAGTAATCTCTTGACTAGATTGAGTCGCAATCTTTCGTTCTTTTTGTGTGTGAAATAAACCCAAAATGTGACAGTTTCAATCCTATTTCGCTGTTGGCCTGTAAGCCAGAATCAGCCACAAAGTAAATTATTCATGTTGTTATGATAAAAAAAAAAATGTTTTACTGAAGACTGCTTTGACCAAGTGACAAATGACATGTTGCCAAAGAACAGTTGTCAATGCCAGTTTGGATATTTTCACATGAATAGTTATTAGTTTTTCAAAAGATTGGCTTCTTTGTAGAGTCGAAGGGCAAAAAATTTACATATTTATGATTAAGTAGGCCACAAAAAATCCTATGTTTGCAGCCCATGGTTGCTTTCGTGGAAATTTTTCCTCGAATTTACTCAGTTAAGCCATGTTTTGCTGATTATGAAAAATCTTTCAGATTTAACCCGTCCTCTGTTCCACTTTAAATTTCATATTCCTACTCATCACACGATAAAAACAACGAGTCTCGAGTACTTTTTTTCCATTGAGTTATACACCCTTATAATTAAATATAAAATTTCAACAGTTATATATCTGTGTGAGTCTTATTTTAAATACCCTGACAAAATTATATCATGTAATTGGTGTTCAAAAAGTAATGGTAGCTTTAAAAATAACGCACATCTATCACAGTGTATTACAGCCAATGGGTTAATATATACTTTTGAAGTCATTATTACAGTATTTTCCTGACTTCAGACTATTTCTTCAGTTGTACAAAATCTTTGACGCCCACTTGTGTCATTTTTTAAGCCCTAAGCGAAGAATTAACCCACAAAGCAGGCAAAATCACACATTTTTGGCAAGCCAAGCCCCGAAAGTACTATAAAACTATTCGTTATATGAAACTTAGCAATCTTAACAATAGCAGTCTCTTACTTTTCCCATTGTATATTCGAGAGAAACAATTGACGGCAACAACGTGAGTCAATAACAACACAGGTGAAGATAAATCATTGCAAACTGCTAAGTGGACAGTTTTGTCCACAATAGAATGAAGACAGCTTTCCCATTACTCAAACATGGTGAAAATAGATTTTTTTTTTGAAGCGCCTTGCTTTGAACACAGTCCAAATTTTGCAAGTATTTCTCGGTAGTTCTGTTCCAGAAGCGTGGGTCTCTTGGCAATTCCACTTGAGCCTTACATCGGGGGAGCCGTGCAATGGACTAATGTGAGTCAGAGCAAAGTCTGCGGTGTTTTGTTAAATCCCATCGGAAATGTTACCACATCCCTCCCTATAACATGCCAACAAACCGCTATCCCAGGGGTGTCGAACTCGAAAATTTTGGATGGCGCGCCACATTAATGCCAACTAGATCTCATGCGGGCCGGACCAGTTTATTTTTGGCTCAAAATGTTAACTTACCGTATTTTCACGACTATAAGGCGCACTTAAAAGTCTTAAATTTCTCCAAAATAGACAGTGCACCTTATAATCCAGTGCGCCTTATATATGGAAAGAACAGAAAACGAAAAACCACCACTGTCGGATATTAAAAAAAAAAAAACGCCTGAACTGAAACAATACTGTTAAATATGCAGATGCCATCTTAGTTTACAACATCTTCCATCATATAGCTCCTCCCCCAAAACATCAACAATGGCTGGCTCTAGAGGTGACTGTGTAGCGAGTGTTTCATACCTGGAAGTCAATAGCAATTACTGTATTTTCACGACTATAAGGCACACTTAAAAGTCTTAAATTTTCTCCAAAATAGACAGTGCGCCTTATACTCCAGTGCGCCCTGTAATACAGTGCGCCTTATACTCCAGTGCGCCCTGTAATACAGTGCGCCTTATATATAGAAAAATGTCATTCATTGAGGGTGCGCCTTATAATGCGGTGCGCCTCATAGTCGTGAAAATATGGTACTTGCCACTTCAGTGCCATTGACTGCACTAAATGTCAATGGCGCTGAAAGATGAGCATCCACAGCCAGTTTTAGTGAATTGAACAAGTATCATTGTCAATGGCAGGCAATGAGTTCATCTTGCGTCTTCTGTCACGTCTTGTTAAGGTTTTGGGTGGAGGTGTGTGTGTGTGTATGTTTGTGCTTTTTGCCTCTTGTGTCCCTCCGGGCTTCCCCTCCTCTTGTAGGCAGCTGTGAGTGATTGCTAATCAGCCCTATTTAAACCCTGTGTTCTGGTATGTCTGGTTGTGGGAATATTACCTCTTGTAACTAGTGTTTTGTTTGGTCCTTCAGGGTTCTACATGTAAGTCATGTTTTTGTATATTTGTCAGTATGCGTCTCCCCCAATTTAGTCCAATTTTGGTCCCTGTGTTTATTGTTTTTTGTATGAGTATTTTTGAATGAAACTCATAAGTTGTGCAGGCCATTTTTCTCTGCTTCTCGGATCCTGGGTTCTGTTCTAAGGCAGATATTGAGAGCCTCACTTCTTGTTTTTAAACATATATGTATTTAAATTCCATTTTAGGGTATTTAAAGATCACTTCTGGATGATTTTCTCAAATTTTTAGGGACTCTGTGGGATGTATTGTTAGTTTTTCAGTTCCTGTATATTTTTTCCCAAGTACCTATCAGGCAGATCAAAGACTCGACCCAAATCGGTACTCATTCACGGCCCAATTCCGGCCCACGTACTGCATGTTTTATATCCCTCCTTTATCCCCCCCCATTCCATCACCGGGAGGTCTACCATCTTGGCAGAATTCCAACTCTGTCTGCATTCATGTGTAAAAGAACAGACGCGGGGAAGTACGCTGAGCGAACGGACAAAAGGGCAAAGGCCAGTCGCTGTTGGTTCCATGAAACGAGATGGCGGCTAGATGTGACGGAGACGGGCAAAACTAATAGATGCTTTCACAACGCAAGGATGCATGAATGAAATGTGTGAACGCCCGCAGAGTGACTGTGCCGACACAAATTCCATCCCATGCTTATGCGTCACACGCTAAACGTAGCCTAATTCAGCCCACGCCTCATTTAAAACCAGAGATCTTACCGTCAACCAAAAAATATTCCACTTCCCCGCTAGGGCCTTCGTCCCCGTCCAAGGCCCGCAGCTGGTAGACAAAAGTCCCCGTGGTGGCGTCAGGCGACACGCCGGCCTGGTAAGGGAAAGGCTTCATGTTCCACTCCGGGACGTTGTCGTTGACGTCGGTGATCGTCAGCTTCACCTTATTCAGGTACCAGTCGGGGCCTGGGGGGTGGAAGGGTAGATAGTGACGGCAATGTAGCTACTCAAAGTGACAGCTGTCATGTAAGTGTGTGTGTGTGGAGGTGAGGCCGGGCCGAAGCCAGCAGAATCTGGAGCACAGGCTTACAGTCAGCCATCTAGGGTGCATAATTGATCGTGACAGACATTTCCCTCCAAAAGATTTGGCCAATTCTTTTATTTTTAGACTGAAAGCATTAAGTTTGATGCCAAAAGATATATTTGAGAAGAGAGAGACACCATTTTTGCCTTTAATCTGTGCTTATTTGGATTCATGCATATTTGAAGGTATTATTTGGAAAGAAATTGCAAAAAAAATTAAAATAATATTAATTTAATCAGACATAGGCATTGTCGTCATCATTAAAATAAAAAAAATTAAATAAATTAAATCAGGCATAGGCATTGTTGTCATCATTAAAATTAAAAAAATTAAATCAGACATAAGCATTATCGTCTGCATTGACTTGACAAAAAAAAAAGCCTACCGTATTTTCACGACTATAAGGTGCACTGCATTATAAGGCGCACCCTCAACGAATTACATTTTTTCTATATATACGGCGCTCTGTATTATAAGGCGCACTGTATTATAAGGCGCACTGTATTATAAGGCGCACTGTATTATAAGGCGCACTGTATTATAAGGCGCCCTGTATTATAAGGCGCCCTGTATTATAAGGCGCCCTGTATTATAAGGCGCACTGTATTATAAGGCGCACTGTATTATAAGGCGCACTGTATTATAAGGCGCACTGTATTATAAGGCGCACTGTATTATAAGGCGCACTGTATTATAAGGCGCCCTGTATTATAAGGCGCACTGTATTATAAGGCGCACTGTCTATTTTGGAGAAAATTTAAGACTTAAGTGCGCCTTATAGTCGTGAAAATACGGTAATTGTCATCATACCCAGCTGCGTATGACGAAATTAGTAAATTTTTGGTAAATCTATTGGAAATGATATATTTTGCATTTACCATTTATATATATTTGAGATGAGATGACCCAGAAATAGAAATGTGTATTAACATTATGATAGAAGTAGACTTGGGCTTAAAAAAATACAAGTACTCCTTATTTTTAGGCTTTTTCATGAATAGTCTTCCAATAGAGATTTTTTGCATGATGTCTAACATGAAAAAATGGTGCTATTTCTTAAATTAGCCATTAATGTCATACCCAAGTGTGTTGTCAGGGTTACAAGTGAAAGAAGTGCACACTTTCTTCTGCTGGTTTTACAATTGCTGCTAATGTCAGAGCTGCAACATTGGCTACTGGATGGTAATGTTAGCGTTTGACGGCTCTAGATGACAACTTTTGGAGCAGAGATAAACACAAAGCCAGATCTAACAAAGAGTATCTACTGTTACAAAAGGGCTTCTATTGTAAGTTTACATGTGTTTCAGTCTATACTTTTGCTGTGCTCATTTGTTATTGTAGCTATTGGCTATATATCTTTTTCTTTCTTTTGCAAAGCATACAATATTTGCCTGATACTCCTCATCTTGGGGTTGGATGGGATAAATTTCAGCTATCCGCCATTTTTGGCACTAAAATGTGATTCATACAGCTGTCAGCCCTCCCAGTTCAAAATTAATTGGACGTTAAACACCGTCAATGGCAGAGAATTGACTACAAACAAGTGGAATTGAACAAAATAAGACATTCTTATTTTGTTGTGTTTTTTTTCAGAATTGTTGGTTTGTGGATTACAACATTCCATTAAAAAAGCATACTCTGTAGGTTTTAAGTTTGGGGTTTGACTTGTGCTTACTTTTTCCTGACTATTTACAATGTATGACTCGTTTGTTTTGTTATTTTTTCCTTACTGTTGCCTTATTGATTTTATCTTCTATTTTTAATATCAACCTCCCCAAAGGACTAAAGATAAAAACTAGCCATTGGCTATAATCTTTCATATTTACATATATATTTTCATTCATACGTATTGTCCCTTTCTTAAATAAATCAAACTCAAATTAACCCTAAAGGAATATAGAGCTCTGAATTATTATTATCTCATTAATTTCCAAGTAATTTTGACACTCTCCGCCCTGTTTTATCAAGTATAACTTTGTTTTAACCTTGTCAAGAATGTCCCCTGCATATTTTACTTATTTTATTGTAGAATCGGTATGGTAAGAGTAGAGCCACAAATGTGCAGAAATACATTTTTTTTCCCTCTCGCATAAAAAATCCACTCTTCCATTTTCCATTAAGACTCTCGGGATCCAAGGAGACGGCGTGTCAGCCACTGTCTCCTCTAGCAAATCTTTGAGAAGTTGTTTTTATCCTCCCGCAGGGGCTCAGGACGTCGCCTGGTGGCTGCAGGCATTTGCTTCCCAGTTCGCTTCCTAACCACAGCCACTAAGACGATTGATTCCCACAATCCAATTACCAAGTGGTGTGCGATGTTTGACTGTGGCAGTCACATTGAATCCGAGTGTACACTAAGTCTCAGGTATTGTGATATTACAATTTTATCATTTCAGGAACACTGATTTTTGTATGAGATATGGGGAAAACTTTACTTTGAAATGGTTCAATGTGTAAATTCTTCTTCAGCCATGAATTTCCATACTGCAAAATATTTGTATATATTGCTATGGAGACAACCAATTTTCTTATTACCCACAATGTAAAGAAAAAAGGAAATAAGGTTATCTAATGGCAGCAAAACAAAAGTATGAAAATCATCAAAACACATCAAAATGTCTATGACCACCAATGTTCCCTCAAATTTTTCGTTGGTCTGGGCAGAAAGACGACCTCCCTGAGCGCACTTAGTACCATTGTGAGTGACATCATCATTGCTCGTTATGGGCACACCAGTATCACACCTGCCATAAGCAGGTGTATGTCAATATTCCCTCTAATTGTTCATATAAAAAGTGCTGTAAAACACAAAAAAAACATAAGAGTGGACAGAGCTACTGCCACTGGCTGCCATGTAAATGCCGCCATAATTGGGAAAAGGGTAAAAAAAAAATAATAATAAAAGTTTGGATTTTATTTACTGCACGCCATATGATTGCTGCTGCGCAGAGAAGATGAAAATACTGCGCAATTGCGTATGCGCACATTTTGGAGGGAATATTGGAGCCAAAATGATTTTACATCCAAATGGATTTGACGTCTGTCATCAATGGTGATTGTACCTTTTTAAGTGGTGTAATGGTAATAATAATAATAAGTGGAGCAAACATAGTGAGAAAAGCCACTTTTTTAAAACAAATTTATATTAGCCGTGATGACGTGTCAATGTGGTGGGAGGAAATGTCAGATGAATTGCCAAATAGTTCAGTTGGCAGCCATCTGAGATTTCCACCCACAAAAAAAGACCCCCTGCCGTGACTGGCAAACACATTGATATGAAAACAGTGACGCTGCCTGAATCAACTTTTGCTGCCAGACAAAGGCAGACACCCAGACATCCCCAAATTTATCTATCTACAAACATGAAAGTAATCCTACTATACAAGCATTCACCTGAATGTGGTCGAAAGGATAAATTTAGACTTTTAAATCCATGTCAAAAGTAGTAGCAGATCGACTTACTGCACTAAACAAGGGTGTGCTGTCCTAAAATAACATTGTTGGTTCAATTATTTATTAAAATATATTTAAAAAAACTGAATTTACATTCAATCCATATGAACTTAAAGACAATACAAATACATAAAATGACTATTAACCCAAAAAATATTAAAGATAGAGAATTATTTGAAAAATCCTAAAAGATACTATTTAAAAAGTTCTCTTTTTAAAATTAATTAATAACGAGTAGTCAATTTCCCAAACAAAAAACGGAGGAATTTGCTAACAATTTCCTCAGAATCAATATTTTTAACACTACTTTTTATATTAGAATTATTATTGTCCATTTTTTTTAAAGCAAGTTGATCACGATCAATAGCACCAATGCTATACTAAAAGATACTATTTAAAAAGTTCTCTTTTTAAAACTAAATTATAACAAATAGTCAATTTCCCAAACAAACGTAGGAATTTTTTAACAATTTTCTCGTAGAATCAATTTTTTTAACTACTTTTTACATTCGAATTGTTATTATCCATTTTTTTAAAGCAGTAAGTATGCTTTAGTCCATCACGGTCAATAGCACCCAGTGAGTTAAAAGAAAGAAGTATGATTTCTTTGTTGATGAACGAGGCCGTTTAACGCAAAAATCTTTAATGGCTGCCGTTATTCATCATGCGCTTGGTTCCGTTTTACCAAGCAGGATGATCAGGCTTAAATTGCGCTAACCACCCTTGTCGACATTTAGGCGATAGCATCTGAACATTGATTAGTTTCTCCACGACCGTGTAACGCTGGCAATTTATCTGAAAAGGAAGTATCGTCAGGATCCGAGCCAGAACTTTTCTCACGACGGAGCAACTTTAAAGCCGAGGCAAGCAGATAGATTAATTCTTTTTCCGCTTGCTTCTTTCTCCTCTGGTATTATCCCTCTAACAATCCTTTTAGAAGCTGTCACACGCTGCGCACTATTATGCTAGTGTTGTGAACTCTGCAGTTTGGAACGTCTCGTAGTTGTGATCAAAGTGCATTTTCAATGTAAAGTGCGTTCAAAAGAACGGCTGGCTTACTTTAAAAGTCATTTTTTGCGTATTACAGATTACACATATCCTTCTTTTTGTTACTTTAACACAGGTTAACAACATTTGGTATTGGAGGATACCATTTTTGTATTTTCCTCGTTATCACAATTATGTGCTGAAATAATGACTAGCCAATCACAGCAGGTTAAAGACAACCATTCACACTTTTTACCCTATAATTTTTTTTGCATACAATTAGCCTAGCGTGCATGTTTTGAGGATTTGGGAGGCTACCATGTTACCCCAGGAAGGCCCAAATTTGGGGTGCTCGGATGTTTTGGTTGTTGTTTACTGTTGAAGCCAGCTCTCAAAATTATATTCATGAGAGAGTTTAATATCTCAGAGAGTTTAATATCTAAGACAGAGAGAGAGTTTAATATCTAAGAGGGAGAGTTTAATATCTAAGAGAGAGTTTAATATCTAAGAGAGAGAGTTTAATATCTAAAAGGGGGGGTTTAAATATCTAAGAGAGAGTTTCATATATAAGTACTCGTTAATATCTAAGTACATTTGACCGGCGACCAAAAGACCGGCGACCAAAAGACCGGCGACCAAAAGGCCGGCGACCAAAAGACCGGCGACCAAAAGACCGGCGACCAAAAGACCGGCGGCCAAAAGACCGGCGGCCAAAAGACCGGCGGCCAAAAGACCGGCGGCCAAAAGACCGGCGGCCAAAAGACCGGCGGCCAAAAGACCGGCGGCCAAAAGACCGGCGGCCAAAAGACCGGCGGCCAAAAGACCGGCGGCCAAAAGACCGGCGGCCAAAAGACCGGCGGCCAAAAGACCGGCGGCCAAAAGACCGGCGGCCAAAAGACCGGCGGCCAAAAGACCGGCGACCAAAAGACCGGCGACCAAAAGACCGGCGACCAAAAGACCGGCGACCAAAAGACCGGCGACCAAAAGACCGGCGACCAAAAGACCGGCGACCAAAAGACCGGCGACCAAAAGACTGGCGACCAAATGTCCGGCGACCAAATGTCCGGTCACGAAATTTGGTATTGAACCCACAATCTCAGAACTGTGAGACCGTCACGCTACGACCAATCATAATAAAAGATGTAAATCACATCCGCAAAAGCATTCACCTGAAAGTCTCTTTCAATAACACAGTCATGATTTTTACAAGACTTCTAATTAGCCTGTTATACACACTAATCAGAGCCAAGGCTGATAATTAAAGCCTATCACTTCTGGAATGATAATTATGACTATATAGATAGATACCATATAATATCATATGAGAAAACGGCAACAAACCCTTGACCGAGTTCACTCTTAATCTACTATGTTGCACAGCAGGTGCGCGACCCAAGACAGGGAGACAAAAGATGGGATCAAATGACGGAAAATGAAATAAAAAAGACTTTGCTGGATTTCGAGTCGAGTGCGCCTTTTTAGTCCTGGGGCTCAGTGTGATAAAACACTGCACTGTACGCAACAAATCTAAGAGCAGAACCGCCTTTGCCAAAATAACGAGGTCTTCTAAAAAAAAAAAAAAAAGCTAGGTTTACGTCTTTTTGTTGTTGAGCCTCTCCTCGGGTAGTCACTATATAAAGCCGCTAAGTGGAAGAAAGGGAAAAGTTGTCCGAAGCGCTTATATACGCATACTGTCATCACAAGCTAGCGTACGCAAACACTGCCCGCAGTGCTAAAAGGACGTACGCCGTGTGTGGGATGAAAAGTAAACAGTTAAGCCAAAGGATCATAGATACACAACACGCACAATACCCACAGAGAGAACAGCACACAAGAATAAGTCATATCAGTTGGCTGTTACGGATCCCCCTTTGCTTACTTCCATAGCCGACAGGGATGGATTGAAATCGACAAATATTTGCAGGGAATTAAAAAAAAAATCTGCGTCCGCAAGCAAATAAATGGCAATGGTCCAAGTGAGACTAAGAAATTCAGGGGTGCCGTGAGTGGAAGGGTTTGATATCACTCCGGTGGGGGGTAGTAATTTTTTTATCAATAAGCCTTCCCGTACACGTACGCAAGGAGGTTTATTCGGGGAATCGCTAAGATGGACGGAAAAGTGTGAAGATGACAGCTTGAGATGGAAGTGAGCGCGTTGACTTGGTGAGGCGAACACTTGACGGCAGCCATTGCTGAGACAAAAGACACTGAGACTCAATTCATCGGCTCAACCAACCACGACCAATCAATTAACTGATGTTTTTTTACTTACCTAGAAATTTCACAAACCCTTTTTCAGGGATCTCTACTTACGAAATCAATTAGTTCCAGAAATGGTTTCGTAATTGAAATTTTTCGTAAGTAGAGACGCATTTTACATGTAAAAACTTCAATCTGTTTTAATACTAGCACCTAAATCAGTGGTTTTAGGCAGCATGATAGGGGGTCCGATCCAGCTAGTGGGGGTGCTCTGCCTGACTTTTTAGCTCTTGTCAACCTCAGGCAATTGCTCCTCTTATTAATGATTGAAATTAATCTTATTAAGTGATTCAAAATAATGGACAAATGCAGTGCGATACGTATTTACTCACATAGGATCCCCTTAAAAGTCCAAAATCTAGTCAAGTGGGCGGGTGCCCAATCAGTATGCACTAAATTCATGATTCTATAGATGTCGCTGTATGATGGTTGACTGTCTGGGTACATTGCTTGCTAAGGCGCTATATTAATATAGTAAAAAGGTGGACAGGTAAAAGCGGAATGAGCATATCATATCATGCTTAAAGCATGACAATATTAGCAGTTACCAATGGCCTTTTTGTCTGATAGTGTCCGAGAAAATCTGGATTAGAGCTGAAATGGGTAAAACGAGAATGGTTTTACCAAAAATGCTATTTAAAAAATCCTGTACAAAAATTGTTAAACGGCGTACACTTTGAAATGATAAAAAAACGTATAAAATATGGGAACAATTTTACAAGTGTACTTACAGAATTATTTTTCAGGTCCTGGTTGAAAATGAATAGTTATTAATGGGCATGTTCATATAAATGGTTTTTTGTCCTACTTGGCAGAATTGTACATATTTTCGTAAAACTGAAAGATATAAAATATACAAATATACTGATATATATATATAAAAGAAACTTTGCACAACTATTGCATTGCCAGGGTTTCTGAGCTAGCGTGTTTTTTTTCTTTATCCTCACTCTCACACACACTGATTCAACATAAAGCTTTATAAACACATATGCCCCAGTGGGCATTGTAGGTTAATTAAACACATGGCTTGACTTTACAGAAGCCGTTTGCTCAGTGTGTTACTTTTCTATAGCCTGGATTTTAAAAAAAAAAAGTACTTTAAGCACGATAGATACCGACAATATGATAAATGCAATAATAAAAATCAGACAATATTCAAATCCAAAGTCTGAAGCTTTTTTTTTTTTAGGGTGAGCAATGCAACAGTCATAAAAGGACGAGCAAAGATTCAAGCACCTGTTTTTTTTTTCTAAGAACAAGGTTAACATTTCAAAAATGAAATGGAAAAGAAAATGTATTTCAATGAATGCAATCTTCGAGATGTTGTTTTTTTTTCTTCCTTTAAATGCAGTGAGCAGACATTAGAAAAGTTTGCTTCTTCAATATTTCATGACATGTTATTACGTCGTTGTCTCCTGTATTGTTTTGCTTTCGGCGCACACGATATATACAAAATGAACAAACAAAAACTCGGGCTCATTTTGTACCTTCATGTCAGCACGCGAGTGTTAAAATCAGATACTCACACTTCTTGCCGTGCCAGGATATTAAAGTTGAAATGACTAGAGTGCAGCAAACAGATGGTGTCACAGTAAAGATGACAAATAAAGGTAGCAAAAGCAGACAGATACAGAAGTACAATGTCTTGTGATCTGTGGCCTGTGCCTGCCACGAAAACAATTCACAATTATTTGCTCGGAAATCTGCTACAAATAGTTTTGAGGGGTTTTTGGGGCTTCAAAAAAAATCAGTAAAAGCATTTGGGACTTTAAAATAACCACAAAATGTCAAACTATGAAGACAAACAATTAAAACAGGGAATTAGGCAGATATATACATATCTCTTCTCATTTTCTGAACCACTTTATCCTCATTGGGGTTATAGGGGGTGCTGGAGACTATCCCAGCTGACTCCAAGCCAAATGCGGGGAACCCTGAATTGGTGACCAGCCAATCACAGGGTACGAGGAGACAAACAAACAATCACTCATGACTAGGGGCAATTTTTTATCAGTTTTAGCAGTTTTAGCAGTTTTAGCAGTTTTAGCAGTTTTGGCAGTTTTAGCAGTTTTAGCAGTTTTAGCAGTTTTAGCAGTTTTAGCAGTTTTAGCAGTTTTAGCAGTTTTAGCAGTTTTAGCAGTTTTAGCAGTTTTAGCAGTTTTAGCAGTTTTAGCAGTTTTAGCAGTTTTAGCAGTTTTAGCAGTTTTAGCAGTTTTAGCAGTTTTAGCAGTTTTAGCAGTTTTAGCAGTTTTAGCAGTTTTTATCAGTTTTTATCATTTTTTATCAGTTCAATCAGCCTACCCATGTTTTTGCAATGTGGGAAGAAACCGGAGTACCCCGAGAAAACCCACAAAGGCCCAGGGAGAACATGCAAACTAGACACAGGTGGACATAACCTGGATTTGAACTCAGAATATAAGGCTGACGCACTAACCACTCGCGCCACCGGGCCGCCATATATATATTTATATGTAATGTTATATATATAGGCGGATTATTATATTCATAACAAAATGTTATTCATCAAAAGTGTTTATTCAGTTGAAGTACTCAAATTTTTTGTCAGTAAATCATTCACCTTGAGCCTGTTGCAAGATGTCCGTCGATGAATCACACTTTAAGACACTTTATATAATAGCTGTTTTTTTTTACTTCCCATTATTTTCACCTGTTGCGTCAACCAATCAGCTTCCCACTTCTCATCTCCAGCCAGTTTCTCATTGTCTTTGTCACCTCCATGTCCCTCATTCTTAGCCCCAATTTTCCTAGTAGCTTTACTCTGATACTTCAACTCTTTGTTGTTTTTGTTAGGGTTTCTAAAGTGGGTTTTTTTTTGTTTTTTAGTTAGAATTTTCTAACCCCCCCTCCTATTTTCCCCACTCCTCAATTCAGCTCTGCTCTTTCACTCGCTTGCCAATCGTGAAAAAAGTGGTGGACGACCACTCCAGATTGATCCAGTCTGATGAAACATCTTTCAACAAAATGAGTGGCCATTAACACGTGAGGAGACAAAGAAATCAAAGCATTGATTTTTTTTTTTTTTTAGCCTTCGTCCTCTTCTATTTCATCCCCACGTATTGTCCATTTGTTTTGAGGCTATTTCCAACCATTTCTATCTTTTGACTCATATTACACAAGTGTAGCAAATTTTATCGACTCTGAAAATTCAACCAATCACTCGAGATTTTACTCCCTTTTTAAAAAAAAAAATGGTCAGATCATTTTTTATGCTAATCTAAATTTAGCCATGCAAAAAATCTCAACATTTTTCCTAACACAGCAACATGATCAACTTCCCATCCACCTTCACATAGATCCCTTCCAGCCGAGTTATGATAACCTTAATTGGTTTATATAATGATATGCCAAGCTTGGAACTGCTAATTAGCCCCGTGAACCTTTGCATATTTTCAGTGTAATTTCACTACCTTCATTTTTTATGATGCTCGTCATTAAAAAAAAATGTCCTCCATGTGCTGCACCTTATTTCCACATTTTCCCGCCTTTTAATAGTGATAATCTCACCCTGATTTTTTATAGTCGAACACAGTGATGATTAATAGCAGTCAAAAGTGAGTTGTTTTTGTCAGCCAGCCAATGCAGGTGTTTGTCAAGCAGAATGTAATGCTATTGAGACAATTTCAAAATAATAAAATAGCAGAAATGTATTTACAGTTCAGGCAGATTTTGTAACTTGGGTCTTGTTTTCTTATGTTGGAACAGTCATTTGCATATCAAAGGTTTTTGTAACCTGATCCTTTCTTATGTACAGTGTTCCCTCGGTTATCGCGGTTAATGGGGACCGGGACCACCCGCGATAAGTGAATTTCCGCAAAGTAGGGATTCCTCTTCAAAAATGCTTAATTTGAATTTAATTCCAAAAAAAGAAATTAATTTTTCTTAAATTTCTTATTTTATTTAAAAAAAAATACCCCCCTGTATACAGTACACCATATACAATACGGCTATACAGAGTGAAATTCATGCAAGAACAAAAAACTGTAAAATATGTTGTTTCAATGTAATATTTGTATTTTTTCCCCCAAAAAATCTGCGAAGCTCTGAGTCCGCGGTAGCTGAACCGCGAAGTAGCGAGGGAACACTGTATTTACAATTTTGGGTGGATTTTGTAACTTGGATCTTGTTTTCTTAAGTTGGAACACTAATTTGCATATCAAAGCTTTTTGTAACCTGATCTTTTCTTATGTAGATCCCTTCACAAGTAGAGGTAGTACACTGTCTTATTTTTGAAACCAGATGGTGTAGGCCAAGTGAAATAAGAATCCTACAGGTAGAGAAGAAGCCATAGATCTTCTGTTTTACGGCTTTGTTTGATGCTTTTTATGAGCAGTTGGCATTAAAACCGGCCATCATTTTTCCACCTCGTGGGCACGTAGACAGAAAGCAGAGCAGTTAACTCGACCAAGACCTTCTTCATGACGCGCCCCGTTAAATGGAAAATGCGGAGAAAAAGCTACACGGAATGTTTTGGTTGAGTGGTGTGAAAATGAGTTGTCTTTCCGTACCATTAACGCCAATGGATGCCCAATTTATTTGGTAATTTTCCCCATTTTTATTCAGGTAAAGCCAAAAAATCCGAAATAAACACATTTGTAGCACAATTTTACTCACATTTTTTTAATCTTAAGTGTCAGATAGGCCATATTTATTATAAAAATGAGTTGTGTTTCCGTCCCATTAACGGCAATAGATACCCAATTACTTTTTTAACTTAAAATGTCAATTTCATCATTTTTATTCAGGTAAAGCCAAAATATTGAACTAAACACATTTGTAGCACAATTTTACTCACATTTTTTTTAATCTTAAGTGTCAGATAGGCCATATTTATTCAAGTAAAAATGAATTAAACAAAAAAGAACAAGTTTGCAACACGAGTGTAAAGTTTGAAATAATCCAACCTGCTCAGCAAATCAGACTATTAAAATATGAATATGATTCTATACCTTTTGTCAGTTTTCTGCCTGTTTTGAGCACTTGATTGGCAGGTGAGTATAATTGATGCAAATATATGCAGTAGAGGAAAGTGAAGATTTTTACATGTGCAGGCAGCTCCTGTATAAGGTTACATTGATAGGAACATCTCATCAGTAGTCAATTGTTCCATCTTTTACAATTCTTCGCTATACATAATGAGATGTAATGTTGAAGCATGCTTACTATTGTCAAATTTGTGGTCCAACAATGTACCTGCTAACTAAACAGACACTTGATGCTGAGATAATTAGCACTCAAGGATTCATACGGTACACTCACGCTCCACCAACTACGCCGCAGGACGTGGACGTGCCCAAGCAGAAAAATGCACTTTGTTCACACACATCTACATAAAGTTAGTCATTATTCGGCATATTAGTCATAGTTGGATCAAAATAATGGTTGTGTGTGTTTGTGTGTGTGTGTGTGTGTGTGTGTGAGTTGTATGTAGAATTTAGCTGCATTAGGTGAAAAAAAGGAGAAATGTGAGCATATTTCCAATTTTTATTTAATTTAGTTTGTTTCGTCATTTAAAAATGATAACACAGTGTTCTTTTGACTTTCTTAAATTGATATTAATAGGAGTCTGAATAAAATAGGATTAAGAATAATATTTAATAATTTTACTTCCATTTGTAAAATTGGTTTTGGGGAAAGACTGACTTTTTATGTCATTTATTTATTGAATTGATTGAATTGATTGAATTTATTGAATTTATTGAATTTATTGAATTTATTGAATTTATTGAATTTATTGAATTTATTGAATTTATTGAATTTATTGAATTCGTTGAATTCGTTGAATTCGTTGAATTCGTTGAATTCGTTGAATTCGTTGAATTCGTTGAATTCGTTGAATTCGTTGAATTCGTTGAATTCGTTGGATTTGTTGGATTTGTTGGATTTGTTGGATTTGTTGGATTTATTGAATTTATTGAATTTGTTGAATTTATTGAATTTATTGAATTTATTGAATTTATTTCATACATTGAATTTTTAAAATATAAATAGTAATTGTTTTCTAATTCAGTTAGAATTTATTTTAGTGGAAATACATGACATGTCAGTGCATTGGCTTCACAGTTCTAGGGTCGAGGGTTCGATACCAGATGCGTCCACATTGGGTGGAGTTTGCATGTTATCCCTGAGCTTGTGTTGGTTTTCTCCGGGTAATCTG
This sequence comes from Stigmatopora nigra, assembly GCF_051989575.1. Taxonomy (NCBI): domain Eukaryota; kingdom Metazoa; phylum Chordata; class Actinopteri; order Syngnathiformes; family Syngnathidae; genus Stigmatopora; species Stigmatopora nigra. Next base: position 7,682,427 of record NC_135509.1, on the reverse strand, counting down.
GTCTATTCCTACAAACCTGAAAAACATGCATGCTATGCTAATAGTACGCCAAAATGTCCCTAGCTTAAATGGTTGTTTGTCTTTTTGTGCTCTGCGTTTGGCATGTCGCCAATTCCGGGTGTCCACACTATAGTTAACTGGTATCGGCTACAACACCCCCGACCTCTATGAGGATATGTGGTTCATAAAATGAATGAATACATGACATGAATACCCAAGCATTTACTATTGTGACCCACAAAAATGAGCTAGTGGGCCACATGTGGCCCCAGGCCTTCGAGTTTGACACCATTTTTGCAACATCCACCAACGCCAAGCATGTACGTGATTTAGTTTTCTGCAAATATTTAATTTGATCTGCAATTTGACCGAAACAACACTGATCTTTTGTTTCTCCATTTTCCCCCTATTTTCTTTTACATATTAACCTGAATTTATTGAAGTGAGCTAGCGCTCTTATCTAAGATCCAAATCCCCTTTATTCATGGCCCCGTAAAACAAGCCCCTGCGCCAAAGAAGCCAGACACCTCATTGTCGGGAAAAGAAAAAAAACAAAAAAACAAACGGAGGAGCGCTCTCGACGCCCTTTTTCGGGTTGGAGCTCGCCCGGGGTCTGAAAAAGAAACATGGCTGGGAGAGATTCAACGACGCTCCAAATAAATAACTCCTATTTCCCCGAGGGGGCCGAGGCCAGGATTAAGTTGGATGTTTACCAAGAGAAGAGAGAAGAAGGAATGGCAGTTGAAATAGGAGTTGAGCTATCTTTCATTGGGAGGTGCGCTGCTCAAACAGGCTTTCATGCGCTCGTTTGTCTCTATCAGCGGCCATCTCTTAGTGTTAGTGCAAGGGGTGCCTAGCTATCTTTCTTCTCTTTCTGCCTTGGTGATGGAGGGCTAATTTCACTTTGTGGGCACTGTGAGTTTGGTGGACATAAGAAAAAGCTGCGGATTTTGTCACTTATTGAATCTGTGGGCGTGTTTTTTTTTTGGCTTGTGGAGCATGAGGATTTATGTCCATTATTTGGGGCTTTTTTTGGTAAATAGGACTGGCATAGATACAGTTTTAACACTACTTTTTTTACTCAAAAATGCCATATTGGTTATGTTTATTCAAGTAAACATGGGAAAAATCACATATTTGTAATCTAGAATGGCAGATTGCTTCTATTTATTCAGGTAACTATGGAAAAACATTACTGTACCCACAGATTTCTGAATTTAAATGTTATATTTATTCAGGTATATATGAAGAAAACCAAAATAAATACACTGCTTTACTCCCACATTTCTTAATCCAATGACTCATTTTTATTCAAATATATATGAATAAAACAGACACACATTTGTACCTCTAATTTAATAACACATTTGAAATCTCCTACTGGTCAAAATTATTCATTTATTGAATTTAATTGAATACCCTTATTGTCATTATACAAGAACAATGAAGGATTTAAAGCTTCATCTAAAAGCGCATACCGTATTTTCACGACTATAAGGCGCACTTAAAAGTCTTAAATTTTCTCCAAAATAGACAGTGCGCCTTATAATACAGTGCGCCTTATATATGGAAAAAACAGAAAACCAAAAATGAAAAACCACCACTGTCGGACATTAAAAAAAACACAAACGCCTGAACTGAAACAATACTGTTAAATATGCAGATGCAATCTTAGTTGACAACATCTTCCATCATATAGCTCCTCCCCCACTGCAAGATTTTACACAAAAAAATCCAAAACATCAACAATGGCTGGCTCTAGAGGTGACTGTGTAGCGAGTGAGTGCTTCATACCTGAAAGTCAATAGCAATTACCGTATTTTCACCACTATAAGGCGCACTTAAAAGTCTTAAATTTTCTCCAAAATAGACAGTGCGCCTTATAATACAGTGCGCCTTATGTGTGGAAAAAATGTCATTCATTCAGGGTGCGCCTTATAGTCGTAAAAATACGGTACATAAAACTTAGTCGTAAAAAAATTATATACAATAAAAAATCATTTCTTGCCAATGATTTAAACAATTTCCCTGTAGAGGCTTAAAATACCCTCACTTATTCACCCCATTTCATTATTCAAGATCAAGCCTGCTCCAATGTACCACCCAAACAAAACCCGCTAATAAAACACCCCTTTTCAGATGCCAAACATCCATTCTGCCTAGTACTAAAACTTTGGCATAAAAACCTAATCACCCGCCATCACCTTTCCCATCACCCAACAGCCCCCTAATGACAAATAACGAGAAATACCATTCCGCTGTCAAAAAAACCACGAAAAAAAGCAGCCACCCTGCCAGTCCACATCGCTTAAACACGTCAAAAATTCCGAAGGAATTCCAACAGCAAATTTGGCTTTGAGTATCCTAGCAAGTTGGTACACGGCACCCCGGCCAATAACAAAAATGTCGACGGTGTCAGCTGGACCCAAAAATCTTCCACAGAGTCATCTTCTTCACTGGAGTGTGAAATGATTTTAGCTCCCTGCTCATTATGGGATTTTAGAATGCATTATAGTTCGAGCTTTTATGGTGTGCCGCAGCATTAATTTAATTTGCCCAACTCACGCTTTGGTATTATCACGCTCAGTTCACGCTACGGGGGAGGAAGCCGTTGAGCCTTATCTCCAAAGGATAGAAACTACACTACCCAGCTCAATCAGGGGGACTCCTCTAACCATCAAACAACATTCCTGTGACGGACTCCATCTCTCTTTCTTCATTTCCGTCCCGGACCGTGATTGATGGAGGTTGTCCCGCTAGCCTTTTCGATATCTTTCCATACAAACATAGACAGATTCGCGGGTTTTTCCCGACTCACATCGGACTGAGAAGAAGCCACGAAAGTTTAATAGGAAAACGCTGTGAATCAGAACATTGCGACGGGGGGCAAGTAGTGGGAGCTCCAGATTTTTAAAGGTGCCTTGAACTCCGAGTCCAATCAATTGTTGGATTGGGTAAAAGTGAGGAGTGTTGTGAACAACTGTGACAAATTTGAAGGAAATAAAACTAATAATATTTCTATGATTTTTTTTAAGGTGGTCCGATGATAAAGTGGATAGCATGTCCGGCTTATGCTTCTGAGATCGAGGTTTGTAAGCCAATTTTTTTTTTAACCTTAGCATGTTCTCCCTAGGCATTAGTGAGTTTTTTCTGGGTACCACATTACAAAAGTATGCACATTAGGCTAATTTAATGCTAAATTGTGCAAAGGTATTGTGGTCTGTCTTCTTCGTGACCGAACGGTCTTTTGGTCGCCGGTCTTTTGGTCGCCGGTCTTTTGGTCGCCGGTCTTTTGGTCGCCGGTCTTTTGGTCGCCGGTCTTTTGGTCGCAGGTCTTTTGGTCCTTTTTGGGCGCCGGTCTCTTGGTTGCCGGTCAAATGTACTTGGATATTAAACAGTACTTGGATATTAAAATCTCTCTAATGAATATAATTTTGAGAGCTGGCTTCAACAGTAAACTCTCTGTCACCATTTGACCAGCGACCAAAAGACCGGCGACCAAACGTCCGGCGACCAAACGTCCGGCGACCAAACGTCCGGCGACCAAACGTCCGGCGACCAAACGTCCGGCGACCAAACGTCCGGCGACCAAACGTCCAAGCACCGTCTTCTTGTTCCCTCCGATTGGCTGGCAACCAATTCAGGGTGTCCAAATTTTTGTGAAATATGTCTCTATTAGTGTGCCCCCTTTTATTTTTTAATAGTTTAAATAATGCCACCATATTTAGTGCATTGTGGGATTGTGCATATTAAAAGCATTGCGGTGTTGGCCCTTGTTAAAATGGAAAAATGACCGGCTTTTATCGTGGTAAGGGCAGGCCAGCTTCAATTCCCATTTACACCCCAACTAAAACAAAAAAAACGTCAAAAATCCAACAGTTTGACAACCCTGCCTTAGAGGATATATATAATGTTGCGTGACCACGTAGTGACAAAACGTAAAGGAAGGACAGTTCATCCGGCGTCCACTCTACAGAAAGCCTGACACGGTGTGCTTAAGTTGCATGTATTGTGCTTCGTTGGCATCAGCATGTGACCGACGCGTGGCTTACAGGAAATGGCAGAGGAGGAGGATTTAGTCCTCATTTAGACAACTAATCCAGTGAGCAGCCCGGGCTGTGAGGACCATCATCTCCTGTCATTAGCGAGCGGCAAGATTAAGCAAGATCAATGTTTAGGACCTGCTGCGCCGCGGAAAAAATGGACCATTAAAACCATGACGGACGTGATTCGGGCTGCGTTAGGCTGTTTATTAGGCACACTTGTCCTATTGCTCGTTAACAGAGGTGGGTGTTAACTAGGATTGTCCCGATGGCGTATTTTTGCAAGACAGTCGAGTCTCGCCCGATTTTTGCGGATCTGCTGATACAAAATCAAGATCCAATATCCCTGTGCAACATTAAAACCTTATTATTAAAATGTTTTTTTAGCAAAAACTATCTTTTTTTTGCAAATCAGCTGTGCAATCACATTACATTTAAATATTTAATTTTCAGGAAGAAATTCATATATAAAATAGTTCAATGCTCCTCTTATTTTGAAAATATATATATAGCATAGTATGTGTATATGTATTTTTTCAATATTATTTTGTTGTTTGGAGCCATTGAAATTCATTCCAATAATAAAGGCTGGCATTGAATAAATCAGATTTCACTACCATTGACGCCGCTCAACGTCCAATCCGTTTTGACTGGATTCAATGGTCGCCAACAGGCCTCGCAGTCAAAGTGGATTAGACCTGTACTACTATGAATAAAGTCTTATCAAGAGTTAATTGAGTTACCCTATAAAGCCATTACATTGCAATGATACCAATACTACATAGTTAAACACATTAAGGCACCCAAAAAAAAATATATATATATACATCCAAATTACGGTAACGCCCGTTTGTGTGCGGAATTACTGAAATAATTCACATGGTAGCAGAAAGGCCAAGCAGTAATTATGAGTCAATAAAGTGCAAATGAAGAAAAACGGAGACGATTTCAGCGCTTCTCGGTGAATTATGGACCATCTTTAAAAGCCTGCCTGCCATTTTCTTCTTCTGTGTGCTTTTTTTTTGTGACAAGCAGCTAAAATGACTGCGGCGAGCTCTGGCCTCAGCTCCAGGTCTTGATCGTTAATGCGGGGCAGCGGCGCGTGTCTGCGTTTCCGCGGCCAGGCTGGCACGGCTAACGACGCAATGGCATCCCAATTGTGTTCTTTTCAGAACGGCTGGATCAAGGAATTAAAGCGGCCATTGCTAAAGTTCTTTGAAAGACAAAAAAAAACCTGATGTTTCTGAGAAACCACGACGAGCGCCAGAAATACGGTGCTCAGACGTTTGGTCGCTGGTCTTTTGGTCTCCGGTCTTTTGGTCTCCGGTCTTTTGGTCGTCGGTCTTTAGGTCGTCGGTCTTTTGGTCGTCGGTCTTTTGGTCGTCGGTCTTTTGGTCGTCGGTCTTTTGGTCGTCGGTCTTTTGGTCGCCGGTCTTTTGCTATCTAAGTACTGTTTAATATCTAAGTACTGTTTAATATCTAAATACTGATTAATATATAAGTACTGTTTAATATCTAAATACTGTTTAATATCTAAGTACTGTTTAATATCCAAGTACTGTTTAATATCCCAGTACTGTTTAATATCCAAGTACTGTTTAATATCCCAGTACTGTTTAATATCCCAGTACTGTTTAATATCCCAGTACTGTTTAATATCCCAGTACTGTTCAATATCCCACTACTGTTTAATATCCCAGTACTGTTTAATATCCCAGTACTGTTTAATATCTATGTACTGTTTAATATCTAAATACTGTTTAATATCTATGTACTGTTTAATATCTAAATACTGTTTAATATCTCAGTACTGTTTAATATCTAAGTACTGTTTAACATTTAAATGCTGTTTAATATCTAAGTACTGTTTAATATCTAAGTAAATTTGACCGGCGACCAAAAGGGACCAAAAGACCGACGACCAAAAGATCGACGACCAAAAGACCGGCGACCAAAAGACCAGCGACCAAAAGACCAGCGACCAAAAGACCGGCGACCAAAAGACCAGCGACCAAAAGGACGGCGACCAAACATCCAGTCACGAAAAATCAGGGCGTCGAATCACGGGCTGGTTTTTCCATTGGAACACGCCGCCATTGTCGGTTGTCTCCACTCGTCAAACCCGCCTACCGTCGTCTAAGCGGCGTTTTGCGAGGAAGGACGTGTTGTCTCCGAGGTGCTGTTCATCAGCTCGGAGAAGCTCGACATTATGTGCGCCTCAAGTACATGCGCTCCTCTAATCAGCAGTCATCTGGCAGGAATGGAGATGGAGACGCTGTCTATGCGTCACAAAATGGATTCGATTACTAGGCCCAGAAATAGGAGTCATCTCGGTACATTTGCTTTCTTCCTTTTCAACCTGATTATTCGTCAGGGAACTTTTTTGGATGTCATTCGCAACTCTCAATTTATCTGTTCGACAAAAGCGCCACTGCACTTCCACCACCCAAAAAAAAAAAATGGAAATACGTGTCCAATTTTATTAGCCAATCTCCTCTCTGTTTTGTGACTTGGAGAACACAGTGTTCCAGATTAGGGGTGTTCCAAATATTTTTCTTCCGTCTGACCAATGGGATTTCTGCTGAAATGAGCCGCACCTGAATGCAGTTGACTGATAGATTGGTGGAAATGGACAGTCCTCATTTTTTTTGGATTGGAACAATGTGGTCACTACGGCCATTGAGGACCACTTTAGACATGCTGTTCTCGATCAGTGGTGTGCGAAACTACTGAAGTACTGAATGGTAAATATCTTACATTTACAGCCCTTGGTTTTATAAGCAAGCATTGGTGATTAAAAATTAATTATATATCATCTGAGATTAAAACAAGGATTTTTTTGGTGCGTTTTTGACTAAAACCTTGTTATTTTGGTTCCTATGTCTCTGTAAATATGGCAACTAGCCTCCATGTTAACCATCTAACATTAGTATATTTTACTGTAATTTAGCCCCAAAGCAATTAGCTAAACATTAATTGTCATTTGGTCAAAGAAGTCTTCTAAAAAATGTTTGTACTGAAGGAAAATAGGTTAATGGTCCACTTTCTTATTTTGTTTTCTGCAAAAAAACTTAAGTTTTGTTCTGTAATGTTTCTTTGAGTTGTGTCATGTTTCAATTAATGCCAACCCAATTGAACTATGCCAATATTTAAGTGACTAGCGCTTCCTAGTGTTAAAGGAGAGAAGTGCAAATGAATATTGGCTAAACTCAAGCTTCTTGTACGGGCTGTGTTCAATGATAATGTTAGTATTTGCTCTACTTGTTTTGTATATTCTTTGTGTTTGTATTGAGTGTAATATTTGCTGTTCGTGTACAGTTCTTTTGTGGTATTCCACTCATTTATCTCAGTTAACCCTCTGGGTTTGTTTTATTATATTTTTTTCAACCATTGACCTTTTTGTCACGTACGCGTTTTATGACTGCCTTTTCATGTTCGCGTGTTTATTTGAGTTTAATAAAACTAAAATAAAAACTTACCACGTCACGTTAGTATGAGTCGTCTGCTCCGGGGTGTCCAAACATGTTTTTAACCAACGTGTAACAATTTTCTGAGCAATTTAACATCTGCGATATTTCCTTATTTACAGCAAATGACAAAAAATACTGCATTGAGGTCAGAGTTCAATTTGTAAACCCTTCAAAATGTCTAAGTGTCTGTATTTAGCGGTGCCCTTTAGTCCACCGGGAGCTGAGCACCGACCATTTTCCCGCTTACTTAATTGGACCTCGGGGGTACTAAAAGTTGCAAAACGCAACGGCATATAGACAAATAAGCACCACGGATCTTGACGCCAGTTCGGGTGAAAGGTGGGTAGATGGCTTGATTCATTGTGGTGTTTAAAGACGGTCCTATCAGTGTATTTTCGAGTCTTTGGGAAGTGACAGCGACAGTCTGGCAGGGGTCATTTTGTGACATACAAATTGTGGTTTAAAATGTTGTTTTGTGCGTAGAAGCAAAACAGCTCCCGGTTGAATCGATACCGTCCAATCGATGCGGCTCCTCCGCTGGGATGCCAACGAAAAGCTTTCCGACACGCGGGAGAGAGAAATTTGGATATGGAAAGAAAATAATGGAAGGGAAAGTCCTCCTGGTCCAAGGGATTGGACGTCTATTGCTATTAATGGTAGCCAATAGATTCATCTTCTTTCCAACTAAAGCAAGCGTAGCAGTGCTATACTCGTTTGAAAATATTTACCAAGCACATTTTTTGGCATTTGATAACTTGAAATAGCACAATCAACAGATTGTGAACCAAAAGCAAATGGAAATGACCCAAAGTTAACAGGAAGTAACCTCGAAAAATATCCTAAAATGTACTAATAGTGACTTAAAATTGGCAAAAAGTGACTCATAAGAATGCTAAATTGTCTACCATTGACGTTCTTTTTGTTCATTTCATGCCATTTGATGCTTTTCCTTACTTTTCCAACATTATTTCTAAGATGTTGCCTACACTATTTTACTTATATAACTGCAGTCTATTTAAATATGATCTAGACCACAGGTGTCAAAGTGGTGGCCCGGGGACCAAATCTGGCCCATGAGGCATTTTAATCCGGCCCACCGACATTGTCCAAATAATGTTTTGTTTTTTTTCTTCACTTTGTACTTCATACTTTTTACTTTGATGATGAGTATGTTAATACTTTAGTCCTTTTTTTCTGTTTATATTTCATATGTACTGTTAACAGATGCACTTTTTTATATGTATCATATCTTGTGCTGACCCGGCTCCATCTGTCAAATTTTTAAAGTCAATGTGGCCCCCGGGCCCAAAAGTTCTCCCACCCCTGATCTAGACGATCAGCCATCTTTTAATTAGTATCAGTACTTTCTCATCCACATTCAGCCAAACCCTCGTTCCAGGGGCACGAAATATTCCAACAAACCGCCTCACATCATGTCCAATGGGAAGAACCCAATTTAAAACGCAACACTCATCTGTCGAAGACAATATATGGCGTGCGCTGTCGGGGTGGGCCGCGAAATGTTTTGCCGGATTGCACCTGCCTCCTTGCTTTGCCGGTGGGTGACAATGCACGCGCTAATGGGCATCAATAATGTAAGCCAGCATGCAGCCGTGAGTGCCCTCAGCTGCCGTGAAAAATACCCCCCCCCCCTCCAACGTTCCTCCCCCCCGACCGCCATTGACGCCAAATGTATCACATGTGACCTTATCAAGGTCATTTAACACGTGGCGGTTTTTACAATTGTACTACACAAATATGAAGCACGACACGTTATAATTATGTATTTGTCGGCGGATTTCAAATCTGGGAAATGTTCTTCTGCTCGGGGTAATTTGAATTTGGAACTACGATACTTTTGTGGATGGCACGGTAGAATCTGCAATTCCTTAAGGCTTGTAGAACACAAAAATAGTCCGAGACGAATATGCTGACTCACTTTTGAAGTGGAAAACACTCCTGTAGGCCTCATGTGGGCTGACTTTTATCCAGCATTACAGAATATCTGTGTCATGAGATGATTTTTTTTTTACTGTATGCAGTGTCCAACTCATTTTTCATTACACTTAACTGATGAAGGTTGGTCGCTTTTGGGGTGTATTTTTTTGTTTTTTTAATTTTGATCTTGTTTTTACCTCTGTATGCTTGTGTTTGAGATTTCAATTGTACTCAGTGGAAGTAGTCTGGTGGCGCAAGTGGTTAATGCGCTGGTCTCACAGCTCTGGGGTCATGGGTTCAAGCCCAGGTCATATTAATGTAGATTTTGCATGTTCTCCTGGGCCTATGTGGATTATCTCTGTGTACCCTAGTTTCCTCCCACATTCCAAAAACATTCACGGTAGGCTGATTGGACACTAAATAGTGATTCAGGACTGGTCCAGATTCAGCTGGATTTAGCTCTAGCACCCCCTGCAACCCTAATAAGGATAAAGCAATTCAGAAAATTAGATGACATAAATTTATTGGTATTCTACAATGAGATTTAGAGCATTGCCCTAAAGTGTACACAAAAATATATTTATTCTATAAAAATAAAATGAGGTATAAAAGTGACTCAAAGTCAAAGATGAGAATTAAAAACTGAAGTAAAACATTACTTATTGATATGCATCTGGCAGCATTTTGCCATATTATACTGCAGTGACAGTTCATAATTGAGTCTCCCTTGTATCATTACTCAGTACAAAACTGATTTATTTCACCTGGTTTGATCCGCCCCCTCGTTTCTCAGCCAATCCGCTTCCTCTCAGCTCCCACACCTGTTCCTCACTGTCTCATCAACCTCTTTCAGTCTATTTACAAACTCCCTGTCGACCTCAGATTAGATTCTCTGTTTATATACTCATATATTATCTATATATTGTCTTCAATGCTCCAGATTCTGTCCACAGTAAGTTATCTAAAATTACTCTTCTGTTTTTTACCCCATGATTTTTGTCCTAAAACCTTTGTTTGGTCATCTAGTTAATATTTATTGAAGATCTTTTTAATGTACCCCCTATTCTTGGTATGTGTCCATCTGTCCTATCGTGTCTGTTCCCCAACTTGAAATGGATCGAGCAATCTGTCGCCATCAATCGTGGTGAAATTCTAACATCGTATTAGCGGGTAAACCCAGCTGTTCTTTTTTTTCCCCCCTCTGCTTTTCAAAGGGCAGTAAAGTAGCTCCGCCTATCTCGCCGATTGAGACAAACGATATCGAACGTCTGCCCTTTCGCCAACTATACGGTAGTATTGTATTTTCCCCTCTCTATCCTGAAGCCATCTGTTGGCTTGGCTCCGCCTCATTCCTCCACGCCCTGCAATACTTTGTCTTTTCTGACCTCTGAGCAATTTAAGATTATGTTCCGGCTAACACAATACCCCGACTAATCGGTCCGGCCTTCCCTTATCGTCTTCTGCAGGATACACACACACACACGCACGTATATACACACAAAAATACACACTTACACACACGCCATCTTGTTCCATTTTCAAGCTTTCGGATGTTTTTTATCCTTCCTCACCTTTGACTCTTGAAACCTTTTTCTGGCTTAAATCATGTGGTTGGCAGTTTTGTGCTGTCCTTTTGACCCCTTTAATAGCGCAGCCTTGTGTTCATTTTACGTATAATTCTCAATAGAATGTCGTAGATGTTTTCTGTAATCGTTTTGGATGGACATTAAATGTTAAGTTAAGGTAATGTGAAGGAGAAAATAAGTTTCTTGGGAAATCCCTGCAGATTTCATATTTTTTTTATTCATTTTGATGCCTTTTTAGGTCACTTTACTGTTGGCATTGGCTGCCATTGCTAATGATTGTTTATTTAGGTTGAAAAATGGTAACATGCAACCAGGATTATTTTTTTTGTGAACATTCAATGCTTGTTTTGTTCAAAATGTATAGTTATATACATGAAATCATAATAATATGAATACTGGTTTATAAAAAAAATGTAAAAACCCTAACTAGATTTTTTTAAAGCATGATTTTAGTTATTAATATATTTTTTAATCAGTTCAGAACAAAAAACGTAACTATATATAATGTCCAAGTAGCTACTGTAAATGTAAAGTGAAATACAGCTTTAAAAATTCATAAAATTCTATTTATTATCCTTGTTTTTGGTCTAACAGCGTTATTTTAGCATCTATTGAAGTTTAATCCATTGAATAAAAATGCTATTCTGACAAGAATCACCATCCTTATTGCTATTCTAGGAAAACCAATAACCTTAACCATAATAGCATCAAAGAAAAATGACTGTTTATTAATCACTCCCTTCCATTGACAGCAATTGACGTCCATTTCTTAACTAAGGGAGCTGAATATGTGCTGCTGACCCTCCCAGCCAAACAAAATTGGCCATCTATCCCTAATGAGACAAGCACACATCTAGCACTCATTCTCTACTCATGCCTCTATTTTTTAAATTTATTTTTTTAATACAAACCAGAAATTCTCCATCTCTCCAAGCTTTCAACTTGAAGGCTTCTTTTATCCTTTCAGGAGTTGTTTGTTTTGCTATGAACACCATTACAACTTAACCGGGCCATCCATCAAAGTGCCATTGTTTAAGTTTCAAAAAAACAAAAAATAAATGAATAAAAACACACCAAGTGTGTGCATCATTAAATTATGTAAATATGGCTACCCTCCCTGTGGAGGACACACAAGGTCCACTAATGTTTGTCTCCCAGATCCTAACTTGCATAAGCATGACTGCAACATGATGCAAATCCATCATACCTACTAATAATTCAATAACAATGAATTATTTGCAGTATTTTGCAGAGAAGTGCTCGACAGAATATAAACTGGTGAATAATAAAACAATGGGAATAATAAAATTTCAAGTACTAACTGATTACTAATGGTTGCAGATTTAAGAGACGAAAAAAAAACTACATTAGAAGTTGCACTTTTCAGGCTTTGATATATTTGGTTAAATCTTTCGGGCTTTCTCTCTGGGACGATGTGGGTTTTCTCTGGGTACTTCAGTCTCCTCCCACATCCTCAAAATATGCAAACTAAATTGTCTAATCTCATTTTATACCAGGCATGGGCAAACTACGGCCCGCGGGCCACATATGGCCCATTACACTTTTTAATCCGGCCCGCCAACGTTGTCCAAATGTTTTTTTAAATTATTTTTCCCCAAGATGGCGCCGTCACATGGAAGCCAGTGGCAGTAGCTCTGTCCACTGTTATTAGTTTTTTGTGTTTTACAGCCCATCTATCTTTTTTAAATTACATTTTAATATTTCTTAATACATTCCTTTTTACTTGACTTTGTACTTTATACTTTTTACTTTAACTATGAGTGAGGAGTATGTTAATACTTTAGTCCTTTTTTTCTGTTTATGTTTCATATGTACTGTTAACTGATGCACTTTTTTATATGTATCCTATCTTTTGCTGACCTGGCCCATATGTCAATTTTTTAAAGTCAATATGGCCCCCAGGCCCAGAAGTTTGCCCACCCATGTTTTAGACTGACTATAGTTTATGAATTGAATAGGAATTGGACGTCTACTGCTGTCAACAACACTGAAATATGATCATTCCATGCCAACTTTTTTTCCTATTTCCTGAGGAAATTGATTGTTTCCACGTTTACCTGGTTCCTTTTATTTTTTTATTTACCTGCTCAGTCATGCAGAATAGTGGATGTGAGTGCCTTTTTTTTCCTGCTAGAACGCTGTTTGAAATACTCCCACTGTGGTTGTTTGTGTTGTGTTATTTATTGAAAACGCATTCGGACAAAACAGGTTTTGTCAGATGACATGGTGAGAAAATCAAGAGAGGGAAAAACAACAGGGAACAGCAGACAAATAATACTACAGGGTAACGTTCGGGGGGTGCTTCAGCACTGCTGGAGTTTCTAAGGAAGTCATGGGAAAGTGCTCTTGTTTAAAAAATAACACATTCTTCTCTGCTTTTTATTCATTGAAGCCACATGTTTTTTCATAGCAAAAATCACCCACAGTGGCTTCATGGTTATTCATTCGCTCTCCATGCCGCTTATCCTCGCAAGGATCGTGGGGTGCTAGAGCTTATCCCAGCTAAGTTTTGGCAGTAGGCATGGTGTCAATTGTCAGCTAATCAACTGGGTGCAATGAAACAAATGATCACAATTAGACTTCCACCTAGTGCACAGGTGTCAAAGTGCCGGCCCGGGGGCCAAATCTGGCCCGCCGCATCATTTTGTGCGGCCCGAGAAAGTAAATCATTAGTGCCGACTTTCTGTTTTAGGATCAAATTCAAATGATGATAAATGTACATGACATTTTTTTTGGTTTTTAAAAACAATCACTGCATTTTTTCATCCAATTTGTGTGTTTTTAGTTCAAAGTGCATTTTGTAAAATCTAAAAATTAATATTTTCCGTTTTCCTCTTGAATATTGAACATAATTAAAAAATATATTTTGTTTCCATTTGAAATTAAAAAAAACATGCTTAAAAGAAATTTTCCATTACTAAGATAAAAAAAACTCGAATAAATATTGTTTTAGATCTATAAAAACATACTATTTAGGACTTGTGGTCCAGTTCTTTTAATCCAATTTTTAAAAATATAAATATTATAAGCCATGGCATAAATTCTTAAATTATTATTTTTTCTTAAATTGAAAACAAGTCCACATTATGCATTGCTTTCAAAAATAAGAGTGGCGAGTTGAAATCTTCATACTCGCTAAAAGTGGTCCACAATGAGTTGAAACTGCAGTATCTTAATCAGTAGAGTTAATTAGAAAATAGCAACGATGTATGACTAATGCATCAGTGGCGAAAAAGCGTATTCTTATCACACAGTATTCCAATACATGCCGGATTGAAAGTTTCCACTTAAATTATGCGCTTTGAGCTCTACTTTGTTTCAAGAACTGGAAAATATGATTTGATTCTTTTCAACACTTCATAAGTCAAGAGAATGCAATATATGGCGTGTTGATGAAACATGTTGCCGTAGAGCAATAACGAGAAATAAAAAATAGACTGCACAGTAGTATGTCATTGAGAACGCATAACTCCAATCCCGGCTTATCTGTACTGCGCCAGAACAGAGCAACTTTAAAGTGGCCGCCTCTACAAACCCACAAAGTAGAAAAAAAACTCAATGAAATAACAAATTTTTTAGAAGAGTCACCTAGATCATGCCAACTAGATCCCATGTGGGCTGGACTAGTTTATTCTTGGCCCAAGAAGTTACCGTATTTGTAGCAAAAAAAAAATTTGGTGATTAAATCAAGAAAACGGCTTATATGCGCATAAATTAGACTTGACATGCGCAAAACTGCAAGGTGACCAAAACGAAATGGAAATTCCGTATTTTCACGACTATAAGGCTCACCGCATTATAAGGCGCACCCTCAATGAATGACATTTTTCCATATATAAGGCGCACTGTATTATAAGGCGCACTGACTATTTGGAGAAAATGTAAGACTTTTAAGTGTGCCTTATAGTAGTGAAAATACGGTAAATGCTATTGACTTCCAGGTATGAAGCACTCATTACTTTACAGTCACCTCTAGAGCCAGCCATTGTTGATGTTTTAGATTTTTTTTGTATAAAATCTTGCAGTGGGGGAGGAGCTATATGATGGAAGATGTTGTAAACTAAGATGGCATCTGCATATTTAACAGTATTGTTTCAGTTCAGGAGTTTGTGTTTTTTTTAATATCCGACAGTGGTGGTTTTTCGTTTTTGGTTTTCTGTTTTTCCATATATAAGGCGTACTGGATTATAAGGCGCACTGTCTATTTTGGAGAAAATGGAAAACTTTTAAGTGCGCCTTATAGTCGTCAAAATACGGTAGAGAAAAGATAAACAGATAAAACGCTGACTAAATTTTATTTTGACGTCTATGAATGAAATTCAAGAAAAAAATATGGTATTTTTCATAAAACGTGGAAAAAAACTCACCTGTACCTGCCATTGCTCGCTAGGGATGGCGCCATCTTATCTCTAGGGATGCCAAACGAGATATGCAATAACATACGGTAACTAACTTTTGGTGTCCAATCTATTTTGGAGGGGCTAATGAATGATTGTCAATGGTTGTGAAAGATTAGCATTCAGAGCTAATATAAGCGAATTGGACATCTATCGTAGATTATCAAAATTGTGGTTAACCTTAAATAACCGCTATGTGTGAATGAATGCAATCTGTGGTGCATTTAGTGGAGCAGTAAGCTTAGCACCAATGGAACAATGTGTATATTGTCGAGCCTATTTTAAAGAGTTATTGAAAGAACACTAATACCGTCATAGTCCAGCCGCCAGCAATAAAAATGTTAATGTCAAAGAAGAAAAGGAGCCTGCTTGGAGCGTGTTTTTTAAAATGACAGATTTGCAGTGTGGCCATATGCCAACCGAATGTGAAAAGGAAGGACAATAATCCTCGCCTTTTCCGAGCCCCGCCATCGTACATATTGCACTATTTGTAAGGTCAGCACGCAGGAAGTGTTACTTGACTCGAATATTCTTCAAACTGATGGCCGAATGGTGTGTTTGGCATTCAGAGGGGGAGACGTGCTGGCCATTCTGAACCAGCAACTGGGGGCCTCGTTAGAACAGACTTTATTTTTTTGCTCCGATGACCAAATGAAACGTGTTCATAAATAGTGCAGAGGTAAATTAATACAGTGGATATGAGGTATTTGTCTCCTGAAAATCCAGAATATGTGAAAAAGGCATGATGTGGACTTATTTCGGGCAACCTGTTCTATTATACAGTCGTACCTCTACTTATGAAAGCTTCTATATATGAAATATTCAGGTTACGAAAAGCCTCAACGGGGTAGATAGAATCCCAGATACTTTAACAATCCAAGTTAGGAACTGTCAAGTGAAATCAAGCTTTCACCAAAACGGAAATTGACCTGTATTTTTCCTTCTTCTCTAGAGCTGCTCTTCCACTGTCTCGCAACACCTTGCTGGCTTCCTATTGGCTAGAAGGAATCTGCGTCTCCATGACGCACATCTATCCGACAGTAAGTTTCTAAATCGTATGCCTTCTTTGTCGCAGAGTTCTAACATGTTTCTCAAGTATTTTTGAGTGTGCCTAACATAATTTTAAATTGTTTATGTATGTTTACTAAGCTGCCACTCATATTTCCTCCCCATTGGAAAAATGTCTGTATTTCTTATTCATTTTAATGGATTAATAATGAAATTTTTGTATATATTTTTTCCTTTATTTCGCTTACGTATTCCATACAAAATAGCCAGACTTTTTTTCAAGGTGCTTTTAAGGGGCACTAATGATAATGATACAAAGTTATGAAACTTGCAGCTAATTAATTTCAAAAGTAGAAGTATTGCTTCACATATCATTGGCTACCATTGAGCTAGGCATTCAAAATGTTTTGAGATTCGTTTATTCGCAATCTTCCACTCGATATTCATTTATTATGCATTCCCTTTATCCTCGCCAAGAGATGGCAGGGGTGCTGTAGCTTATGCCAGCCAACTGTGGAGGACATTCTGAACCACCCTGTTTGCCAGCAGTAAATGACACTTTTGGAAGTCCTTCCATTTTTTTTCCTAGAAGGCAGTAGTACTTGTTGGGACAGTAACATAAAGCAGTAGAAGAACATTTTTGGAGTGCGCCAACCGCAATCGAAATGGGAATGTGGACACCAATGTCTCTAAATCCGTCACGCAATAGAAAGGCAACCACAAGGAAGCTCAAATCAGGTAAAGGAGACAACTTCAATCAGACATGTGTGCCAGGGGCCAATCAGGAGAAACATTTCTACCCTCTCAGACAAGCATCAGGATTCAGCTGGGAAGGCTGTAGTAAGCATAAAGGACAACGGCGGGCCTTTGATCAGGAAAGGGAGAGTTACCTAGGCGGGAGAGATCAAATGCAAGAAGGTATTTGAGTGTCGAAAGCGGCTTATTTTGCCCGTTGCATCCGGGGCGAGATATTGTCAGATATCCGTCTGGGTTTTCTGCCCTAGAAAATCTCCAGACATGGCTATGCAAATCGGCAACCCAATCAAGAGCGCAATTAGAATCTGGGAAAAGACAACTCTCCCTAGTGTATCAAACCAAAACAAGATTTCTTAATTATGAGTGTGTTCCTAAACCACCACCCCCCCCCCCCCCCCCCCCCGTCCATCCACATGTGAGCCCCCGCCTTCCACCCGCTAATTTGAGGGCTTGTCAGACAGTGGCGGTACCATTTCAAATCCCTCAGCCTAGAGAGTGAAGCGAGAGGGGGATTAGAGGGGTAATGCCAGTAGATGAGAGCGAACGGGCCATAGTGGTTTGCCACTCTGCAAGGATTAGCTCCCAAAACTACTTCACAGTCGCCAACTGTGTCAATCAAGGACATAATTCAGCCAGTCTACCAAATCTCCCGGCAACAAACGGTTGCTGGACTTTTTGAACTATTTGGAAAATGGCTGTTGCAAATCATCAAAAAAAGCTAATGCGAAACTTCTCTCATATCTTTATTTTTTTATTTTGGGGCGAGTTGAGGGTACTTTTTAGGGAACCAATGCCAAACCAACGGCCTTTGACCTCTCACCATCCGGAAAATAAACAATAGATGGCTGCACTTCCATTCGTGTCAGCTAGTTGGCAGTAGTCTGCCACCATACTAAAACGTAGCCCGTTTCAAATATTACTAAATGCTATATTTATTCAATAAAAAGAGAGTAATGCTCAAAAATAAGATTCTTTAAAATCTTTTACCCAATGGTGGTTACTATACTATATCTGGAATGCTAATGTTTATGTTTTTAACTGCCATTTTTTTTATTAAGTGCTAAAATATATGTATTTTTAATCCTCATATTTAGAATCCTGCAATTAAGCAGATTTAGCATAAAGCCGCTTTGGAATAAAATTGTAGAAAATGATAAAACGAAGCCCATATGTTATTCAAACATAAAACAATGTTTACATTAGTGCTGAATGAGCTTTCGAAAATATAAATGTACTCTAACGTCCAATTTGGTTTATTTTTTTTACCAAAGTAGTATACAAAAATTGCCATCTTTGTCTTAAAGGTAGATAAATTGGGATTGAATCATATCATATTGGTGGATATGAAAGATTACACAACCCTAACAACCAACATATAGGCCTGCTGTTGATTTACCCAGATGACTCAAATAAGGATAAGGGGAAAGGATGCTACTCAACTGGAAAGAAAAGTTGAGCTATTTGGCATCCACCAGACCTGCCAGGCTTGGCGGATGACTAATTCTGAATATGACCTAAATAAGAGCATGGAGGTGAAAACCTTATGTTGTGGTGTGTTACTGCAAAAGCGACAGAGCCACTTCCCCTGCTGGCAGGAATGAATGGAGCCGTTACAGTGAGATATTGCATGGAAATCTCATTTCCTCAGCAGGAACTCTGAAGATGGGTCATCCTGTATCGTGACAATGACCCAAAATAAATTGCCATGGTGTCAAAGAAGTGATCCAAAAAGAATATCGAGGTCACCAATTGATGCAGTTCCGACTCTAGATTTCAACCCGAAAGAAAACCTGTCAAAGTCCAAAGTTGCGGAAAGCTTTGTAAACTTCATAAAATGTCCTAACTTTTATTTGACACAGAACAGATTTTTACAATGGTTCTTATATCATGATGTAATTTATGACTCTGCAGGTATTGTGCACCCAAGCATAAACCACAAGGCAGTTTTTAGCAAGGAAGATGCGCCTGTGCCTTTAAATCTTTCACTGCTATTGACGTCAATAGATGTCCAATCTATGTTGACAGTCAAAATACGGCTGCAAATGCCATTAAAAAACAATCAACACAAATATTTGCTCAGATTATCCATACATAAAACTACAGTATATCTTCACTGATACTTTGAATACTGTCATTTTCGGTACTTGAAAGACTTTTGGGCAAAAATATGGTTTTATCTTTTTCAAAGTGGCAATGGAATGAATGTCCAATCAACAAGGGCCAAAAAAACAAGCATAGCAATAACGCATAACTCACATCAAAGGTACATAAATGCTCGTATACCCTCAAAGACCAAAATTGACAGCCACATAAACAGAATTAGAGACGCTTAATTCCTTTCATCCCGGTTCAATTCAGCCCGTAGAAGTACAAAACAAGTATTTTCCCAGCTGTTTATATATATGCCAGACCAAAGTAGTGAGAAACAACATTTTAATTGCAATGGAGATTTAAAAACAACCTTATGTCGTTTTAAAAAGTTTGAAATACTCTAACTTTTTTTTAAATGAATGAATGAAAAAATTGTGGCTCATATTACACGCATCCAAAATGGCGGTTGAGTGCAGAAGTATGAGCGATGTTTGCAGGAATTTCCAAAAAAGTTGAGTTTCCTATCTTGGATAATGTCTAAACTATGAATAAACTCTCACCACAGAAACATTCACTTCCAAATTTGTGTGCATTCTGTACGTGTAATTATAATTTGACATGATTTAAAAACACAATCCTCCATAATGTTTCAGTACCATTGATGGGTGTGGACGTCCACCAGTTACACTGTGTCCATCTCCCAGTCCAGATAAATTGGACGTCCATAGCCGTCAATGGGAGTGCACAAGTTAATGATCGACACCAATTAAACCTACCTCGTTTGTCCCGAATCTTAACCGTGAGTTCCACAAAAGGTTCCGATTCCCTGTCCAGCTTCCTTACGATGGTGATATCTCCAGTTTCAGGACCCACGGATACGGGAGAGCCGTCCAAATCCGGGCGAAGGAGCTGAAAAGACGCCGACTGGAACGTGTTGGAACTCAGGCTGGTGATTACCGAGCCTACGCTGGCGTCTTCGGACACGTTGAGGGACAGCGAAACTGCCGGGTAAAGTGACGCCCTCGGTGCCCGTCTGAGCCTCTCGACCTCGGTCGTTTTCCCCTCCATCCACTCGCGTGGAGAAAAAATCAGCCGTACGCGTTGACTGCTCTTGGGTGGCCATCCGTGATCCGTAGCCGAAACCCAGAGTTCCACGTCCGATCGCAGCCCCAGAATAGAATCGAGTAGCAAAACTTGGCCCGTTTTAGGGACTACGTAAAAAGTACTATTTCGGGGGAACGACGTATAGGTCAACCGAGCGTTTCGACCGCTGTCCGCGTCAACAGCTCGCAGTTCATAAACCACGCTGCGGACGCTTGTGGTGTCGTTTAAAGTGACACGCGTGGCTTCCGTGAGAGAAAAAGTCGGTTCGTGGTCGTTGACGTCCAAAACGTCCACTCGGACCCGAGCTATGTCCACCGCTGACGCGACCGGAGAAGAGCAGGTGCCGCAGCAGGAGGCCACTCTCAGCCGGTACTCCGAGCGCTCTTCCCGGTCCAGGACTCGGGAAGTTCGCAACAAAACGTCGCCCCGTTTGTGGTGTACAAAAGCGCGGAAATCACGGCTGCCAACACCGTCCACTCGGAAGGTGATTCCGGGTGTTGGGCAACGTTTCACCCCGTCGACGCGTCTTAGCGGAATCCTCAGGCCGATTACTTTGGAAGCCACGGGGGAGTTCTCCAAAATATGCCCGCGGAAGAAAGGCAGTCCGGTTGACGGCGTCCACAGGCAACACGTGAGCGACAAAAGAGGGAGAATCATGTTTCTTGCAAGTTCTCCAAAAGGCCGCCTTTGAGCGCTTCGGGGCGGCTGGAAAAAAATTAAAAAAACAAATAAAGAAACCAAAAAAAAATTTAGGGTAAGAGCTGCGATGTCGCTGCTTGGTTCCTTGTCGTCCTTCCGGGAGACGTGTTGAACTTGCGGCTTTTGGGGGACATGCCGAGGGCTTGTTGCCTTGCCCCCGCACGGCGCTGCAGGCTGTTTGGCTCTGCTTGCATCCAGCTTTCAGGACCTACAGCGCTGGACAGCGCCGTGCCGTGCGACGGGGGAGGAGGAGGGAGGGGGGAGGAGGGAGAAAGGGAGGGAGGGAGAGAGGGAGGGAGGGTGGGTGGAAATAGCGCCCCAGCCTGTGAGATGTTGGTCAATCGTTCTCCTTTTTTTTCGCCAGCACACACGTTGAGGGTGGGAGAAGAAGAAGAAGATGGGGGGTCTTGCCTTTCTGAACTCGTGTCACAAATCCACCCTGAGATTAAAATGTTCTCGACAGAAGGAAGGGAAGGAGGGAGTGAGGGAGGGAGGGGGGCAAGAAAAACCACTGTCACAGATGAGCAACTGGAAAAAAGACATATGTTGCTGTAAAGATGGACTTCCAGCACTGGCCTCGATACGGCTCGCTGGCTTTTGCTCTTAAATGTCGGGGGAAATTAAAGGGGGGCTTGCCAGGGCTGCCGTTGACGGACCTAGATGTCCATTTTGACCATTTGATTAAAAAAACATCTATTTACTCTTAGTTTTTTTATACTACTACTACTACTACTACCACTATTACTACTTCTACTATTTCTTCTACTACTTCTACTATTACTACTTCTACTATTTCTTCTACTACTTCTACTATTACTACTTCTACTATTTCTTCTACTACTTCTACTATTACTACTTATATTTCTTCTACCACTACTACTACTATTACTACTTCTACTATTTCTTCTACTACTACTACTACTGCTACTGCTACTGCTACTGCTACTGCTACTGCTACTGCTACTGCTACTACTACTACTACTACTACTACTACTACTACTACTACTACTACTACTACTACTACTACTACTCCTACAACTATTACTACTTTTATTTCATCTACTGCTACTACCATTTCGTCTACTACTATTTCTTCTACTACTACTACTATTTTGTCTACTAGTACTACTATTATTTTGTCTACTACTACTACTACTATTTTGTCTACTAGTACTACTATTTCTTCTACTACTACTATTACTACTTCTACTATTTCTTCTACTACTACTATTACTACTTCTACTATTTCTTTTACTACTACTTCTACTATTAATTCTACTATTACTACTACTTCTACTACTACTTCTATTATGACTACTTCTACAACTACTTACACTATTACTACTTCTACTATTATTACTTCTACTACTACAAATTTTACTACTACTACTACGACTACTGCTATTGCTACTACTACTGCTGCTGCTGCTTTTACTACTACTACTACAACTCCTATCATGACTATATTTCTAACACTACTACTTCTACTACTACTGTCTCCCTGTGAATCATCATCTTTCCTAAAGAAAATCCTCTAAGTAACAAGCCATGTAAAGTATAAATTTTACATGGCTCAACTTCATCACTTTCTGTAAATTCTCTTACATCCCGTCTTCATATTTGACATGCACGATCAATATTTATACGCGTGCGCGGAAGGATGTCCTACGGTGTATTCGCCCGTCTACGTCACTGTTGCGCTTCTTCACAGCTGATTTTGAATATTTATCAAACGCATACCCATTTAAAAATGGAATCCGTCATTGCAATTTTAGTGGAATCGGCTCTCTGCGGTAAATTGTTATTTTCAAGGCAATAACCACATGTGAGCCCCCAGACATTTCTGGGTGGCGGCAGCAGCTGGAGCACAAAGCTCATATTGCTTCGTAGCCGTGTTTTTTTTTGTTTATATGTGGGGGGGGGGGGGTGCAAACGGTCTATGTAGTGTCAAACCATCACTAGCCGTTCCGACTTTGTTAGTGTTTTTAAAAGTGCAGGACTGTGGAATAAAAATAGGATCCAATGCTTTCTAGAAAGTGCAATTTCTGAAGGCTTTTTGGTCAAAAATATTTGCCTTTCGGGCGGCCATGTGGTCGAGTAGTTAGCACATCCGCCTCACAGTTCTGTTAACCAGGGTTTGATCGCAAGTGTGTTAGGGTTAGTTGGAGTTTTGGTTGGTTTGTTTGCTATTCGGCTCTTGCGTCCCTCCAGGCTTCCCTTCCTCTTGTAACCAGCTATGTACACTTTGTAATCAACCCTTGTCTGTCTATTTAAACCCCGTGTCTTTGTTAGTCATTGTCGGATCTTCTAACTTCTCTGCTTTATGTCTGGTTGTATTTTATTTATTTATTGCTAAATCCTTGTTATTTTCTACAGATTCCTACATTAACAAGTCAAATTTTGTGAGAAAACTCCATTCCAAGTTCTCTTCTGCTTCCGTGAATTTGTGCCCTACACTACATTCCACGCTCGACATCGCACCCGAGACATAACGAGGTGAGTCCTTGGTCTTGTGTGGGTTTTCTCTGGGTACTCCATTTTCCTCCCACGTCCAAAAAAACATGCATTTTGTCGGCTTAAAGAGGGAAAACAACTAAATTACGGTGAAAAATATCATTTAAAAAACCAGTATGCCTTAGTTAGTTTCACAATGTCATATTTGAATGAAATTGTAGTTTCTCTAATTAGTGTCCAATCCCGCCCACTTTTCCTTGAATGATTTTATAAGGGCGGTTCATATCTGTAAATAAATGTCTTTCCGTTTCTACTTGAGAGAAGTTGAAAGGCCGCCATGCTCATAAGAAGCACAAACCCTTCATGATACGTTCTTCCTTTTAAGACGCAAAACATGAAAAAAGGTCATCGTCCGTCTTCCCTTACGGTTAATCAAGAGCCGGCCGGAGGGCATTATGCCGACGTACGTACCGCAAGAGAGCCCATAAACATCAATAAAGCAATCTTAATGAATTATTGACCAAATTTATTGCTTTCATTCAAAAACAGACCAATATTTCAAGGGCGACTTGTCGTTTTCTCGTGAACTGCCGTCGATGGTGATAGATGACCAATCTTTTGTCTCTTTTCAGCTTTCTGTTGTGATTTTAAATGCGTTTAGAGCAAGTTAATGTCCAATTTGTTTGAAGTGGGAGGTATGGTAGACTTCCAGATTAGATGGTTGGGTTTTTAATTCTGTTAAACTCATTTAACTGATTTAATTTTAAAATTTATGGACACAAGTGAATTTTTTAAATGAGTTTGAATGTATTTGCTATCGATAAACTCATTTAAACAGTTTTAATTGATTTGATTGGACATCCACCATCAATAACTCAAGCAGGATCAAACAAAGTCAGTCATCCATAAATCAAAACATCTATCAAAATCGATCCCAGTCCAATGAAATGCAAGAATATTGCAATTATACACCCCAAAAAATACTTAAAATGATAGGCCAGATCATCTAATTTAGCTTCTCGCTTCCAACAGATGCACAACTATTCTGATATCTGTAACACTCAAGCAGCCCCCTGTGAAGACTCATTTCAGAAAGAACAAAATGCTGACTTGAGCCTTCAACCTGGCTTATGACTCACTCGGGACGTCTACTCCTTGGAACCTCAGGCAAAAAGCCGTTAAAGGTGCTAGATAAATATGAAGACATAATTAGATTTGATCTGTGATCCCCCAAGGCACCTACCACCCACTGTCCTTTTTAAACTGCGCTGGCGTGGAAAAAAAGGGGCGTTATAAATTAACGGCTTTGTCTGTGTCTCCCGTCAATGGCAGCACAGGCAGATCTTCTCCAAATAACCAAATCCGAGCCAGATCATCACATATTTAAACATCGTATGGAAGTGTTTTGGTGGCTTGAAATAAAGAAACCAATGTTGAGTAGAATACGATAGTGGGAGGAAACCAGAGCACTCGAAGAAAACCCATGCAAAATAATTTGTTTTTACTTTTGTCACTACATTTGCACTTTAAAAATAGGCTTCCATCTCACTCAAGCAGCATATCCCTGTGTGTCAAAGAAGAACCCTAGCCTACTCCAGCAAAACCTAACCCTAACCATTTTGTATTTAAACACACCCTAAACCTAACCCCTAACCCTATTTAAACACGCCCTAACCCTAACTCTAATCGTAACCCTAACCCTTACCCAAACCCTAACCCTAACCATTTTGAATTTAAACACTTCCTAACCCTACCCCTAACCCTAACCCTAACTCTAATCGTAACCATAACCCTTACCCAAACCCTAACCCTAACCATTTTGTATTTAAACACTTCCTAACCCTACCCCTAACCCTAACCCTAACTCTAATCGTAACCCTAACCCTTACCCAAACCCTAACCCTAACCATTTTGAATTTAAACACTTCCTAACCCTACCCCTAACCCTAACCCTAACTCTAATCGTAACCATAACCCTTACCCAAACCCTAACCCTAACCATTTTGTATTTAAACACTTCCTAACCCTACCCCTAACCCTAACCCTAACTCTAATCGTAACCCTAACCCTTACCCAAACCCTAACCCTAACCATTTTGTATTTAAACACTTCCTAACCCTAACCCTAACTCTAATCGTAACCCTAACCCTTACCCAAACCCTAACCCTAACCATTTTGTATTTAAACACTTCCTAACCCTAACCCTAACCCAAACCCAAACCCTAACCCTAAACCTAACCCTAACTCTAATCGTAACCCTAACCCTTACCCACACCCTAACCCTTACCCACACCCTAACCCTAACCATTTTGTATTTAAACACACCCTAACCCTAACCCAACCCTAACCCTTTTGTATTTAAATATACTCTAACCCAACCCTAACTCTAACCCAAACCCTTACCATTTTGTATTTAAACACACCCTAACCCTAACCCAACCCTAACCCAACCATTTTGTATTTAAACACACCCTAACCCTAACCCGTTTTTTAAAAAGAAAAGCCTTACTATACTATGTCGTTTTTGAAGGAGAAAAGCCTTATTATACAATGTCGTTTTTTTTAAAGAAAAAAGCCTTACTATACTATGTCGTTTTTTAGAGAAAAAGCGTTACTATACTGTCGTTTTTTTAAAGAAAAAAGCCTTACTATACTATGTCGTTTTTTAGAGAAAAAAGCGTTACTATACTATGTCGTTTTTTAGAGAAAAAAGCCCTACTATACTATGTCGTTTTTTTAAAGAAAAAAGCCTTACTATACTGTCGTTTTTAAAGAAAAAAGCCTCACTATACTATGTCGTTTTTTAAAGAAAAAAGCCTTACTATACTGTCGTTTTTTAAAGAAAAAAGCCTTACTCTACTATGTCGTTTTTTAAAGAAAAAAGCCTTACTATACTATGTCGTTTTTTAAAGAAAAAAGCCTTACTATACTATGTCGTTTTTTAAAAGAAAAAAGCCTTACTATACTATGTTGTTTTTTAAAGAAAAAAGCCTTACTATACTATAACGTTTTGTAAAGAAAAAAGCCTTACTATACTATGTCGTTTTTTAAGAAAAAAAGCCTTACTATACTATGTCGTTTTTTAAAGAAATAAGCCTTACTATACTATGTCGTTTTTTAAAAGAAAAAAGCCTTACTATACTATGTCGTTTTTTTAAAGAAAATAGCCTTACTATACTATGTCGTTTTTTTTTAGAGAAAAAAGCCTTACTATACTATGTCGTTTTTTAGAGAAAGAAGCCTTACTATACTATGTCGTTTTTTTTTAAGAAAAACGCCTTACTATACTGTGTCGTTTTTTTAAGAAAAAAGCCTTATGTCGTTTTGTAAAGAAAAAAGCCTTACTATACTATTTCGTTTTTTAAAGAAAAAAGCCTTACTATACTATGTCGTTTTTTAAAGAAAAAAGCCTTACTATACTATGTCATTTTTTAAAGAAAAAAACCTTACTATACTATGTCGTTTTTTTAAAAGAAAAAAGCCTTACTATACTATGTCGTTTTTTTTAAGAAAAACGCCTTACTATACTGTGTCGTTTTTTTAAGAAAAAAGCCTTACTATACTATGTCGTTTTGTAAAGAAAAAAGCCTTACTATACTATTTCGTTTTTTAAAGAAAAAAGCCTTACTATACTATGTCGTTTTTTTTAAAGAAAAAAGCCTTACTATACTATGTCGTTTTTTAAAGAAAAAAGCCTTACTATAGTATGTCGTTTTTTAAGGAAAAAAGCCTTACTATACTATGTCGTTTTCAAAGAAAAAAGCCTTACTATACTATAACGTTTTGTAAAGAAAAAAGCCTTACTATACTATGTCGTTTTTTAAAGAAAAAAAGCCTTACTATACTATGTCGTTTTTTAAAGAAAAAGCCTTACTATACTATGTCGTTTTTTAAAGAAAAAAGCCTTGCTATACTATGTCGTTTTTTAGAGAAAAAAGCCTTACTATACTATGTCGTTTTTTAAGGAAAAAAGCCTTACTATACTATGTCGTTTTCAAAGAAAAAAGCCTTACTATACTATGTCGTTTTTTTTTAAAGAAAAAAGCCTTACTATACTGTCGTTTTTTAAAGAAAAAAACCTAACTATACTATGTCGTTTTTTTTTTTTTAAAAAGCCTTACTATACTATGTCGTTTTTTAAAGAAAAAAGCCTTACTATACTATGTCGTTTTTTAGAGAAAAAAGCCTTACTATACTATGTCGTTTTTAAAGAAAAAAGCCTTACTATACTATGTCGTTTTTTAAAGAAAAAAAGCCTTACTATACAATGTCGTTTTTTAGAGAAAAAAGCCTTACTATACTATGTCGTTTTTTAGAGAAAAAAGCCTTACTATACTATGTCGTTTTTTAAAGAAAAAAGCCTTACTATATATACCATGTCGTTTTTTTAAAGAAAAAAGCCTTACTATACTATGTCGTTATATAAAGAAAAAAGCCTTACTATACTATGTCGTTTTTAAAGAAAAAAGCCTTACTATACTATGTCGTTTTTTTTTTTTTAAAAAAGCCATACTATACTATGTCGTTTTTTAAAGAAAAAGCCTTACTATACTATGTCGTTTTTTCAAGAAAAAAGCCTTACTATACTATGTCGTTTTTTAGAGAAAAAAGCCTTACTATACTATGTCGTTTTTTAGAGAAAAAAGCCTTACTATACTATGTCGTTTTTTAGAGAAAAAAGCCTTACTATACTATGTCGTTTTTTTAAAGAGAAAAGCCTTACTATACTATGTCGTTTTTTTAAAGAAAAAAGCCTTACTATACCATGTCGTTTTTTTAAAGAAAAAAGCCTTACCATACTATGTCGTTTTTTTTAAAGAAAAAAGCCTTACTATACTATGTCGTTATTTAAAGAAAAAAGCCTTACTATACTATGTCGTTTTTTAAAGAAAAAAAGCCTTACTATACTATGTCGTTTTTTAAAGAAAAAAGCCTTACTATACTATGTCGTTATATAAAGAAAAAAGCCTTACTATACTATGTAGTTTTTAAAGAAAAAAGCCTTACTATACTATGTCGTTTTTTTTTTTTAAAGCCTTACTATACTATGTCGTTTTTTCAAGAAAAAAGCCTTACTATACTATGTCGTTTTTTAGAGAAAAAAGCCTTACTATACTATGTCGTTTTTTAGAGAAAAAAGCCTTACTATACTATGTCGTTTTTTAAAGAGAAAAGCCTTACTATACTATGTCGTTTTTTTAAGGAAAAAAGCCTTACTATACTATGTCGTTTTCAAAGAAAAAAGCCTTACTATACTGTCGTTTTTTAAAGAGAAGAGCCTTACTAAACTATGTCGTTTTTGAGAGATAAGCCTTACTAAACTATGTCGTTTTTTGAGAGAGAAAATCCTTACTATACTATGTCATTTTTTGAGAAAGAAAAGCCTTACTGTACTATGTCATTTTTTGAGAAAGAAAAGCCTTACTATTCACTACCTTTTATTTAAGATAAGGTAGAGGTAACAATGGATTTTTGCTCCTTTGTGGAAGTTTTGAATAGATTAGGGTGTTTGGTGTCAAAGACAATAATCAGGCAGTTGGCAGTAAAAAGCTGCTTTAATTGCAGGATATATAGACAGTGCAGGACAGTGATAAAAACACAGCCATATTGCTCCTATTAGACATAAATCACCCAGCTGCTGCTCTGCGTATGAAACATAACCGTAATAATAGCGCTTGTAGAGTAAAGATGGGCAACAGCACACGCACGGAAACTTGCGGATGGTCACACCGCCACGACGGGAGAAAAATGAGGCAACATTTGTCATAAAAACAGGCTGTCGCGCGCTTGTTTGAAGTTTTCTGACACCAAAAAAAGAGGGGAAAAAAGAAGGGAACAACGGACACAAACGACAAAGCAAACTTGAAAAAATGAAGCTGGCGCGAAACAAAAAAACATAGAACGGCGAATGACATTTAGGGAATCGTCGCCGCCATTTCCAATCTTTGGCTACCGTAGAATTCTCGGCGCCGACCGGTCATCGGTGACAGTTTTGCGGAGCTTGACGCCTCGACGAATGGTCACCAGCATGTTCGTGCTTTCTTGAGGTTCCGGGGATATCTGGGGTGGCGCCGGATTCCTCGAAGGCGAGCCAGGGAAAGGGAATTGACCCTCTCCGAGAGCCAGAGCGCTCGCCGCTAGCTCGCCGATCTTCTCCACCAAGCTGTGTCGGTTAGCGGCGAGCGTCGGGTCCTCTTCGGACACGCCTCGGTTCCACGCCGCGTCAGGTGGGCTCCTTTGCCGAGGGGATGACCCGACGTCATCCGGGTAGAAAAACTCCTCGTTGCCGTCGTCTGGGGTTCGAACCGGCACCACGGGTGGGCGGATGGGGATCGGGCCAGAGGCGGAGGGCGAGCGCCGTGCCCCGGTTTTGGAGGATGGTGTGCGGCGAATGGTGGCGGTTCCAGGGGCAGTGGGGGTCCCGTCGGAAGAGCCCTTGCTCCCCGGGAGGCCCGCCGTGCTGGCCGGTCTTTTGGTTTGGATCATGCGGCGGTAGTTTTGGGCCAGGTTGCTGTGGCGTGGGACAGTGGACCATTTGTCAAAGTCGCTTTGGGCTTCGCCGTCACCGTTCAGAGAGTAGCACTCGTAATCTGACCCTGCGCACAGAGAATACTTTGTTTAAAATTTCTATTTGGAACAACAAGAAAAATACTTTTGCTGTAAACATGGGAAAATGAAGCCATATTTAGAGTAAGTTTACGTAAAATGATCACGTCAAGTCATTCCGCTTAGATCAAGAGTGTCAGACTCGGATTGGTTTAACGTCAACTCGATTTTATGTGGGTCTTAGATATAATATTTAGATTTTTTTTTAAATAAATGGATTAAAAGTTTTTTTATAGATCTAAAACAATGTTTATCTTAGCTTATTTTAAATATTTTTTTAGATTTTACAAAATTATTTTTGAACTAAAAACACAGAAAAAATGGATTAAAAAATTACAATTTTTGATTTTAAAAGGGGAAAATCAGGATTATTTAATAAACATCTATACTCTATATAGATTTTAATTTGAACCTAAAACAGAAAGTCGGCACTCATGATTTACTTTCTTGGACCGCACAAAATGATGCGGCGGCCCAGATTTGGCCCCCAGGCCACCACTTTGACACCCGGTGGCTTAGCCTCAAAAGAGTGAAATTAACGAAAATGACTTTGGGTGTAATAATTAGCAAATTGAAGTTATATTGCGAGTAAATAGCCACAAAATGATCCAGTTGAATTCACTGTATTACATATTTACTACTACGACCCTCGAATTTAGGTTTAGGTGTCTTTTAGGGTTAGGGTTACCTTGGGAAGGTATGGTGTCCTCCGAGCAGGAGGGGGTGTTGGTCTGGCTACTGTAGCCGCTGGAATACTGCAGAGAGTCTCGGCTGCTCTTCTGCTGCTCCATGCTGAGCCCTCGGGTCAGGACCATGGCCAGCGTACTGGCCGCCGGAGAGAGAGGCTCCCCGTGCTGAGGAACAAGCATTGGTTCAAATCCCACACATTGACTGCCAGCGCCACGCCCCATTTGATTGGTCTTACCTTAGCCGTGAGAACTCCCGAGTTGATTCTGGCATCAGGGTATACCTTGGGACTGGGCGGAGCTTCCGCATCCCTCATTTTTTCTGGCGATTCCCTCCGCCGTTGCAAAGTGTTGGCCAAGGATGGCTCGCACTGATTGGCTTTGGCCCACTCCTGAAGTGACGGCAATGAGCACAAGTAGCGTCCCGCCATCTTTCAATTGGGCTCTCATGTTTTACTCTCTCGCTTGTGTGCTAACGTGTTTTTTTTATTTTAGCATGTTAGCATGCAAGTCCTGTATTCCTCCTTGTTTCTTTAGTGTAAATATAAGTATTTATATTTTCGGGTATCCATTTATTGCCGTCAATGGCGACCAATAATGCTTAAAATACATTATAAAAGCCGATGTTTTTAAAAAAAAACTGATTCTAATTGTCTATTAATAAGTAAAAATGTAAGAATTTGACTGTCTTTACCGTAAAACTGTAATTTCCGGACTATAAGTCGCCCCAGCTGAAGAATGCACAATGAAAGGGAAAAGATTATAAAGTCCCACCCGAGTAAAAGTTGCATTTTTGTGGGCTGTTTAAAAAAATAAAAATAAATAGATAAATAAAAACATTATATGTTAAAATAATAAAAATTAACCAAAATAATAATAAACCCAGTTTTAGGACAACTTTGGCCTATAGAGACAACAAGATGTTGGCAATTACTAGAGGTAAAAAAATAAAAATAAATAAAACTCCCAAAAAGTGCGACTTATAGTCCGGAAAAGACGTTAACGAAATGATACATTTCTCTATTGTTTGGTCAATAACAATGACTGTCTATTCACCAACCTTCTGATTTGGCTCATGGACGTTAAAGGATGTCGCCAATTTCTTTTCATATAAAATAATAAAAATATAGAAAACAAGAAGGAAACGGAAGTGGATGACCAATGGAAATGCGACACAAGAAGCCAAGAAGCGAGAGAGAAGGACAGAAAGAACCCAAAAGTCAAAAGTGCAAATGAAAACAAACCTTCCAGCTAGGAGCTTTTGATGTGGGTGAGGGAGTGCTGGATCCGGGGGAGCGGTTAAATGTGGGGGAGGCGGGAAGTATGACAGATAGAGGCCTGATGGCGCCAGTGTGAGAGAAAGCGGGGCGGAAGGTGCCGAAGGACGAGCATGAGCCAAACTGCAGAATCAATGACACAAAGGCCCCAGTCAGAGTGCTTCAGTTCCACAAATTGTCCAAATTTGAGCTCCAGCCACTTCCCTTAGGCTCCGACCGGCTAAGGCTAAGGTGGGCTATTCAATAGGACTGTTCGCGCAAACGGTGGGTGAACGCCACTAACCGCTGTGGGGGAGTTGCACTCGCTGACAGAGCGGCAGCTTTCGGAAGCCTCGGACGAGGCCGAGCTGGTGGATTTCTGGGAAAGGAGATGGAGGGAGGGAAGGAGGGAAGATAAAGATGGAGGAGGTGGAGGAGGAGAGCCAAAAGGACACGTTGGTGAGGGATGGAGAGGTGGCCAACAACAGTCTTACTTTTCGGACAGTAAAGTCAGGTTTAACGATGGGATTCCATACCTGTCTATTTATACCAAAAAGTGAAAATAATAATTAATTTTAGTACAAATATGTAATACGATGATTTCAACCTGGTCATTTTGTGGCTATTTACTCGCAATATGACTTCAATTTGCTAATTATTACACCCAAAGTCATTTTCGCCAATTCCGCTCTTTTGAGTCACTGTGTCAAAGTGGCGGCCCGGGGGCCAAATCTGGCCCAACACATCATTTTGTGTGGTCCGAGAAAGTAAATTATAAGTGCCGACTTTCTGTTTTAGGATTAAATTAAAATGAAGAGTATTGATGTATATTAAATTTTCCACCTTTTAAATCAATAATTGTCATTTTTTAATCAATTTTTTCTGTGTTTTTAGTTCAAAAATCTTTTTGTAAAATCTAAAAATATATTTTAAAAAAGCTAAAATAAACATTGTTTTAGATCTATAAAAAACGGAATATTCAGGGCCTTTAATCCAGTTTATTCCCCTATCACACGCCGCCTTTTCGCTATATACGTAAATATAACGCATCAGCAAGCAATGTACTTAGACAGTCAAGCTGTTAGCGTTATACAGCGACATCTACAGAATCTTGAATTTAGTGCATACTGATTGGGCACCCCGTCCACTTTAGAGAAAAATTTAGACTTTTAATTGCGCCCTATGTGAGTAAATAAGTGCTGAGTTGCATTTTTTTACATTTTTTATCGCTTAATAAGGGGAATTGCAATCATTAATAAGGGGAGAAATTGGCCTAGGTTGACAGGTATGGGATTCTATCGCCGTAGTGGGCGGGGAAGGATTTCTACCTGGCTGGTGATGTCCGATGGCATGGGAGAAGGAGGCTTGGAGTGGGTGTTTGCGTCCTGGGAGACGAAACCCGAGTCATGGGAGGAGACACTGCTGAGCCGATGAGCCCCTGCCGACGGCATCTGGAGGAGACTATTCGCCGAATAGCTTTTATCAAGAGTTTGGACTACTTCGGATTTTTTTTGTTTGTTTGTTTTTATGGATTTTCACCTGCAAGTGCTGCTCTTTCTCGAGGTAATGCTGCTGGGGGAGGAAGGAGGAGTTTGGTAGGACCAGGTAAAGTCCGAGCCTTTCAGGTCCCGGATCACCTGTGGGAGCACAAAAGAGTACGGCACTCAGCGTCCAATCCGTTTTCACTGGGAACAAATGTTAGTGTCAGTCTTTTGAGGTGATACCTGCTCACTGGCTGGAGGAAGTTTGTGCGGGTCTTCTGTCAGCAAAGTGAGGTCATCAGCAATGGCTTGTAAGTGTGTTGTTTCGCCCAACATGGCGATCTCAAGATTCTGACAAAGCAAATACACCTTATGAATAATAAGTTACATTTACTACTATATTGGCTATACATACTATATTGGCTATACATACTATATTGGCTATACATACTATATTGGCAAGGTTGGAGAAATGCACCAAGATGTACAGTAAAACCTCATATATCACGATTAATAGGTTCCAAGATCTGAGCCAATATGTGAAAAAACGCGATGTTTTAACTGTTTTTTTACAGTGTGTATTAAATATTATTTGGATTTTGAAAACTGTCTTTACAATTATTTAACCCTAACCCATTACAGTACAGTGATTCCATTCCAGTCAACTTATAAGTTTTTCCCATATTTTATACATTTTTGTATATGCTATATAACAACTTTTGTACAGGAAAATAATTTTTTTAAAGTACATTTTTTTGTAAAAAAATATCTAATTTTACCCATTTTAGTCAAAAACGTCATCATCAACTGCTAATATTGTCATCAATGTTATATTTAAACATGATATGCACATTCCCTTTTCATAGGTCTGCCTCTCCCCTATATGAATATAGCACGTCAGCAAGTAATGTAGTGTCAAATACCGACATAATCTTGAATTCAGTGCGCTCTATGTGAGTAAATATTTGCCATGTTGCGTTTGTACGGTAGCTTAATATCTTAATATCTTACAATTGTAAAAATATATTATATTAATAATGAGAGCAATTGGCTAAGGTTGACAGCCATGCTATTCCTGTGCTAACTAGAACAATAATTAGGAAATACAATTGAAATTTAAATAAACATTGTACTGTAGTTTGTTGTGATGATGTTCTTAATCCAGTGTAATTCACCAAATCCCCACACACATATTCCAACATTTTAGCTCACCACAACAGGCTGAAGCAAGTTAATGAAGGCACAATAGCGCCCCCTCTCCTCCAGAAGAGCTCTGCGCACGGCTTGCTTCTCCGTCTCCTCCATCAGCAAATACAAGTCGCTCACATCCTGCATGGCGCTGTCCAACTGAGGTCGCAAGTTACCCCGCCCTGATCATGAAAAGCAGGAAAAAAAAGGAAGGATGATTAGAAAATGTAACGAGAAAGCGAATGTTTATGTGGTAGCTTCACGTCCACGTCAATGGGAGGACAATGAAGCATGTCAGAGAGAATGACGGGATGCGGCGTTAACTGGTAATGACTGGGAAAGCCTGGAATGGATTTGATCACAAAAGTGTTCGTCAAGGGGGCGGTTAAAGACACACTTGCACGGCGATAGACGACTAGAAAATAGAGATTTATAACAAAATTCATGTTTTTCCAGTCCTTTAAAAACTAATTTCTATTCCTCAAAAAAAATGTGTCAAAGTGGCGGCCCGGGGGCCAAATCTGGCCCGCTGCATCATTTTGGGCGGCCCGAGAGGGCAGACTTTCTGTTTTAGGATCAAATTCAAATGAAGAGTATAGATGTATATTAGATTTTCAGATTTTACCCCCATTTAACTCAATAATTTGATTTTTTTAATCATTTTTTTCTGTGTTTTTAGCTCAAAAATCCATTTTATAAAATCTAAAAATCTATATAAAAAAGCTAAAATAAACATTGTTTTAGATCTATAAAAAAACTAAATATTCAGGGCTTTTCATCCAGTTATTTTAATCCATTTATTTAAAAAAAATCGAAATATTATATCCTTAATGGTCCGGCCCTAACGTGGCCCACGAACCAACCGGAGTCTGACACCCCTGATTTAGAGTAATCAATGAACTTTAGCATGCATGTTTTTGATCACGATTTACTGCCAACCCTTCCCACTGCAAATATATTGGACACCTATCGCCGTCAGTGTGAATGAATGAAACAGGACACAATGAATGTTCTAACGCCGACGCCTTGAAGAACAAGCACATGCAGACATACCGAGAAGCTCTAAAGTCGAGGAGAAAAAGCCACAACCACGTCAAGGGGAGGAAAAAAAACAAGCAACGTTAGCGCCAAATCAAAACATACCGTTTTTTTGTATGATTTTTCCTTCATAAAATATTTGATCATGAAATACTTTCAAATTCCGTTTCAATCCCCGTTTATGTCAGCTGATGCAACGCCTAAAACTACCAACAGAGGGCGATAGTTCAATTCAATTCAATTCAAACTGGTTTCTGACCTTTTCTAGCCTTTTTCTGGAGTTTGATGGTATCCAATGACTTGCGCTTGATTTCTTGCCGGGACCTTTTGTACTCTGTTGGAATATAAGAAAAGGAATAATATATTTGTTATTTTTGTTTTAATTACGATGATTGTCGTCGGGATGGACCTTTGGCGTGGTCCTTGTCCAGCTGATTGGCCGTCTTCTTCCATTCCTCCATTCGATCCTGCAGCGGCGTGACCAGGCCTTCCGCCAGAGCGCTGCGGTGATCACATGACACTCAGAAAACGAAGCATGGGTCGCAGTAAATGGCCGGAGGTTAGACCAGCACGCTTACTTGGTAAAGTGGCGTAGTTTTGTCTCGATGCTGCGGTGGCGCATGCACATCCTGGTCAGAGCTGAGCCGATATCTCTGGTGGCACCTACAAAATAAAAGATTCCATCTTTGAAACCAAACCTATTCATCAATGTTTTCCCTTATATTTTTAAGGATAGAGATAACTTGAAAAAATATAGACAAAATATAATCCATTTTAAAAACTCTATTTAACTATTTAAAAGGGATTAGAATATAGAATGACTTTGGAAAAAATAAATGTCCACAAAAGATGAACATATTTTTAAATTTCATTTGAACAAGTAAACAATTAAAACAATACATTACTTTACAACCATAAAATAAATGGATTTTAATGTAAGACCACATATTTTTCTAGTGTTCATTTCAAAAGTAATCAATACAAGAGAACTAGAATTTATATATATATATATATTTTTTGTCATGTTATTTATATATATCCATGTGGGTATATATATATCAAATACT
Organism: Stigmatopora nigra; assembly: GCF_051989575.1. Classification (NCBI taxonomy): domain Eukaryota; kingdom Metazoa; phylum Chordata; class Actinopteri; order Syngnathiformes; family Syngnathidae; genus Stigmatopora; species Stigmatopora nigra. The sequence goes on along the minus strand of NC_135509.1, from coordinate 7,645,538 downwards.
TTTTGAACAACAATTCCCCATGAAATAATACTGCATTATTTCTCATTAATGCTAAACACAACCAGTGTATATTACGACTATATAAAAAGCACTACTTTAAACATAAAAAAGTGCACTTTTAAGATGTTTTTTAGGTTGTCAAAAGCAAAAAAAAATTTTTAAAAATTGATAGGACGCCGCCTCCCCCTTTGAATAGCAGCCGTCACACATTTTGAGCAGTACTTTTCCTCTCTGCTCAAGTGTAATTAAACTGTCTTAATCTCTAAAGCTCAGACATGCCGACAGCATCTCAACGACCACACCATTCATCCTCTGGTAATCTGGGCCACAGATTGCCAATCTGTCATTTTTCCTTCAATTTGAAAAAAACTATTCCCACATTACAATCATAAAAAAATCAGGAGCCAAAGGATTGGACGCCGACCGACTGGCCACAGTTCTTAGCCCGGAGGAAAAAGGAGGGAACCTGTAAGGGGATATCCCCTCATTCTTCCTGCCTTGCTCTGCCTATCCGGTTCTTTCTGTTTGCTAAACACCATTCAAGTGGGCGGGGCATTGGCGTTCATGCCCCGCCAAAATAAATGTCATAGAACCAAATCAACACAAAGTCAGAAAAACGCCCTAAAATCAAGAGGAAGTGACCTGAGGTCAATACAATGAAGGAAATTATATCATAACAATAAAGGAAATCAATAACTGTCGTTTTACTTCCGTGAATTCACAGTTCTGAAATTTCGATGTTTTCCCTTGGCCTGTGTGGGTTTTATCCGGGTACTCTAGTTTCCTCCCACATGCCAAATACGTATAATTGTATCTAGGGATGAGTGTAAATACTCTTTGTGTATTTGTGCCCTGTGATTGGTTGGTCACCAATTTAGGCTGTTGGCTGGGAAAAGCTCCAGCACCCCCTGCGATGAAAAATGAATAAATTACTTTTTTGGTTTCTTTTCCAAAAGAAATTGACTCCAAGTTGTCCAATCAATTGAATTCAGTAGTAGAAGTACTCCCCCGACAACACGTGATAAGGGGCCCCTTTAAAATCTCACGATAGGTCGCAGACTAACCGTAACAGGAGTGGTTTTATGGCATAGGATTTACAGAGCGTTGCCATTTTCTATTTAAAGATTTGACGAGCCGTTAGCAGCTGCACCTGCGCATGGCTACTTCCTTTAACCCCCCCCCCCCCTCGAGTCGGCCGGCCGGCCAGCCGACTCTTCCGCTCCCTCCCCGTAAGAGAATCAAGTGACAGCAACATCCTGGGGAGGTGCAGACGCTTCCTGGCCCGACCCTGAGACCCCCCTACCCGGCCGGCCTCGGGGCCCCCAGCCGGATGGAGACACGGGACAAGTACGAGTCACTGTCACGCGCCAGGAAACGGTGGCAAACGTGCGGGTGAAGTGATCTTTGGGCAAGAAATGGATATTTCATTGATGGCCCAATCCATTTAGAATGGGGAAACTGGGCAAAATGAATTGGTCAATAGTAGCTAATGAGTAAAAATATATAAAGATGACATTTGTGGTAGTTTTGACGGTTTTTGTTAGTTTGTAGTTTAGTATTTTCTGGGATTTTTTGCAGTTTTTATGTTTTGGGTGGATTTTTTTTTACATTTTTACGATTTTTTTGTTGTATTTTTCAGTTTTGGTGTTTTCTACTGTTTTTGCAGCTTTGTGGTTTTTCTGAATTTTGGTTTTTTCATCTTTGACTGGGTTTTTGCTATTTTATTTTTGCAATTTGTCGATTTTTTATAGTTTTTAAAGGTCTGATAATGGATGTTATTTTTCAATATTTTGCATTTCTGCATTTTTTTTGCAGTGTTTTTATGCTGTTTTTACAGGACACAATACCATTTTTAAGAATTTTTATAAAAGTTTGTTATCTTTTTTTGCGTTTAATGATTTTCAATATTTTGGTTAATTTTATGGGATTTGTGGGTCCATTCCTGAAAATTTGGGGGCATATTTGGGGTGAACTCTAAAACAAAAGCCTGTACAGCATCAATTTTTGGCACATTTGAGTGTCAAAAAACGCGCCAAAAAAAAAATCGAACTATTACATGTTAATCTGTTGGTAAAATAGAAAAACAGTCCAATGTTACTTGGTTTTCTTGGCGGAAGTCGCTGGACGGCGGAAAAAGCTGGAAAAGCTATTACGTCCAAGATTCTGGCTCCGACACCCCCACGTGATGGGATCGAGTCAAACTCAGGCCTGTCATTTATCTCAGCTTGAACAACATCCGCCAGTGACTCAGCAGTTCCTTCCCTCAGCCGCATGCATGAAAATCCAAATTTCCATCGGCTTTTCTCCGCTTCGTTTAGAACGGACCGCTATCTCGCTCCATTCGAAAACCGCGGTGGGAAATTACAAAGAAGCGAGGTCCAACTGAGTGTGGTCTAAACACGGAGTTCTGATTTTGATTATCTTCCCTAATTCCTACAGGAAGGGGGGCACGGGGGGTCCTGTTCTGGTTTATAGCGGTCCCGGCCGGGCTCCCCTGCCAAGAACCCAGAAGCGACTGATGTCTTCAACATGGGAACTTTACGCATTTCTCTCTCCACGATTGCTTCGAACTACTGGTCTGGATCGAGAATCTGGCGAGAGTCGCAATCGACCTGTCGTAAATTCCGTCCCAAGACAGCGAGCGACCAATCGTACGGAGCGAACGTTGGCGATTTGGTGTTTTTCGGGCATATTTCATGAAAAATTGGCATATGTTCAAGTATTCAACCAAAACTAGGGAGCAATTAGCCTAGTATGCATGTTTTAGGGATGTGAGTACCCGGGGAATACCCACAGAGAACATGCAAACTCTACATAGGACGTTTGGAAGCCACTGGGGATTGAACCCTCGAGCTCACCATTTTAGATATAATATTTAGATTTTTTTTTTAATAAATGGATTAAAAGAACTGGATTAAAAGCCCTGAATATTCATTTTTTATAGATCTAAAACAATATTTTAGCTTTTTTTTTTAAATATATTTTTAGATTTTTCAAAATTATATTTTTAGATTTTTCAAAATTCTTTTTTTAGATTTTTCAAAATTATTTTTTTAGATTTTTCAAAATTATTTTTTTAGATTTTTCAAAATTATTTTTTAACTAAAAACACAGAAAAAAATGATTAAAAATGTCAAATATTGATTTAAAAGGGTGAAAATCAGGAAATTTAATATACATCTATACTCTTCATTTTAATTTGATCCTAAAACAGAAAGTCAGCACTCATGATTAACTTTCCCGGGCCACACAAAATGATTCGTGGGGCCAGATTTGGCCCCCGGGCCGCAACTTTGACAACAGTGCTCTAAAGAATTCGTACTTTTCCAAGTAACATGCCTCTCTACTTATGTTACAAAACCAATCGATTTCCTTAATTCGAAGAACCTACTGGATGTAGTTAAGTTCTTTTATTGTCCCGCTATTTGAAGAAGAGAAGGGCCGCAATTATGCGCTAAATTTACAGCATTTAGCGCCACTTCCTGGCATCTGTCTTCTCTTAGCGGCGCCGTCATTAACCCAAAGCCAGGAAAGCACCTCGGCCACGATTGTTTTGGTCCACACACCAGGGAGGAGTCCCACCAAACACTCGTCCTTTTGTAGAGCGCGCACGGCCATTGGCGGCTCCGGCACCCCCGGCTTATGTGGCGTGACGGCGTTCTGGAGAACATTATGAGCAGAAGCCATGTTTTGGAGGTGGAACATAAACCTTTCTAAAAATAAAGTGGGCTCTTTGTCCGAATGTGTTTTTCATTGGGGTTCAAAAGGGGGGCGCTATAAATCTAAAGGCATAGCGTAGCCACGGGGGAATGTCCACGCGTTAGCTTGAGATATTTACATCTTATACAAGGAAAGAATTTGTCTTGAATGGCACCTTTGAACTCATGATGTGTTTCATTGCTAAAGTTTTAAAACATTTATATTAAGTGTAATAATAACAAAGTATTTCTAGTTCATTCGGTCATTGTGGGCTGCCGTCCTCCCACCACAAACAGATCGGACGTTTACTACTGATAAACACATTAACAGTCAGTTCAAAATGTCCGCTATAGTCTCTCACCACTATTGATTTTATCTTATCAGAAACTAACATACATTAACGTAACAATAGTTAAATGGGAGAAAAAAGGCCAAATAGGCAAAAAAAATGGTCAGACAGGGAAAAATAAAGCTTTCTAAGTCGTAAATGATGAAAAAATTGTGACTTATACTCCGGCAAATACGACACTTGATAAAACAAGAGTTAAATTGACCCCAAATGACTTAAAAAACAATAAACAACTAACCCCACATGTCAGAACAATACATCTACAAGTGACAAGACTTAATTCAAATGGTTAAATTCCCTTTTTAAAAACCACATGCTCAGCCTAGCGTTACTTTCCATATGTTTTCCGTACACCACCGCCATTTTTGGACACGTTTCAATTAGCAAGAGGTCAAAGGGCGGCGAACATAAGACTAATGTTCCATCAGAGCCTCGTTGGGATGGGGGGTGGTGGCGGTGGGATTTCCACGGCTCTTGCTATCCAGGCCCGCCATAGGCGTTCCGCTAATCCTCTTAGCCCAACTTTACAACACACCGACTCAGACCGGCCCCCCAACTTGCACAAAATTCCCACCAGGCGACCGCCACCATCGCCCAATCGCCGTTACGGACCCGTCGCGGCCCTCGCCGAATCGCCATTCACATCCGCAGCTTTCCCACGCAATGACCGCCATCGCAAAGCGCAAAATCGAGCCAAGGCGCGCTAGTAGATCAGTGTGTCAGGGAAGTATTAATCCACTGCTACGCCACCAGGGCTTCTCCGGCCCTGGCAGATGGGACGCATATCCCTCGTGGCCATCTGGACGGGGCGAGTGACGACGTCGTGTGGAGCCAGATCAGCGGATTACGCAGAAATGCTACGGCGGCGAGATACGATTCGTGTTAAACGATGAGAGCGTGCGCCGGGACGGAGATTGACGTCCGTCGATGGCGGCTATTGTCGCGTAAGCGTCGCAGCTGGATAGTAAAAGCCGTGTTCGATGTGGCCTGATGATTTGGAAGGATTTAGGCCAGGGGTGTCAAAGGTGTGGCCCGTGGGCCTGGTGGGGGATCACATTCGGCCCGGCGGAATTAAATACCGTATTTTCACGACTATAAGGCGCAACTGCATTATACGGCGCACCCTCAATGAATGGCACATTTTATTTTTTTCCATATATAAGGCGCAGTGGATTATAAGGCGCCCTGTCTATTTTGGAAAAAAAAAATAAGACTTAAGTGCACCTTATAGTCGTGAAAATACAGTACGTTTTTTTAGGATTTTTTTTTAATTCTGCGTGGAGGCCACTATTGGTTAAAGTACTATTGTTTATTCAATATATATTTTTTGCATTTATCAGTGTCAGTACAGATTTTGTTGTTTTCCAGCCTTATTCTATTTCAAACTTGACTGTAGAAGCCAAATACCATATTTTACATATATAAGGCGCACCACATTATAAGGCGCACCCTCAATGAATGGCACATTTTACTTTTTTCCATATATAAGGCGCACTGGATTATAAGGCGCCCTGTCTATTTTGGAGAAAATTTAAGACTTTTAAGTGCGCCTTATAGTCGTGAAAAAATACGGTACTTTTCTTTTTTTTGGACAAGGACGCCGCAAAACCGGAAAGTCAAAGAAAACAATGATTAAACTATAGTCAAATTAATTAATTTAAAATACATATTGACTTTTGGGAGAATCGAAGCTTGGTCAACAAAGTTTCTCTCCGATTCAGGTGTGAATAAAGAATGAATTTAGTTTTAAGAAGAAGATGGTGACCTTTTTCAATGGAAAGTCAAGGCGAGTTCAAAAGGAGGAACAGGCAAAAGGCTAGAATAATAATTGAAGAGAAAACACATTTGCGGGCTGCACATAGTTTTGGTTGTGAGGCCAAATACCAAACTAAGAAGACAAAACAGCAGACTTGAGGCGAACACTTTGTTCTGGAAAATTTGCGCATGAAAAGTGAGCCGGGAGTGAAAAGACTGGAAGGAAAGAAAACAGTATTATGCATGCTTTCGCTTATTATGTAAGAGCAATTTCTTTCCAGCTGGGAATTTCTCATAATTGTTTTGTGACTACATTTTTGTGCCTCTAGCCATGTGTATTTGCCATCATAATTATAAGGACATTATTTTAACTGGGAACCAACAGATGAATCAATAAAGAATTTAAAAAAAATCATTTTTTTGTATTTTCTTAAATAAGTTTGCCTGTAATTTTCACATTTTTTATTTTGTAATAACTTTGTAGATATGTATTCTTTGTTTTTTTTTATCTTTTTGATTTTTTATTAGGTTCATAATTATTATAATTATTATTACTATAGCAATGCTATATAAAATATATTATGATGTTGACTTTGAAATAATTTCTGATATATTTTGTTTTAATTTTCATTTTTTATTTTGTAATGTATTCTTTGTTTTTAAATCTCTTTGACTCTGTTTTTCATTTGAATGGATCTTTTTAATGAGGTTTATAATTATTATTATTACTATTACAATGCTAAAAAATATATTATGATGTTAAATTTTTATAAATATGTCTTTAAATTTTCATCTCTTTCTTTTATTCCCATTTTTATATTTATTTTTTTCATTTTAAAGGGGGACTTTTTAAAATTCAGGATTCACCTATTTAAAAAAAGCCTTTTGAAATTTAATTTTCTATATTAGTGTTTTTTTCCATGTACTTTTGTACACCCCAATCCTTTTATACTTAATAATAACTTAAATATCTTATTAAATATCAATCCAGATGCCAGGGTAATAAAAAGGGCTCAAAATGCTCACCGCAGAAAGCATTTGTAAAATGGCACGTCCCCAAGAGTTGGCTTAAAATTGAAATCCAATTGAAGACACTGTCTTGACCCCACCTTTAAAAATAGCCCTGCCTTGAGGACAACTTTAAGGAACCCCGCTGCGATTTGTCTGAAGACGGATTCACCGGCCGTCATCCCACTTCCCCCCCGAGAGTTCCTCAAAACACACAACATGACGCATGGACCATAAATGGACTCCACGGGCGAAAAGAAGCGGCCACTGTGGCCCTTTCACACATCTGCGCGCATGCTAAATAAGGTCGCTAGCACTAGTCAAAACGCCACGAGTCAAAATCCTAAAATCCTGTTTCATGAACTTTTCTCCCTTTTTGGACTGCGATAGGGAAACTCTGTTGAAATCCAGGCAATCAAGTTCAAGGCAATGTGGGTGAAAGGATTCCAAACTGTTGTAACAATCAACAGGGAGCCGCACGTGTAACTTCCAAATGTCAAAATAGGCCATATGCCAAAGAAAATAGTTGCTTTTTTCTAATGTTTGTTGTAGGAGTTGCTATTGTTTTGTTTTCTTGCGTTCAGCTTGATGTTAATGGAACAAAAATACTGTAAAAGGAGTCAGCTTTGATATTGAAAGGAATATAAAAGTACTGAATGGAATTGGTACTTGTATTGGTAATAGTATTATATTATAAAAATATCAAAACACAGTTATTTATGTATGTTTTGGGCATTTTGGGGAAATTTGATTTAGCAGTTCTCTTGTTTAATTTCACATAGTATACTGTGTACTGTGTATACTGTGTATATTCGACGTCTACTAGTGGTAAAACCTTTGAAAGACAATCCACATGATTGGACATCTATCATTATTTTTAACATTTCATAGTTATTCCAGTCAAAATCATGCATCAGGGAACGCCCACTTTTTTCATTGATTCATGTTGTGATATCACAAGCAGAATCAACGAAAAAAATGGGATTAAAAAAAAAAAAATTGATGATCGGGTTTTACTTTTTAGTGCAGCGCTAGCTAGTAAATGTTGGCAGAATGACACGTAACAGCAAGAGTATAGCACATCTAATGCTAGCATGCTAGCTAACCAACTACAAACACCCTGTTAACGTTGTGAAAGAGGTTCCTAAAGAGACAGAGTCCCATTTTTCAGACGTTAGATAGTAAAGCAATCTTCTATGGAGCCAAGCCTGATAAACATATACATGTACATATGTTTTTTTTATATATATGTATATATAGAACTCACAAATGAACTCTGAGCAAAACTGTTACTAGATTGTACTCTAGAACGACACTATATACCAGTAAAGACTGCACTACCTTCCTTTTAAACTCTAGTTCCGTCTAACTTTTCTCTGGCAAAGGTCACAAAGATTTACAGTGTAAATCGAAGCGCGCTGGCTGTTTGGAAGATTGATAGCGTCAGGCCTATATAGAAAGTTATTGCAGGTTTTTCTACCCTGAAACGAGAGCTTTGGGGGGGATCACGCAATCCCACGCTCAGAGGCCGCCAGGACCTCTGATCACTTTCCTCAGAGAACATTTTTCTGGACTTCAAAGCCCGGCTCGGCCCCGTTGATCCCGCTCGGCGGCAAATCCAAATGGCCGACAAAGCTTCAAAAAGCTGACGCCATTCCTGATGACATCTCCGACTACAAGGCAAGGGGTGCGAAAGGTGAATTCCACTCGTTCCCATTCTGATAATGTCAGTACATGGTAGGGTCGTTCAATACGGTGTGAGAATAAAAATTCGACTATTTTCCATTTTAAAACCCGTCTACAAACCCTAGGATCCCGATTGGCTTTCAACAACCCCAATACTCGTAAGACGTGGTGAGTTCAGGGCCACTCGGAGAAATGACAATCCCTGTTTTTTCACTCCTAATGAGGTCTGCCGACCTGCTTTGTCAACCAAATCGCGGCAGACGAACCACACACGCAGCTGATTAACACAGTTTTTTTTTTTTTGTTGGTCGATCGTCGAGAGCAATATGTAGGTCAAAACCCTGTGTGGAAATTCTGAATGCAACCGTGGATGCTTATATAAGCGCAACAGCTGGGACGGGGATATCTGACCTTTTCAGGTCACATGCTTTTAAACAGCCTATCGCGCAACGTCATTGGCTCGCTGCCACGACTTTACGTGGAAACTCTCATTTTTTGCGTCTTTGATTGACGGGAGATTTTAGAAAGAAGTGCATTTCTCAAAAGTAGTCAGTATTTTTATTTGAGTAGATTTGGGATTTAAAATGAATAATGAACGGCTTCACTAGGCTTGTTGTGATATTATTGTTTTCATTTCAAGGTACCGTATTTTCATGACTATAAGGCGCACTGGGTTATAAGGCGCACTGTCTATTTTGGAGAAAATGTAAGACTTTTAAGTGCGCCTTATAGTCGTGAAAATATGGTAATTGCTATTGACTTCCAGGTATGAAGCACTCACTCACTACACAGTCACCTCTAGAGCCAGCCATTGTTGATGTTTTTTTTGGATAAAATCTTGCAGTGAGGGAGGAGCTATATGATGGAAGATTTTGGAAACTAAGATGGCTGATCTGCATATTTAACAGTATTGTTTCAGTTCAGGCGTTTGTGTTTTTTTTTAATATCCGACAGTGGTGGTTTTTCGTTTTTGGTTTTCTGTTTTTTCCATATATAAGGCGCACTGGATTATAAGGCGCACTGTCTATTTTGGAGAAAATTTAAGACTTTAAGTGCGCCTTATAGTCATGAAAATACGGTAGATGTTTCATTTCTGACTTTTCGAATCGGAATTTAATGATGTGATGACATTTTCTCCGTGTGGATTAAACGGTCTTACCTCTTGAGTTGGTCGCCATGTCCGCCACTTTCTGAAAAGCATCTAAAAAGGCCACGGCCGCCAGAATTGTGGTCCTGCACAAGCAAATGGTTTTTTACATGAAAACAGTGGTGGGAAAAATTTGGAACTCTTCCCCAAACAGAGTTGCTCACCTGAGTTGAGAATGCAGTTTTGTGGCCTTGGCACTGAAATCTTCCCAGACAGGGTAAGAGCTCTGATAAAGGTCAGAAAAAAACAACAAAAAATCAGGCACAAATATTCTTAAACAGTTCCAAGTCTGCAAAACGTTGATGTAACAGCATAACTCTTATGTTTAATGTTTGCTACGTTTAGAAGGGAAGCTTTCTAAAAGTAAACTAGCAGCTAATTTTGTTCAATTATCATCTGTTAGTAAACTCATGGCCAAAAATATTTCTCATCTATACGCAAGCTAGTGACATTGTTGTTGTCTACGCAGAAGGTGATTGATTAGGCTATTTAGATGGAAACGTGAATGCAGTAATCCCTCAAATATTGCGGTTAATGTGGACCAAACATGGCCGCGACAATTGAAAAACCACGTAGTTATTAAAAAAGATATTTTTAATATTTTTAGTTATTTTTTAATCCTAGTTGCAAGAATGGCTTCTGGTTACAAGTTTCAGGATGTATTTTCAAATTTTTATGAACTTTAAAAAATATATTAAAAAATAAAAAAGATTTAAAAATCCCCAGAAAAAAAATCTGCAATGTCGTGAACCTGCGAAGGTTGAACCGTGAAATGGCGAGGGATTACTGTATTTGCTAATGTTTTCCCCTAACATTAACCGCTCATGCTCAAGATCAATACATTTTTTGCTAGTTAGCCTGTTAGCCATGGGAGGTTAGCAGCTAAAGAACGTTGCCACCCACCCAGTTCAAACAAATGAGACGTCTACGGGCGATAAACTCATTTAGGATGTTTAAAATGTGCTTAGCAATAGCTAGCAGCGCAAAATAAAGAGTTAAACATCCTCTCCTGTTTTTTATTGCAAGTTAAATGGATGCTATTTACTGGAAGTGGGATACACACAAGTACTTTGCTCATTATATGACAAATACAGCGTTTTTTAAAAACAATCTGGAGTGAATTTAGTTCAGGTTAATCAGTCGATGCCTTAAGCAAGAAGAACAGAAGCTCACCATGAAACACATTCAAGTCGGGGAAAAGAGCGAAAGATCTATTTTGGAAAGTGCCACAACATTTAATGATAGCCATTACAGGAAATACTTGCCGTTTAACTCATTAACTGCCATTGGCAGCAATGGCGAGTTCATTTTGACTGGAAGCGCTGCGGCAAAACGATTATTTAGGGGATTATTCGACTAATCAGGTCACATGAATCACGTTATAGTACTCAGGGGTTTACGTTTTGGCTAGAAATGAGGAGTAAAAACTATGTGCTGAGATTAGGGATGTGTCGATTTCTGTACGTTAGTTCGATTCCGAGTCATGTGATTTTAAAGATCTGCCGATAACCAGCTCAGAATTGTCGCCAATGGGAAAATAAGTACGGGAAAATGTGAAATAGTTTCCTTAATAGACTTTGTCATTCTTGTATGATGCTATCTTAGCATTAGCTTCATTCAAAAACTAGTAAATAAGTACTTTACATACAATAGCGGATAAGGAAATGCATTTACTTTTTGGGGGATTTTGTAACTTGGATATTTTTCGTATGTTGAGTCACTCATTTGCATATTAAATCTTTCATAACCTAACCTGAAAATGTTGTAAGTAGAGGTATTACTGTATTTTACAGCTTTCTTTTCCTTAAAATTCTAAAACAATAACATTTTAATACCCAATCTTTTACACCCGTTTCCGTTACAGTATACAAACTCCATTGAATTTCCACTGCTCATATTATAAGCAAGACTCGAATTGTTATGATTTTTCTTTTTTTTTTGTACGAGACACAATTGTACACAATTGAGATCACCACAGGAAACTGTGGGTCGCTGCTACCCCCGCAAAGCTGGCCGCCCGGCTTGTGTTAAGCAGTCAGGCGGCAGCAATGGGGTCAGATCTCTGTCTAGGACAGTGGACACAAATTGTGCCGACTCGGGGCTTTTCAATACAATTCTTTCCCCTGAGCCCCGGCACAAAAGTAAAGGCCCCAAACTAAAAGCGCCGTCCAATCGCCGAGAGCTCCCATTTGGTAGAAGCTAGTGCTTTCCCAATTGGAGATGACCCCGATCGGAAATCGGAAATCATTTTCAGGGGATCAGGTCGAGAAAAAAAATTGTATTAAATGTATTGCTTTACATTTTTAGGTATTAACTCATTGGCTGCCATTGAGAGTGATAGACCTACAATCTAATTGACTGGGAGGGCAGGCAGGGTCTTCCCCCAGTCGAACTTGATTAGATGCTTCTCAATGTCAATGGCAGTGGAATATGATCACATGTTATGGCACTTAAAGAGATAAATAATAGAATAAATATGTATAGAGTTTGGTTTGGTTATATTTCTATATCTATTCAAATTGACACTATGTAAACAAATCAAAAACTAAATGTCCAACAAATCACAAGTAATATTATTTTGTTGTTGTTGATTGTAATGTTATTATAGATCTATCCAAAAGACATTTAGATATATTACTTTTTAACCTTACTGTATCAGCAGATTCTCAAAATCAGGCAATTCAGTATAACATGCAAAAATATGCAGAAACAAAAAATTTCTTGACTTAAACACAAGAAAATGATTTACCATTTACTTGTTATATTATAGTATTTGGCATAATTTTTAACATTAGCATCAGAAAACTAAGAAAAATTGGATTTGATCGGAAGTCAACTCCGAAAATAATCGTCCCAAAGGCTATCAATCAATAACAAATGGGCTTGACACGCTAGCTAGCTAGTTAGCGATGGAGACTTATTTGGAAGGAGCATCTCTGAAGCCCAATGAACATGTTCACACTTTCCATCTGTTGTCCCCAATAAGCAAAGACCACCCGGGTTCCACTTCCTCCACTTGAAACCCCCCACCCACCCTGGCAGACAACAAACACATGCTTCAAACCGGGGCGCCGAAAACATTTGGTGCTTTAAAAAGGAGCAAAAAACAAAACAAAATGGGTGCATGTCAAATCAATTACCCCAGGGAGCACTTTAGATGATATTTCAAGCAGGGCTTTTGTGGAGATGGTTATGTTTCTGAAAGCTCCGCAGATGAGATTTTAATCTAGTGAAAATGTACAAGCTGGGATCAAAGAGGACAAGAACATTTTGGGGAATCAGATTTAATAATACGGGGGAACAGCATTTTGGTTGAGTTGAGGTCTGACGGCCATTTTTTTACTCGTTTTTGGCTCTATGTAACCCAAATTGTAGTTTTTTTCTATAAAATCAAGCTTTTTGACTAAAGGAGCAATTTTTCCTAAATAAAAAATATATGAAATTTATTGTGCTTAAGTCTTTTACTGCCATTGTTGATGTTTAAATAGAGGTTTTGTTAATTTAATTCTGACGGCTATTTTTTTACAAAAATAATTGAATGTTTTCTCTATCGAATTAAGTTTTGTTTTTTTATTTATAGTTCTATTTTCATAAAGAAAAAAGAAAAATACTGTACTTAACTCATTTAACGTCATTGTTGATGGTTCAGCAGGTTCAGTTTGATCGATTCAGGCCAAATTAGTTTTGACGTCTATGGCCGTCAATGGCAGCCATTGAATGAACGTACAGAGGTTATGTATACAGTCTAGTACTGTTTGTGTTCAGGAAATAATTTCTAAAAATGCATGTTTGTAGTAATATGAAACAGTAGACGTGATTCAATTTGGGGGTAATAAGGTCAAAGGTCAGAGAGGGCATAAATTGATTTTTACGGCAATTTGACAAGAGATTAGTCAATTTAAATTTAATTTACAGGTGGTATGGGGACAAGAGAAAGGGCGATGACATTTTGGGGTATGAGGTCAGACAAAACTAACAAAAATGGTGATGCTTTGAATTTGCTGGCTTAGGCAGATTTTGCTCTCCTAGTGCTTCTTTGGTTCAGGAAATAAGGTTAGAACATTTTATGCCAAAAAAAGTATTGTCATAATTTGTTTAATGCAAAAAGTTTATTTTTAAGATTAGCTCTGGTTCATAGTTTGTGCATGCGGTAACCATGTTGATAAACTTTGGAGAAAAAATAACATTCATCCCCGAGGAAAATAAATGATGGAATTCTAAAATCAACATGCCTGTTTAAACATAATTACATATTACAAAAAAAAATAGTTTAAATGCACTTTCTTAGCAGTACTTTAAAGTTTTCTGTACTCTCAACATTAATAAACCCAATCGTCAAGCTATTGAAATAAAGGTTAACCTCACAAGTGCTATTTTTTTATATGAAAATTGGGATTAAAACGAGTTTACAATGGAAATGTTTTTTGGAGAGAAAAAAATCGTACTAGGTGAAACCTGCTGCATGCACACTATGCAAATAAGACAAAGAGAAACATGTTGGATGTCCCAGTTTGTCCTGTTTGCAGTGACAAAGTGGCCAAGTGGAGAAGTGGAGTGGGGGTGTTGTTTTGTGAGGAGCTACTACTACACAAAGGCCGTAAAATCATTTTTTACATTTTAAATAGAAAGTGTGCAGTCTGTCACAACATGAGCCTTACCTTCATTTCGTTGATAATCGCCTGGAAGAGTCCACCCAGGGCACCGCACTCCTTCTCCACAGACTCCATGATATTGCAATGAACAGCGACCTTCTACACGTCAGACATCCGCGCTTGGTTGCCCTTACTCGGGGCAAAGAGAGGAAGGACACCGCTACCCCCCGGCCAGCCGGCCGGAGCAGACAAAACGCGACTGTTCCGCTCGATGGCACCGGGGTAGAGAGCGAGGAGAGCGGGCGAAGGTCCGCCAAGAGCCCCGGGGGAGTGCGGGAGTGCTGGAGGCAGTGGAAATAGAGATCGGTGGCTGCTGGACGCGGGTTCGAGAGGCGCCGTTCGTTGTTCGCCGGAGCGACAGCAGATGTCGAGGGGTAACCAGATCCATGGGAATGGAAGGAAAGAGGGCGGGGCTACATGGGGGCAAGGGCGGGGCGACAGGGAGACGAAGGCACGCCTCTTCTCCTCCCCCACTCGCTGATGAACACAAAAAGTGAAGCTGCGTTCCTATTGGGTCGTCTTAACAAGATGTTAAATCGGATTTGGTTTTGGGGGTTTGTATAACGTAGTGGTGGGCAAAGCGGGCCTCGGGGCTGTTTTTGTTCCAACCGATCCGGCACAGTCACTTTGACCAATGAGGTTTCTGCATAAAACAAGAAGCACTCTGCATAAAACAAGAAGCACCTGATGGCAATCCACTGATTGCACTTGTAGGACACCAGATTGGTGAAAAGTTCATTCAGCATCATTCACCCTCATTGGTTAAAATGACAATATTGTTTCATATTTTAACATTCTGTGTTTCTGGGAGACCCTCATTTCAAAATGTGTGCCTTATTTTCAAACATTTTTTATTTAATATAATCATAGAACCGGTGGATGAGTGGTTAGCACGTCGTGGTGATAGGCTCCATCACCCCTGCGACCCTCATGAAGCAAAGAGGTACTGAAAATATATGAATGAACAAGCCAAGTTTAAACCACGTGTTGGCATCTCAGAGCAAAAAAAAAGACAAATCTGGCCTTCCACAGCACCCCTGTGGAAAAACAGAATGTTCTGTTCTTTGCCACAGCGCACCCGCACATCTGCCAGCGCTCCGTTAGCTCGGTTTCTATTCCGTCTCCCCTTCGATTTGACCGACAGAAAGCAATCATGTGCCTGGAACATGTCGGTTCTGGCGGGAATCCCAACATTTCCAGCGGCTTACGTAAGCCAATTTACGCATGCGGTAAAATACATTGAAACCCCCAAAGAAAAGCAAACCCCCTTTTCGTTAGTATACAATGTTATAATCTGCCATTTGCTCTAGAATGTTTTTCTACGTTACATAAAGTGCTGGGATTAACCACAATCCCACATTTAGTTTTCTTGTCTAACCGGCTATTGAAAAAGTTTGCACCTCCCTCGGCTTGGCGTCTGCGAATATTAAGTGTTCCTGGTAGCTTTAGCCACGCCCCCTCCAGGCACACACTCTTACCTTCCCAAGACCAATGTGGAGAGATGCCAGCAGCGAATAATCCAACAAATTTCCCCGCCATCCTTCCCACTTCAAATGGATTGGACGTCTAGTAGCATCAATAGCATCTGAAGAGTTACCATCTGGCCTTAGATAAACCCATGAGCCAATTATTTTGTCATTAGGAGATGTCCAATCCATTTGAAGCATCAAAGCCTGCCCCCAGTCCAAGTGGATTGGTCGCCCATGGCCATTAATGGCAGCCACTCAGTTAATACTTCAATTCGGATTTAAAGCCAGAACTTTCATTCATTCTTTTGACAAGCTACTAATGCTCACGAGGATTGTGGGGGTGCTGGAGCATATCCCAGCCAATAGTGGGCAGTAAGCAGGGGACACGCTGATTTTTTGTTGTTGTATTTAACAAATAAAAGTGGTAGGGTCTTAAATTCAAATCCAGGTTTGTCCACCTGTGTGGCATTTGCATGTTTTCTCAGGGCCTGTGTGGGTTTTCTCCGGGTACTCTGATTTCCTCCCACATTCCAAAGACATGCATGGTGATTGGACACTCTAAATTGCCCCTAGGTATGAGTGGCTCGAAGTCAGCTCGGATTGCCTCCAGCACCCCCCTATTGAGGATAAAGCGGTTCAGAAAATAAGATGAGATGAGATATAATAATGGGAAAAAATAGGAGCAATGCTGGTATAAATCCCCCGAGCTAAACCCCATCATGGGATTGCAAAAGCAAATATCGGTGCAACGTGAGTTAAACGTTAAGATGGAATTTCTCAAGAGTTCAACTTATACTCCCTTTGAAATATTTTCAAAATATACAGTGGAATTGAAAAAAAAATAATAAAAGAAGACAGGGTTGGCAAGGCTTGAGGAAAAAAAATGTTCCAGAGCCAAAAGAAGCGTGAGCAAGATCTTCTTGTTTAGGAATCCAAGCATTTTTCATCATGTCTGGAAAATATGCAGTGCAAATATGTATTTTCCCAAGACAACCATACGTCCATCTGTGATGTGTTGACACCATGTTTGCTTTCAAGAAGAGGGGAATTGACAAAGACCATCTGCTCCAATGAGCTTTATTTTTATCAACTGACTGCCATTGCAGTTTGGAACGTAGTCGTGGAAGTTGGATTATTTTTGGCGTCAAACTTCAATTCTCTTCTGGAGACAAACATTTTCTTCAGCTGCAAATTTCACATCCATGAAAAATGTCAAGAAGATGGAAATGTGTCATGGTGGTCTTCCAAAAATGGGATGCAATGTGAGCAAAGACAGACCAGGGCGGAAGAACTCCCGTGCGCGCTAACATCTGGAGGGTGCCGTACACAATGTACACAAATACTCGGCGGGTGCTGTCAAAACACAAATGCGTGGAAAGACTTGACAGAAACAAGATGGGGAAAGTTTTGGTGGATATCCAAATGGTGTTTGTTGGATAAGTAACACGGAATTCCAAATGATTATGTTGAGAAACAGGCTGGTTTCCATTGAGTTCAATGAAAGCTAATGAGCGACAATCATTAATAGCATCATTAAACTCTTTGGAGTTTATTTAAACATGCTAAGTTGATTAAATATACTCATTTTTGGGAGTATAGTGTTGTCTAGTCGGATACTGTGATAGGCCGGCGACCAGTTCAGGAAGCCTTGGTAGGTTTTACATTCCCACGATGGGGTTTAGCTCAGGGATTTTATGCCAGTGTTAATACTATTTTTACCTCTTATTATATCTCATCTCATTTTCTAGACCGCTTTAGCCTCACTTGGGGGGTGCTGGAGCCTATCCCAGCTGACTTCGGGCTAGAGTCCAATCAGCCTACCAGGTTTGTTTTTGCGATTTTTTGGGAAACCAAAGTATCCAGAAAAAACCCACACATGCCCAGGGAGAACATGCAAACTCCACACAAGTAGACCGACCTGGAATTGAACCCTAGTCCCCCACTGTGAGGCCAACATGCTAACGACTTATCCACCAGGTCGCCGCCCTAAATATATTATCCTATTTAATGTTTTTCTCTTAATTTAATCATATTTTCTGTATCATTATCATGGTATTTAGCTGAGAGAATACAGTTTGTATTATTATCTTTTTACATTTACTACTACTGTATCTTCTGGACTATAAACCGCACTTTTTTCGGATTTTGGCTGAGCTTGCGATTTATTTAGTTTTTTCTTTTCATGGTATTTAGCTGAGAGAATACAGTTTGTATTATTATCTTTTTACATTTACTATTACTGTATCTCCTGGACTATAAACCGCACTTTTTTTCGGATTTTGACTGGGCTTACGATTTATTCAGTTTTTTCTTTTCATTCAACTATGGAAAAAAATAATAATAATTGAGTCAAGTAGTCTGATTAAGACGCCGTCCCTCCTCTCGGCCCTCCGCAAACATCTCCATTTTCCCTATCAGTTGTTTAGCATTGCTGCGATTCCTTCTCGAGGTCAGCGTACGGCTTCCACCAGGGAGCCAATGTTTTTCTGTTCGCGGGGGGAACGGTGGCAGAGCTCCCTGATTCCACAATCGTCGGGAAGGAGGATGCGCCCCCTGCAGGGGTCACGCGGCGGGAGGTCAACTCGAGAGACGCTTGTTAAATTCAACACCAAGCGGAGAGGAATGCGGGTGAGGCAATAAAGCGTTTATGGGATAGAAAATCCTGTGCATATGCACAGCCAGCAGTTTTTGATCAGATTGAATTTTTGTGCATCAAAACCACCAACAAAATAGTCATAAAAATTTAAACGCTCCACTATGTCTGTTATTGCTAACCATAAGATTCCGTTTTAAAAACAATAGGCAAATGGAGCGCTTTGAATAATTGGAAACATAATCATTAAAAAAAAGGCATGCAATTGCTGTGTGAAATTGAAGAACAAAGAAAAAAAATGGCTTTTTTCGTTTCTTACAAAGAGGTTTCCTTGGATTCCGGCACAACAGGCTTGAAAGTTAAGATTTCCGTAAAAGTGTGACCTGAAAAATGAAATAGGAAATATATCAGACAAATATATTTGAAAAGTTTTGAAGAAGTTGAATTATTAGGTAAAAATTGTTGAATTTTTAGAGAAAAATTAATAATATGTAATAAAACGCTGCTACATCAAGTGACTATTAGAGATGATTTCACTGGCCACTAGAGAGCAGTGTCTAACTTGGGGAGTTAAAGTATACATACAAGTATACAATTTTGGGGGTAAAAAGGCAAGTGGCAATTGGAAATTCTGTCACTGGCCACGAGAGGGCAGTGTAAGAGTAGAGGGAGTTTGAAAAGTGCACATAATATTGAATAAACACTATAAAAACATATTGTGGCAGGTCTTCGAACCCAAAAAACGCCATAAACGAGGTATTACTGTAAACAGGAAAATACAGGTGCACCCAAATTTTCCGTAAATTTCTTTCCTTGTCCATCTTACGTTTCCACTGATCCAAAGTCAGCTCGGCGTTATCCAACGAGTCGTCGTAGGGCGCCACTTCCGTCTCCTCCTCTGATTCGCGGAAGTGGGCGAAATACGGCAGCGCCAGGGCGTCGGCCGCCGTGGCCCGCTCATCCGGATCCAGTAATAGCATGCGCTCCAGTACACATATGGCTAAAAATGAGACGGGAATCCCTTCAAATTGAGGAAATGGGACGTAAAACGCGGCCTACCTTGAGGGTCGGCGTTGGAGAACACTTGGCGAAGGTCTTTCTTTTCGACTTTTTTGAGACTTTGTACGTAGCGTTTAGCCTGAAAATTGCAGAACGTCAATGCAGATCGGTAGCCATTTTGTGGGGGTAACTTACGTCCTCTGATTGAAGTTTGGTGATCAACTCCGGAGACGGCGTTCCAGTGATTTTCATGATTTCGTTCAGCTGGTCTAGATCTGAGGAGCTAAGAGTCAAGGGAAGGATGGTGACATGGCGGCCATTGATGGCAATTGACGTTAATGAGCATGTAAAAAGGATACGATCGTTGCCTTTAAAAAGGGGTTTTCCTTGCAACATCTCCGCCATGATGCAACCGACTGACCAAATATCCACTGGAGAAAAAAAGGACAAGAACCCCCCAAAAAAAATCACGTTGAACGAGCGCCCTCTTGTGGAAAACCTAAAAGGTAAATCTTGTGTGTTGACTTGATGTTTTATGATAAAATTCCCATGAAGATTGAATGTTTACCCTTTTAAAATAAAAGTTCAAACAAGAATTTTTTAAACAAAAAAAACAGAATATTAAGATCCCCCCCTAATATTTCAATCAAAAATTACATATTTTCAAATCTAAATTTTTGAAAGATGAATAAAACTGAGAATATACCTTTTCCATTGTAAATACATTTAAAAACCACAATGTTTACAATTTAACATTTTTTTAAAATGATATATTCAATGTTTCCCCTGATTATAGTTCTAAAAATGCAAAGATCTGCCAAACATTTGCATGTTTTTTTGTCTTTTTTCATAAGAAAATACAAAAAATGAAGTACCGGTCTGACTGTAGTGCATCCAGCTCAAGATGACCTCCGGGGCGCGGTACCAGCGCGTCACCACGTAGCCCGTCATCTGAGTGTCGGCCTGACGCGCCAAACCAAAATCCAAGATCTGAGAGGATACCAGCCATACACAGAGTCAACATTAGGCTACTGCCACGCTACTCCCAAAGAAAACCAAAACAAGGCGTACCTTGAGCTCGCAGTCTGGATTGACGGCCAGATTTCCGGGTTTGAGATCCTAAAAATGAGCAGCAGGCCGCTGTGATGGCACGCATTGGATGGGGAAGAAAAGCCAACTCACCCTATGAATGATCCCAGCAGAATGGATGAACTGGAATGGAAAGGAAGAAATTAGAGGAGAAAAGAAAAGGTCCAAAAGAGAATGGTCAGACCCACCTTGAGGCCTTTGAGAATCTGGTAGACCAAATATTGGATTTTTTCTTCCGACAGCCTCTGCAGCTTCATGACTTTGGCCAGGTCCGTCCCCATGAATGGCATTACCAGATAGCTTCAACGTAAACAAAAACAAAACAAAATTTCCAACAATCCATCCATCCAAAATATTTCTAAAAATATAGACATGAGCATTAAGAATTTTACATATTTTATTGTCATTTCGTTGCTTATGTTTTATTATTTTGCTGTGTATTTAAATCAACTTTCTTAGTTGGATTTAGCCAAGCTTGAAAGCAAAAACATAGGTAAGAGTTTTAAATCTTAGTTTTTTTTCCATCAAAAAAGTCTATTATTATTAGCTTCAATTAATTGCAATTTCTTTTTATTATATAATTAAATAATTTCTATATTGTGAGACTCGTGTCCAATATAAATGCAACAGCAACAACAAAAGAGGAATGAAATCCAAACAGGTGTGTGAAAATGTTCAAACGAAATGATATTTTTCCCAAACTATTCCTACTCACAAATCATGAAATTTGTCCAAGGAAAGGTCAGCAGTGAAGACATCTAAGAGGCCGATCACCTGTCGAGGAATAAGGATTTGAATCAGAGATGGGCTGGAGAAAAAAAGGGGGAGAGGGATCATTTCATCTGACATTTTCATGTTTGATGTGTTTGAGGAGCCGCAGTTCCCTGTAGGCCCGTTTGGCAAAAAGTTCAGACTGGAAAGGCCGGTACAGCTTCTTGATGGCCACTTTGTTTCTGGATCGGACGTCCGTTGCTGAGCTTTAAGTGAGAAAAAAAAGAAGTTTGGTGAAAATTCCTGCGAGATGTCCAATCACTTTTGACTGGGAGAGCTGATAGCAAATGGAATAGGAAGATTTTTGTTTTTAAACGCACAAGTTGCTGTTGATATTTGACGTCCAATCCATTGTCGGCAGCAAAGACAACTACCAATTATTTAAAAATATATATATTTTCAATACATTACATGTTCAGCCCTGATATAATAATTTAAAATCAGGCTCCAGTGGTCAATAGATACTGGCTTTTGCTACATAGCTATCAAGTTTCAGGCCAATCGGTTCATGGATAGCGGCAGAGTTGGCGTTCAAAGTGGTATCCACAAGAACGACAACAAACTGAGAGAAGACATAAAAACTGGATTTTTTTTTGTCAGGTCATTCCCCCAACTCCATTGATAAAAGTAATATGTGCAACAGCGCCCCCTACATGCAATCAACTCGAAAACCGCCGTTGACTGGTTCCGCCTACAGAGTCAATCATTGATGTTCAATTTGTTTTGTTGCGTTTTGGGGCAAATCTAACATCTACACTTCAAAAATATGCGTTCAAGAGCAATAGGAATATTGGAAATTGTACTCACCAAACCGTCCCGTAGGCTCCGGTCCCCACCTGCTTCAACTCGCGGTACCGATCGGGTACCTCCCAGGTGGTTTTGTTGATTTCCTGTCGACGGTAGCCCGGTCTGACGCGGCGAGACATACTTGTCGTGGGAGAAAGGCGAAAAAACGCTCTTCTATTCGAAAATTCAGCTCCTCTGGTTTAGCGTCTAAAGTCGTCCATTGTCCCAGCTTGTGCGCCTTGAACGTGGCGTGGCAGGGTCTGTGTGTATCAGTGTGTGTGTGTGGGGGAGCTAAGCTAAGCCACACCCAGCGTCACTTTGGACGCCTGCCACCAAAAGTGAAACACCTGGAAGGTAACAAGACACTCATAACAGGATGGTTAAGCACGCCGCGTTCGAGGGGAATCGGATTTTTTCATGTCTGTTTTTAAAAAAAAAAATCCACTTGCAAAAAACAGCCTGTACAAGTAAATAAATAAATATTTTGGATAAACAAAGGTCGAATACCTTTTGTGGTGGAAATGGCACATAGTCCCCAATGGTGACTAGGAAAAAAACGTTTTTGTAGTCATCTACACTAATCTGTACATATCATTTATTCACATATACCAACATATTATTAAACTGTGGGTACTGATTAATAAACAGTGCACAATTTACTGTATCAAAAGATTAGTTTACAGTTTAGTCACCGGTGGTTACAGATGACAAAACTATACATACAGTTAAGTAATCTGTACTCACAATTTACTATCTGAACTAAATTGTGTAATTTTGGTTACCGATTATCTATATTTTTTTCCTATGCTGGGATCTGAGGGGGCTTTGTAAAATGCAGCTCCAAGCAAGACTTGCTGGGACATGATCACTCATCACTTTGCCTCGAAAAATGTTGCAGCATATATAGTGAGTGTCCTCGCTGCACGTTGAGCGTGCTTGTTAAAGAACGGCTAAGATCAAACTTGTCTTTTTAATTAATATTCGATAACAACTGAGGTCAAGGAGAAAATTTGTGAAAATATGAAGTTGGGTTCTTGTGCTGATTTAGAGAAATAAATGAATAGTTTGCGTTAAAAAGTCAAGATTGTTTTGCAATATGAAACAGAAGAGATGAAATGGTCATGACGGGGTCATAGAGGTCAATAAGGAATTGGACAATAACTCAAATTAGCAGAATAAGTAATACTTTGAGAATAGAAAGGGTCAAAGGTCACATAAATCAGAAAAAAATGCATTGCATTGCATTGGCAGTTTAGGCTGAAATCTCTAGTTCATCTTTATTTTTTTTAATTTGCTTCTTAAATAAATACAATTTGGTATATGGCACTCTAAGGTTGATTTTTTAAAAATATTTAACAAATAGCCTGCCACAATTAACAATAACCATCCAATTCATTAAAATTCCTTAACACCAATCAAACTTTGCATATTCTTCAATATCTTCTTTATCCTCTGCCAAGAACTACTAATTAAACATGTAGTTTATGCAATATATGCATGTTTAAGCATCACTGCCACAAGTGGACAATCAGTAAATTGTCCACCAAAGCAACAAAAAAGTCTAAATAAAGTATAACCTGATATGGCATTTGACTCCCACAGTTTATCAGTCTCGAACGAGTCTTTGTAAGATTTTCCATTCGCGACATCATTAAAAGCCAGCAGACACTGAACAGACAGGTGACAAAACAGGCTGTTGACGGTCATAGACGACCAATTTTGCGACAAAAGCTGAGAATGAGTGAAAAAATGACTTTTAGATTATTATCATAACAATGCATTTTTTTCACCTGTCTGCTTGTGTCTTTGATGCTTCCTGTGGAGCGCCAAACGTCAAAAACCCCTCCATCGTTGGCCCCTGATAGGCTAATCAGACCTTACCATCTAAAAAGGAAGCCACACGCTCAAAACTTCCTCCCATTAGCCGGGCCAGTTCCCCAAATCGAGGAGGCGGTTACGAAGATCATGTGACACAGATAGCCTGAGACCAGGTGGGAGGTCGGCTATCGTATGGGACGGCGCGAGGCGACTGCGAGACCCCTTCCCGCCGCTCTTCTTCGTGGTCGTCGTCGTCCGCCTCCGCCTGTTGGCTGGCGCCACCTCGGCCCATCCAGGCGGGGACTTCCAGACCCGGTTGGGCGGAAAAAGGCTTCTCCAGAACTTTGAGGACACGTCGGACCTGAACCAAAGCAGAGAAATTGATTTCCATTGATCTAATGGCGCCTTTAAGAATGCGTTTTGGATAGGGATGTCCCCATCATATATATTTTTTGAACCAAGAATACTTAATACATCGCAGTTCCAACAGATTGTACATCAATCAGGCAATTCAAACCTCGGAAAAGTCTCCATTCTCTGCCGCCTCTATTGCATTCTGGGCGATGTAGTTCCTGAGCACCACTCGTGGGTTGTTGTCATCCATCACCCTGACTCTCTCCTCCTGCACAGCACGGATATCGCTTTGTCCGTCCATTTCCTGAGCCAACCGCTTCCTGCCAGCGAGAAAGTAACCTCTTCAGAACTTGGACGCCAGTTTCCCGTTTTTATTTTCCCACCCCATAAATCCCTCACCGATAGCGCGCGATCCAGCGGCTCCAATCCTCGGCCTGCTTGGCTTTGAGTCCTTCTTCGTCGGTCTCCATCAGTTCTTTGAGTTTGTCCAGTTTGCTCAGCTGTTTGGCCACGGTGGCCCTGTCTGAGATCATCTGGAAGAGTGCCGGGTTGCTCTGAGCCATGGATAGCAGCATGGCCAACTCACTGTAGGAAACAATAGCATTTTTAAAGTAGCTTCGTCAAGGAGATTCTACAAAATACTACGTTGTGCTCACCGTGGGTCCATGCTGGGCTTATTGGCAGCTTTAAACTCCTCCAAAGAAGCGCACTGCTCCAATAAAAGCTTGACGGCTTGCTTGACCGGCTCATCTTCTCCCTCGTTTTCTCCCTCGGTCGGGCAAGAAATCTGACTGAGACTGCGGAAAGTGTTGGTGAAGTCGGCACCTGGTAAGAAATGTTAAAAAAAAAACACTTTCAGGAGTTTGTGAATGACAGAACTTTGTCCAAGAGTATTACCGTATTTTCACGACTATAAGGCGCACTTAGAAGTCTGAAATGTTCTCCAAAATGTGCTTTATATATGGAAAATAATTAAAATGTGTCATAGTTGTGAAAATACGTAATAAAATAGAAGTTGCATTACGCTTGAAATTGTGCAATAAAGTTAGGTTGGGTCAGGGTTGGCCTCTGCATAGTGGAAACCACTGATGTTATATAAGGTAAGGATTTTGACAGATAGCATACAACTCAATGGAAAATGGTAGTGGAAACTCGTTGACGTTATCGTGCAACGAGTCGGAATCCGAAAATAAAAGATTATGGAGAGATTTTATAAACTTTAAGTAAATGGTCATGTTTGAGTGCCACTGACGTCAATTAGCCCAACCTGTGTCGTGCATTGTTCGCAGCAGCTCCGTAATCAGGATCTCGTCCTCGGGTTCCTCTTTTTTAAGTAAACCCAACTTCTTCCTCATCTGATCGAGATAATAGCTGTTGTACAAATCCAAATATTCCTCCATGACGGCCTCGGCCCGGTCGGGGGGAAGCTCGGGATCCAGCGCTTCCGCAAACTTGACCAGATTCCATCGGCAGATGGCGGGTTGGGCCTGGTAGGAGTAGCGTCCGGAGTTGTCCGAAGCGTTGCAGATGAACTCTGGGTCGAACCTGAGACAAAAAAAGGGGTGTGTCTGAAAACAACAACTTCTCTCTTGTAATTAGAATACCTGTCCATGAAGCCGTAAGGACCGTAGTCAAGCGTGAGGCCCAAAACGCTCATGTTGTCGGTGTTGAGGACCCCGTGGCAGAAACCCACGCATTGCCAGTGAGCCACCAGTCGAGCCGTCCGACGCATCACCTTCGTCAAACCGAGTCAGAAAAATAAGACACGTTTGCATTTTGGTCACCTTTGAGAATTTTCAAAAGCACATTTGCGGGGAAATGGTTGATAAACTTGAAAAAATCTGGACCATTTTTTGAAAAACCTGTTGCAAAACGTTTTTGGTTTTTGTCATCTTATTTTAAGACAATAATAAATAATTTCCTGATAATTTTCTCTCATTTTGGTGTTTCCTCATATCTGCAATACAAAATTGGGACAATTTGAGCAATTTTAAAGGGTTTAATTAGTAGTTGTGTGAGGACTGTGGAATGAATTAGAGAATTTACATATAAAGTATATCTCTACTTACAAAATGTTCAAGTTACGAAAACAATTCTGGAAGAAATTTATTTACTAAATAGAGGTACGATTGTATCCTAAAAAATTGCATTATTAACTGGAAGTCAGAATTTCTTATTTCAAACATGCTTTGTGTGGCTAAAAGGTCTTGGGAGTGTAAAAAAATAAAAAGTGTTGCAACCTCTCTAAAGAAGGCCACATTCCTCTCCACCCGGTCCGAGTACTGCCTTTGGATCTCGGGATAGAACATCTCGATGACATAATCCAGCATCCGAACCCTGATCTCGTCACGCCCGTAGCTGGGACCCTGACGTCCGGAGAACTCGTCCGCTGGCTTAAAGATCTCAAATGAACCGAACCTGTGCGGATCGTCGACGATGACGGGAAGCGCGCCGGGACGCTTCTTTCGAGGGCGACGACTGACCTCAAAAAAGTGGGCGCGATCCTCAGGACGGCCGCGCAGCTCTCGTGTCGAGGGTGTCCGCTGTAGTACACGTCCCTGACCACTCTGCTGTCCGAAGTGACGACAGAGCCCGCTCGCGTGGTGGGAACGCGGAGGAAGAACATGGCCTCGCTGCAGAGGAACTCTCTGATGCTGGAGCGAAGGACCTTGCGCCCATCGGCTTGTCTGGAATTGAAGCGTTAATGTAACATATACTTATATAGTAAAAGTTGATAGAGTAGGAACAATAATACTTCAAACATGTAATTTTGAAAAAAGGCAATTTAGTCTGCCTTTGAGAGTAAAAATAAATAGTATGTGTCATACTAATTTGAACTAAAAACAGAAAAAACTGATTAAAAAAATTAAAATTATTGATTTAAAAGGGGGAAAAGCAGTAAATTTAATATACATCTATACTCTTCATTTTAATTTGATCCTAAAACAGAAAAGCACTCATGATTTACTTTCCCGGGCCACACAAAATGATGCGGTGGGCCAGATTTGGCCCCCGGGCCGCCACTTTGACAGTGATGGTATACATGTGAAAAAAAGGGCAAATCACAATTAGAGATTACGTCACTGTCCAATAGAGGGCAGTGTCTACATTCATAAGTTAAAAAGTAGTACAGAGAGGATCTTGAAAATCCAAATATATAAATAATAGTAACCTCGAATATGGTGTTAATCCGGCTCCTTTGACCTGAATCTCCCATCGGCCACTTGGGTTCTCGTGCAAAAGTTGGGCGTCTTGATTTTGCGGGACTCTGACCTCCCCCAGGTAGCAGGCCGCCCCGTCGCCCAGTTGCCCGGCGAAATGCCCGAACTGATGCCCGCAGTAGCAATGGGCGGCGGGCTCGGAGCCTGGCATGATTTTAGTGCCACTCAGGTATTCGGGCCCAAGCGGGTCACCGGTCACTTCGTCCCCATCGAGGCCGAGCAGAGCCAAAGCGTGCTGGGACACCGCCACGAAGCGAGGGTTGCTCAGCGGTTGCGGCTCCACTCGGGAGAAGCAGGCGCCTTTCACCTGTCGCACGCCGGCCTCCTCGGAAGTGTCCAGGGGGAGTTTCTTCAAGGCGACGTTGTCAAAGTCCAGGCGTTCCAGAGCCGAACGACTGGCACCGAGCCCCATTTGGTCCATGCCGGCCGAGGTTAGAAAGCGAAAGAAGCCAGCGGGGAAACTATTTGCAGTTCTCAAGCGAAACAACGCAAACGCCATCAAATTGTGGGCAGCCCCATTTGGCTGCCTCTCAGTCGCCTTGTGTCGTACTTTTCACGAGTTACTTAGTCACGCTTTCGTAATCCGGAATCAGCAGCGGATGTTTGGGTTCGGGTGGTGTCGCATTATTATTATTCCCACCAGGAAATGGTAGCTTTCCGGAACCTTATGTTTATGTGCGTAACACGGCACTAACGATTATATTTTTTAGTGCTAGATATTAAATAATACACAAAATTGCACCAAAATAAACGCTACAAAAATAAACCGCACACGTTTAACACAGCGCTCTCTGGTGCTTCCTTTGAGAACTACACGTTTGTTTAACTGGTCTGCCAATGACAACCAAGAAGAACTGAGTTCAAGCGTCAAGTTAGACGTCTACTCGTGATACATTTTTAATTAAGTTCATAAGAGTCACGTGATAGGATGTCTATCATCGCCCAAAAGTCAAATCTTAAAATATTGCTTGCAGACATTGCAAGTCAAGTAGTTTGGAACACTTTGTCACATTGAATGCAAATCAAGTGACCCAAAAATCTGTAACAGGGAAACAGAAAAGAGCCACTTTCTGCGAGTTCAAGTCCATCCGCCCAGAGCTCGAGGCTACTCGGCGGGCACGCTATCCGGGCCCTCGTCCCGCAGCCCGGCCGTGCGATGGGTGTCTGAGGCGGACATTTCTCGGGAGAGCTCCTCGGGGTTATCGGGCGAGGCCACGTCCGGGCTGGAGTCGCAGCAATCCGAACTCTGGCCCGAGGTGGCGGCGCTGGGAGGGGCCGGCTCCGCCTCCATGTCCTCATCCTCCGGAACGGGCGACTCGTGGATGTCTGGGAAAAGAAAAGAGGAGTGGTTCAGGCAACGTGGCTGACCTTCACCACATTATAATCATCGTGTAACACCCTTTATAGATGTAAGCAAATTGTGACTTACTACTGAAAGCATCTGGATATTGCTTGCCAATCTTCCCTTTAAGTGTCCTAACAAAACAAAAAGAAAGAATAAATAAAGACCACATTTTTGTCTTTAAAAAAGTTAAAATGATCCGACCTTATCCGTCGGAAGATGCTGTCCAAATCTTTCTTCATCTCGATGAGAGTGCGCGTGTGGAGTAAGAAGCGCTCGTTCATCTGCTGCAGCCTCACGTTGGAAAGCCCGTTGAAGTTGATCAGCATTTCGTTGGTCTTCTCAAAGCGGTCCAACCTGAATGGGAAAGCTCAATCACTGCCATTGACGGTGAAAGACGTCCAATCCATTGAGCTCAAATGACTCAACCAGTCAAATGCATCCGACGGATTTTGACGCTGACATACATGTGTCTCTGGGCTTGGATGATGGCGTTGACATCCTCAGAGTTGACCATACTCAGCATTCTACTGCAGAACACACCAGAAGCGGTGGGCTCCACCATCGTGATGCTTCAGGTGAAGAATACTTCTAAAAATAATTAATATTAAGTGGAAAAGAAGAGAGGAAAATAAATAAATAGTAAACGGAATTCTTATTTAACATGCGTTTACTCACGGTGAACACTCCTGCTAGAAAATAATGCTACATGTAAATAAGAAAATAACACTCATAAAAATGGAAGATATAATCAAATATGGGAGTGAATACCTCGGTTACCGAAGAAGATATTTATATTGCCGAAATTTTGTCTATAAACGGCATAAATGAAGTCCATGCAACTGCGCGTCAAATCATAATAAACACCTTCCGCAATTTTCGTCACTTCCTGTCATGAGACTCGTATTTCTGGGGACTCGTGGAATTGAATGTCCCCTTTGTAGAAAATGCGTGTCTTTTAAAAAAAATGTGTCAAAATAGAAAATATCTTCAAGAAAATACTAGTTTTCGGTTTCTCGTTTTATAACGAAATCCTGTTGGTATGGTTGCGGTTTAAAAATATATATATACAGAAGGCGAGATGACAAAATGTGTGGTCTTGAGCGAAAATAACCGGCGGCCATCTTGCGTCGGAGAATGTAGGCTTATACTAACGCACATTGTGCATCTAGCTTCTTATTTGTGATATATTGGTAGAGTAGCTACTGTGGCGTAATTACAATTCGTGCGTATTTTGTTTTTATTTTGCGAGTATGGCATAAACTTATGAAAGAGTATTATACTAAGTAAATCATCACAATCCTACTGAAATTCTCAAAGCGAACGAAGTACTTTAACCTGAAGCTAATAGTACTGTCTTGCAAAAACTTAAAAAAATATGTTTATTCATTTTCTGATCCACAGAATAAACTTTGTATAGTGTACCCTGAAAACAAATTGACACAAAACCTCCCCATAAAACTCACAAAATTACTTTTATTAAGGGACAAGTAAAAAAAGTACATGATGTATAAAAAATACAAAAGCGCTTCATCTAACGTGAGAGCGAAAGAAATGCATAGCAAAGATACATGCAAAGTCTAGCGTGATGGATCCTAGCGATCCTTTTCTACAAGCTCAAAGGGGCAAAAACAAAACAAATAAAAACAGCAGAAATCAAAATACAATTGGCTGGCAATCTATTAGCTGCTCCATTTACCATGACAGGTCAAAAAATGACGGCAGAAAATAAGTTAGGTCGCGAGCAAGGGTCAAACGACGACAAAATAAATACGGAACACTTGAAAAAGTATGGACAACTCGGTCGTTTGAACGCCGTGCAAATCTCGCGGGAGAGTTTTGCGGACACTGGAAAGAATTCATAGCGACTCTATTACGAAAGAAGAGAAAATAAATATGAAATAAATAAATAACCGAATCCCATTACGGCCCGCCAGGTCTTGAAATATATACATAATGTGACATCCGCCTTCTGGATACAATGGGAAAATTTCATATTAGTGTTCTTTCTTATCTTTAGAATAACAAACATACATAGAAACGCCCCCGTAGAAAACCTGCATTGCTTTTGAAATATGAAACATGGGGGTTAATTTTAATGTGCTTTGGTTTCTTTTTGATCAATAAAGTCTTTTTGAATGGTTTTGAAGCTCAACAGATTTGAAGAAATTCATTTGTAATCATTGCCAGTAAAAGTTTACGTGCTTTTCTCAAAACTGTTATAAAAAGTTTTCTCATCATCATATAATACGATAGAGTTTTAAGGCCAAACAAAGATAGAAAAAAATGACTAAGAGGTCAAAGTGGTAGTATTAGTACAAAAGTAAAGTTGTGGTATTGGTACGAGAAAAAAAAGTAGTCGCATTAGCAGAAAGTCATAGTATTAGTTTGAGGATAAAGTCGTAGGATTAGAGGATTAGTATACAGGGGAAAAAAAGGTGTAGTTTTAGTACAAGAAAAATTCATAGTGGTAGTATTAGGGGGGGGGAGTAGTAGTACTAGAAAAATATTAGTATTAGAATGAGAAAAAAAGATATAGTATTAGTTTGAGGATAAAGTTGTAGAAGTACAAGGAAAAAAGTCATAATATATTAATTAGTACAAGGTTGAAGTAATTGTTTTTGTACTAGAAAAAAAGTGGTAGTAGTATGAGAAAAAAAGTTGTGGTATTAGTACAAAAATACGAAGACTTTTTTACATGTGCGATTACTATGGCAATTTTTTTTTTCGTACCAATATGCTTAATTTCATAGTCCTATTTTTCTCTCTTTTTTTGCCTCTAATATTCCATCGTAATATATGGCCAGATTTTGGTGGCATTGCTGTGTCTTATTGTTTGATTTTTTTCCCCACCTTTGTATTTTTTCATTTTAAATACAAAAATAAGTTCATCAGAGGGAATCCACCCCCTGGAAAGTAAAAATAAAAATAAAACATAAAGCCCGATTGACATTTGGTATAATACTATGCAACTCATGCATCAGATCGTGGGGGTCTTTTGGATGAGTGGGCTTTCCCCAAAAAATATAAATAAATAAAAAAAGCACTACGTGGTGCTGAGGCCACAATAGATGGTCGCGACTGTCCCTTTAAATTTCCCTCCATCTTGTTCCTCGAAACCGGAATAAACGCTAAAACGTGGCGAGCGAGCGAGTAAGGCTAGTGCATTTGCTGTTGAAGCTGTGAATCGGCCAGCGTTCCGACGCCACTCATCGAGAACGTGAAAACGGACAGTTTTTTTTTCACCAGGAAAAAAAAAGAAAACCCTTCTCGTTGAGGTTCGCATGCAAAAATATCGGGTGACGGACGTAACGTAGCATCTCGTGGAAGAAACGGGGATCTACTGTATTGCGTTGTGGAATCTAAATGTATCTGCAAATGAAAAGTCCAGCACGTAAAACGACAAAAAAAATGATGGTCCTTATTTCAGGAAGGTAAGAGTATTGAATAGGTTAAAGTGAAAGATGAGAGTCCATATACTAACTGGCTAACGTGGTGGTTCCCAAGCTGAGCACCGGCCGTGGCAAAAATGGAGACAAAGTTCATGTTTGGCTTTGAATTAGGGGCAGGACCATATATCGTGATAGTATTTTTGGCAAAAAGTTATCGGAGAACGGATATTTAGACCGAAATAGAGATCATTATAATTCATTGGTTGGCATCGTGACCGCCATGTTTACATTTTGGAACTTTTAGGTCGGTGGTCCACCGCAGTCCAATTTTGGTCGCCTCATATCGTTAAAGTATAAAGAAATCTGATGTTGGCGTTCTGAGGGACAAACGACTTGTGATTAAGTTAACTGATTGGCCGCCATTGGCTCACTCGAGGTTGGGAACCGCCCACCTAAAAAAAAAAAAAACACAAGAAATCTCCAGCATTGCGACGGAGAAGGAATTTCAGCTGTTTCCGAGTGCTCGGTCGGGGGAGGACGCGGCAGCTTTCGTTACCAGCCTCCTTCCGCCGCCACCGCCGTCGTGGCGGTGGTGGTCACCACGGTGACGTGCAGCTGGGCCTCGGCCTCCTTTACTCGTTGCTCGCTTTGGGACGGGGACGCCGGCCGGGTGGCCTGGGCTTCTTCCGCATCGTCGTCGTCTTCCTCCTCCTCTACTTCTTCGTCTTCTTCTTCATCGTCCTCTTCCTCCTCTTCGTCGAGGCGCTGTTGTTGTTGTTGTTGCTGCTTCTTGCGGCAGCACGGTTTGAACAGGTGGGGGTCGATCAGCACCTCTCCAAAACGACCCTTGTAGATGATTCCGCAACACACTTTTTGCCTGAAGGCGCACAGGAAAAACACATTTTAGGGTTTTTCATTGGATGCCAGCCTCCTCCAGTCAAATTGGATTGGACGTTTGGAGCCGTCAATGGCAGCATGTGTAATATGACATTTGAATAAAAAGCTATTTCAGAATGCTAGATGAACGCACCTCTTCCAGTAAGTGAGGTCCAAGAAGGAGAATACGGGCGAGCGGGCCGAGCCGGAGCCCAGCTCGCCGTCTGAACCATCGTCCGACAAGATGCTGTAGCTGGGCGACTGAGCCGGGGAGGCGCTGGACGTGGTGCTGTGAGCGTCAGAATCTATGGCGGAGAGAAGAGAAGAACTGTGGTCAGACCGGGGCAAACGACCTTTTGGGGAGACAAAATAGGCCGCAAGGAAAACCGACTGTTTCGCTTCAACTCGGCATGCAGCCTGTTGATCTGGCCGGGACGAGCTTTCTTGACCGTCGATTTGATCTTCTTCGGTCTTGAGGTCAACTTCAGGCTGGGACCGCCTCGGGCATCCACCACCTAAAAAAAAACAAGAGTGGTTCATTAAAGCAGCTTTGATCTTAACCTTGTAATAGTCAAATTTTAGCCTCAGTATATTCATATTATTTTTTCTCTCTGGATATTACATTGTATGACTTTTTACAATTTCCCACGACACAGTGGTTGAGAATGACTTCATTAAGAAGGATTAGCATCAACACATTTTTCTAGAAGAAAATGAAACTAATATCTTTTGATCATTTTTTTATGGGACACATTGTTTCAGCGCTGAAGAAACTCACGTGATTCCAGTTCTTCTTGGTTCCCACGGGGAGCTTTTTCCATCGCTTCACCAGGAGCACGCAAGCGTTGCAGATCTCCCCGGATCGCGTTTCGCTCAATCTGCAAGACGTCTGGTTAGAGAGGAGGCGGGGTTTTTTCGGGGTGGCGGCGCCCATTCTACACTTACCCAAAACAGCTCCTAAAGTCTTTCTCATAGCGCTTGCTGTCCGTGAAGCGCGAGCTGGAGGACTTGGCGCGGCAGATGCAGCAGCCGTCCAAACTCCGATACATTTTCGGCTTGTGGAAGCCAAACATCTAAAAGCCACAAAAGACACAATTAATTGGAATAGTCATTTGCAAATCCCACTTAGAAAGCTGCATATCATTAAAAAAATGGGTGAAAATCCCCTTTATTTATCGTAATGACACTAAACTTTTATCTGATGTGACATTTGACGTGTGAATTAATCCCAAAGCGGGATGCTTAGTCACGAACGTGTCCCTAAATACCCTCTTTTTTTTTGGTCTGACCCACATGGGCTGGTGGGAGAGCGCGGGATGGGGGGGAAGTAGGTCAACAGTCAGACAGTGTGTCAGACAGATCATGTCGCCACGCTACGCGCTTTGCTTCAGCGGCGTCCAAAATATTAGCCGGCACGCACGGCTATTGATGAGTAAAAGCGCGGCTGCTGTAGAGGGATTCCACGATGTTGCTAGGCAAAAAAAGTGAAGTCTCCTCGTCACCCGCGGAGCGCAACTGCGGCAAAACCCGCAAAGCCGCGCCCCCCTTCGACCGAGAGGGTGTGTGGAGGTTTTTTTTTTTTGTGCCATCAATCCTAAGGGGTCTTCTGACGGTATGAAGCCAAAGAGATGCCACAGTGTACAGAGAGCACACTCGGATGAGTTTGGAGTTGGAAGCACGGGTGGATGCAAAGTGAAGGAAAAAGGGGTGGAGCTATTGGGACTCATACACAGCCATTGACGGCAATGGGCGTCGATGGAGATGTCATGGTGGCATATTTTTGCAAGCCAGCCCCGATTCGATACACTGGAAATCTATTATAGGGAAAAGCAGTTAGTGTCTTTATTTTATTTTCCTGAATCGCACTGTGGACTTTGAATCATTTTAAATTGTTTGAGAGAAATATTCCCACTCCTCGAACTCATCCATCTACTTGGAGGGCCGACCCGAACTACAGAGTGAGTCATCATCATGTTTCTAGAGGATCTTCGGCGGAGAAGCCAGATCTATGACGTCACTCAACATGGCAACGAGCTCGCACACTTGAAAGGCGGCGGAAGGAACGCGTGGCGGAGGGAGACGTGATGCGAACAACAACAAAATGTCCCTTCAACGTCTCCCCAAAAGTCACAAAACTCACCACACAAACTCTCACAACACCTTCCTAACCACTAATACGACTTTTCCCACCCGAGTAGCAAAGCGCAATCGTCATTTTGTCCGCCCCCTCGCCGCCCACTCTTTCCCTCGCCGAGGCAGCATGGCAATCCACACGACCTCCTTCATGCGCACCCATTTTTTTAAAGCACCACTTCTCCTCGCCTGCTGTAAACCGACCATTCGCCTCAAATAACGACGCATAGTCTCCAAACGGTCGCGAATTCGACCCATTTCACTCTTAACAAGTAAAAAAACGAATTTAGTCATTTGATATGAACTGTTGAAGCACTGCCTTGATGTTTCGTCGACTTCAAAGCGTCGCCAAAAGCCCGAAAAACCGAGCGTTTACTCGGTTTAAAAGCCTTAAAAGAGGTTCGCGTTGTATTTCAAAGGACACCATTTAGCAACCACGTTGTTATATGTACGTGTTAGCTTGTTTTGTTGACAGCCTAATGCCGCGTGCTCTCGCACACGGGTGGGCGTGAGAGCTCCTCCAACTTGGCCGGGACGCACGCCCCACTCCGGCCGACACATTGAGAGCCCCAACGCCCCCTGGACGCATTTATTGAACTATTTCACCCCCAAAAAACGACTTGTATCGACATTTTCTAACGGTTTCTTTACCCACCCCCCTTTAGGGCCAGCACCCTCCCCCCGGTTGCCAGCTGCATCGACTCCCGAACAACAGCCATCGCACGCGAAAAAAAAATCGTTTAAAATTATATTCCAAACCCGTTTTTAGTTGTTTCCACTTAACTTTAAGTGCAACTTTAACGGCAACCACGCGACGTTTGATGTGAAATTCCGCGGGTTAAGAGTCCAAAGACTGCCAAAGCGACGACTAACGTGAGAAAAAGGACATTTAAAAAAATACAACAGGGTGCTTACCTTGAAAAGTTGTTTAAAAACAAATATTCCGTAGAGAGGTTGTGTTTTAAAAGCGGCAACGGCGTTCGTTTCTTGTTGATGTCTGCGTCTGTGGGCCGGACTGGAGAGTTGTGAACACGAGTACGCATGCGCCGTGCTTACACGCCTCCATTTCGGAGTCCGCCGTGTGATTCTTCAATCGCGCTCATTTGCATAAAAATACGTCGTGACGTAGATGTGCGTCTGCCTTCTGCTGCCCATATAAGGATGGGAACGTTGCGCGGGAACGGGAGGCTCGGCCCCAGTTGCTAGGGCACATTGGAGAATGTCAGCAAAGGGGCGGGGCTAAGCGCTTGACTACAACCCTGCCAGATGGCACAACACACGAATGCTGTGGGTGTGATAACATATAATTATGGTACTTCCAATTCATTGAGAGAGAAATATATTAAATGCAGCAATTGAAATAATAAATAAACTTTGTAATTACAACAAATTTAGAGTGGTCTCATACTTTTTACAGTTGCGTATTGCCCTTTCCAAATGTTACAAAGTGGCCTTTTTATCTTAAGTACTATGACAAGAATTTTGGAAAAACTCCTTTTCAACTTGCAGTATTTTGAACACAAACCAATTTAGATTGTAGCCTCTGCTTGTATATGAACATATTATTTATCAAACATTGAAACAAATCAATTCAAATTGCATTTATTGATCATTTTGCATCCTGTCGTGCACGCAATAATGGATTCATAATGTGTCAAAAATGAATGACGATATGTAACTTCACTAAGCCACGCCCCACGACAAATTGAACTCATGAATCCAGGTAGCATACCTTAACTAAATAAAAGAAACAACTGACTGCATTTATTTCATTAGTAACTTTAATGTGTAACTCCACATTTTAATAAATAACCGTCATTTATTGCGCTCACTAATCTGTATTTAAACGACAATAGAGGTTTGGTTACATAGTGCTTGCGGGACAGTGCAGGATAAAGACCTTTCTTTTAACCAATTACGGCAAACCCCCGCTATATTGTAGAACTTTCAGCAATAGTTTATGGGGAAAACTCATATGCCACCATCTTGCCTGCAGGGGACAAATGAACAAATGTGATTGCGGATAGGAAATGAAGCATTCAATTTCCATTTTACGGTACCATATTTACTACCATATAAACCACCTCCACACATAATTTGACAATTTCTCGCATATAAGCCGCCCTCTGGTACACAATTTTCCACTCCATTTTCATGGTTACAATAGTGAGTACAAATCTTGAGAAAAATCATCGCACATGTATTTCTGAGATACAGTATGAATCAAAAGTACATTATTAGGGTCAATATATGGAATTAATTCATCCAGTAATGTTGTTTTCATACCGCAAAACAGAAAATAACCAACAAATAGTAACTTTGCCGAGGATAGCAAGTCTTGTGCGCATATAAGCCGTAACCTTGATCCAGTCATCATTTTTTTTAGTTACAAATACGGCTTATATGCGAGAAAATACGGTACTTGCGGTACATTTTGGATCATTTCCCTTTCCTCATGTCGTTCCAATTTTCCAAGTAAACGGGGGTTCACTGCATAATACCACGTGGTTTTTAACGAGCTCGATTTAACACTTTGATGTCAGACAAACAGCAGGACTACCATCCACAGGATCAGAATCTAAACGTTTGACACAAACAAACTCGAAAATAGGTTACGACACCGAGAGGTTATTGGAGATGAGGCCAACGTATTTACAACAAATTTGGGAGTCCCGCCGACACAGAAAGGTGAATGAAGTAAACAAGAGTCCACATCATCAGATATGCATGGTAAGATACCACAAAACAACGGAAGGTAACTCCGGCGTGGAAATAAGCGAATAAGGCTAAGGTCCGAGATAGTTGACTTCACAATACGCTAAAGACAAAACAAACAGATTTGGCCATGCGGGTTTCTTTTTTTAAAGTCAAGAGAGTGCAAGCGGTAACCGGATGAGGGTTAACGCTTTCAGGTAGTGCCGTGCAATATGAAAAGAAAAATATCTCCTATCACTATATGAGTGATAATGATGTGCTTATTAATCTTCTCAATTATTTGATAATAAGAGCTTTTATCCTATTTGCTGTTTAATGTTTCAAGTAGTGCTGCAACTTCAAAGTATCCATTGTAAACAAGTACATATTTTTCCTTTAAATGATCTGATAGCTAATTATCTTGGTCCATACCTTTCGATGGAAGTGAACGAGTTGAAGGCTAAAGCAACAAAATAAACCAAAGAAATGAGGATATTACAAAATATATGTACTTACATTTACACTACTGAAACAAACTTTGAAGAAAAAAGATAATTAATGTAAAAAAAAATGAAATGTTGTTGTCTTTCGATATGTCAGGTTTAACACCTCAGCTGAGCATGGTGAGGTACCGTTTAAGCAACTACTGCCATCTTGTGTTTAAAATGAGCACTGCCACATAATGTTAATTGTATTTAAGCTTCTTGTCTGGGCCATATTCACTGATATATTCACCATTTGCTGCAGGCCAATAAAATAGTTTGGACATCTAACATACTAAGACACAAAAAAGAGGAAAATATTGAATAAAACTTTTAAAATAGGGAGTTACTTTTCAATATATCATGTCATATCGTACAGCACTACTTTCAGCGTTAACCATTTCTAACCGAGCCTTTGTTCTGAGGTTTCGTTTTTTTTTCACAGTGTAGTCACACAAACGAGACTCCGCCCACTTCCCGAAGCAGATACGTGTAAAGACATTGACGGCGCAAAAGTGTTGGAACTCACCATCAGCAGCGTTTTTCTTCATCCAGTAATTTTTCTTTTTTCTCTTTTTTAACAGTAAGTGAAGAGTTCAGGGATGGACGCTGTTTCGTCAGAGGGCCACGCCTTTGACCAGCGACGACTCCAGCATGACGGCAAACTCGTTGAGCGTGTGCAAGATGCGCGAAAGCGAGCCCACGGCGGAGCGGTCGCGCATCAGGGCGCCGTCCTCGTAGGTCCGTGAGGTCAGAGGACACTCGGCCAGAAGGGGGAGCCACTGGGAGAGGAGGCGGTCCCTGCCATTGACAGCGCCACACGTTTTAGTATATATAAAAATACCGTACCAGTCGAAACATAACTTTGTCGCATAGGATATGAGGAAAATATTTCTGATTTTATTCATTTTGATTTTGTTATTTTTGTCAATTTTGTTGTGCGTATTAATGTGTAATTTTAGTGGCACTCACCTGACTCCCAAGCAAACCAAAAGCTGGAATTTTCCCTCTT
The DNA here is from genome assembly GCF_051989575.1 of Stigmatopora nigra. NCBI lineage: Eukaryota > Metazoa > Chordata > Actinopteri > Syngnathiformes > Syngnathidae > Stigmatopora > Stigmatopora nigra. Next base: position 7,606,211 of record NC_135509.1, on the reverse strand, counting down.
TCCCGATGTTTCGCGGCGACGCGCTGATGGAGTTGACGTAGTGGCAGAGCAATTCGCAGGGCGGGTCCTTTATCAGCATCGAACCCGGCGGGTTGCCCGGCTCCTCGGCCGTCTCCATGGAAACCACGGCTTTCTCTATAATAGACGCAAGGGATTTTAGGAAAGGTTTCGGATGATTTTGTGATTGGAAATTGGGCTCCATCGTGTTTCATTGGTAAGAAAAGATCAGTTTCTTCAAATGTATTTCTGAGAATTAAGTCATTGGCTGACATTGATGGCGATAGACATCCAAAAGTAGTAGCAGTACTCACCCACAAAGTCCCAAACGAAGACATTTCTCTGGAAAAGACGGCTGATTTTGAAGCCGTGGAGGAGGAACTTCTCCAAAGACGGAACCAGACCTCCCTCACCGCATAGTAACGCGGTCAGGTTGCCTCTCTGCCATGAAGAAAATGGATTAAAAAAACAAAGTTCACACACAGCGAGAACTATTTTATAAGATTTGTGAATATTCAGTTTTTATTGTCATTTGATTGTCGCATGCTGAAAAAGTGGAGGGAAAATTTTGGGAAAAAAAGTGTGTTTTTTTTAGCCCATTGGTCTTCTATCGTCTGCTGGGAAAGGCTTTAGCGCCCCCAACCACACTTGCGAGGATAATAATCGATAATAGATACTGTCACATTGAAGCTATTGAAGCCAAAACACACCTCTGGTTCAGGTTTGTGGAAGTGCTTGACCAGGTTATTAGCAGCCTCTCTCATGTCTTCGTGGACTTCCACCGAAATGACTCCTGCAAGTGAACCCGAGTATTAGTAAAAAAAAAATAAAATAAAAAGTAAGTACCACCCAAGTTGAAATACGCACTGGTCCGGTTTGCAAGCGATCCCAGAACAGCCCGAACGCCCTGAGAAGGCGAAGCCAGCTCCGGCGGCGTTCCAGTCCACCTTCCGGAATCTTCCTCCCCACCGGGTGACACCACCTGACCAATGAGGACTCTTTCCAGGCTGCCGTCGCCCACGCCTTTGCCCAACCATCGGCCGCACGGGAACCTGTCCAATAGTGGCTTTTAACATTAAAAAATCCCCAGCAAACAAAAAAAAACCTGCCTGACTAAAAACACCATCTTCTTACTTATAGGTGTGGCCCGTGATCTCATTGTAGACCATAACGCAGTCGATGAGACACTTGGCTAAAAGACCCGAGTTCTCCTGCCCCAGCTGCAAAGTGCTGAGTCGGCCCAAGTTCTTGCACTGGAACAAACGACACAAATTTAGCTGTGGCATTTTGAAAATTTGAAAAAAAATTCATTTCGCATTGTAACCTGTTGAAACAAACCTCAAAAATGATTTCCTGCGTGTTTTTGGGAATCTGCCTCACTCCTGAATCTCCCATTTCTCCAGACAGGCAGACCCAGGGGTTGACTGTCGCCATGGCGATGCTCAGCTTCTTCATGGGAATGATGGCCACGCGATAGGGAATGCCTTAAAACAATGGTGGATTTTAAACTCCTCAATCAGGATTTTTTTTTTCTTCAACCTGATCTGGACTTACTTATGGAAGGAAAGGCATGAGTGAAGCAGAGGTAGTCCACCGTGTTGAGAGAAAGAAGATGGAAGAGGAATTGCTCTCTTTCTTCTTCGCAGAGAAGGAAGGCGTGTGGCTTGTATAATTGTCTGTGTGGGGAAATTAATGCAAATGCAGGTCAGATGAGGCACAGAACAAAATTAAGTAACGTATTTAAAGTTTACTTCAGCAATTCCTGGTTTGTGAGTAACTCTTTCAAGTGTTGCGAGAGCATCTTCTTCTCCAAGGCCAAGCTGATCCACGCCCGGGCTTGTCCCACTTCGGAAAGACCCTCACTCATTGTCTGGATAAACCTGAAAAAGTCAACCAATTCTCGGTTGTGAGACTCATTTTAAATGAATTTAAATGCTACCCTGCTAGCGCCACACCAAGCTAGCTGCTTGTTGACTTTATAAAACGACATTTTAAGGCTACAAAATAGCTAGTTAGACATGTTTAAAAAGAGCCGAGAGCTAAAGTGTGCTATGAAAAACATTATTATGCTAGCACTGACAACTGTTAGCCTGGTTCATCAAGAACTTTGGGAGTATTTTGCTTCTTTTATACAAAGTATTTAGACATTTTTTAAACTTAACAGGGCAATCCGACAAGGGCTCTTCTATGTGTATAGATTTCATTTCACAGAATTTGCTCTCTATTTCCATTCCTACCTTTAAATGTTTTCAGGACTCACCTCATATCTTGTAGCAAGGATCCTTTTAGTAGCATGCCGCCATCTTCACATGCTCTTTGCTCTGTTCCTGAAGACATTTGAGCCAAGTTATAAAAAAAACAATATAATCTCCTCTCGAGTGCCATCATCCCAACCGCGCTCTACCTGGAGACTCTGCCGGCACCTCTTTCTTCTCCAGGGCCGCGTTGTAGTGAAGCAGGTGGGACCAAAGAGCCGACTTGCCCTGTTGCGAATCATTTGGCCATGCTTAATTGGACTCCCTGACGTCACTGAGCGGCTTGAGCCAAAATGTCTGACCTGTTTCATCTGCAAACCGTGGCCCCAGGTTCTTTCTAGTAGGTCGCACAAACCGTGGATCAGCGTGTTCTCCTGCAAACCCGTGATGTTGGCTTCCCCCTGAGCCGATTCCACGCTCTCCTTCCCCATTCGTTCCATCAACATACGTTTAGTCTGCAGGAGGGCAGATTTTAAAAAAAATTCAGACCGATCCCGAAATCTCCACTAGAAGAAAAATGACCGCATTTTTCGAACTATAAGTTGGAGGTACCGTATTTTCTCCTTGGCGCAAAAAAAATATATGACTTAATCGAGGGTACGGCTTATATGGGGACAAATTACACACCATAATGCATAAGAATGTGGCTAGTATGGTCATTTCTATCAAAATAGTCGTAGTCATAACCTTGGTGGAAGCTCTTACCTTTAATCGATATTCGCTCAGCAGCCCTTGGACAAAATCCCTGTGGATCTGAGCGATGACTTGGGGCGACAGGTCCAGAAGCTTTAACTGGTTCAATGGCTTCCTTGCTAGTGAGTGTTTCTGATAAAAAGAAGAACCAAAAAAATGAAGCTAAATGGTATTTTTTTTTGTACAACTTGGGTGCGATCGGCAAACAACGAACCTGTCTTAGTTCGGCGTCCAGTCCAGCTAGATCTCCTGCCGATGATGACTTCCTCACATTGCTTTTGCGTGACGCCATGACACGACTGGATCGCCTTAAATGAAAACAATCACACATTCATTTATAGCGATTCTGTTTCTAATCAATTTCTTGCTCGTAACAGGATAAAAACAAAGATTCTCGACTAGTGTTTTCTATTGAGTCATACGACCTTTTGTTTCCACTATGCAGAGGCAAACAGTTTCATGACAAATTGCTAAAAGTGTAATTTATATAAATTGAGCTATTTTAGTTGTGATTTCTTGGACATTTATTTATTTATTTTTACGCTAAGGTTTGTTTCAATAGTGTCAAAATCGTCTACATACGTATGTAAACATTTTCTGCATTATACTTATAGATCCAATTTCTGATGAGGGATATCCCTAATTATTTTTAATTTTCAATAGTTGTGGATCTGTGTGAGTCATCTATTTTAGAATACTGTTTGACAAGATAAATTATTTAATTAGGGTGAAAAAAGAAAACATGATAATTGGACTTTAAGGTAATTAGCGATGTTTAGTTAGTTTGTGTTGACAGGTGTAGAAAAGTAAGTTAAGCTTGCTAATAAAAAGTCATTTAAATTACTTGTCACTCTCATGTCGTGTCTATTTTTTAACACCTCAACTCTCTTAAAATGCCAAGTACAGCTCAGCAAAAGCACTTGTCGGTACAGTCGGCGCTCCTGCCACGCCTGAATGAATCCTTCACGTTACGACTCGACAGCTCGCGGCGCTCGCGGCCAGTCAAAAAGAGTTACGGCGGGCTAGACCGGAGCCAGCCAAGCGCCGTATAAAAGCGCTCCATTTACAGCTAATCAAGCTCATTTGCGAGTTCCATTTGGACCGGCGCCTTCAATTTCTCAATGCCGCTGTCTTAGCGCTTAGTGCTCGGTCATTTGGGCAGAGAAAAAGACTCACTTGTTGGTATTGGGCGAGTGTGAGAGGACGTCGGCCTGTAGTTTGGGAAAGTAGCCCGGCTGGTGGCGTCCTTGACCGATCTTCATGTCCAGGAGGTGTGGGTGGATGGCCGTGTGGTCGGCCTTCAGGTGCCTGCGTTCGATTGACTGGGCTGCAGACACAGAGAAGGGGTTTAATTTTGTATCTTGTCCTCATTTTACTGTTGTTGTTGTTGTTTTATTTTGAAAGGCAGTGAGTACTTTCACTGTTATAGATGTCTGATCTATTTTCATGTCAAATTATTTGACTATTTTGAAAGTCAATACATTTATTACAGACATTGCTTTCCTAAGAAAAATGTAGAATTTTTCCTAAGAAAAATTAGAATTTTTCCTAAGAAAATGTATAATTTTTCCTAAGAAAATTTAGAATTTTTCCTAAAAAAATTATATATTTTTTAAAATAGGAAACGTAGTTTTTTTTAAATATTTGGTGATGAATAAACGATCAAAAATATTCATAGATGCGTTAAAAATCCAGTGGAAGTTAGCTTAAAGGTGGTGTAAAAAAGAGGCTAATAGAGGACAAAAACATCCCCCAGTACATTCTTTGACGCACCCCCATGTTTAATATAGAACACCATTCGCACCCATCCCCCGCATCCCCAAATCCTCTTGCGTTGCCTTTTATGTTAAATGACTTGGATGCTCATAGAAGAAATGTTTTATTCATCTGATGTTCTACCGCCCAATCGAGCGGAAGAAGCAGCTTATCTAAATATTGGAAAGCGCTCCTGATTTTGCATGAGTATCAACTTAAGTGGGCAGAAGAAGAAAAATCACAGTAGAGTCGCTGAAATGATTTGACTAATTTGTCTTTTTACCTGAATCAAATATGGTGGCGTATTTCTCGTAGCGGCCACCGGGGGAATCGGGTGGCTCAGTGCGAGCGAGTCGTTCCTTTTCCAGGCGGGCGTCAAAAAGCTGTTGGAGCGGCTCGCGCTCGGCCCATCGGGAGATGGCCTTGCCGTCGGCGAAAGAGGAGAACATGGATGTCTCCAGGAAGCGGGATAGGAAGTGCAAGTGGGTCACGGGTTGAGCTGCCAGGAAGGCGCCCTGGAATATATATTTAAAAAAATCATTAACATCAAATCTATCGGGTCAGAAACCAATGATTAAGAATTATTAGGGATGATCAAGATTGACATGATTGGAAATTGGGCCCCAGAAGATCGGAATCGAATAAAACAGAGCAGATTTTTACCATATACCGTATTTTCTGGACTATAAATCACTTTATAGCGACTTATAGATTATTTTTTTCAGCCCTGGCAGTTGTCATGAATTTAACAATTCAAAACAACAACAAAAACAGTTACAATTGCCAATTATCCCTTTTTAAGGCATTTTTTCAAGGTAAGATCATTGGGTACAAATCCCTCGACAGCGTACCTTGTCAAAACTGTGCGTTCCCTCTCTGTTGCTCATCCAGGAATCCAAATCGTGCGCGCCATGTACCACAAAGTCCTCGTAGCGGCCGAACATGGCGGAGAATCGCCCGGCGAACACCTCCCTCAGACGAAGGTTGCTTTTCGCCACGGCTAGAGCCTCTTCTTCTTCCTTCCAGACGCATCCCGGCGTCCGGTCGGGGCCCGTCGGCGGATCTCCGCCACACCCCAGAGCCTGCAACCTCTCCAGCACCTCCAGCTCGTCGCCTCCCAGGTTCCCATTCCTCCTGTCCTCCATGAGGTCCTCCAGGACTAAACTGCTGAGTCGAGAAGAGCTCGAGGTGGCTTTGGTCAAAGCGCCTCCTTCCCGGAGGATTTCGCCAAGTTCCTGGACGAGCTCGGCTTGTTCCGGGAAGGCCGGGAGACCTTCGGGGAAGTCCGCGCATTGGCCGTCGATATCCACAAAGCAAAGGTTGGCCTGGAGAATATACGGAAAATATACTCAAAAACAGAAGAATGGTCGACACTGCAAAAGTGGTGAGTTCCTCACCTCATGTGGTAAGTGGAGGGCGGCTCGCGGAACGCCATCCCTGCGCTGGATGCCCATCAGGAAGGGCACGGGAGCGTCCAGTAGGTGATGCAAAGGCGTGGAGATGATGGGCAGGTAGATGTGCTGCCATTGGAAGGGGAAGAGCAAGGTGCTGATGCCCTCGGCGACCGTCATCAGGCGCTGGCAGTCTGGACCAATCAGGAAAGACGATAGGAAGGTCAAGGTGAGCTGCATCTTGCTTGTCGAGTTTAAATTCAAAACACGTTCTTGACTACAATACTGCATTGGCCGCCATTGAAGGCGCTAACGTCTGATCCATTTTGGTGGGATATTGTGACATTTTGGATCATTTCTTGGAGATGATGTTATCTTCTGGTTGACAATCGCCCCACATTTAGCTGGCCTCTCATTGGCTGTCTCACAACAACAGATGTGTGTTTGTGTGCTAATGTTAGCTTCTTCCATACACAAATGTTTTTGCATGCTTGTGATTGTGAGTGCGAATGGTAATTTATCGCCATACGACTGACCGGCGACCAGTCCGGAGTGTAGTCTGTCTTTGTGCACCTATATTGAATTGGATAACTTTATTCATCCCGTATTTGGGAAATGTCGTTGTCACAGTAGCAAGAGGGCCGTGCCTTTGATTCAGTTATCATTTTTTTGTTACAAATACGACTTGTATGCGAGAAAATACGTTTTAGAAGGCGTTAATTTCCCGTATCGAGTTCCCATTGTAGTATAAACAGGTCGTGTACATACCTTGAGAGTAGAGCAAGATCTGCGTCTCCAGTAGCGAGCAGGTAAGCAGCCGTACCATATTCTCCACCCCCAGCAAGGAAAAGGCCTCGCCTAAGGGATACTCCCCCAGCGGGAGCTCAGCGGGGCCAGGCCGCTGACACAAGATGGGCCCCTGCACGCCGTGAAACCTCAGCGAGCGCCCAGGTGGCGGCAGCGGCACCTCGTACAGGATGTTGTGAATGTAACTCTCCAGCGGTAGCGGCGGCGCCGTCCGGGACGCGGCGGCTCGGTGCAGCTGAGACAGGAAATGTCGGGAGGCTCCCAGGAAGGGGAGTGGCGTCAGCAGGCACAGTGCTTTGGACGCGTAGAGCGTGTCGCGAGCCGGGTCGAAGCCGGTCCCGCCGGCCGCAATGGAGTCGGCGTCCGATTCGTCCGAGCCGCTGGCCAGCGAGTCCGTGCTGGATGCCGACGGCGAGGAGGCGGCGGAAGACGCGCAGGAGGAGGGGGCCGAGTGGCGCTCCACGAGGTGCATCCGTTGGAGCGTCTGCATGGCCGAGACGATCCGCGGGCCTGCCACCTCCTCGTAGAAGGTGTGCACGAAGCCGTAGGAGCGCGAGCCGTCTTCCGAGCCCAGCGTGAAAGAGTGGAAGCGGGGTTCCGGTAGCTCGCCCCGGGTGCTGAAGGACAGGCCCTTCGGCATACACAGCTAGGAAGAAAAAAATGGCCGCTCAGCCCCCAAAAGTTTCCCATATTGTTTCCCCGCGACCCATCGGCGGCGATCCCACCATGTTGACGGCATCTTTGTCCAAAGGGTTCCTCTCCGTGCTTTCCGGGTAGTGGACCAGGACTCTGGACTTGAAGGACCTCTGAATGGGGCTCTGTTCAAAGCTCTCGCCTGCAAGAAAGTCGGGAAGTATTCGTTATGCTCACTCACAAGGGTCGCGGGGGGTGCTGGAGCCCATCCCAGCTAACTACTACTACCAGGCGACAAAGGACAAGCAATCACAGGGAGGACCGACCTAGGGTCGAACCCACGAACCCAGAATTGTGAGCCTGACACACTAACCACTTGTCCACAAACAAACAAAAATGTACTATAGGTAAATTACTTAGAAGAATTAACATAATAGTTTTGGACAACAAAGCTACACCCACCAAAAAATAAATAAAAGGAAACATAGTATTTGTCACAAATTAATAAGTCACACTGGACAGCGGCTATTTTCGGAGTATGAAACGGTAGAAAATGTTCATTTCGGGCGGATTGGGCGTCTAATATTTGGAAACATACCAACAAAAAAAACCTGACCACAGTATATCAATTCAATAATATTAAGAACATAAATTCTGGTCTACTGCAAGTTCAGATAAAAAGCAGCTGGTGTGGCCGGCCATTTTTATCTCCTTCACTTGATATTTTTGTCCTCCTCCGCTCAAGTGTTGATGCACGAGCTCTTGTGCAGCTGCTCTTTGATCAAAACCAGACCAAAAAAGCGCTTGAAGCACACCTCAATCTCCTTCAGAGAAAGAAGGACATATTTACCTTCACCTTCCTTACTTACTAGTTCCTTACTAATATGTTGATAAAATCAATGTATTCTTCCTTTCATCCATTTTCAACCTTAAATCAAAAATATATCGAGCTAAAAACACAAGGTTAATCCCAGCTAGGAGGCGGGGTCCACCCTGAATTGGTCGCCAAGGAGAAAAACAACCAATCATATTTTTGCAAATACACACTTAAATACTAACATAGATGTCTTTTCATAGTATTATTTCAGAAAAAAACAAAATACAAATTATGACCCAATAGAAGAGTACAAATATGGCAACACCTACACAATAAAATGAATTAAAATATTAACATATTTAAAACAATTAGCAAAACATGCATTCACTCAGACTGTGTAAATGTTTAAGATGCCCTTTTTACAATTGCCTTTAATATTTTTAGTATGATTGGATTAAACCTAAAGCTCTAAAAACTAAAAAAGAAAAAAAAAGAAAAATTTGGGAGAGTGCACCCCCAAATATTTCCCCCCTTTGGCATTCCCCCAGATTGCCCAATGCAAAAAACGGCCCTGCGTTTCAGGTGTCCTCTCGCTGATGAATGAAAAGAAATATGTCAGCCTAGCAAGTTCTCCAAGTGCAAAATATATTTAGCTTTCACTTATTTAAGCAACGCGAAGCACAAATGGAAGGTCGGGTAGTCCTGGCTGTCCATTCAAGTCACCCTTGATACAGCGAGGCCGTCGTCAGGCGTGAACGGGCCGAGCGGAAGCCCGAGCACGGCATTCCGACGCGCAACGTCATGTGAAATTTGATTAGGCTGCACAACACACTGCACTGCATGCACGAGGCAACAACAGTGCATTGTTCCTGAGTGCTTGGGAATTCTCAATTGCTTCAAAATCTCAACACGTATTCATTCTGAAGGGTTGAAACTTTAATGTGTAAAAATAATTCTTCTGAAAGTTGACCAATAACCAGTTATTCAACTAGTCAACTTATCGGCTCATTTATTATTTACTGTTACAGTACTCTACTATTCAGAACCGTGTTAGGTTAAGGGTTAGCTTATGTTAGCTAAACTCAGTTGCATATGTATGTTGGAGAAACTGTTCAAATGTTATGCTAACAAATGCTAATTGAGCCAACAGCCTGTTGTTTAGGCTATAGTTTTCTGCAAAACTGAAAATAACCTGTTGTTCTCCATTTTTAGAAACTTTTTCAATGATGGCATCTTGTCAAAGTGTTCAAAAATAAACAATCAAGACTCACAAAGAGCTATAACTGTTGAATTGGACAAAAAAATAATGCTTTGTAACATTTTGGTTCTGCATTCTTCAAAAACGATAATATAATGGAGGAATAGCTATTGTCAGAGATCGTATGACTCAATGGAAAATGAGCAGATAGCTGATTTGGAAAATGGGTCAGAGGAGGATGTAAGTCCCCAAGAACATGACATTTTACCGTCAAAGTTCAAATAAGAAGTTGGAGCTATATACTCCTAACACATGACTATTGGATCAGATCCAATATTGTCCAAAAATAGCTGTATCGGGTCCCGATAACGATACTTATTATCGGATTGGGACATCACTAGTTCTAAAAATGCTCTACAAAAATATCACTTGTCATTTTGTCCTGGTACCAGCGCGACATATAGTCCAAAAAAGACAGTAAATAAGCAAGTACAACTACTTTTGCAGTCGGATTTGGATCCAACATTTTTCGCATGGTCTTTAGCTTCCCGGCTTAAGAAGCGACGTTCCCATGCAGCCAGGAAATCCCTTGAAGGAGCGTATCCTGCTACGGCTTCTGCTGCAGTGGTGCCGAGATGGCCCACTGTTACATAAGCAGATTGGCAAACACCCCAACGCCAGAGCGTTCGGTCGCCCCCTCGCCAGTGAGCCGGCCATTTAAGATCATCCCCGGCTAGTCGGAAGACCAAATCACCCGCGGCTTTATGATATGTATATCTTCCATCCTTGCCACTATACTATATCGATTCAGACTGGTGGCCATCATTTTAAAGGGGCGATTTCATGTTTTTTCCCTCCATTTCAAGGCATTGAAGTGACGTTAAATGTTCCAAACGTCAATTTTTCTCGAGGATTTATTCATTCCTTTTGCCTTGCCTGAGAATAAAAGCCTAACAGCATCACCTTGTCGATTGTTATTGCCATGACAACGCTTCAGACATCTTGCCAACATCAGCTACACAACCAGTTATTTTCAGGGTCAGGTGGACAAAATGGGGAAGGATTGGCAAACGAATATGATTGGTTTTTATCTCATTAGCGGCCATGGCCGGCGATACACGTCCAAAAAATGTGAGCTATGATGGGGTGAATGAACAGTTAACTGCAGGTTGGATTCACTGGTTTAACATGAAGTATGACAGCAGGGAAAATGGACAATAGCTTTTGAATGATTGTGTCGTTGCCAAAACGATACACAAGGCATTCAAATGTGAGGAAATTCCCCGAATTCAAACGTCATTCATATAAATATATTCAGTAAAACATGCTTTTGATTTCTTTGATGTACCTTCTGAGTATTGATAGCATAACAAAATGGGGCTGATAAGCTTGTGGGTGACTAGCCGATTGTAAACAACGACATGTTACGTATTTAATGGGTTAAAATTCGCATCTGAAACACTATAAAAATAACATTTGGCTGTTTATATGTCGACTATTTCGGTAGGTACCTGCTCCATCATCCGGCTCCAGGCCCGTCTCCGGGTCCAGTCCACACACGACGAAGTAGTGGGCGAAGCGGCATGAAGCCGATCCCGTAGCCGCCCCGGTGGTGCTCATCCTCGGTCAGATGGAGAGAGAAGGCTGCGTGGGAATCCGTCTAAACGCCAAGATGTCGGGCCAACATAGCCGTGACGAGGCGATTTCTTCGGAAGAAGGTCGCCGGCCTCTCGGGAGTCAGGCTGGGTGTTGTTCGCGCGAGGGTCCGCCTGGCGAGTGGAGGAGAAGCACCGGATGGTACGACGGTCATCTCATGTGAGCTTGCGGGGGGAGGAGGCGGTGAGCCGGGCTTGGGAGGGGAGGAGCTGCACGGGTGATTGCTGGAGGAGAGAGAGAGTTAGCACTTGAAGGCATCATCCGGCAATAATTCCTTGGAGTTTTTTAGGGGAAGGGCGCTGGAAAATATTACGATGAATATATTTACAGTTTTATTCCTTTATTAGGCGTGCCATTCATAAAGATACATGTCAAATTCATTTAATTGTCACCACTGACTATAATATTCCTCAATATAAAAACATTTATAGACCATTTATTCAAGTATATACATAGTTAATTCAAACCCAAATTGAATAAATAAGATTAATTTCCAAAGTCTCCAGACAAACATTTTCCAGAAAAATGAAAAATCATGAATTAAATACACAATCTCACTTGGACTGACCTCGACGCATCGAGATTTTTGTCACGATCGCAGATGGACGTAAAGATCTCCCTGTGGCTGTCACGCTAAAGCCCGGCCGGCCTAAGCACATAATGAGACTAGTGGTTAATATTCACTCTTGGCTGTAATCCACTAAAAGTTACTGGAATCCCGTCAAAATCAACGTTCAAATAGCGATAAGTGTATTGCCGTAGGGTGAGGGGGCGACGGTGTGGCCTACGTCAATATACGGGCCGCCTGGGCTTGAATCTCCCTGTCTGGGTGCGAGAGCAGTGCGACCAATCGGCGGTTGAGCTCCGGCGACTGGTCTAGCACGACTCGGAAAAGGCTGTCGCGCTGTAACTGTTGTTCCTTGGCCACCTGCTCTGAAGGCCTCCAAGCCCGAAGGTTGCTCGCAAACGTCAGCAGTCGTTGAAGCACCGAAGACGCCATTTGCACGTCAAAAAGCAGCATGATGGAAGCGGGAGCCTGCAGGGGGGAAAAAATCATGCAGGATATTTTGTTGAATATTAAAGAGTGCCTCTCTAATGGAAATGTGTGTTTGAATAGAAAATACAAATGTGGTCCAAAGTTTTAACAGAATGTTCTAAAACTTCAGTTATAAATTTAGCCTAGCTTCCAATTGCAACAGCAGAGGTCACCATTTCTCTGTTTTTGTTTTACCTGAGCCTGAACGATATCATCCAGCATGTCTGGGTTCGATGACAAATTCACCAGAACTTTCAAGGTCTGAACCTAAAACAAACAGTTGTGGTCACTTCTTTGACATATCTAAAACAAAAATTCACTTTGTCCTGGAAAAAAAAACACACAAACCTGTACCGAGACGTTGCCCACCACCAGCAGCGAGAGTAGCGGCGCCACCGCATCCTTGAGCAGGTGATGATGCTTATCAGTGACCGATAGGTTGGTTAACAGTCTGAGAACGCCCAGTTGAAGGTCAGAGTTCACCGGAGACATTTTCATTAGCTCCAGAACTTGTGGCACATAAACCTGAAAGCCAACACACGCTTTTTAAAAAAAACTCAATAGCTATAATGTACTACTATTTTTTTTATTTCAATAATTTTCCATGTCACTTATCCTCACAAGGGTCACTGATTTCGATTCTCAAAAAAAATGACGTGATTTCTGATTTAGGATATCTCTAGTAATACTACTATTACTACTACGACATACCTTTAGTTGCTCCTGATTTTCTACGTTCATGCACAGGTTATTTAAAACATGGAGAGCCTGCACTTTAACCTCTTGCGCAGAGTCTGAGAGGAAGCCACCAATGATGGCGATTCCATCGTATTCACGTATAATGTTCTGTGGAAGAGAGGATACACATGTGAATACGTGTGGTGAATTTTTCAAAAATGCTGGATTTTATTTAAGTGTTGTACCTGATTGAGTGTAAAGGCTGCAGCGTTTCCCAAAGTCACCAAGAGTTGACATTTGACCGGCGCACTATTATTACTGGTTTTTAGCCTCGTCAGGAGCAATTTCAGGTGTTGTGGTTCCAGATCGCCGGCACACTGCTGGGTCATGACATCTGTAAGAATAATGGTAACGTTAGCCTTTTAAATTGTATTCCTTTAACTCATTTGCTGCCATGGACAGTGCTAGATGTCCAATTCTGTTTGACTGGGAGTGGGGAAAGAAACATTCATTAACCTCCCCTCCCAGTCAAAATGGATTAGAAGTCTTGTGCCATCAACATTCCCCCAAAAACTCACCTGAAGCATCATTCGGTGGACATACAACGTCCAGTCCGGACACTTTGGACAACAGGCTGTCCGGTCGAACGCTATTATCCTTATTTTCACTTGAAGCAAGGACTTTACAGCTTCCACTTTTTCTCAAAGTTCCCCCACTTAAGAGTTTATAAATGCAATAAGATGCCCCAGCGCCAGCAATTAGTCCTAGCACCGTTTTCATGCCCCCAATTCGAGGGACTACGCTGCCGCTGTCACCCATTCTACTGCAGTTAGTTTGCTAAACTGACTAGCAAGGAGCACATATGTCGTACGTGATGAAATATTAGCTAACTATAGCAGCTTGTTAGCTAACCCCAAAACAAAGCCGAAAGCGAAAAAATAATGAAAACGACTCATCACTGGAGTATGTTTTTGTCTATTGCTTTCATTATTCCCACATCAAAACGCCTCAAACAGGACGAATGCACGCTATGCATTGAAAGGACAGGCATCGTCATTCGTCGGCCATTTTGCGTCGGGGCCGTCCGATAACTACCAACGCTAATCATAAACGGAGCTAGAACAATATCTATTTCAAAATATTTTTAGAGATCACATTTTATAGTATTTACAATTTTCAGCGTAATGATATTTTTACTACTCCCATTTACAGCGTTTCTCATTAATAAATGAAAAGAAAAACTGACTAACTACGCATGCACAGCATTGCTCGTTGTCATGACAACAGAATAACAAGCGTTTTAAAAGCGCTACGAAAACAGTCAGCGTCAATTACAAAGCAGCGTAAAATCAAGTTGGTGCATTCCCAACAAAAACAATGCGAAATACCTCTGCAGTGACCGCGTACGTATACACAATCGACCACAGTGCTCAATACTAAATGAAATACCAGCTAATGATAACAACCTTTTCTAATTCTGCAATTTTAATTTTTGCTCATATTTACCCTTTTGCTTCCTCTAGCTCCCCCCGAGCAATGAAAAGATCCACGTCAGGGATGCAGAGAGCCCTATACAGCTCCCGATATACCGGGAGCATGACAGGTTTCCAGAGTCGAAAAGGCTCCCGGATGCTATCTGAGAGCAGAATGGGAAGAAGTGGCATGAACAGGAAGGCCATACGGGTAACTACAATAAACTCTTTAAAAGTTACACATTCACCTCCATGTGTAGGCCAAATGATGTTATTATTATTTTTGCCTTTTGCAGGTGCTGGATGAAGACGGCAACGACGTCACCCCTCGCCCACTTTTTGAGCCAGAGGCCAAAGATCCGCATGCGAAACCGCAAAAATTATTTTTTGACGATTTCCATTCCAGATGGGACACTTCCAAATCATCCTCATACTTCATGATGCGTTCCTCTGGGTATCTATCCCCTAGATCTCAGGTGTCAAAATTGTACTTTGTTTCTGGTCCTTAATTTTAATTTAGCAATAAAGATGAAATCCCATTGATTTTGACACCTGTGCACAAGAGTAAACATTTGTTAATGGATGGGATGACATTTTAATATAAATATATATATAACATACCTGTCTTTTCAGGTCCTGCATGTGGAGCAGCAGCCTCCCCAGCCTGTCAGCCAAACAGGGCGATGGGGGCTACTTCATGTCGGAGACCAGTCAGGCACACGGTATCCACACGCACTTTGGCAAAATCCTGAGAAGTAGTGGCACTAAATGCGAGTTTTTTTTTTTTTTGGCTCTCCTCTCAGATTCGTCGCGGAAATCCAGCACGGGAGCTCAGCAGGTGTCGGACGAGTTTACTCTGGATGAGGTGCTGAACATCTACTTGTCGGAGACCGACACCATCACCCTTCTGGACATGCCCAGCATGTGTATGTCGGAGGAGGCTGAAAATGCAAAGGCTGTTAAGTGAGTAAAAAACTTAATTTAAAAAAAATGTACACAAGTGCCTGATAGGCACTTTGTAGCTCATTCATACTCACCATACAGAATCAAATCTTTTTTTTCCTTCGACTTGGCTGTCGTAAAACCAGAAATGTAATATTACCATCTTAATCTTTTCCAGGGAGAGCAACAACATCTACATGGAACTATGCAAGAACAGACTGGGCAACGACAAGTACGTGGAGCGAGCTATGCAGACGTTTGTTGGTGCCGAGAAACACAAAAAAGTCCAGACCGATAAGATTTTGATGAACGATGAAGGTAGGCTGCCGCATCAGTTCAATTTTGGCCCAGAATTTTAACTGGCCCCTGCATTTAATCGCAGAACTCCCCAAATCCGAAGTTTTTTTTACAGCACATCTCTGACAACTCTGGTTTACACAACCCTAAATTGTTTTGATAGGCACGCAAGCCACCATCTGGGATATCCACGACTCGTTCCAACCTGATATGCCGAAAGTGGAGAAAGCGGCTAACCGCCTGGTTGAGTTTGAACAACGGCCGAAAAGGACAAACAGCTCCAGCAGCATCAGCACAGTTGGCACAAGTAAAGTATAAAAACTACAATTTTACGTTCATTAACTCACCTGAATTGCCATTGGCCAAAATTTTAGATAATCAATTACCCAACCTGAGTCTTAGTTTTTCTTGAATTTAATTTCCAATGAGTTGTATGTGCCATATTTGTTGAGTCGTGTGGGATCTTTCTAGAAGTCATTTGTTTTCATTTGTTTTTTGATTTTTTTTTGAGTCTCAAGCAATTTCATCTTTGCGCTAATCGGAGTACTTTGTACTTGTTTTGTATTTCTGATCGAGTCACGTTCTTAATCTGTATTTTGGTTTGGGTCATGACTCTTGAGTCATAGCGTATTTATTTTAATAAATGGGTCGTGTTGTGTGCTGAATTCATATTTGTGTTCTATCTCCCTAGCTAGTAGCGGTAGCTCCCTGTTTGCCTTCAAGATGCAAAGGGGCGACGTCCTGGACGAGCCAGAACTCCAGCAGATCTTCAAGTCGGCCATGTTCCAAAGCAATTTGGTCATCATGGAACGCTGCCTCGTCGCCAACATCTTTCAACCTCAGCTGGCCTCTTACAGAAAGCTCCCCGAGATCAAAGGTAGCGTCCAGTTACGAGTCAACCTGATATGAGATGTTCATTTTGACGTCGTCTGTGTTTCAAGTACCCCCCGACGCCATGGAGCCCGATCCCGAAGTCACGGAGGACGAGAAGGAGCAAGATGATGATGGCGAGGACGAGGTAGCGGAAGAAGTGACGATGGTGCCGGTTAAAGCGGCGGTGGTAAAAAAAGAGGAGCAGGTGAAAGCAGAGGGAAAAAAAGAGGAAAAAAAAGAGGAAAAGAAAGAAGAAAAAAAAGAGGAAGGCGAGAAGGTAGAGGAAGAACAACCAGTGGAGGTAGAAGAAGAAGAAGAAGAAGAAATAGAAATACCAGATCCAACTCTGGAGCTTCTCTGGACTTTTAGTTGTAAACTGACTAAAGGATGGAACATCACCTGCATGGCTTGGAACAAGAAGAACACGGTAGGAAAGATATCCAGAAGAATTTGATGCAGTATGGTTGTTGATTTTTTGGTTGTTTTTTGTCTATCGGACAGGATCTGCTGGCTGTGGGCTACGGGGACTTCAAGCCTGGTAAAGAAGGTCTCATCTGCTGCTGGTCAATAAAGAACCTCAGTGTATGTATTTGATTCGGTATTCCGGAAAGCGCTTTTTCTATCGTTATATACTTGCTTGACTTTTTTACTATTTAACTCATGTGTCAAGAATTATGGTTGTGATGTGGATACATTCCATTCTCAAAACCTGAATACATTTCAATAGCTTAAACAATGCTAATGATATTACTGATGAAATTTGGAGAAGGTCATTTCAGTCGAAATGACCGACTGTTCTACGTGCAGTGGCCGGAGCGTGTCTATCGCTGTCACAGCGCCATCACCTCGCTAGATTTCTCATCCACCAAACCTGACAAACTGGCAGTCGGCATGTACGACGGCACGGTGGCCATTTTCAGCGTACGACATCGAGACTCTGACACGTTCCTAACCAGCAGCATGTAAGGCTACGCTGGAAAACGTTCAATTATTTTAAAAGTTAAGTAACATGTCATTTGTGGATTTACTGTTTGTGTTTTTGGTTTGATCTTGTAAAGAGACTGCAAAAAGAGGCATGTACATCCCGTGTGGCACATCACCTGGGCTACGCAAGAGATGGGCTTGTCTGAAGAGGACACAGTGGAGTCCATTGTGTCCATCTCGGAGGACGGGCGCGTCCTCAAGTGGCTGCTTTGTAGTCATGGACTGGACAGCCTAGGTAGGAACTGCCATAGAGGATAAAAATTTGAATTTGTCGCATTTTTTTTTAAGATAGATGTTGGAAAAACGTGTATTTCTGATCACCCATGAGTAGGGTTGTTTTTTTAAAAGCAATAATGGTTCAATAATCAGACATGTTGGAGCTGAGGAGAATCCAAGATGGCATTAAGAAGGCTGAAGGCAACAAAACCAGGAAAGAAGGTATCCTGGTTTCCACCGCCACACCTGGTCTTTGCTTGGACTTTCAACCAAAAGTAAGTTGGTGTATTGTCCAGAACCTCAGTTTTTTTGTGATTTAATGACAAGATTTAATCCATCCACCTTTAGGATCCCACTATCTACCTGGCCGGTACATCTGAAGGGGTTGTCCACAAGTGCTCTGTGTCCAACCATCATCATTACCTGGCTATTTATCAGAAACATCTTGTAAGTCAGACACTAGCTTATCACAAATGGACTGTTTACGCAAAAATGCAACTCTTGACTTTTTACACACTAATTAAATGATAAAACCTTTTCAAAGAACTTTAAAAATAGGATATATCCATAACTAATGAACTTGTACAGTAAAAATTATGGAACGTTTTGCCTGTCCATAGTGGAAACAAACGACGTAATCAAAGGTAAGAATTTCAGGAGAATAGTTTAGACTTGTTGTTTTTACAGTGCGATGAGTCGGAATAGGAAATTGAAATTGGGTCAGGGGAGTATACATGGCCTGAATTGTTACTTCTTACCTGTTCCTGACTCCCACATAGTGTCCCGTCAACCGAGTGGAATGGTCGCCATTCAGCAACGACGTATTCCTCAGTTGCTCGTCCGACTGGACCATCCAACTGTGGAAGGAAGACTGCCTGACACCGGCCATAGCTTTCACGTCCATCCAGAGTCCCGTCCTGTCGGTGCGCTGGTCGCCGCTCTGGCCTTCGGTTTTCGCCGCTGTTAAAAGCGAACAGTTGGAGATCTGGGATCTGAATGCCTCCTTGTAAGTCTGGATCGGGGAGAGAGAGCAAAGTTGAGAGAGTGAGAGTATCTAACATTAAGAACGACTTGTTTCTTAGGATGGACCCCGTCATTGTGGAGCCTGCCGCGAAGGGCGTCAGGATGACGTTCATGCTTTTCGCCAGGGACTCGGATTGCATCCTGGTGGGGAGTTCTATTGGAGAAGTCCACTTCTACAGGATCAACAACCTCAGTGTTTCGCTAGCCAAGAAGGTAATGCTAACGTTACATAGGTCATACAGTGTTTGCACTCTATCGCATGTGGGAAATTGCTAGTTTGTTTGTCTGTTGTCATGGGGTGAATTTAATTTTGCAATGCTGCAATAATGTTTTCAGCACTGACCATGTATTCCATTTTTTTTTTTCATCTTCATCCAGGTGCCAACTTTGGAGGAACTTGTTCATTTTCCTTCCATTAATTAAGGGACCAATAGTTTCATTTTTCAGGAATTTTCTTGAGGCATGTTTACATTGGAGACTTGTTTCACATGGAAATTGTAACTTATATTTTTCAGAAAAATATGTACAAGTCATGTTTCTTGGACTAATGTTTCTAATTTGAATCATCTTTCTCCTCGAATCATGTTTCAACTCATTTTCTCAGCTTTGATTTGTTGACATTGCAGTTTTTAAAAAGCTAAATGTTTTTAAACATCTATTTTGAGATCTTGATCATAAATGATGTTTTGACACTTGACATTTCACATTAAATCTCAACCGTTTCCTCATCATCATCATTTATGAACCAGTTGTTGTCCATGAAAGCCAGTCACCACGACAAGAATGCGTTGGCTTATGTGGTTTATCATGGCTGACAGGTCTTCCATTCATTCCGACCGAATGGCCGTGCAGCTGCTTGGTCAATTCGCGGCGTGCAGGCAACATGTGCACCCTCACATTCCTGCATTTCACTAGCAGACACTTGTCAACAAAACCAAAATAGATGCGGTTGCACATGCAAAATGTCTACACGTCCTCCGAAACCAAAGTCCAATACTACACCAAAGCCTACGAGTGCATTTTGGCTAGCATCAAAGGATTAGCATTATGCAATTTGTTTTATTTTTGACACTCATTCCTTGTTTTGTTTTCCAACTGTCAAAGTTGTACTTGAACATCTTGGATCTAAAATTCGGCTCAAGCTTTAACATCCACTACACAACCACAATGTTGTGTTTCGCAGGGAAGTGAAAGGTTTGACGGTGGATTCTGTCACTTTCACAAATTACTTGCGGACTTCCCTAGTGTTCATACCAACCAGCCTGCATATTTCAGTTTCACTTGTGGTATTTGTCCTCTATTTTCTATACATAGGGCAAATCTAATACTTTCCCCACCCTAGTTTCTACCAGGTCAAAAACATAAAGGATGAGATTTTTTAACTTAAGACACAAAAATGATTAAAAAGTTACAATTATTGATTTAAAAGGGGGAAAATATGGAAATTTAATATACGTGTATAATCTTCATTTTAATTTGATCCTCAAACAGAAAGTCGACACTCATGATTTACTTTCACGGGCCACACAAAATGATGTGGTTGGCCAGATTTGGCCCCCGGGCCGCCACTTTGAGACTTGTGCCCTAAAGCGTTAACTCAGTTGGCATTTCTGTTGTTGTGTGTGCCCTTGCCGTAAATATCCCGGATGTGCCATGGTGCCCAATTAGCGTGGAGGTGGACCTCCCTCCGAACACAAATACACGCCCAATTTAAGCATTCGCCTCACGGTCTCATTCGAAGTCACTGCGGGTTCTCCAAATAGACTCTCCGAAGCCATTTGGACTCTAAAAAAAGTTCTGTTTGAAAATAAACAACAGCGTGTCACTGCAAATGAGTCGAGAATGTTACAAGTGACCATTCCATCTACCGTGAAGGAAGAGGACGAGGTGGGGAAGTCGAAAAAGGTGAGTATGTACCTTTTTTTTTTTAAAAAAGTTGTATGCATTTTGCTTTCTTGGAGTTCATTTGTTTGCTTTTGTGTCGTTTTTACACTATTTTGCTTGTGTTTCGCGTGTTGGACTCGGTAAAGGCGGAAAAGAAGGGCGAGTGAGCACCTGGAAAGGGCAGGTTGATGTGTTCAAGGAACCCCAGAAAAACAAGTTTTTCCTTAGTGGACTATGTATAATACTATTCGTATTTAATTACGGAACATCTATTTCCTCATGTTTGAAACGTAGTTAAGCCTCGAAACTTTTATTGATCAATAGTGTAATTTTAAAAATGCATTTCCAATTTATTATCTCATTTACTGCCATTGACGGTGCTAGACGTCGAACCTTACTTGCAACCAGGATTTTTTGGCAAATTGTTTGTGTGCTTTCCATTTGTTTATGCAGCTCTTTCTAGTTGAAGTGTTGTTTAACGAAAGGAAACATTCTGTGCTGAGGAAAAGCAGTGAATTCCAGACCCTGCACAGAAAAGTAAGTTCATGTGACCATCCGTCCCTTTTTTAATTATAGTTTTATCACCCTGCTATACCTTGACCCTATACTTCAAATACGTGTACTTGGAGTATGTGAACTTATACTCAAGGCAAATGTACTTGCACAATTTTGCAGCTCCGGAAGATCATCCAGACTCCTGACTTTCCGAGTAAAAGGAATCAACATTTAAGGACCAAACCTCTTGAGCAGAGGCGACAGGAGTTGGAAGATTACATCCAGGTAACAGAAATGGCTACTGTGAAGTATTAAGAAGAAAAATTACTTGAGCTTTTTAAGATCACAGCTAAAATAAGTGGATAACGACCCCCAGTGGACAACATTAAGATATCCTTCTGGCTAATTTGTGCCTAATATTTACAGTATTGAGTTGATATTTTGCATTGTTTCCTGTCCAGGACATTATCTATCTGTGCGAAGATGTACCACAGGAACTTCTGGACTTCCTCCACCTCAAGCATTATCACACAGCAAACAAGATCGGCAGCATGGAGTAAGAATGTTTAATAACACTGGTACTCCATTTTTCATCACTTTTTAACGCTGAAATATCTCATCTTGGAATCAATTGACTTGCTTTATTTCAGATCACTTGATGACCTGGACAATCAGGATTACGGGTAAATAAATGAAATTACAATTTGTCACAATAAAGGATTTCAAGTTTTATAAGAGTACATACGACAGCAAATATTAAAAGTCTATACACCCTCGTTCAAATGTCTCTTTTCCAATCACAATTATAGCCAAAATTGAAAAAGATTCTGAAAGTCGACTAAATTATATTCATGTTTTCTTCAGTTATCAGTTGCCGCATCAGCGAGTGATGGGATTCTTCCGGGATCCTTACCTTTCTAACTGCCCGTCAGGTATTAACTTTGTCATAGTGCATGTTCATAATAGCAAACTGTTTACTTTGAGTGACCAATGCTGATTTGAACTTGTATGGGGACAACTTCTCTCTGTCGCAGGTCTACCGGACATTGTCTTGGGTGGGGTCCTCCAAGGTTTCTACCGAAGGGATGTCCGCGTAAGCTTCATGGCTCCTGACAAGTCGAATTAAAAAGTGGTTGAATGAATGGAAGGAGTTAGAGGGAAAAAAGTTTTACTTTTGAAATAATCTCATGAATGGGAATTTTAGTGTCTTTTTAAATTTGTCTCAATTTCTTCTGCCAAAGGCCAAATGCATCCTTAAGGGGTTAGCATGTCAGTATTTTTAATATAACTGACATTTTGTATGGCAATGTGATGTATAAGGGGGTTATAGAGTAACTTTAATTAAAATATCTATTCACTTTTGTTTGTTTTGGTTTTTGGTGTTATGTGCACACCTGTCAAGTGATTATTGTGTAATAAAGAAATTAACTATAATTTATACACTTTTGAATTAACTCTCAAGATGTACACTTTGGCATTTAAAATTTGTCTTGCAAACATTTGAACGTCATCTCTTGGCACAACTTGTTGAAAGTAAATTTGGCACCAAACATGCACTTTATAACACAAAGGTGTGGGATTTCCTGATTAAAAGCCGGTGTTATCCAACCGAATAATAGTAGCCTACTCACTCAGTGTGTGCGCATGCGCTGGGCGGGAAGCCGGAAGTATGTCTGTCTCTATGCTGACGGTGTCGCTCGCTAACTCCGAGCCTGAAGCTGGACCCACTTCTTGCCTTCCTCCGCGCTTCTCGCTCGGTCAATGACGCCGACCTGCGCGTCTCCCTGCACGGGTAGTGTCCAGCGAGGCTAGCGCCCTTAATGCGCTACTCCTTGAAACCACAGCCTATTTTTGGTCGAAACGTTTGAAGGCTGAATTCGGACTACTGGTATGTTTGACTACCGCTCTTGTCAGCCATTAAGCTTTTTTGCTCCGGGTTGAGTGATTCAAACTCGATGCATGGGAATTTGAGTGTAAAAAATCTGCCTTTTAATGAGATTAGTCGCTCCTGAGGGGACTAAAGATTCTTATTGTTGTCAAAATAACAATGATATTTAAGCTATCGCTAGCAAGTACTGCACAAAAGTCATGTACTAGAGTTGCCTAGTAATTTGAGTCAAACAACGCAAAAGTAATGCAATTTCATTATTCAACATTAATGTTGTCAAAAGTATTGATACTGTAACGTTTCCCATGTATATACTCATAGTATACACATTTGTTTGTTTATATACATACACACAAGTATATGCCTACAAACTAGGGATGGCCCCGATCGGCGATTGTATTGCAATTTATAGGCATGTATTTGTTTTTGCAATTCCAGCGCATCATGTGGAGGAAGGCGTCAGTGGCTGCCCTCCTGGCCCTGGCGGTTGGCTACTTCTACCACGGCTGCCCCGAGCTGCCCGAACAGCTCCTCCAGTATATCGGCCCGACTGGCGACCAGTCCTCCCAGCAGAGCCAGCGCCGTCTGGAGCAGGTCATTTCCGACGCCTGGGACTCGCTGATCAAGTTGCCCACGCGACAGTGGGGTAGAGTGGCTGTCGGGTAGGTCTGACCTTCATCCGCGACCCCTCCGTGTCTCTGAAAAACTTTTTGGGGAAAAGTGACAACTGCAAGTTTTGATTTTAGTGACCAAACATTGTGTGTTTTGGCTAAATATGACCTGCATATCTGGGAAAAAAGTATAAAATAGCTATTTAAATTTTAGGGGAGTTTTTGTAGGGATGAGCCATAACAAAAACAATCCTTTTAGCATAAAAAAGTGCAGTTTTAGTGACTAATAATCTGTCATGATTGATTATTCGGCGGGGGAAAGAAACCTAAAAGACAAGAGTAGAGAGCTAGTATTAAATATTGTAGAATGATATTACAGTACATCATTTATAGTTTCCCATTCTGTTTTCAGGGTGAACGCCTGCGTGGATGTGGTGGTGTCCGGAGTGGGTCTTTTACAGGCCCTGGCCGTAGACCCCGGAAGCGGCCTGGATCATGAAGTGCTGAACTCCAAAGAGGACCTGAGGGAAGCTTTCATCCACTTTATGGAGCGCGGGGCGGCCGCCGAACGATTCTTTAGCGACAAGGAGGTCTTCCGATGGATTGCCCGCGCAGCTGCCGAGTATCCGGGCGCTAAAGTGAGGACCCACAATTGGCCCATTTTCCGCTCAGGTGCCACACACCCCTCAAACTATGATTTTTTTTTTTTCGTTATAGCTTTACGTAGGAGGGAACGCCGCCCTTATGAGTCAGAAGCTGGCGACATACCCGGATATCATGGTAAGTAATGGTCTGGTAATAATGTCAGAGTTATACTTTTGGGCTTTAAATTATTTTTTTGTCATATTTTAATGACTAAAATGTAGAAATATTAATGTTTACTTTATTCCTTTGAATTGTCAAAAATATATTTTACATTTATACTAATATATGACATTTATTACTATTATTATTCAAAATAACAATTATTATACTTTTTTTGGTATCGTCTTTAAGGTTTTGTTATGTGGACCCGTTGGACCGAAACTTCACGAGATGCTAGACGAGCAGATTGTTGTTCCTCCGGGATCCCTGCAAGAAACGGACGAGTACCATCTCATCTTGGAATACAAAGCCGGTAAAATGCACTCATTGGGAAAATAAACCCCTAAATGTGGATATTTTTGTCACATTGATTCTTAGTTGACAATACAGAATATATAGCCTTGATTATCTTTTAGATGTTGGATTGGGGGTGCTAGATGTTACGTGATATGATATTTTTGCCAACAGGTGAGCAGTGGGGTTTAACACGGGCGCCACAGGCCAACCGCTTCATCTTCTCGCACGACGTGGCCAATGGAGAGATGAGCACGCTGGAGACGTTCGTGGCCAGTCTCGAGGAGTTCCAGCCCGACTTGGTGGTCTTGTCTGGGTTGCACATGATGGAGGGCCAGGGCCGTGAGCTGTGGGAGGAGCGACTTAAAGAGGTGCTGAGATGCAATTCTTGTAGCCCAAAGTAGGGGGGGAGAAACCATGAATAGTGGTTTCTATTTTGTATAAGAGTCTGTCAACACAGTCTGAAATGTTTTTTGTTTTTTTTATTATTAACTGTAAACACTCTTGGCAGGCAGTGGCGGCTATATCAGACATTCGTCACGACATTCCGATTCACTTGGAGCTGGCTAGCATGACGGACAAAGACTACATGAACAGCATCATGCAGGAGGTACATGTTCAAAAGGATTTACAGTCTTCCCTCAATTATCACAACTTCACTTATTGACAATTCACTTCTTCACATTTTTTTTCTGCTATCAATTATTTAATTTTTTGTATTTTTTAAGTTCACAAAAATGAAAATCCATGCTGAAACTGGTCGGCGTCAACACTAATAGGGGTGATCCTACTTTGCAATTTTTAAATTAGCGCGGACATGTTTAGTATACATTAACTGCGATATTTGAGGGATTACTGTATAGGAAATTAAATATAAAAATGTAGCATAGAAAATAAGATCTGTGATGCAAAAAAAAAAGTGAAATGCTTTGACTTTTTTAAAGCATTCCCAGAATATTAATTTCCATCACAAAAGGCAGCAATTATTACCTGGCAACCCATCCCAGACAGAATGAACGTCAATTACCATCAACGTGTGCTTAAGTTTCTTTTCGAATCAATCATGACTGACTGACCCCACGCCATCCGTCTTTGTGTCTTCCTGTTAGCAGGTCATGCCCATTGTGAGCTCCATCGGGCTGAACGAGCAGGAGCTCCTATTCCTCTCACAGGCCGGCGATGGACCTCACGCTCAACTACCGGCGTGGAACGGCGTGCCGGACGTAGGCCAGGTCAGCGACATCCTTCTTTGGATCCTGGAACGCCACGGGCGCGCTGACCCCTCGTCCGAAGCCGACCTGACCCGCGTCCACTTCCACACGCTGGCCTACCACGTGTTGGCCACGGTGGACGGCCATTGGGCCAATCAGGCGGCGGCGGTGATGGCCGGGGCGCGCGTGGCCAGTAGCCAGGCGTGCGGCAGCGCCGTGGTGGACGCCGCCAAAGTGGTGCTCAAAGCGCCGCGGAGCTTCCGCGACTCGCACTCGGAGCCAAGGGCGGAGCTTTCGCTCGATCCGGCGGCTCCGGTGACGGTCTGGCGGCGGGGGAACGTCACGTTCCACATGACGCCGGTGCTGGTGTGCAAGGAACCGCTTCGGACCGTCGGGCTCGGAGACGCCATCTCGGCGGAGGGGCTTGTTTACTCCGAGTTAAAGGGTCGGCGACCTTAATGACCGCTTGGAAGTCCTTGGGAAATCCTGCCTGTTCACATGTCACCCCCTCTATGCACTGGGAAGTTTGGGTGTGCCTTGGGTTGCAAAGGACTGAACTGGTAAGTTAAACTGGTCAATTGTGGATTAGTACTGTGCTTTCTAAAATTGGGATAATTTTTATGGGATTTAATGGGAATTGAGAGGACCTAACTCTAAAAAGTTTGTATTTTAGACTGAACTAAGCAAACAATTCAATTTGGTATCAGTGCAACACAATTCATTGATGATAAACTTGCAGTCAAAAGTTTTGAGACACTTTCTGCAAATGGGGAAAATATCAAATTTTGGCCTAAGGTTTGTTTTTAGTATTTTTTTATTATTATTTTTTTAATTCCATGGAGAATGGCTTCTACTTTAAAGATAAAAAGAACAAATGAATATTTCTGTGACCGTCCGACAAGTGGAAGATAACCGGTTCCAGGTTCATTTCCAAGTTGTCATTTTCAAAATTAGTTGCCTTCCTAACTAGTAAGTAAAACTACTTACCTGCAAATATTGTCACCTCGAGGTGTTCAGAGCCTGGTTGGCCGGATATCATGGTCCGATTCTGTGATTTGCACACAAACACAAAAATCCAAAGAAAAATGTGAACCCTTTAGTCTATACTTTTCGACTTTGAGGCTTTCACTGTATTTTTGGTTGACTGAAAAAGAAAAAACTTCATTTTTTGTGCTCCCTTTACCTCAAATGTCTTCATGCAAAATATGTTACGTACTTGGTCACTTGGGAATCTTTGCACTAACTAGTAGGCGGACCTGCAAGGTGAATGTAACCCCGCCTCCTCCCTATCAGTACAACCTAGTCAGTTATTAGTCTCCTTTCTTAACATGTCATTAACTGCGTACTTAATGGTTGTTTGTGCTAGGCTAGCCGTGATGTCAAGATATATAAATGGACGACTTCATGGAAATATGAAGAAATAAGATTCCTATGTATGTTTTTTTTCTTAGGACAAAGGTGGAAAACTTTCCTGTTAGTGGCCATTTTAGTTTTTGGAGGTTTGTGCTAAAAATGTATGAAAGGATTATATTACACAAAGATGCAAATAAATGCTTATTGTTATTTACAAATATTGGTCCTTTGGGTGTTTTGTTGTGGTTCGTGAAATCTTCTCGGTTTGCGTTTTGAACCTGAAACACATTTTTTCAGGTCAGTTTTGGTTTTAAAAAGATGTAAATAATACTTAAAAACTTAAAATGCTATAGATTTAAGTAATAAAGTGTCTATTTACTTTCTTAGCTACCATTTTGGTTCAAATGTATGCTGTAGACACGACCAGTCATCCACTGGTCAGAGGTTTAAGGAAAGTGCCTTTTGTACACTAGAATTTCACATGAAAGTCCTTTCTACTTTTTTCGATTGCTTTTATGTGTTCGATTTAGTATATTTTTGTATTTCAATTAATAGTATGCATTTCTTATTAATGCCTTTAGGTGGCGCGCCGACCTGGAATACTGAGCTATCTTTTTAATAACAACGAAGAAGAAAAATGGCTAATCAAGTGGAAGCTCTCAAACTCGCCGATACTCCAGTACATCTCTACAAGTGTCAACGCAAAAGGTACATTTGCCACAAATAACGTATTTAACTTTCATGACTGTACGTGAAGATTGATTTGGCCATCGTCCAACTACGGAGAGAAATAGTTATTTTAATTCTATCGCTGGTTGACAAGAAAATGTGGTACTGGTTTCTGGAATGGTGGATAAGCTGGCCTGGCTAAAAAAATGCCGGTGCCCTGAAAAAAAACGGCACGGTAACGGCAAAATATTTCTTCTCATTAGCTAATTACAGACTAGAATACAGATAATTTTGCTACGTGTTCGTTTAAATGACAGTGGCGCATATTTTGAGTTACAGTGATAAGAAATGTGACGACATTTACGTCTCTGACACAATAGAAGTCAGAGAACGTGAGTGACATAATGCTAATTTGTTGTCGTTTTAATGCAACGCCATTTAAGCAACACGAATAACCATAACACATCTAAATAAAGGTAAAATAATTGTACATTCGCCCGTTCCAGTCCAAGTAAAATGGACGTATTTCACTGTCATTGTCGCTGAAACATGAACAGTTTGAAAATAGCAAATACTCGTGAATGAGTTTGAGTCAATATTATGCTAAATTGCTAACGGTTATCCAGCTAGTCGACCTTCATTTTTGTGTAAATTAAATCCTACGCGCTTCCAATCTTTAAGAAAAATATTTTATTAAATGAAAATGTATCTAAAAATATTGTCTTTTACTCCACAGCAATGTGTCTCAAGGATGATTTGGTCATTTTGAGATGGCGAAGATTCAACAAAAGAATAACTCCTAAGTAATTAGCCATTCATATCATATCCGCTAAGACTTGACACAATGGAAGGCATGAGCGTGAAACGCAAGCGGTCAACTAAGAAGAAACAAAGTGACTGGCATGTCTCCAAACGGCTTAAAAAGTCCGACGCCACGGATGTTGCAAACCGAGACCAGACCCCGAAGGACACTTGGGAGGTGGATAGCGGCTTCTCCGAATGCAGCCCCCCAACCAGTGGCCGGACTTCGCCGTGTCCGACCTCTTCTTTGGCCGCCGCCGCCCCAATCGTGGTGGCCCTGGACTGCGAGATGGTGGGGACGGGACCCCGTGGGCGTTGTAGCGAGCTGGCCCGCTGTAGCATCCTGGATTACCACGGCAACGTCCTCTATGACCGTTACGTCCGTCCGTGTCAAGACGTCACCGACTACAGGACTCGTTGGAGTGGCATCCGGCCGCATCACTTGCTCGACGCCACGCCCTTCGAGCAGGCCAGGAATGAGGTCAACTGCCGACCCTTTTGCTTCAAATGGCTTGGCAGAGTTGCCAAATGATAGTAATTTTCTGTAGTTTACGATGAAATTTTAAATATTGAAAGTTTGGTTTTGGCCATTTTAACTTGCTATCATGTTTTCATTTTCAAATGCCATGTTTTAAATTAAGTAATCAGTTTTTCACGTCTAAATGTTCTTTTATTTTGAATGTCGCGTGTTCGCTTCCTAGTTAAAACAAAACGATGAAGTTTATTTTTTTTAAAAATTATTTATTTATTTGTTTTTCATTTGCAAGATGGAACTATTGAAATTATTTTTCAAAGCATTTAAAATGAGATGAGATTGAGATTTTTAGTCACTAGGCAAAATGATCCCAAAATCTGAAAATTCTATTCAAACATTATGAAATATGATTTTTGGCAGTTCTGGGTTAGATTTTCTTTGCCATGGATGTTTGGAAAAAATAACTTTGTGCTTCCCCCTGGCAGATTCTCACCATTTTGGAAGGCAAGGTGGTAGTGGGACATTCACTTTTCAACGATTTCCGAGTTCTGCACATCCCCTATCAACGTCACATGGTTCGGGACACAGGGGCGACACACCTCTTGCGTGCTTTAGCCGGATTTCCACCCCAGCGTCGAGTTTCCTTAAAGTTGCTCGCCGCCAATCTCCTCAACAGACACATCCAGGTACTTTTTTTGAGCTTCCATACTTTTATCAGGAGAATGTTCCAGAAATTGGTGCAAAAAAGCACACATCTAAAAACTACATTTTTAATGTTATTCCTTCCGGGCAGGTGGGAAAAATGGGCCACTCCTCGGTGGAGGACGCCCTGGCGGCGCTGGACCTTTACAAACTAGTCCAAAGCGAATGGGAGTGGGAGCTTCAGGGCCAGCAGATGGACAACGTGGAGCAATACCTGCAGGACCAGTACTGGCCAGAAGGAGGCGACGATGACGACGTCGACAACCCAGAGGCAAACACTTTCTAAAATATTCTCGAGTCTTTGTAGTTCTACTCTACGTAATCCAGCTAGCAAGAAAAAGTAAGAAAACGGACAATTTTAGCCCCTTTTTTTGCTACAAGGAAGTACCCCACTGGACGTAAGCCAACGTTTGTTTATTGCTGCTGTCTTGAAGTGGTTTTCAAAATAAAATTTACCACTGATTTTTGTTTCCAGCACACTTTGACTCGCGAGGTGGTAAAATGATGGGAAGCAAAGAACGTTTATTCGCCAAAAGGTCAACTTTTTCCTCTCCATTCTGTTAGCTTTGGAGCAAGCTCCACTTTGTCCGTCCAATACCCCCTTAAACCCCCTTCCTCCCCTCACGGTATGCCACACGTTTTCCTCCCGAAGGAACGGCGGGCGAGCGCCTAATCTGGTAAAGCTGCTCAAGAAAGAAAGCCCAGTTATGCGGATTGTCGCAACAATGCCGCCTCTGTGCAGCTGAGGCCCAAAACCCCTTCGTTCTCCAAAAAAAAAACACCCAGTCATTAGCCGTCATTGACAGCGCGAGACGACCGATCCCTTTCGATCGGGAGGGCCCAATGGACCTCACTTGTATAGTTATGAAAGTCAATCCATTATCTTTGCAAAGATCATTCTATTTTACCTTTGTTTTCCATATATACAAGACTTGCTTGAAGGTTACAGCTACTGCAACAAGGGATCACTACCATTGTACCTCTCTTCATTTCCTATCCGCCATTACGGGATGTCCAGCGGCGACAAATGGCGGCCAGTTAGTAAACTTTATTGGCAAGGTTGACTCAAGACGCAACAGGTTTCAGTCACAATGCTCACTTTTGACAAGTTTTGTAAGAATGCCATCCAATCACGAGCCCAATCGCAAGTGTAACCTTAACATTACATCACAATTCTGATCCATCCACTACGATCTAGATGGGAAAAAACGTGTGGTTGATTAATCTGCGGTGACGCCACTAATCCCCACGCTACAAAAGTCACAGCTCGCCCCACTCGGACGCCCGACTGACGACCGACGCCGCTGCGAGCAGGTAGGACCACTCCTCCCACCCACTCTGCCTCCTTTTTCAATCCCATAGTGTTTATGCTCGAGTATTTTTTTTAACTTTTCGAGTTTTTTTCCAGTTCATACATTTGGTCCGTGTTTGAGGCGTGTTTTATTTTGAAATCAAAAAGCAATTTGAGTCTATTATTACCAGGCGTCTCTCAATGTTAATTTTAAAAGACGAATTACATATAGTGCAATAGTCGAGCTTTGTTTTATACATGCATGTTATTCATTTTGTTTTATTTTGAAATCAATAAGCATTTGGAGCTGATTACATTTTTGAATGTTAATATCATTCATTTTAAAGATGAAAATCTTGTTTCCAACCCTTGCAACATCTTTTTTGTGTGATTTTTTTTTTTTTAAATCCCAACCAAAATACGCATAAAGTAGTCTGAATCAAAGATGAAAAAAACATCTAAAGTAATTTCTACATAATTCTGCATTCTCTCTATATACAGATATTCATGGTCAATGAAAAAAACAAACCTGAATGGTTCAATTTTTGCAAATAATTGATATTTCTGTCGATTATTTCACCCAATCCTAATCATTCAGCTTATGTAAGAGTCGACCTCAAATCTGCCTGCCAAATAATGTGCCAGCTAAATTTAGCACCGCCCTCTCATCGCCAAACAAAGCTGCATTCGTTTAATTTAATGATCATGTTTCGCACCATTGACGGCGCAAGACGTCCAAACCCATTTTGATTGGGAGGGGTCAAATAAACCCCCCTAAAATACACCAAAACCAGAAAAAACAAGCATATAAAAACAGTCTTAGTACAATAACACATCCAGATAGTAATGTTTTTTTGTTTTTTGTTTTGTTTTGCAGGCTACATCGACCCAAGTGTGACAATCAACAAACATGGCTGTCGTTGTGAGTACATACCACTAAAATGTTGTCCCAGGGGGAAAAAACAAAACCAAATGATCTCATTGTGAAATGTGGCCATAATCGCGGGTTTGACGGCGCTCATGTGAAGCAGATTAAAGCAAAACTGAGGCCTTATTGATTAACGCTGGCTCTCATGTGGATTAGTTCCTTTTTTATAAACAGCCCCCCAAGCCCCCCAAAGAAAACCTATTGTGAAGGACTTGAGCGTGACCACTACACAAGAGCTTTTGTACCATAGAGACTTTAAAATAAGGATCCAGATATACAATGTTTTTCAACAAAAAAATGTTGTTCCAATTTTGAGGAGCCCTGGCCCATAAATTCAAGTTTATACATAATTTATTCAACTTTTTCATTGCATACATTAAAAAAAACAGTATAAATGGATTGGATGAGGGATGTTGGAGTCTATCCCAGCTGATGAGGTGGTGGACACGCCCATCATTGTTGGCCGGCCAATCATAGAGCGCAATGAAACAAAAGGACAACCTATTATATAGCTATGGGTACTTTTGAGTGTACAACCAGCTAGCCTAGCATGTTTTGGAATGTGGGCTGGAACTGTAGTACCCGGAGAAAACCCACACAAGCCCAGTCAGGGAGAACATGCCAACTCCATACGAGAGAACCGGCCCGGGTTCAAACCCACGACCCCAAAACTGCGAGGCCGAGGGAGAAAATGGAAAAATTTAAAGAAAAAAAAAATGGAATTATGAATTTCCATGAAAAACTTTTTCCCACTTTTCCACCCGTCCTTAGAGTGGAACTTACCGCGTGGTGTCCGAGGAGGAGCAAGCTCTCCGCGCCAAGTTGGAGCGCCTGACCGTCAAGGATCACGGGCCTGTTTACGGCCCCAGCCCCAACCTTCCTGACCACACGCGGCAAAAGGTAAGCGCCCGCTTTAATCCAACGACAGGTCCGCCTTTCCTTGGCAATAACGCCACGTCTCATTTTTTTTTTCAACAAGGCCAAGGACGAGCTGAACGAGACGGACGAAAAGCGGACGTCCGCCGTCAAGGAGCTGCGGGGGATGATGAAGGAGAAGGCGGACGGCGGCGACGAGCTGGCCAAGGGGGTGTTGGAGACGTTCGGGGAGAAGCCGGACAGCCTGCTGGTTCGCTTTATCCGGGCTCGGAAGTACGACCTTCCCAGATCCTTCGAGCTGATGAAGGGTAAACAAACGGCCACGCCGGTGGTGGGGAATCCTAACCGCGATCCTAACGGGGACTTTCCTCCCGGAGGCTACGTACGCTTCAGGAAGGAGTACCCCGAACTGTTCGAGAACCTGACGCCCGAGGCGGTGCGCAGCACCATCGAGGCGGGCTACCCGGGAATCCTCCAGAGTCGGGATAAATATGGCCGCGTGGTCCTTCTCTTCAACATTGAGAACTGGGACTACGAGGAGATCACCTTCGACGAGGTGCTCTGTCCTAAAAGTATCTAAAAACATACATTAATGTGTGTGCTAGTACTAAGAGCATTGTACTTGTGTGTACTAGTACTACAAGTATGTGTGCTTTTGTGTACTAGTACTACATAGGTGTGGACTTGTACTACAAGTACGTGTGCTTTTGTGTACTTGTACTACATGCATGTGTACTTGTGTGTACTTGTACTACATGCATGTGTACTTGTGTGTACTAGTACTACATAGATGTGGACTTGTACTACAAGTATGTGTGCTTCTGTGTACTTGTACTATATGTATGTGTACTTGTGTGTACTAGTACTACATAGTTGTGGACTAGTACTACAAGTATGTGTGCTTCTGTGTACTTGTGTGCACTAGTACTTTAAGTACATTGACCCATACTAGTATTAAATGTACGTACAGTATGCAGTTTCTCCAGAAATGGCATTTTCTAGTTTGTGAATGCTATTCTAATGTGGCGTGTTTCTTGGTTGAGGTGCACTTATCTGGCAACCCAAAGGTCATACATGTTCGTATTTTCTTCCTGGTCGCAGTAGCATTTTATTTTGGCATGATTCTCCTTTTAAACAGATCCTCCGTGCCTACTGCGTCATCCTAGAGAAGCTTCTGGAAAACGAGGAGACTCAGATCAACGGTTTCTGCATCATCGAGAACTTTAAAGGCTTCACCATGCAGCAGGCATCCGGAATCAAACCCACTGAGCTGAAGAAGATGGTGGACATGCTGCAGGTACAATCAAGTTCTCGTATTCTAACGTGTGGGGATGCCAGACAAAGCCAAACAAACGTCTGTTCGTCTTCTCACACAGGACTCTTTCCCGGCCCGCTTCAAAGCCGTGCACTTCATCCACCAGCCGTGGTACTTCACCACCACTTACAACGTGGTCAAGCCACTCATGAAGAGCAAGCTTCTGGAGAGGGTATTCTGAAATAAACAAAAAAAAATCCTTTTTAACCCGAATACTGCCATTGACGTCTTAGACATCCAATCCATTTCAACTTGAAAAATTCAAGTGGATTGGATGTCCACGACTTATTCATAGTTTTAAGTCGACCTTTTAGCTCAAATATTACAAATGAATATTTCTCTTAATGAATATAAATATTTTTTTAACTGTCTTCTACAAATTAATATTTCTCTTAATGAATATAAATGTTATATATTTTTTAATTGTCTTCTACTCAGGTGTTTGTTCACGGCGACGAGCTGGAAAACTACTACAAGGAGTTCGATGCCGACATCCTCCCCGCCGAATTTGACGGCAAAGCGCCCAAATACGATGGCAAAGCCACAGCGGCAAAGCTCTTTGACTAAAAAAAAAAGGTCAAGTTTACATTCTACCTGATGAGAGGATAGTTTTTTTTAGGTAGGGTGGTCCTAACACAGCCCAACTAATTTTTATGTCAAGTTTCAGAGGAAAATGGCATGAAATTCAAACTAAATTAGACCCTAAACATGGCTCCTTTGAAATTAAATGGCTACCCTCTACTCTAATTCTCATTTATTTCCTATTTGGGAGATTTGTTTTCTTAATTTGACCCAATTTTGGGCTTTGTTTGGACCCCGCCGACCTTTTAAAGTGTCTTTTAAAGCAACAAATCCGTCCTTCCCTCACCCATCCCACTTTGCCCCGTTTACAAACATGAGCTTTCCTCATTGTGCTGTCAATTGATTGTACAATAAAGTGTATATAAAATTCAACTTGCAATAAGGTTCTAATAGACCAAAGTTTCCAGTGAAGGCACTTTATTGTGAAGCCCGTTAAATTGCTCAAAAAGTCAAAACAGTGGTGCCAAGAGCCTAAAGTGCATAGTAGAAATCTCCTGCAACAACAAGTACCATCATACCCAATTCAGTTTTCAGAGTACTCAAGTAGTTTTTGGGCCACTTCATTTTTGTCAAAACATCACAAATCTCTGTAAACATCATTTCAGGAACGAAAAAATTGAGGACAATGCATTCATAGTCACAATACACGTGAGCTCCAGTCTCGAAAAAGTCAAGTGGGACGGAGAAGGACCTCTTGGAGGTCTTCCGGACCTCGTTTTAGGAGAATTCCAGTTTTAGAAAATATTACATCATCTGAAATGAAGCGTAGACTGAGGTCAGGCTAGACGGCACGCGTCTGCCAGCGGCAGATGGCGTCGGCAAACTCCACTACGACTTTGTCCATCCACGTGAGAGGTTGAGGGAACAGTACGTCTCCCTCGAAGAAGCCCAGATGGCCGCCATGTTGAGTCAGGGCAAAGATCACGTTGGGCATCTTCTCTGGAAGTCCAAACAAACAAAAAAACTCCTTTAGATGTTCATTTGCATGTGAGCTTGAATTAAATATGAAGCTCAAAGATCAAGTTCCGAGCGTAAAAACCTGAGAGCGATTGTGGGATGGCCAGTAGGGAGCGATGAACAAGCGGGTCGTCGGAGGAATTCATCAAGAGCAGCGGCACAGTTACCTGAGCAAAGTCCCATTGGGTAGGGGTGAGTCAACCATCTTGGTTGGACAAAGAGGGGCGGCGCCACCACTCACCTTGTGCATGAAGCGCATGCAGCTCTCCTGATGGTAGTACTCGTCCAGGGAACCATGTCCGTGGAATTTCCTGCCCGCGGCAAAACGCAATGGTCAAACTTACTAGTCATTGGCCCCGGATATTATCATCATCTGATTTTTCCAGTTACCTCATGATGCTGTCGTCAATCTGCGACAGCGACGTGGCGGCGCCCAATCGGGTGAGGTCGGCGTCACTGATGTTGCCAAATGGCTCGCCAAGCAAGCTGGCCCTGATGTGTGGAGGGGGCAAGGTCACGCGCTAAAAAAAATGGATGCTAAATCAAAATGATTTGTCTACCCTACCTGTGTGACAGGATGAGCTTCTTGAGTCTTTCGGCCAATAAGAAGTTGTAAAGTCGCCGGCATTGGTCCCACTGGAGGAAAGTTTCTTGTGCCCTAAAAAGAACAAAATGTAGTGTATTTAGTAGCAAATAATCACCTTAAAATTGCCTTAAAATGGTTGAATATTACAATTTCTCGCGTGTAAGCCGATCCGATTCCCAGTTTTCACCTCCATATTCATGGTTTTAATAGGGAGTGCAAATGTGTTACTTTGAAGGGAAAATCTTGAGAAAAATCATCACATGTGCTATTTCTGAATATTATATGTAATTAATTCATCCAGTAATGGTTGTTTTCTTACTGCAAAACTGAAAATAACCAACAAATTGTAAATGTTACTTTGCCGACATCTATATTTTTTAGTTACAAATACGGCTTATATGTGAAAAAATACAATAATTGCTTGACGACGGCGCTAAAAGCGCTAATGCTAACCTGATCGCGTTGTAACCCTGGCAGACGCTGACACAGCACAGCACCCGCTCCTGATTGGCCGGATTCTCTCCCAAGAATTTACAGGCGATATTGCCGCCCAAGCTGAAGCCCACCACCACCAGCAGCGTGCGAGGGTGCTCTTGCTTGACGTAGCTGGCCATGGCGGCGAACTCCCACGTGCAACCGTAGGTAAACATCCGCGGCGAGGTGAGCTCTACGTCGGGTAGGGCTCCCAGGTGGTTGAGCACGGCGCAACGGTAGCCCCGCCGCTGGGAATGATCCACGAAGGTGCGGATGTAGTTTTGCTCGCTGTGGTTCCCGAAGCCGGGGCAGATGGCCATGGTGATGTCGTCTGGGGAAACGCAATGGGAGGCGGGCACTTGTGATAAACAGGATGAGTAAACCCTGTGATTGGGAACGCCATCTTAACACAAATGTGGTTTTTTTTCTTTGGATATGGCAATGAAAGAAATATATATGAAATCTAAAGAAGACCAATAGAAAGTTGATATGCGTGACCTCCTGTGCGATGTCGCCCCAATGGCTCGAAGAGGTCAAAGCTGGCCGTTGCCCCGTCGGGCATGGGGAGGAGCTTGCGGAGGCCGCGCGGCGTGGGCGGCTGCACGCGGCCCACCTTCCCGTAGAGCGCCGTCTGGATGTGGCCGCTCTTCCCCCACAACAGGGGTGGGACATATCTGCCGAGGAGGGGGGGGGGGGGTATAGGGTTACTCCCAAGTAGTCGTTGCCGTCCCTCCCAGTCCAAATAGATTGGACACCCAGTTCTCTCCATTTAAAGGAATTGAGCGTCAATAGTTGTCCGCTATGGCACTTTTTGAAAGCTGCTGAGCTTCAGATTTTACAGAAAAACTTTCCGGTTTGACATGTTTACATAGAAATATTGCCGTCAGGCATGCGGGTGGGCAGCCCGGCGGGTGAGTGGTTACCGCACCGGCTTCACAGTAGGCGACCTGGGTTCAAATCCAGGTCGGTCCACCTGTGTGGAGTTTGCATGTTCACCCCGGGCCTACGTGGGTTTTCTCCGGGTACACCGGTTTCCTCCCACTCTGGTCTAAAGTCAGCTGGGATAGGCTCCAGCACCCCCTGGACGAAGCGGTTCAGTGATATAGGCATGTGGGTGTGTTATATGTCAATAAAGTTTGTTTGTTTTTCCACAGGCTCAGGGCAATGATCTTGTTTTTGTTTTACTCACTCTTTGGTCAACAGGGGGCAGCTTTTCAGCAGGTACCGGGAAAGGGGCGTGTCCTGGTGGCTGACCTGCGGCGGCGAAGGTGGGCTTTTGAGGTTGAGGCAGCGCACGATGACGTAGAGGACGGCGGCCACCGCCGCCATCTTCACGCCGTCAAACATGGCCGGCAGCTCTGAGCCGAGGTCGCTAAGGTCACCGACGTCGCCGACTTCGCCTCCGTCGCCGACCGGAAGCGAGGCCATGGCGGACGTCTGCTAAAGTACAAAGTAAAACTCTTCACTTATAGGATCTATATCACATTTGGGCGGGGCCATTTTAATTTTGGCCCAAAAATAGAAGAAAAAAAAAACCAAATCATTATAAAAATTATAGAAAAATAAATCAATAGAAAATATACCAAAAATAAAATAAATAAAAATACCCCAAAAATCTTCTTAAAAATATTGAAAAATTACATAAAAAGAAATTTAAATAAATCATTTTTAAATAAAAATGTTGTCGCTCTTGGCTTGTTTGGGTCAAAACCGTCCAAGTTATGGCGTCTCAATCGCATTACTACAGTATTGCTATTATATGCGAGTAAATACTGTTAATACTACTCTGGCCAGATTTTTCTCTTATTAAATCAGGGGCTACCCACCCACATGACTTTGGAGTTTATCCTGTTAAAGTCTCTACACTGCACAACAAGTGCCTCCCTCATGCAAGCCACAATTGGCAACCCAGACCCAAATTTGTTCTTCCTCTGGCCAAGATGGCCTCCCACATATTAGTTAAT
This sequence comes from Stigmatopora nigra, assembly GCF_051989575.1. NCBI lineage: Eukaryota > Metazoa > Chordata > Actinopteri > Syngnathiformes > Syngnathidae > Stigmatopora > Stigmatopora nigra. The sequence continues at coordinate 7,567,328 of NC_135509.1, read as the reverse complement.
CAATAGTAAACAACCAAACCTGTTTGAAACGCCGCAAGCCACACACCTTAAATGGATTCAACTTCTATTGCCCTCAAGTCATAATTAAAAATTACTTTCAAGTCTAGTGAGTATGCAGTAATTGTAGATGGGTGTATTTCCTTTGATATAAATAAATCATCGGCACAATATCGGCCGATTTCACACAGCTGGGCGTCGCAATCGGGAGGGGAAAAATGCAACCCTAATGTACACCTTTGTAATGTGACTACATTTAGTGACTTTTGGGGAAAAGTACATTTTGTAGTCCTGAAACAAACTTTTTAAATGATAGAATAATTAATCTTCACTTAAAAGGCACTTTAGATTTCTTTTGGAAGTTGACGTTTGAACATTCTAAATAGATTAAAGCCGAGAGTAGATTATTCCTCACTTTCTAGAATTGTAAATAATTTATAAACACTGACATCATGGAACGTTACGAATGAGGAAATGCACGTTAAAATTAAGAGAATTTAGTTATTTCTGGCTACGACTGACTGAAACGCTTGCTTTCATGTACTAAAATAATTATTTTAATCACAGACTGTCAGCACAGAGTTTAAATTAGAATAAAATGCGGTGGAATACCTGTTGCTAGTCTCCCTCCCAGTCGGCTTCTTGGTTACTCAAAAGGTACTTCAATTACATGAGAAGTGTTCGAGTCCCGTCGTCTTTCCCCACCCGTCACAAAATACTTGATTTTAGAGAAGTAGGCATATTTTAAAGCACGCTGGGGCCGGTTTGGTAAGCGTTTGTCCCGTCGAACCGGACTAGTACTTGTTAGTGTTTACAGCCCGCAGCGAGTGAGCAGCTCCGGATGCGTTCACTCCCCCCAGTTAAAAAACCTTCGAGCTCCGAGCTCCGTGTTTCCTCCGCCCACGCTTGCTACTAAACGGCAAAATATGTCAGACTATGACGATTGTTTGCCGCCACACCCCGGTTCCTTTGAATCACGGGGGCGACATTCATTCAATGGGATTCTGAAAACAAAAAGTTTAACTCGATTTGCCCACTTTCTCGGAATTCCCACGGTACATAAATGCAACGTGAAAATGTACTAATTTACTAATAATTTAAGGTGAGTTTAGGTGCTGTGGTTTAATTGAGTTATTTTAATGAAAAGGCTTTATTGAGCTATGTGGAGGACGCTTTTTGATTTCCAAAGCCCGACAAAAGTATTCTGAGTAGGAATTTAGCAAGCCTGCAGTGAATACGCATCCAGGTCAGAAAAAACGTGTGTAAGAGTACTTAATATACCTCGTTCGCTGAATTGTGAGTTCCAACAAGTCACCGCAAGAGGGAGCTAAACTATTGGTATTGGCAACCATAATATACAATAGTATTACTTTTTTTGGTATTTGTTTTCTACTTGTCACTCTCTCCTGTACATCCATTATTTAAATATTTGGGCCATTGAGAACAATTGATTGGAACCAGAGTAAGTTTAATAATTAATATATTTATTAACCTTTTCCTGAGCAAGTCACTATTTTTATGTAATTTAAGATCTACTACTTAACAACACAAAGACCCAACATTCATATATGAAGTATGTGGATCTCACATTTTGGGTCATATAGGCCACAATATTAATATCTATGTATTTTAGTCATAACTGATGTGTTAAAACAATGGCTTAATGGGTTAACTCAGATGCAGTTAATAAAACCAAGTGATGAATCTAAACAATGTGGAAAAAATAGTGTGGAAACCAACAGTGTTCCTTTTAAGCAGTGTCAAAAGGTTTTAGGTTGAAGGGATTACACTCCCATTTGAGGATTAAGATCAAACACAGTTCTGTCTTCTTGAATTTGCGCTGCAACATCTTTTTCCCCCCTTTAAATTTGAAGATTTAACCCTGGCTTCAAAGTAAATCACTTGTTAAGGCACTTTTTTTGTCTAGCTCTTCACTTTCTAGGTAATAACTTGTTGGATGAAAAGGGAATTAATTTTTGTGCAAGCCAAGCACAATGTAGATCATTTTAATGGAATATTTTGACAAACAAACGAAAAAAGTGATGCCATCATCTGTTTATTTTCTTAATTATATATATTTTTTGAACAGTCAAATAAGAGTCTTTAGTTACCAGGCTACAGAAGCATTGCTGATGACGTTAACACAACTACTGGTGTTGTGAGACTTACTGTATGTCCTCATATAAACCACAAAAGAAGAGGCACAAAACCACAAATAATAATCCCAAAAAGTTGTGATGTTGCTATGCCAACAGTAATATTTGCTGTGATAGAATAGAGCAGATGCAAAAGTTTCTTCATTCATAAGTCAATTAATTTCCTAAACAATAGCTAAAATTTATTTGATTGTTTTTAGCATCTTAGTTATGTTGGCTATAAACTTTAAATGATGGGGGCTCTATGATGCAATAAAGTCATTTTATTGGTAAATTGTTTTTTTTCTATTCCTTTTTAAACAAACAGGGGTGTGTAGACTTGTTATACCATCATATCACATTTTCCTTTTAATTTTTTAATCCCTTCCATTTTGACAGGAGAGGCCCTGATACTGTAACTTTTCATTTTTTTCAGTTTGCTTTTTTTGGGTGAAAGGTTGTGATGAATGCCAACGTGCCATGAGTAGGGGAAATAAATAAAAACATGTTTAAAAAAAGAAAAACAATGCCCTATCTAAAGTATGAACGTTGTTACTGTTTAGTCGATGGAACTGATTTTCTCCTGTCAACAGCATTGGGGGTGCGGCTTCAATGTAAAGCACGGCTCGTGATTGGCTGACCGCTGATACACACGTGCCCTGCTCTATATAATCTTAGTTGCCTGCGAGTTTCCAGGCGCGAGCTTCAGTCTGTGACAGCAACGACTCTTAACAATTCTCGTATTTTTTTTCTGTACTGGCGTAGAACAAAAAAAATAAAAACAATATCACGGCATATCTCATAGCAAGGTTAGGATACAGCGGACATGAAGGCGTTAATCTTCCTTTTCCTGCAAGTTTTTACTGCTCGACTCTTGCCAGGGGCGAACGGTGAGTACGTCCAGCTCCCATGTTTTACCTTTTAAAATAACAGTTTAAACTATCAAATATGTTAGACTGTACTAGTTGCTGATTCAGAAAGGTTATTTAATTGTTATGTGGTCTTCCCCTGTATCTTTTAAAGGAAAATGTAATGATAGTCAAAGCCAGTTTTTTCCTCAACTGTGTCCGGCGTGGATGAGGGATTTAAGGGGCAATTTTGGACTCGGAAAAAAGAACGTCAATCAATTTAGTCGGGATAAAGTAGAACATAAGTACTAATTGGCACTTATTTCTTTGTTTGCTGTTTAAAAAAATCCCAACCTAAGGGCAGTGGTCCTTTATTGTGGCTCCTCTCGAGTCACGTGATTTTCCATTATACTTGTCCAGCGTTAACGTCATGCCATTGGCGCTTGGCTTTGTTTGCATTTGAATGCATCAAACACATGTGGGCTGATGGATGAAAATGGCCCGGTTGTTTCCACCCTTGCTTCTTTTTCCTCATCACACGCACACTTTGTGAAGAAAAACAATGAATTAAATGTGAACTAAACTTCCTAATAACTGTAATTGACGTTTCTGTTTTCAGGTAAGTGTTGAAGGGTTACATGTTTGAACACGTACTAAACGTTTTAGTTTGAAGTCGCCTTATTAAATGCTTATTCATCTCTTTGGGGTTCTCGCTTAATTAATAATATTGTTTTTATCTTTTAATAAACCACCAACCAGGAGAGTGCCATTGATAATAGTTGTGTATCAAATCAGTTATAATTAAACTACAGTTCCTCATGGTTTAAAATGATGTGAAACACATTGCAAATGTGTATTCCAGCAGAAAGTCTTGTTTAATATCGTGACAAAACAGAAAATTTCTTTTTTATGATGCGTAATAGTGGAGACAAAATGTAAAAAAAACCCAAATTTTCACTGAATTGGGTGAAATATCCCTCATCATACATTTTTAAATGTCATTATTATCTGAGCCAACCAAATTGGAGTATAATCCAGATTGCCCCGGATACTCGCTGTTCATTGGCTACTCAGTGGCTACTCAGTTTGTTTATTTCTTTATTCAAAGTATACTAGGTTCTTATTTAAAAACAAACAAACACACACATTAGATTGAAATCCAAATTCCTACTCTTAGTGTAAATCAAAGCCATAAAAATGGTCACCATGTCCAGGGATTGACTTGCGACCAATCCTCTCTCCAGACTTTTCATGAAAAAAAGCGATGAACGCCAGAACGGTTTGTCCCTCACGTGGCGTAGGTGCGGCGCCCATCGGCTGCCCTCAGATTTGACTCACTTTTCTGGCTTCAGGCCACACCGACGTGTCAATGAACCTCGCACTCAACTTGGCAGCTTCCCAAGCAACTCGATTAAGAGATTTGTTGTCCTTCCTGCCATTTGCCAAATGGCTGTGATGTACGCGCGGCGACAAACCTTTAGCCTAAGAAGGTTATTTAACGGCTGAGGTGGAAGATGAGGTTCTTATTGGCCGCTTGTTTTCGCTCCGCAAGACTTCATCAGGCTAAATATAGCAGAGCAGTGGTCGACCTCGATTTCGTGCACTGAGTCATGCATACTTTAATCAAGTGGAAATATTGTGTTTGTGTTTTGGTTTGTTTACACTTGGTTAAGGAGAATTCTTAGTCCAAACATTTGTTTGACAAATGCGTCATGCATATATTAACTCTTTGGATGTTATTGGTAGCGCTAAAAGTCCAATTCGTTTTAGGAGCAATCAGACCATGTGTCAAAGTGGTGGCCCGGGGGCCAAATCTGGCCTGCCGCATCATTTGTGTGGTCCGGGAAAGTCAATCACAAGTGTCGACTTTCTGTTTTAGGATGAAATTAGAATGAAGAGTATAGATGTATATTAAATTTCCTGATTTCATCCCTTTTAAATCAATAATTGTAATTTTTTGTAATCTTTTTTTCAGTTTTTAGTTAAAAAAATATTTTGTCGTTTTATTGAGTCTGATACCCCTGATTTAGACAAATGGACGTTGCTGTAATTGTTACAGTAGTGGAAGACTGAAGGAAAGTGTCTATTTGAATGATTTTTAATCTATTTAAAGAAGTCGGACTAAAATTGAATTAGGAAAAATACATATTTTTCATACACGACGACTTCTATATCATGGCCAATTAAAAAAAAAAATATATATATATATTTAGAGCCTTTACTTGCTAATTTTGATTTTTTTTCTATTAAATATTATCTTAAAAATAAAAGAACCTTTTTCTTAGCACTGCTGTGCATATAAATGTGTGTGAATATGTATAGGCGATAGATCTAACCTGCCAAGACATGATAGATCATTCCAACTTTTTGGATTTAAATAGCTTCCTCAATCCATTTTTCATTAGAAAGATCATCTCAATTCCTTCCTTCCTTCCTTAATGAATATTTCACACTCCTCAAATCACCCTGCCCACCAAAAAATGACTATATTTACAGGTCGATATTTAAAAACACGCTGGCGGCGAATTGATTTAACAGTTGTGACTGTTGCATTCACAGCTCGTTTTGTTGACAGCGCGTGTGACGCTTGCGTGTATTTTTAGCAGCTGGCGCTGATTTTCTTATTTTTTCTTAGCGCTGCGGCAGATGGCGGCGCTACTCTGGAGCAGCGCTTACAGATTACGCAAAGCTCACCTGCAGCTGGAGTCCCGCTGAGCCTTCTAATAGGTCGGCTGGGGTTACTTCAGGCTCGCCCTGCCTGCCCTGGCTTCTTTATAGCCACAGCTAACATATACCAAATTACTATAAAACCCATTTGTGTCAAAAGTACGAAAACAAAAACAAAAAAAAACAAAAAAAAGAAAACAAGCAATGTTTATTTTTATTTTTATTATTATTTTTTAGTAATTTATATTAAATAAATGCCCATTTTTAAATGTAATATACAAAAATGTTGAGATTTTATCCATTTAGTTTCCATTGTTATCTTTATTTCATTAATATTTGTATGTGTGTATAACATTTTCATTCATTAATTTTTTTGAACTGCTTTATCCTCACTAGGGTTCTTGGGGGTGCTGGAGCTTATCCCAGCTGACTTCGGCCCAAAGGCGGGGTATATCTTGATTTGGTGGCCAGCCAATCACAGGGCACGAGGAAACAGAGAACCATTTAGTCGGAAAAAAACAGTTGGTATACCTTCCCGGGCCACACAAAATGATGTGTTGGTCAAATTTGGACCCCCGGGTTCCCCGTTTGACACCCCTATGATGGCAAAGTGTTTTGCATGGTCCCACCTTTTTAAAAAAACGACAAAAGAAAAAAACATTCCCACACTCTTTGCAGCAGACATGCAAATGTGTGCAGAACTAAAGCATCTGGGCATAACCCCCAATCTTAAGAGTTCAAACCGCAGGGTTGGCAACTTTTACGAGCATTTAGCTGAATGCTCGACTTTCTCCAGCACGAGCGTCACACTTTCAAGGCTAAAGCAGTTAGCCGCAGTATTGACTTAGCCCTTTTATATGGCCCTTGTTAAAATACTAATAAAACTGGTATACTACAAGTAAACAGATGTCGATATACTCAACACCAGGTCTTTTTGATAACATTGTTTATTGCAAAAATAGTCACTTTCCCTAGAAAGAGTTGAGGCCGGTATTCTTTGAATTCTTACTGAATTGTTGTTGTTTTTTGCGTGGTTGGAATATATTATAGAAATTTAGCTTACATGGTTTCAGTTTAATTTGTTTAATAAGTGAAAGGACATATTAATGAACATATTTAAATTTGTGTTAATGAACATATATATGTAAGATTGTAGCCAAAAGCTCATTATGTATGTTGGGAGACAAACAATAACACATAGTAGATACACATACACACCCGTATCAGTTTTAGACAGTATTGTGTTCACAATTTAGTTTGTTTATTAACCAGGCTTTAAGATGATTGGCCAAGAGGTTAAGAGACGAGTGTTTACATATGCTAATTGTTATTGAGTTCCAGGTATGAAGAGAGAAAGTGCTATGGCTAATTTAGCACTATTTTTGAAGGGAGCTACACAGTCACCTCTAGAGCCAGCCTTTGTTTATGTGTTGGAGTTTTTTTGGTACCAAATCGTGCAGGGGACGAGGAGCAAAGTTCAAAATGGGCTTAAATTAGGCACTTTTTAAAGAATGTTACACAATTTCTGTTAACGTTTTAAATGAAATTTGGGGCAGTTGCGGCTCATTAACCAGAGCAACTAATCCAGTTCTCAAAAGGTTGCGGGGTCAAGTCCTGGAAACAGCCTCACTGTTGGCATCATAAATCAGAAATTGCTACACATTGCATTAACTTGCTGAAATTTATGGCCTGCAGGTGGTGTTGTAAAAATAATTCTGAATGGATAAAAAGCAGATCAGAAGATACACCAAAACTCTTAAGATTCCTAAAATACGAAAGTCTGCAACCTTGTTGCTTATATTTGACTTTATTTTTCGAGAAGATTCAACAATTTAGTCTGTTTAGCCTCGGAATTTTAGTTTCTTGGGGGTCACGTGACTGGGCGTTTTTTTTGTCCTCATTCCTATGGGATTAAATTTTGCAAAATCACGCAGGACCCCCTCGGTGTCGGGCCGAGGCGTAGACTGTGACTCACCGCCAATGAGGACGGCGGGCGTCGCGCTGCCCCGTGGGAATGAATTGTTCTGCCAAGTAAATGCTCTCATGACTTCCCAATCTGTCGCTGCGATTCGAATCAACCGAGCGAGGCGTTGTTTGAGGTCGCTCTAACCACGTTTTGTCATGTTCCAACTTTAGTTCATGACATTTCAAGAGTTTTACTTTCTTTAAACGACAATTAAAACGGAATTAGAGGAAATATAGTTAAAAAAATCTCAGAGTGGAAATCACTATCTAAACATGATGGGCTTCTAGAGGAGTTGAGATTATGTCATTTTTGTTTGAAAGCATGATTAAGTGGTTCAAAACAGGAAGTTATTAACGTGGGTGGTGTTTTTGGGAGATTTTAAAACCCCGGGGTGATTTATTTATCTGGAAATTGTTAGCTTGTTTATTTGCCATGCTGTTGGTTCAAATACTTTAATAAAAGTTAGGTTTTTAGGAATTTTTAAGTGGTGGTTTCTGTGTTAATCCATTTTTTGACAAAATTACAAATGCTGTGTCATCATTGCGCTTCCAATTATAACAAAATGTGGTTAAAATATGCCTACTTTGTTTTGCCGCACCCTTAGCCCGGCGGCCCGCCAGGTTTATGAAAAAAATTGGGGTTAAACATGGCTAATATGCCAATTTAAGAACATTGGTTCATTTTTCCGTCAATAGAAAACAAACTAATTCATAAATTAACAATAAAAATAACAAACAAATGCCAAAGAACCCTATAAATGTTAATAGTATACAATAGTGTATTCAATGTCTTTTTAGAGCAAATCTAATTGATTTATCACCATCAATGGTAGCCAATGGAAAACCATTAAAAAAAAAAACACGCTAACTATACGCGCTTAGTTTGCCACAGCAGCTTAGCGTACTCATGCTAACATCAAATATTTTTCTTCACGTTCCAACTCATAAGCCCAGCACTGAAAATTTTCCCCCCGAAGGATACGATAGAATGAGAAAAACTTTTCCTATCTGGTCTGAATTGTTGACTTTGTCACGCTTATCCCAGCACTGGCATCCAAAACTGGGATTTTCCAGGAGGCTTTTGTGGTTTTTTATATTTTTACCACCAACCGATGTGTCACAAATAACCAACGTTTTTAAAAAAAAATATTAAGACTCATCTATTCAACTTTGCTACTCATTATTTGGCAATGAACTTTACCAAAGGGAGGATAAAGGGGAGGAAAGGAAGTTTCTTGCTTCCTCCAGATAAAATGGACGCCAAGGTCAGTCCATAGAAAATAATAGCAAACTCCAAGGTTACGCCACCTTTAGACACAAAAATATTATTTTTAAAAGAACTGTTAGTTGCTTTGTCTGGCTCTAAATGGATTACAATTAAATCGAGCCGCGTTGTCGACTAGACTTTATTTTGTGCGTAAGATTAAAATAGTGGGCTGCACTTAGCACTTCTAATTAGAGCTGGCGTAATTAGATTATCTGGCTACGTAGTTTGCCAGGAGCCAGCAGCTCACGCAAAGTGTCAATGTTCGCAATTTGGCCCGAGAATGACATGTCTAGGAAACTTGTGGCGTTCTAAAAATACACTCTTGTAGTCTTTCAGGTCTGTTTTTTTGGAGGTGAGCCGGGTAAATCTGTGCGAAAACAAGGCCCAGGCTCATTTTTTTTAGTGTCTTTTGGCGACGCTGGAGATTCCAAACCGTCAATTTCACGGTTGTGGTTTAACCTCAATAACAATTACTCTATGTTAATTGTTAACTTGGTTTAGGCTTCATGTATGCGGCTCATGTCATGATCTTTGTGGAACTTCTTAAATGGGCCGCTTCAAATGTGGGAAATATTTGGAAATTCACTTTAAGAGGAAGTAAAAGGCTGGGAAGTACAAAATGAACAAGACGGTAAAATGAAAGTTGAATTGTATACACATGTTTTACTGAGCTTATGCTAACCAAACTCGAATCTCATCCCATCAAGGGTACAAATGTATTTTTTAATTTTTTTAGTCCTTCTGGTTGGAAAATTTGACTTTACTGTCCATTATGAATGATAGACTGCCAACAGAAACACATTAGTACCTCTACATACGAAATTAGTTTGTTCCAAAACTTTTTTCGTAACTTGAAAATTTCGTAAGTAGAGGTGCACTTTATATGTAAATTCTACAATTTGTTCCAGGGTCCTCACACAACTACAAAAAAATCTGAGATTTTAGTGGAAGTGTGAAAGGATTTTGAAAGGAATTCCAAGATTTTGGTGGATTTTTTTTTAAGTGTGAAGAGAGTATTTTTATCCCGATACATCATTCAGTTTGAATAATTTGGACAGGCCTTTCTAGCTCCAGCATTGTAACTACTTTAACTCACTGCACCCCCTGCTGGTTGCTCCCTGTGAAACAACTAAAGTAAAAATGGCACTGTTATCTCTTATACTCTTGTCCGTTTCCACAAATCTTTCCAAATCGGTTTCAGCTGTCATGTTTATTTTCCTAACCCACATTTGTATTACTCCCTTCTCTCAACTCAGCTGATCTGTGCAAGGTGAACGTTTGCTCAAATGGAGGAACCTGCGTCATCAAAGGCAACACGCCATTCTTTTGCATCTGCCCCGACGGATTCACTGGAGAAACGTGCAATGAAACGGAGACAGGTGAACATACCACGAGGAGGTCTTGACCTTGTCATTTTTCTAATACGTTTACCCTTTCTTTTCAGGGCCTTGTAAGCCCAACCCTTGCAAGAACGACGGCTTATGCGCCGCAACGGGACACTCTCGGCGCGGCGACGTCTTCACCGAGTACGTCTGCAAATGTCAGCCGGGATTTGAAGGCGTCCATTGTCAGAACAGTGAGTTTTTGGACTTTCTTCATCAACATTGTACAAAAGAGGACTTTTAAAAACAGTAGTCAATGTGTCAAATGTGACTTACAAGGAGATCTCCGAGCTGTTAGATTCCTTAATTAGGTTATTATGAATTTAGTGAGGTATATCAACATATATATATGACTGCTCAATTTTTCCTCCGGCCTACTTCTGAGTAAGTTTAGTAGTACAGTAATCCCTCGGTTAACGCGACTTCACCTATTGCGAATTTACTACTTTGCGAAATGTTTTTTTTTGGGCTATTACTTATTGAATTTTTTTTAAAGTTTATAAAACTCTTAAGCCTAAGCTACTCTTGCTACTAATACTTAGCACTGAAGTAAACTAAAAATAATAATAGGGGTGACCCAACTTTGCAATTTTTCAATTATTGCGGGCATGTCTGGTCTACATTAACAGCAATATTCGAGGGAATATTGTAATATTTTTACTTTCTTTGTTTGGTCGCCTTGTCGAACTTACGTTTAAGTTAAATTTAGATAATCAGAAAAAATATCAGATTGGCACATAAATCCACGTTATGTTAGACAGTTTTAGGTTTTTGTCACCCGCCTGGGGATTGACAGCTGTTAAGAGCGTCAATGTCACACCTGTCGGCCTGCCTGCCGTTATTCTGGGTTACCACAACAACATGACGCCTCCTCCTCTCTGGATGTCTCGCACGTAAAGGCGCGACACAACGCTAGCCAAATGGGCCTTGTTGTGTTTGATCTTCTTTGCCTTTTTATCCCTTTAGGTTTCTATGGAGCGGATTTAAGCTCAAGAACAGGTAAAAGTAGCAATAACCCGGATGTGTATGCCTTTAGAGTTTTGGATTGCGCTCTGCTTGCACTAAAATGATGCATACCTGACAAACCTGGGCAGAGTTTTCCTTCTAGAAAACTTGCTAATTGATACCTAAACAAAACCCTTCCACCTCTAGAAAAGTTTTGTGTGATAAATATTAAGGTCACTTCATTTTTTTTGCAGTTTGTCATTGTTCTAAATTATTTTTTAAATCAAAAGAGTAAATGTGATTGCGACAAATTAATTGGATTTCATTTCCGTCAATTGGGCGGAGATTAAATGAGTTGAGCTAATAACTTTTGAAAAGATGGCTTTTATGTTTAAATGACTAAGGCAGGACTTTTTGGGAAAGATATGTAAAAGCTGCTGTACTTTGGAATAGCATTTTAATAGAGCGCTATTAATATCTGGTTCTCTCGGACTCGTAGCCAACGGGAAGTGGCGCCGTCGCTTCTGTTGCCGGGCGGAAGAAATTGAATGTGGAGGCGGAACGGCGATTTAATGTCATGCTGGCTTTTAAGGCAGCACGTCTGATGTCGCTGACAAAAAGGAAATTCATGTATGCGGCAGGGAGGGTGTTAAGTACTTAAAAGATTCCATTTCTCGTATTTGTTGAGGATTTTGAAGTTTTAAAAAATCCCCTCTAAGTATTTTGACTTTGACGACCTTTCTTAGAAAGGAAATGAAGCCACATTTGACTTCATCCATCATATTCGCACGCATCTGGAATCATTTTATGCTTTAATTCAATAAGAGTGGTTGGCTTTGATCTTTTTCCCATGTTGGCTAGAAATGTCCCCTCCCCCCATTGCTTGATGTTACCATAGCAACAGTGGGCATTTTGTTTGGAGATGTATAACAACTGTATAACAAGGAATGCTGGCTTCTCTTATACCGTTGATGTAAAAAGGATTAAAAGTACAGTAAAGGGGAGAATAGTTACAAGATTTAAATCAGATATTTGATTTATGTTTAGGTGAATAAGATGTAATAGCTGCATTTGCTGTGAATAACAAAAAATCAGTTTTAAATGAGCTATTGGCAACTGTTAGCGCAAACTAAGCTAACGTTTTGCCTGCCAAGGCTTTATCTGGAAATCAAGCTAGCAGTGTATTAAAAAACCTACATATTATAGTTTGAAACATTTTTTTGAAGAAAAAAACAGTTCTGTATTGTAATTTACAGGCTAAAATAGATTTCTAGCTATTCTTTTTCAACAAAAAAATGCTAGTTGAGAAAACAGCATGTCTTAGCATGAAGTATTTGTAAATTGATTGAATGGTTGTTTTTTTGGGGGGCCCAAATTGGGATAAACATCTCGTCAAGCATGAAAAAAGTGTCAACATGTGCTCATCACAAGTTTGTTGTTGACAAGCGTGTTTTAAATCCTTCAGTCACTCCGCTGAAGTTATGCTTTACAAAAGCGCCCTCCAGCGGCGTCACCAGCAGGTGCATTATGCAATCCTCCTGGCATGATTCTTTCTGTACCTATTTTAGAAAAGCAGGCCAATTTTCACAGTCATATTAATACCAAAAAAGTCCCCATTGCTTATTTTTGTCCGCTACAGCTGCAGTCTAGTAAGCATGGCATCCACTAACTTTGTCCTTCCTTCCAATTTACCAACCGCGTCCATCCAATGTTGACGTCGTTTGTCTTCTGTCCGCAGATGTGAACGACTGCGCCGTGCGGCCGTGCCAGAACGGAGGCAGCTGTAGGGATTTGGATGGTGATTTCAAGTGCCAATGTCCCTCTCCGTACGTTGGGAAAAGTTGCCAGCTGCGTAAGTGTAATCGTATAAAGCGATATTCTTATTTTTAAAAAAATATGTGCCATATAAGTGCCATTTTTTTGTTGCCAATCGCTTTTCAAAATAAAAGGAATTGATGAGCACAATGTTTTTACTAGCTTGTAATTATATAAAGCAGGTATTGGCACAATAAAATTAAATGTAAAAATTAAATCCAAAAGATTTTCAAAAATAAAAATAAAAGTATGTTGATTTTTCACTTTTGATTAAAAAAATGACTACACTAGTCCATATATTATTGTTTTTTCCACATATTGCAGATTCACTACTTTGTGATTTGTTTCCCTGCTATTACTATGTTTTATTGTATTTTTTGAAGTTCATAAAAAGGTGAAAATCCATGCTTGTATCCATTTTTTTTCCACAGGCTGCATTTCCCTACTGGGCCTGGAGGGCGGAGGCGTTGCCGAGTCGCAGATCTCCGCCTCGTCCGTCCGCTACACCTTCCTGGGATTGCAACGTTGGGGCCCCGAGTTGGCGCGCCTCAATAACAAAGGCCTGGTGAACGCCTGGAGCCCCGCCTCTCACGACAGAAACCCCTGGCTTGAGGTACGTATACCTTTAAATCAAGCCAAGTTGCGCTCAAGCTTGTAGATTTGTTGCACTTGTCCCTAAGAATCTGGCTAACATTTTGATCCAAATGTTGAATTCAGGTGAATCTCCAGAGGAAGATGCGCCTGACGGGCTTGGTGACGCAGGGCGCCAGTCGCGTGGGCTCCGCGGAGTTCGTCAAGGCCTTCAAAGTGGCCACCAGTCTGGACGGCAAAACCTACACTGTGTACAGGACTGAGGACCGCAAGGCGGATCACGTGAGTTCATTGGATTAGATTGGATTGGTATCTTTATTCATCCCATATTTGGGAAATTTCATTGTTACAGTAGCAAGAAGTGGGGGAATGCAGTTACAGGAAAAAAACACAGTTACAATTTCAACAGTAGCAGAGTAGAACCCCTCGTTTCCGGCCTGGTAAGCGCAGACAGGTCTTCCATCTTATCCCATGATGGAATGGTTGGTCTGAAGCACTTTTGTCATACCGCACATTCTGCAGATGGCGACATAATTGATCACCAGTTCTAGAATTCAAGTGCTGCACTAGCTAGTTAGCATATGTTGCCACTGCAAAGAAGCTTTTGTCCAAAATATGGTTTGCTGTCATTTGTTGTAATAGTTTAGAGCTCCGTTAAAATTTACTTGGGGCACATTTGCATATTTTTTCTCCTTCCTGTAGATCTTTACTGGCAACTTTGACAACGAGGGCACAAAGACCAACATGTTTGACCCACCAATCATCGTTCAGTATATCCGGATCATCCCGGTGGTGTGTCGCAAGGCCTGCACTCTTCGCTTGGAGCTGGTGGGCTGCGAACTTAACGGTAAATATTTGACTTTTTCTTGTTCTACCTTTTAAGTGCCTTCGTTTATTTTCCTACATTTGACGTTAATTGATTTGGCCAGATGATACTTGCCGCATGACTGCTTGATTCTTGAAGGAATGCGTGTACTACAGTTTCACTAAATCAGTTCCAAAGTGACAAGGGTGTTATAGTTTTGCAGTTTTATCTTTGCTAGCCAGCAAAACCTATGGGAATGTTCAATTTGGGGGTAATGTGGTCACAAAAGAATTTCACGGTAAACTGAAAAGAGATTAGCCTATTTAATGAAAACTCCTTGTGTAGGTGATCAGCGAAAAGGTCAAAGGTTACAGAGGGTAGAAAGGAATTTCCTGATAAATTGGCGACAGATTAGCCTATTAATACAATTTTTTATGGAGTTTTTACGGTGGCAAGAGGAAAAGGTCAAAGGTTACAAAAGTAAGAAATATAGTACAGCTTTGACTTTGGCTGCTTAGGCAGATTTATGCTTTGAGTACAGTTTTTTTTAGTTTTATTTTTGATTGTTTTAATACATATTTTAAAGTGGATTTTCGCTTTTTGAAGGGCCAAGGTCAATGATTATTTATCTTCTGTGAACACAAACGCACATTCATCCAATCTACTCATTTCAAGAGTTTGATTCCATTTTGAAGAGGCACAATTGGCTGACATTTTTTACAGTGTACTACTCTGACACCCCAGGTTGCTCGGAGCCCATGGGCATGAAGTCCAGGCTGGTGTCGGATGCGCAGATCACGGCTTCCAGCGCCTTCCGCACGTGGGGCATCGAGGCCTTCACCTGGCACCCCCACTACGCCCGGCTGGACAAACAGGGCAAGACCAACGCCTGGACTGCCGCCATCAACAGCAAATCTGAGTGGCTGCAGGTAGAAAAGTAGTTAGTTCATAGTAATTCCTTTCTGTGTTTTTAAAGGGACGGTTCCATTATTATTATTATTATTATTATTTTATTTTTTCAGGTGGACCTGCAATCTCCCAAAAAGCTGACAGGAATCATCACGCAGGGAGCAAAAGATTTTGGCAATATTCAGTTTGTCTCTGCTTTCAAAGTGGCCTACAGTGACGACGGATGGTCCTGGAAGACTGTACAGGATGAGACCACAAAGACAGACAAGGTTAGTCAAATATCACATACAAAATATGGTTATAAATGTCATTTGAATATCTTCTATTTAGATTTCTATATGTTGAAAAGAAAAGTTCAAATCAGCCTGTCAAAAACTAAATTCTTTTAAATTTTTCCCTATTTTTTAAAATTTAAAAATGGGAATTTACGCTTTACGACTATTTTTCTATGAACATTTTTTTTTATTAAAAGAAAGAGATTCTAACTTTTTCCTCAATTTTAATTAACACTTATCAATACATTCTAAGAATATTTATGATTTAAAATGACTAAAAAGCGAATTTTAACCATTATGGCAACCAAGTTGGCAGACATAACCGAATAAAACCGTAACGGCACCCCTGCTTTACATCATAGCAATGCGTTATCTACTGCCATTGATATATAGTCACCACTGAAAGCTGACTTTTCTTTTCAGATCTTCGTCGGCAACAGCGACAACAACGTCCACAAAAACAACCTGTTTGAACCCCCCATCTTCGCCCGCCTGGTGCGCATCCTTCCATGGGAGTGGCACGAGGCCATCACCCTACGGATGGAGCTCTTGGGCTGTGACCAGTAGCCCCCCCGTTCGCCCCCCATCCCAGTAAAACCTTCCCTCTTAATCTCTACCTCCAAACTTGGCTCTCATTCCCCAGCCTCCTCTCCTTTCTTTTTCCCCCCGTTCGCCGTGCCTGCAATACCTCGCTGTCCCACCTAGAGGGCGACAAACGCCACCATCGGATCAAACCTCCGCCTTGAAGCTCCCGAGAAGAAGAAAAAAAATGGTGATGTATGTACGTAACTTTACCAGTCTCGCTTTTCTTTCCGCAGAACATAAATCAATTTTATCCGTGGCCAAACAAAACAACGACTTTTTTTTGTTTACAATCGTTAACATCGTTGACAAATGAGTCCGTTCGTTGCAGTTTTTAATAGCACACTTGTATTGAAAGCTACTGAAACTCATTCATAATTGTGGTCAAGGCGTTCACTTTGAGGGCACTTTTGATGTTAGCGTAAAAAGGAATAAAAATTTAAAAAAAATGTTGTTGACAAGAAAGAAAATTTCAGCAAATCAAAGCTGTATTATTATTTTTTTTTTACCACTTTCACCAAACATGTCATCTTTCCACTCCCCATGAATTATGAATGACAGCCTGGCTCAGTATTATACAAGTTCTGATAACAATGCGTATTAATGGGGCGACGTGAAAAATGCATGAGGGGGAAGGTCGACCAACGCCGAACCAGGCGACAGACTAACGATGCTTCAATTTTAACCACATTCCTATGTAAATATATTGAGTCCCTCTTCTGTTTTTTTTTTCTACCGTTGTTGTAAATGTGATGTTTTTCTGTGTTCTACTGGACTAAATCTATGGGATTCCAGTCTATTGTTTCCAACGTTACCCTCATTGGGGTTTTGATATGGTGAATGGCAACCATAATAAATGTTAATAAATGTCCTCCGTCCGATTGTTTTGTTCGAACGGCCCGACTGATTGCAGCTGTTTTCCATTTAAAAAGGTACATGATCAAAAGGCAGAAAGCACCGAGGGCCGGTTTGGCTGTTTAGCATTTAACCCTAACCCAAGCACCCCGGGGAGCCCCCCGCGCACGCCTCCCTTCATCATGCCACGGCGCTCCGCTGAAGGTATCTTCTCGGCCTCATTAGGCTGCTCTTGAAGGTCATTCAAGTAAGTGAAGAAAACTGCATTTTTTTTGCGTAGAATGTACATATTTGTTGTTGTTTTTTTGCAGAAGGCTTAGAGGGAAAGATAACAATTTTTATCGTGTTTCTCCCACTATGGAAATCATGTTAATGAATGAATGAATGCCATTACAAGTCAAAACACGTATAATGAGATTTAAATCCACCATAAAGCGCTCTAAGGATCAATAAATAATACATATTTTTAGCTCTTTTAGTCCTCCATGGGCTTCCAATCTTTTCACATTTCTCTAAAATGTGACTTTAGCTGACAATAATGCAATTGAAGACAAAGTATTTCTAAAATGACAAGCTAATCATGTAGTAAATTGCTATTGCGTTTAGATACCATTTGCCATTTTTTTTTTAAATCACTACAGTAAACCGTGTTTCTTTTACATTTTCCTTTTAATCTTCTCTTGGGAAAATGTTTAGTTAGTTGTTGTTGCTAAGCGTCAATTACAGAAGTGTGAAGGCTAAAAATAGCGCCTTCGGGTAGAGCTTCAGGCTGAACGCGATGAGGACTGTGATGAAATTACAATAGAAATATGATGACATCATTATTTAAAGAGTCATGCCTATTATGTACTGTTGTTCTTTTGTCTTGCATCATTTTTTAAATACTTTACAAAATGTTTTCTTTTTTTGTCGCCTAAACCCAGTTAAAATGGATTGAGCATCTATTGACAGCCATGATATTTTTTTTTTAACTAACTACCACAACACATACTCTAACAAAATTATTTCTCCTGGGATGGATATGATAAGGATGTTATCTTTGCTTTTAAAGTCCTACTATTAACTCAATCTGTACTTATAGTGAATTTGATAAATTGGTCTTCACTGAGACAAAAAAAAAACACGATACATTTTTTTTAAAAGTGCAAAACACAGGTTTTGATTGTCGGGTAGGAAGCCAAAATCACTTTTCGGAAGTTATGTAGCGTAAGCTGGACTCCCTTTTCCGTTTAGTTACGTTTTTGTGATCTACCTAAGGAATGTTACGATATTATTGGAGAAAAAAAATGTAATTCATGTCAACACTGCTGATAAAAGCTGAATTTTTTTCTTCCGTCTGACTAAGCAGGGTTTTAGCACCTAGCGACTTGTCCACGTCAAAGTATTCTGTCGTTTTTTTATCAAAACAATTGACTGATGACCAATCGGTAGCTTAAAACGAAATTCTTTACCACTTATTTCACCAAATGACCTAATATCCGTTTTATATTCCAACTCGTCACACAATAAAGACAACAAGTCTTGACTCCTGTTTAACCATGAGTCATACGCCCTCTGCTGGAATTCTTACCTTACGTCATTGGTTTCATTTATGCAGAGGCAAATTATAACAAAAATGACTTATTGTGCAATTTTAATCGTTGTGGAGCTTTGTGAGTCTTGATTATGTATTTCTGAATACTCATTGACATGATTCTATCATTTAATATGTAAAAAATATAATGGCTAGTCAAAATTTAGGGCTATTTAATGGTTATTGACATTAAAATCCAACATAAAATGTGTTAACTGAAATCCCAACAGGAGTCGGAAAATGTGAAGTGTACCAATGAGGGTATTTAATGTTTTTTTGTGTGTAGTTGAAACCAGATAGTCAAGTAGGGGGTGGTTGAGGATAGCTCCTTTTCAACCTCTGTATAACCTTTATTGACTCTTATTACCCAGCAGCCCTCAGGGCAGATTCACTGTTAAGGACCCTCGGGAGCGAAACTAAATCCCACCCTGACTACCCGGCTCAAGGTTGATAGCGTAACAGTTGGCGTCCCTTTTATAAATGCGACCATTCTTCCTAGAGACCTCCCACATCCCATCATGTGATCGGAAATCGAACCCGAGCACTGGTAGGAAAGATGGGGGTTCTTGAAATGTATTTAATGTATTTTTAAGTATTGCATAGTGACGGATGTCTTATCCAGTCATCATCAATGGCAGTGAAACAGGATTAATCTGGTTTATGTTATTCCAAATGTGTCATCTGGCGTTTTTTTGTCTTTTTGTCGGCTTCCTCCCGAAATAACTTCAAAGAAAGCGTAAATATACAAATTACAGTTGACAACATGTGAGTTAGTGTGTGTTAGTGCGAGCGTCATTTTCAGGGATAGAAACAAGTTCTTTTTTTTGCGATTGAAAAACCCATCTGTTTAAATGGCATTGGGGCTAGCTTGTTTTTTGTTTTCCTCTGAAAATTTTTAGAGATGAAATTGTCGCGGAAAAATTCACCTGCCGCCGTATGTCCGGGAGAATTTGGACTCTTTTTGATCACATGTTTATGTGAGTGTTTATGAAGAATTTCCCCACAGATCTTTCTGGATTTGATTGGCGGTCCTAACATGGAGGCATTTGCCGTAAAATTCCACAAAATACCCCCTTTTTTACTGATTTATACCGCATTTAAAGCTAAATTAGATATATGCTACATAAGGCAATTAGCTGGCTAATAGCCAAAACAACGAAATCAACCAAAGCACCCAAAACACCCAAAACAATCAAATCAACCAAAACACCAAAATCATTGGTGTCTTTTGTCTTGGCGTTGATTTCAATTGACGCTCTACTTTTACTCTTATCTTTTCAAGTGGTTGCGTACCGACATGTCTCCACGCACAGCGACACAATAGACATCCGCTCGCCACGCCATTCAAACGAGCGCACCTAAATTACAGCCCTCTGCTTTCTGACAATAGGGGTGAGGGGATTGTGGTATTTGTGGCCCCGGGCTGGAGGCTTTCAAGTTGGGTCCTGGGAAGATGGCGTGAGAGGATGGCTTCACCTTCAGGCTTCAAATTAGGCAGTGCTACACACAAATTTGACTCGGTGTTTGAAAGCTTTCAGGGACCGTGGACGTCTATTCTGGACATTACTGTAGGCCAAGGGGGTCAGACTTGGGTTGGTTCACGGGCCGCTTTAACGTCAACTTGATTTCATGTGGGCTGGACCATTTTAGATAGAATATTTAGATTTTTTTTTTTTTTAATAAATGGATTAAATGAACTGGATTAAAGGGCCTGAATATTCAGTTTTTTATAGATCTAAAACAGTTTATTTTAGTTTTTTTTATGTATTTTTAGATTTCACAAAATGATTTTTTGAACTAAAAACTGAAAAAAATGATTAAAAAATGACAATTATTGATTTAAAATGGGCACAATCAGAAAATGTAATATACATTTATACTCTTCATTTGAAATTGATCCTAAAACAGAAAGTCGGCACTCATGATTTATTTTCACGGGCCACACAAAATGATGCAGCGGGCCAGATTTGGCCCCCGGGCCGCCACTTTGACAACCTGTACTCTAGGCCTATTGGATGGATATGTCAAATCACTATGCTCTGCTATCGTTTTACAGTCCCTTGCCGTCATATTTCATAGCATTGAGCTATGAAGGCTGATACAACACCCTGTTCAAAACATGACTCCAGGTGACCTTTTATTTAAAACCAGTCTTTCAGCGCGTATGCAAAGAATGTGCAAGGGAAGCAAATTGGCCAAAGGATTTGAGGATTTTATTTGGCGCAGGTCGGGGCCGGGTGTCCGGAGGGCGCCCGACATCTGCGCTTCACTCAGCCGTGACGCTGTTTGCTCAGCGGCGCTTTGTCTGCGCTCGCCGCTTTCCTTGACGGGAGCGGCGGGCGATCCAAACAAATACGCTGTTGGGTTGGCTGAAGCTAGGATTTTTATTTATTTATTCATTATTTGGACAGTAAACTTTATATAATTTGGGCGAGGTCACACAAAAATGTTTAAATTACCTTCAAGTTGTTGCAAATTGGCTATGAAACTGGCCGAACTATTATTTGTGATGTTTTGTAAAAAAAAAAATGGCAGTTTCCACTAATTTTTTAAAAGTTCGTTGGGAAAATGTTGTAAATATAAATATAATTTCATAATGTTTCAATGAGCTGCATTCACAAAATTGTTTTTGTTTGTCATTCAATGACCTGGAATACAAGTAGGTTCAAGAGTAACTTAAATTTAGAACTGAATATGGAAATACTGGTTTGTGTATGTTAACGTGTTTCAACAATTCTATGAAGATGTTGTATTGGCGACCAATTACTGTGAGACTTGAGGTCGCGGAGTTGTGACGTCACTGGATGAAGGGGCGGAGACAATGAAGTCAACAGACAAGTGCCTCTTTGATTACACCCGCACACATGCAGTGAGTGGCCGGCTGTCAGCGAGTGTGCGTGCGTGCGCGTCCACGCTCTTCTCAAACGGTAAGTTTGCTTTCATTGTCATATTTTTTGTGCACAGTAGTTTATCAGCAAAAGTAAATGTTTAGCAAATCTGTAGAGATGCTTTAAAAACTTCGTGATGACCATGCCCCAGTCAAATTGGATTAGACGTCTATAGACGTCTATTTTGAGTGATGCTTTGTTACATTCTATTTTTTTTAGAAAACAAATCGTGAAAAGTGATTATTTCAAAAAGCAGAAGAGATGCATGAAAATTGTTTAAGGTCTTGTTTTTATTGGACGTTAATGATCGTGAAAAGTGATTATTTCAAAAAGCAGAAGAGATGCATGAAAATTGTTTAAGGTCTTGTTTTTATTGGACGTTAATGAGCTAATGGATAATAAGCACGGTTCAACGCTAATTTTGAGCCTTTTTGAGAGTGGTGCTTTTATTATCATCGAATTTTTAGTCTTTATACTTAAATGGCCTTACAGAGTCATGCTTTGTTTTATTTATTCTTATTTTTTGGTAATGAATACTGTTTTTTAACAATAAGTTCACTCGAATGTTTTATGAGAATCCCTTTTATAGTAATTATATTTAGGGGACGTGAACCTGTCTTTCAGAGTCATGCTCGTTGGTGTCTTGCGCCCCCTGTTGGCCGCCTGCGGTCTCGTGATGCTGCGTGTGGCATCTGCAGTCCACTTCAACTACAACAATGGCTTCTACTACCAGGAGGTCGGGGATGGAAACAGCAATGGAGAGAGTGAGTATAGGCGGCTATAGACGTCCAATCCGTTGGATATGGGAAGCATGGTGACAAATGTCTGTCTTCACGTGCGTGTATTTTCACTTCAGTCTATTTCAACGGCGTGCGCCTTTTGGTGGAGTCCCCGCAGTCCTCCGTGTCTGCCACCAGGGGTGGCAGCGCCATTCTTCCTTGCCACTTCCACTACGAACCCGAGCTCAACGCACCACGGCGAACGCGGGTCAAGTGGTCTTGGGCGCCGGCCGCCGCCGCCCGTCCGGCGCCCGCCGAAACCGAGGTGATGGTGGCCGTGGGCGACCGCCATCGCAGCTACGGCGGCTATCGGGGCCGCGTCCGCCTGAGACGCTCGGCGCCTGGCGACATGTCGCTGGTCATCGACGAGCTGCGCCTCAATGACGCCGGCCGCTATCGATGTGAGGTCATCGACGGCTTGGAGGATGAGAGCGTCACCGTGGAACTGGAGATGCGAGGTGAGCAGGACGACCATTCAATCCATCCAATCAAAATGTTGACATGTAATTCCCCTCCCCGCCCATAGGTGTAGTGTTTCCTTACCACTCGGACAAAGGGCGCTATCATTTCAACTTTTTGGCGGCCCAGCGGGCCTGTCGTGAGCAGGATGCCACGCTGGCCACCTTTGATCAGCTTTTCGCGGCGTGGGAGGAGGGCCTGGACTGGTGCAACGCAGGCTGGCTGGCCGACGGCACTGCCCAGTATCCAATCACGGCGCCCAGGGCTGGATGCGGGGGAACTGACTTGGCCCCGGGCGTGCGGTCCTACGGCCCACGTCATCCCCTCCTTCACCGATTTGATGCTTTCTGCTTCTCTGCTTCCGTCAAAGGTTGGGATTCTAAACCGTATGGGTGCAATTTTTTTTTCCAAAAAAAGTGCGACCAAAAAATGACTCCGCCATTTTGGAGTTTGCTAACGTCTATTGCAAGGCTGTTAAACTTGTGTTAGTTCGCGGGCCACATTAACGCCAATGCCATTTCAAGTGGGCTGGACCATTTTAAATCTAATATCTATTTTTTTCATCTAAATCTGATAAAAAAAACTGGTTCAAAGCCCTAAATAGTCAATTCTTATAAATCTAAAACACTATTTATTTGAGCTTTTTTTTCTTAGTAATGAAAGTCTTTTACTCATGTTTTTTATAAGTGGAAATGGAAAATATTTGTATATTTATTTTTAGATTTTACAAAAAGCTTTTTGAACTAAAAACACAAAAAATGTATTAAAAAATTGCAATGATTGGTTGAAAAAAAGGGGAAATAAGGAAATAAAATATACATCAATCATCATTTGATCCTAAAACAGAAAGTCGGCCCTTATGATTTACTTTCTCGGGCCGCACAAAATGATGCAGTGGGCCAGATTTGGCCCCCGGGCCGCCACTTTGACACCTTATCTACTGAATCAGGGCCTATTTTGAGGCTGACATGACTTAATGTCCAAAATAATGTCATCTGTGGTCTTTTGTAGGCAGCGTCTACTTCCTCCAGCACCCAACCAAGCTAAACTTTACAGAGGCGGCACGGGCATGCTCGGAAGACTCTGGCGCCGTGGCCAAAGTGGGCCAGCTGTACGCCGCCTGGAGGCTGGCCGGCTTGGACCGCTGTGACGCCGGTTGGCTGGCTGACGGTAGCGTGCGCTATCCCATTGTCAAAGCCCGCGCTAACTGCGGGCCGCCCGAACCGGGGGTGCGCACTTTCGGGTTCCCCCCACGCCACCAAAAGTTCGGGGTCTACTGTTATCGGTAATCGGGATTCGTCCTAACTAAAAAAAAGTGTGGTAAGCAACCCTAATGTACTTGTAGTTTACAGAAAAAAAATGGCGATTAAGTGTCTTTGCATGAATGATTGTTTGGTAATATTAACATTTCTTTGTAAATGGAAGCTAACCGTGTTTTTATACATACTGTATATATATCAATGTTTTTTATCGTTTTATACTGGAGCAATACACTTTTGTTTGTCCTTTTTCAGTTTATTTTTTATTTTTTCAGTCCTGGCTCAAGGAGAACAGAACACAAATACAAGAAAATGGATGGAAGTACGATAAAAAGAGAAGGAAATGTCTCAAAACAGTCATAAAAAGTATTTGCAAGTCAGACATGCGCAAACTGGTTTGCTTCCACCTTTTTATTGGGCTCAGCACAATACAGCTCACGTCAAGAGTGACACAGTGATTTCCCCGGAACATTTGGACCCACTTCAAGTTCCATTTTTTTCCTCCTTTTCCCCTCAAAAATCTTACTTCTCCATATTTATGCCATTCAATTCCACTTCCATCATCCCAGGAGAACTTAAAACAAGCCTAAAGTCATTTTTTTTTCTAAAATCTGCTTATGCAAATGGTCATTTTTTCCCCAAAAAATGTTTTTACACCAGTTTAACTGAACTCTTCCAATTCCATGATCACTGCAAAGTTATTTAGGATGAAAAGCGACAATAAAAATGTTATGTTATTAACAGATCCTGCTGTTGTCAAGGTCGCAGTGTGGAATATTTACACGCGTTAAACTAGCGATGGCTTTTCGCTAACTAACGAGTTTTTAACCCGAATTTGCACGCGAGTTGGATTTTGCTGTTAAGTCAAACTTGACCCATTTTGGTTGAGTTGAACGTTTATCTTGCATTTTGATAAAAGCTGACTTTTCTATAAAATTACATAAGGTCAACATAAATAAAATAAGTTGTCTGATGCAAGCACATTTCACAAAATTCCTGATCATTAAACACAACTCAGAAGATTCAATGTCACTAACTTCCACAAAAAGAAACTATTTTCATGTCTTGAAAAGATAGACAAATAGAGAAAATCATCTTATTTATGATTTAGTTTTTTTTTAAAAATTAACAAAAACAAAAAAATCATCACCTGTACTACATGAAATCGGGATCACAATCTGGGAATAAAATCTTAAAAATAAAAAAGAAGACCAGATACAAACCTGGAAATAAAACGGGCTCCAAATATGGCAAACTGCAGTAGTACTCGTGCATGGTGAACATCAATTTACAGCTATAAATTAGACTCTTTAAATAATATAAGTACGTAAGCACCTTTACTCAAGGCACTAGTCAGTTAGGCAAACATTGTCACTGTCTAAATGTGTTTTAGTGCTTCTATTTACATTGACGGGATTTTGATTTTTGGTCGGGCATTAGCATTGGTGTCTAAAGGTAGGTAGGTAGGGGTCCTTATTGTGTAAATCTCATTTGTTTACTTGATTCAGTCCTCCTCAGAGCGTCTTCCTGTGCGCCCGTCGTCTGTCAACTCCTCGACTTCTATTCTTCAAAGATCTTTTGTGTAGCCTGTTGCCTCCATCTGCTATAAGGCCAGACAAACATTTTATTATAAAGTGGTTAAAAATATCAAATATATAATGTAAAAGTAAGAAATACGCTAAAACGTGTGGGCAAAGCGGTCGTTTGTTCCTCTCCATCCAGCACAGACATTTTGACCAATGGGATTTCTCCATAAAAAATGAGCACCTGACTGCAATCCACTGATTGAAAATTTGCTACCCTTTATGGAAGTTTGCTCCTATGCTAAAAGGTAAAAGTTTGTTTCCCCTAATACAGGATGAATAAAGTTATCTAATCTAAAAAAATGTCAATTTAAACAAAAAGAAATTATAAGCCTGGTGGGCTCGACTCACTTTCTACACATTCTGATACAGGATCAATAAAGTTATCTAATCTAAAAAAAGGTCAATTTAAAAAAATGATAATAATTATAAGCCTGGTGGGCTCCACTCACTTTCTATACATTCCAATACAGGATCAATAAAGTTATCTAATGAAAATAAAAAAGGTCAATTTAAAAAATGATAATAATTATTAGCCTGGTGGGCTCCACTCACTTTCTATACATTCCACCTGTGGCTTCTCCCACTGGCCGTTCTCCATGCACCGTATGACAGGCAGGTGGCGCTGCGTGTAGCCCGCTTGACACTGGTAGCGCACTTTGGAGTTGACCGCGTAGCTATCTCGGATGACGCCCATGGGTGAGCCGTGTTCCACCTCCGGGGGCGCTGTGCAACCTGCTGTCATTTAGGACAACACAATTGGTTATTTGGAGGAATAGTTCACAAAATAAATAGGCCAAGTATGGGAAAACTGAGTAGCAAAGGAGGTCCATCTGGATGTGGTCTTACCAGGTTTTGTCTTGCAAGAGAAGGGAAGGTAGTAGTTGCACGGAACGTCGTTCCATTGGCCTCCTTCGTGGCCGATCATCACCACGCAGTCCTCCCCGGAATTGAAGTAGTTATCGGGTTGGTTCGGCCTCCAGTTTTCGTACGTCTGGAAAGTCACAAATGTTGTAAAAAAAAAATCCAGCTGTCCAATTTTGTTCTGCCGGACTCCCCTTCCACTTAAAGTGGTGCCTTCCCATAAGAAATGAATTCCTTCCAGACTGTAATTATTTGTTTATATCCTGACTCGTGGCAAACTACTAAAACACCATGTTAAATTTTAGAGTCCGCGTAAAATAAGAGCCCAACATTTTTGAATCATTCACTATTCCTGGAAAAGTAGAATAAAGTCTTTAAAAAAAGCTACACATTTTGAACCTTACCTTTCCAGTGAGGCAAAAATGGCCATAAAACTGAACATGAAAACTGAACTTGACTTAACACTTCTTTTTTTTTCAGTATCACTTTCAACTTCATCTTAACTGACTCATGGCCTCTTTGGAAAACAACAATGTGACTGGCGGGGACATATCAACAATCAACCAATCGGAGAGCTGACTAATTGCGGTAGGCATCTTCCAACTTTAAAAATTTGCATATTTAGTTTATTTTTTGCAACTTACCAGCGGGCTACCGTCTGTCCAGCGGAATTCATTCTGTACTTCTTTATCGTTGAGACCTATCCACTCGTAGTCTTGACCTTTGGCTAGAAAAAACAGTCAGAAAAGTGTCCAACAATTGCTAAATCCCACATCTGAACCACACCAAGACTACGTGAGGCACTTACAGTTGAGAAAGTGTTGCTCCTCTTCCGATCCCACGCTGACCAGGTGGGCATCGAGCTCCTGGCAACGTTGCTCGGCATCCGCCCAGGTGTGTCTGTCGGTAAAGTGAAGGTAACAGCTTCCCATGAATTCCAACCAGCCTTCGGGACAACTGTGCACAACTGGAAAGCAAAATGCAAAACTTTTAAGAGACAACATTCACATTTTTGCTGCCTCGTTTTCCCCATCATACCGTCTTGAACTTCTGGACGCTCCGCCGTGGGGGGCGTCGCCAGAGAGATGGACGGCACAGTCGTTGGGTTGACGTCAGCCGGTTCGGGAGTCAACGCCAGGACCGTCGCTTCTTCTTTTTCGTACCCTGATGCGCCATTGTTGTCCGGGTAGGTCACGGTAGATCCGTGAGAAGAAGCTACAGAAATCCCAGCAGCTGTTGGTTTGTCGCCGCCTGAGATTTCAAGATGGATCCCGGAACCACTTTCCTGGCCGCTTATTTCTACCACTCCACGACCCTCTTCTGTTTGGTGCTCTTGGGAAGATATGGTAACTTCCTTGATCCGGTCATTTGTTAGAAAGATGACACCGGCGTCCGTCTGGGATGGTTGTCCCGAAGCGGAACCGCTGCCTGAAACACCGGATGAAAAACCACTTGGGGAGCCACTGGGGTAGCCTGAGGAATCGGGATGATATCCAGATAGCTCTTGCTCTCCCGATATCTGGACTGTCAAGTCGACGACACGGTTGTCCGTAAAGGAGATGCCGGAAAATGCATCCATGCCCGATCCCGACAAAAAGCCTGACCCAGAGACCGATCCCGATCCTGACAAAAAGCCAGATCCAGAGATGGATCCCGATCCAGATATTTCAGCAGATCCGTACAACTCCTGCTCTCCCGATTGCTCAATGGTCAAGTCAATGGCACCGTTGTCTGTGAAGATGATGGAAGGAAATCCACTGCCTGATCCGGATAAAGAGCCAGATCCAGACATAAATCCTGATCCAGACATCTCTGTGGATCCAGATAACTCTTGTTCTCCCGAATGAGGAATTGTCAGGTCGATGTCAAAATTGTCCGTAAACTTGATATCAGAAATTCCACTGCCCGATCCGGACAAAGAGCCAGATCCAGACATAAATCCTGATCCTGATACAGACATTTCTGTGGATCCAGACAACTCTTGCTCTCCCGAATGATGAATTGTCAGGTCGATGTCAACATTGTCAGTAAACTTGATTCCAGAAATTCCACTGCCCGATCCAGACATATCTCCTGATCCAGACGTGATTCCTGATCCAGACACACTTCCTGATCCAAAGATATCTCCCGATCCGGACATTCCTGAAGTCCACAAAACCCCACTACCTAACTCCTGCTCAGTGAGGGTTGGGATCACCAGTTCTTTCTCTTTCCCGTCCAGTACGCTGATCAAAATGTCTCCACCGCTGCCACTGATGTCTCCACTGCCACTGATGTCTCCACTGCCACTGATGTCTCCACTGCCACTGGCAGAACCCGATCCCGACTCGACAAAACCAGATCCCGATCCCGATGCGCTACCAGAGTCTCCCGAAGTAAAAATGGCACTTCCACCCTCTGCTTCTTGTGGATCACCGGAACCGGAATGGTCTCCAGACAGGATATCTGTGTGACCACTGAAGGTGATGTCCAGTCCTGAACCAGAGGCTCCGCTCCCGCTGGTGGTACTGGACTCTCCGGAGCCTTCCCCACTGGCCGAATGATCTCCAGATCCAGAGGCCTGTCCAGAGGCTTCCCCACTAGCCGAATGATCACCAGATCCAGAAGCAGATCCGTCAACTTGGACTGGAGATTGAAAGGCAGAAGGAAAATGTATTAGCAACCGAATCTGATTCATATTTTTGGACTGGTCTTACCAGTTGGTATGGTCAGCTGGGTTGAAGTGTTTGTCATCTGGATGACTTCCTCTATTTGTGTGATGTTTTCATGCAATTCAGTTTCATTATAGCTCATGGTAGGCTCAACTGAAAGCAAATAAGAAAAGACCATGTTAGGTTTTGTAAAGGTCTTTCGGCGGTAAATACGGGAGGCGGAGTCTTACGAGTAGGAATGGCATAATCCACTGCGACGGTTGTCTTGCTGACGACATCTACTGTCAGTAACTTATCAAAAATGGATTCGGTCTCGTCGTCAGTGGCCTTCGTTTCAGCTGTAGAACAAAATCCAGGGAATTAGGCAAAAGCTCAAAGAGGCGTTCAATGGCGCCTGTTTCCCACCTTTGAAACAGTAAGCGTCGTAACGCGAGTGCTGGTCGGGAAAGCCCGTCTGATTGGGGAAGGCGTGGATGATGTGCACGCCCACTTGACCGCCACCACAGTGAGACCGGGAGGTGGTGATGGGATAGCGCACACTGCGGTCCATCAGCCAGCCCGGGCGACACTTGTCGAGGCCTCGCTTCCATGCGGCGTACATCTGGCCGGTGGTGGCTAACGTGGTGTTGAGTTTCTCGCAGTGCTGCACGGCCTCGTCGAATGAGAAGCTGTCGTAGTCGCTGGTGTAGAAAACCTCGCCTTGGAGAAGGAAAGGAGCATCCAATCATTGATATCCGGGACGCTAAAACATATTTTAGTTTCACGTCGGGGCAGATCAAACCTTGGAGACGTTCGACGTAGCAGAAGACATCGTAACGCTCAAAGTCCGGCCTCACGCCGTAGGATCGGACTCCAGGGAGGTGCAGAAGATTACCCGCACAATTGTCCCGGGGTGACACGATGGGATATCTGAAGATAAGAGATTTTGAGATAGTGGAACAATAAATGTGGATGTAAGAACCATTTCGGTTTTGTATGCTACATTCCATTCAGATTTTGAATTGAATCAATTGAAAGCCCTTAAATTCAATAGCAGAACATCGTAGAATTGTCCAAAGAATCAAAATGACATTTTAATAGCCCATTACACCATGACAGTTGAGTAATATCCACTTCCAACTGGAAATCGTACCTCACGCTCTGATCACCGAGCCAACCGGCATCACATTGATGAAGGCCTTGCTCAAAAGCCGCCTGCAGCTGCAGAGGGCTGGCAATGACCGCTCCGATTCCCTTACAGGCTTGTTGGGCTTCCAGAAAGGTCAGAGTGTAACGGCCAGTTATTGGTCGGTAGTGGAAAACCACGCCTATGGAGGATTGGAGGCCAGAAAAATCAAGTGGAGCACTTGCCATTGGACAAAGGACATCAAGTATAGAGTCTTACCACTTGGGGCCATGACGGCATCAGTAAATGGAGGCGAAATGGGTCTGGTGAGGACGTCCACACCCCCATGTTTGATCTCTTCACCTCCAGGCGTAGAGGTGAAGCTAGGATGAACTCCGGGGGCTGGCGTTATGCTCATGATGTCTGGGAAAGGAGTGCTTCTTCCGGGAATGGCACCTTCATCCTCGCTACCTGTCGACAACAGCGTGGATTCGGGACGAATTAGTTGGGTCAGTATTTCCCAGAATTTTTGGGGGGGAGTGTTGAGGGTTTTCGTGCTTGGACAATGTCATTTTCTGTTTAAAAATATGGATTACCTCGGAAGCAGATGGCGTCGTAACGAGTACTCTGAAGTGGGTATCCCGTCTGGTTGGCGTGAAGGTAGACCGTCCTGACTCCGAGCAGTCCACCTCCACATTGAGGTCTTGCAATGTTGATGGGGTATCGAACGCTCTTGTCACGCAGCCAACCCGCGTTACACACATCCATGCCGCCCCTCCAAGCCAGGTAAAGTTGTCCAGTGGTGGCGAGTACGGCGCCCAGTTTAGTGCACTGATCCTCGGCTTGGTCAAAAGTGAACTTCTCCACTGACATGGAGTAGAAGACTTTGCCTGGGAGGGCAAACCAGGTTTTAAAGGACAGAAGTTCTTTAGTTTTCAGCAGTTTGGATGCCGTGGGTCAACTTACCTGCCATTTTCTCCGCAAAACAGTACACGTCGTAAGTTTCGTTGACGTCTCGGACTCCATAAGTTCTCACGCCGGGAAAGTCTTCCTTGTCTCCGTAACATTGCACTCGAGGATAATGAATAGGGTACCTCAAAAAAGACAGCAAATTGTCAAGTCAGTATTTGGACTCTGGACTACGGAATACAATTCTGGTTGTGATGTCACAACCAGAATTTGTGATGCATTGTTTAGGGAAGGAATAACCATGAAAAAAGACTAGATCTGAGTGTCAAATTGGTTTTCTAAATATATAAAATGGTCGACTATTTCAGGTGGATGTTTTTAACTACCTGACAGTTTGATCAGAAAGCCATCCAGCGTCACACTGGTGGAATCCATCATCGTAAGCGGCCTGCAGTTGAGCCGGCGTTGCGATGGTGGCGCTGTTTTGGATGCAAGCCGCTTGGGCTTTCTCAAAAGTCAAGGTGTACCGGGTAGTAATGGCCCGGTAATGAAACACGATACCTGTGAAGCATGACAAGAATATTTGGCAATGCTTTATAAACATGGCGGGCCGCCAGTCTTCACTTAAAAAATAATAAAGTAGTGCCATAAAAGTAAGAATTTGAAGTGAACAGAATTTAAAGTGGAGGTCAACTGACCTTAACTTTAAAAAATACTGTCAATTTGACATATTTCTGTTTTATGAATTGTCTTTTTCATTTTTTTCAGGTTTGCAAGCCATACCCTGAACATGGAGTTCCACGGTGTCGTAATTGTCCTCGATGCCCTCCATGACCTCGCATCGGTAAGCTCCCGAGTCTTTAGACCTCAGCTCCGTTATCTCCAGGCTAGCATCCGTGGGTACCAGTGGGTAGTTGACCATGGTCACTTTGTCCAAGTACTCTGGTTCGATGTGGACTTTGCCCTCTGATGCCACCAAGATGGTGCTGATGTTCTCTTTTGTGATGAAGGTCCACTTGATCCGATGGGAGAGCGGCGTCGCCGTCGGGGCGCCGGGTTCGCCGGCGCCGTTGTCCTGGAAGTAGCAGGGAATCACCACCTTCCCGCCCAGCAGGGGGCGCAGCGCCACCTCCAGGGGGATGCTGACACGAAGTTTGCCGTCCAAGTCTGCCAGGAACAACACGGCCATTTGCTTGTGAGTACTTTTTTATGATTTTTGGGTTCATTTCGTAGGGTTTCTTTTTCTGAACATTTTTTTCTGATATTTTGATAGCTGACATCTTTTTAGCTAAGCTAAGCTAAAGGATGTGCTGTATTCATACCGATATTAGTATGTTTTGGTGGTGTATTACTACCAAGGTACAGCATTAAAATTACATTATTGGTGTTAGGGAAGTACTAAAAGTTTATGTAGTGACAACCGCCGATTGCCTTAAACAAGATGGCTTATAAAATAAAAAAGCATACAATTATTGCTCAACTGGGAATTTTAAGGTTTTTTTTCATTAGTAGATATCCAATCCATTTGAAGTAAAAAAAAGTCTAAATAATTTGATTGAGCGTTTTGGGCGTTAACTATAATAGAATTTAGAGTAAAGTTGAGTCCTTGGGAACGTACCGTCATGGTGTTGAAATGATGTTGTAGCCCACGCAAGGGGCAACGATACACACAGCAGAAGCAAGAAAACCATCGTTATCTGAAAAAAATATTTGCAAAAAGGTCAATATTGTTCACCATAATTTTTTGTTCAGACAAGGAACGGGTCATTTTGCATACCCTCCATAATAATTAAATATATTTTATTCTTGTTTCTATTTAAAAAAATGTTTAACACATCAATCAGTGTTTTCAATATTAATTTAGCTATTCCACCTACAAAAATAACACAAAACTTGGACTCGGATCAGTTGAGTTCACTTAAATCGGACTACATGAAAGCATACATCCAAAATGTAAATGTTGCAGTAGCTTACAATAATAAATAATAAACCGCTGCTCTATAATCCCCTTCATTTTGCCTTAAATGACTCTAATTCATCTGGACAAAGCGCCAAGTGTTGAACTGAATATAAGTGTCTTTAGTCGCACCCAAAGGTGAGTACTTCAGGATACCCGCACGTTTGCTGGGCTTTTTCAAAATGGAAATATGACATCATTTGGAAGGCCTAAACAGCGGGGGCTTCTGTGTCGCCGTCGGGGCACAGCAAACGTCCACAGTGCCTCCAGACTAAGTCACATTTGCGCCGCCGCTTATTAGAAAAGTCATTCAACCTGTCGCCATATGGAATTTACATTATGAGTAGTACTGCAATTTGCATTTATTATTCAGCAATTTTGAGGAAAACTCTTCAAATGCGTACTAAAATATATTATGTATTTCATATATTCTTCTTTTTTTTCCAAATGGGTAACTCATTTGTTTTATCTTAGCCTCAGGGTGGGTCTACAGGGGTGCTGGAGCCTATTTTTCTATTGATTATATTAAGGTTTATAGGGGTTGTCGGCAATATTTTTTAAAAATATTTAAATATTACATTTTTATTGATGATATAAAAGAAGAAAATAATCATTTTAAAAAAATAGGCCTGTTTGTAGGCTTTAATGTTTATATTTTTGTTATTCTTAAATTCGTAGTGTTTACTACAGATTCCTATAGTGAAGAGATATGTAATGCCAGGTATTCCCCGAAGAGGGCGCTGTGCTTTAAGGGTCGCTTTCCAACTGGACTGACGCAGCATGGTGACTATTAATTGTGTCATACAGTGCGGAGGAAGAGTTGGACCAATATTTGTCTTTCTGTCTCAGCAAGCAAAATATGACACGTATATTTTGAGCCAGACGAATGCCGATGATGTCACTTTTCCTTTGACACCTTTGCACTATTTTGGTGTCGTTAAAGACAACCAATTCATTGGAAGTGTCACTTGGTGCAAGTAGTTTGCTGGGATAGGCTCCAGCACCCCTTGGGATGACAGGTGGTACGGAAAATAAATGAATCAATATCAATGGAGTTTGCATGTTTTCCCTGGGCTTCCGTGGGTTTTCTCTGGGTAATCCAATTTCCCCTCACAACCCCAAAACATGTATGCTAGGCTAATCGTTTTTTTATGTCTTCTTGTGCCCTGTGATTGGCCGGCGACCGATTTAAGGTGTTTCATGTCTGGTCCCAATAATTAGCTGGGGTAGGCTCTAGCACCCCCATACCCTTGTGAGGATAAGCAGTTCAGAAAATGAATAGATGAATAAATATCATACCTGTCAACTTATACATTTTATGTATTTTAGACATTTTTTTGATCATTTCAAATCGTGTACGCTGTATAACAACTGTTGGACGTGATTATTATTATTTTTTAAGTACATTTTTTTGTAAAACCGACTTCTCGGCTACTGTTAGCCAATAAAAACGTCATCGCCAACTGCTAATATTATCATGCTTTACGCATGAAATGCGCACAAACATCCCTTTCACCCATCTTTCTTCTCAGTATATAAATATAGCGCATTAGCAAGCAATGTACCCAGACATTGACATCAACAGAATCTTGAATTTAGTCCACTTTGGACAAAATTAGTTCATTCAACCCTGAAGGGATAAATAAAACTCTTCCCTGTGACATCTCCAATTCCAAAAAAGCGTCACCTTCAAAAAATCATCCGCCCAATTACAAAAGCCTTTCCTACTCGCAACTCATCAAAAATCATCGCGTCTAAATAGAACGTCTCTCCACAGTGGCTTCATTCATTTGAGAGGGGCTAAGGTGCCGCTCCCCTCATCGCTCGGTCACTGCGGTATGTTCCGTTCGCAGCCCAGGCGACGGGGCCATGAGGCCTTGGTTTGTTCGCGCTCTGGACAGGGGCAGGGCTTTTTTTTTTTTTTTTTTTGGTAGGGGGTGCTCACCCTGCCAAGGTAAACACAAGGGCCGGGCAAAAAAAAACCCTTCAGAGTCTCTCATTGGTAGAACAGAGTGGACATTGATGCGAACACACACAGTGGAGACGTGTGGCAACGTGCGTCTAATGCTAGGAAATATACACGAGTGTGTGTGTGTGTGTGTGTGTGGATACTGTAAGGCCTGTTTGAGAACACACACACTCTTGTACATGCCCCCCTACCCCCAAAAAAGGCCCACAGGTGGTTAAATGAGCCCGTAGGGTAAAGTATCGATAAGAAATATTTTGTTGAGGAGTGAAAATTGATTTTTCGGAGGATTTTTTTTTGTATTATTCGGTTTATATCAATGGTTGGTTTTGATGGGGAGGGATGTCCAATCTGTTTTAAGTTGGAGGGTTGGCAATGTTTAAGGAATATTAAGTATGTTTTTGAGGAGTGTTAGCATGTTGAATATTTTTTATATATTGGAATTTTGGGTTGATTTAGGGTCACTTTTTGTTGGATTTTAGGGGATTTCTATTGCTTAATGTTGTTTTCTTATTAAGTTTGGGGGCCTTATTATATTATTTTTAATTTATGTAATATTTAAATGATATCAAGTGTACTTTTAAGTTGAACATTTGAGCATCGTGATGAAATTTAGGCACATTTGCATGTGGCTCTTAATTTGAGGGCTTCTCAGGTCACTTGCTAATGATTTTTGAGTTTCTGGGTTACTTATTGTTGATTTTTGAATCTGTTCCTATTTTTTGATTACTCTAGATTCATTAATTATTTTGCATTTTTATGTATGGACAATCAAAAATGGTATTCCGTCCACATTTTTTCATCTGCCAATTGGAATTCACAATGGGAGAGCAAGAGCCTCATGTCGTCATGGTAACGGGACATCGCCACTAAAGGGAAAGGCGACAGGGAAAAAAAAAACATTGGCAAAGGTGGCTCCGCCCTGATCCAGAAATTGAGACAGGAAAAATTTGGAAAAGTCAGAAATTGATGGTGATAGAGATTTATTTATATTGCTCTTATAAAAGTATTTAAATGAGTTTAGTAGACGTCAAAGTGGATAGAAACACAAAATTAATATGAAATATTCAAATCCTCTTTCCCTATTAAAAGCTCATTAATCGGTTCATCCAACACAAATAAAGAAAATTAATTTAATTTTTTTTAATAAAAATTGTGTTGTCCTTCAACAGTTTATGGATTAAAAACTAACATGACTGAATGGGAACAATTAAAAAACATGTTCTTTTGCATCTACAAATGCCATTAATCAATTTTAAATCCCCCCCAAAATGGTTGGTTATTTCAAAAATATGGGTTGCCATTTGCGTTCAATTCAGCTGAAAGTGGAAACAAACTACTTTAAACTTATTTTTTAATGGAATATTCAGCACATATATTAACCAAAAACCCACATTTAGGGCAAGTTCTTTGCAAGAAAAAAATTCTAATTTAGAGTTGTCATAGTTAATATATAAACCACTTTTTTACTTTCCAATTTGTTGGACTTCAATACATTTTATCCCAAAAAGTACTGTAATCAACTCGAGTAATTCGATACCTATTTGTGTGTGTGTGTGCCCCGGTGCCCAAAAAGTAGCGTTTTGGCGAAATTCCCGGCCCGAGTACGTACCGTTGATGCTCCCGGTGGCTGGCCAGTGACTGCGGGGGCTTGTGGCTCCTGCCTGGGTTTAGAGAGCAGAAAGAAGCTTTATTCAAATGCAACAGCACATTTAGATGCTGGAAAAGAGGAGGGAGGAAGTTGGGTTGGGTCAGTTGAGGGAAGGGAAAGGAAGGGGGGTGGGCCATCCTGGGGTATGGGCAAATGATGGTCTCTTTCCTCCTTGAGGGCAAAGGTCAAGCTCAAAGCCCATTTAAAAACAGGTATGAAAGCGTAACTACTATATGGCCTGGGATAAATCGGTTAACATTTTTTTGATATTTGGTCTGTTTGGGGTCACTTTATGTTGATTTTTGGGTTACTTTTTGTTGATTTATAGAGGCAATTTTTAAATTTATTTTTTTCTAATTTTTGGACATTTTTTGCTAAATTTTGGACATTT
The DNA here is from genome assembly GCF_051989575.1 of Stigmatopora nigra. Classification (NCBI taxonomy): domain Eukaryota; kingdom Metazoa; phylum Chordata; class Actinopteri; order Syngnathiformes; family Syngnathidae; genus Stigmatopora; species Stigmatopora nigra. The sequence goes on along the minus strand of NC_135509.1, from coordinate 7,530,255 downwards.
TTTGCTACTTTTTGGACAATTTTTGCTAATTTTTTAACATTTTTTTGCTAATTTTTGGAAAAAAAATTTGCCAGTTTTTGGACAATTCCTACTTTGGGTAATCTCCCAATTAGCTTGTTAATGCTTACCTGCGGATTTTTTTGGGCCAAGTTCATGTCACCTCCTGTTGGTTATGAGCATATTCATGTCACTAATTATTGATTTTTTTGGCGGGCTTTTTCAGTCATTTTTTAATTGATTATGTGCTCCTTTCTGTTAATTTCAGGGCCTTTGTGGGTGTGTCCTGATCTTGGAAATGGTTCCTGTGAATTTTTGGCGCAATTCCAGGTCAGTAATAATTCATTTTTAATAAAATATATTTTCTAATAGAATATTTTCACTCCACTTGGACACATTTTTACTGCTAGCATCTCCCAGTTTAAATAGATTGGACATCTCACGTCTCCAACGGCAGCTAGGGAGTAAATGCTCAGAATTTTTACAACACAAATACATCATCTTTTTGAAATATTTAAAACAAACTAGGAAAAAAAACGGTTGAGTGTGTGATCACCTCCTACAGGCGCGCCAGTCCATGTTCTCAAACATTAAAAAACAACAAAAAAAAGGCGTGTCTGCCACTAAAGTCCGTTCCGGGGCGTCAATGCGAGCCCTGTGCGAGTGGCGCTCGTGACGTGGGCAAACGTAACCCAAAAGGTTCAAAGCAAAACATGTCAACAGACATTTTTAAACACTCATTTGCTGCTCATTTGCACACTTGCCGTTTGTACACTTTAAAAAATGCCTCGAAAACGGCTTTTTCTGGCTGTCGCTTCATTTTAAGAGCTGAACACTTTTTGGTTTTTGGCCATGTCAGGAAACTAGTACTGCTTAATAGGGTGCAACTATACATTTATCTGAATGTATAATTTTAAAATGTAATGATAAATAAATGAATGTGTCATTGGTTAGGCAAGGAAACAATCAAGTTGACCCAAATACAAAATATCGATATTTTATGCAGTTTTCACATTGAAATGTTATATTTTTTAGCAAAAAATTGGCTTTATAGTTTAATTTTTTTAATATATTTTTGTTATTTTTAGGTATTAAGTTTGAAACTCTGATGTGAGGCACATTGCAACTATGGTTGTAATTGTTTATTCATATTCACATTAGTTAAAGCGCTGTAAAAAATTAACTACTTTGACCTAGAATGTTGCCTTCAAGAAAATTGGAAATCAAAAATTTCAACTCTTTAATTGTCTCCAATGGAAAACAGAAAACTGAAGATGAAATCATTTTCCTTTCCCAGTAGTTAAATATCTTTTCTCCACTTTACATTTCATCCAGCTAAAATTAAACGGCTCTAACCATCCAAAAATCCTCCAATGTCCTACAAAGTAATTTCAATTATATTTGACATTACTATGTCAGTTACGTTTGGGCGCTGACTCACAATATCTCTACTCCCTTCCAAAGAAGTCATTTTCTCCGTGCCTCACTGCAAACAAACTCAGTCATGTTTTACGTTACTTTTTTTTATTTATTTTATTTTTTTACAATCTGCAAACATGACCAGCCACTGGCACGGCCACTCGGACGGAACAGAGTTTTTCTCAGAACGCAACACACTGCACGCGGATGTGCCTGCACATGCACGTGCTTCCACTTTATTACCTGTTCTAGCTGATACACCAAAAAATGGTTTTTACCGTATTTTCACCACTATAAGGCGCACTTAAAAGTCTTAAATTTTCTCTAAAATAGACAGTGCGCCGTATAGTTCAGTGCGCCTTATATATGGAAAAACAGAAAAGCAAAAATGAAAAACCACCACTGTCGGATATTAAAAAAACACAAACGCCTGAACTGAAACAATACTGTTAAATATGCAGATGCCATCTTAGTTTACAACATCTTCCATCATATAGCTCCTCCCCCACTGCAAGATTTTATACAAAAAAACATCAACAATGGCTGGCTCTAGAGGTGACTGTGTAGTGAGTGCTTCATACCAGGAAGTCTATAGCAATTGATGTATTTTCACGACTATAAGGCGCACTTAAAAGTCTTACATTTTCTCCAAAATAGACAGTGCGCCTTATAATACAGTGAGCCTTATATATGGAAAAATGTCATTCATTGAGGGTGCGCCTTATAATGCGGTGCGCCTTATAGTCGTGAAAATACGGTACATTGCTGCATTTTGTCACTTTTTCGCCTATCTTGTTCAAAAAGTCCCAATTTTGACCTCTGAACATTTTAATTCATACATTTTTGAGCCATTGGCTGCCCAAAATGTCCAAAATATGTTGAAAAAAAGGACAAATAAGATTCCCCTCATTCATATATATATACGTATATGTACACTGTAAAAATAAAACATCAGATATGACACATTTGCAAGTGTGGGAATGGAAATACACACAACATATATTTGCACATACAGATTTAGACTTGAATATACAAACAGTGTTTGTTGTATAGCTTTTAACACCAAGCCCAGCTCAGAATAAACGTGCAAACCAACAAATTACTTTGTAAATATTCAACACTATAGCAAATTCATGAGAAAATATGCATCCTGCCATGAAAATTTTGTGGGTTAACATGAATGAATATTCGTACAATTACTATTCTTACAATTCTAACATTTTTTCATCTATCGATACGCAAAAAGTAGTTGATATCAATAAATGATACAAAAGTAAACAAGTGATCTTAACTATCTGCTTATACAGCATCCACGAAGTACTAGTACATGAACTGAATCTGCTAGCATAGCGCTTAGCCTCTAGCCTCGTGCTAATCGCTAATTAGCATGACATTTACATAAGTATAACCCCTATGATAATATTCAATACTTCCAGAACTTCTATTGGTTTCTTATGAATTCTTAAACAAGACATTGTTCAATAAAATATTAAATGACTAGCCCACAATTTAGCATTGTGGCTAATCTATAACCTGCCTTCCTTAAATCAACATAAATATTGACACACTTCAACACAAACGTAAATTAGCCTTTCAAAATAGTACTTAATTATTATTTTACAGGATATTAGCATAATAATTCATACCAAAACTTCCTTATTCTCGAAGCTCTGAGTCTCAATGTGGCCATGTTATTTACCGTTACCACCAGAGGGCAGTATATTCTCCCAAAACACAACACTTTCAAAATGCCATATTAATTAAACAACAATATCAATATTACATTACGTGCCTTCCTGGACTGAAATCTTGAAAAATCAATTTCTCACAGAATCGTCACGTTATTTCTTCGTACTCCTAGCGACATTCTTTTAGCGCCCGATAGCGGACCGAAGGGAATTGTGCAATACTACTAATTATACACTAAAATATCCGTTTCATTAGTGTTTGCGTCAGGTTATTCTTGGTTATCCTGCGTCTGACACTTATCATCATAAGAGCTTCTTTCACGTAGTGCTAGCTTAGCATCTTTTGACGTGTGTATATTGACACAGTCTCTTGCAGTCCGTCAAGCGGGAGGGCCGCAACCTTCGCTTCGCTAGACGTGAATGCTTGCTTTATTTATTTTTTTGCGGGGAGATGCATCTCTCTCCGCCCTAAATTTAAATGTACGGGACATATATGTGTGGATGTGTGAGACATGTTGACAGCAATGTGACCGAATTTTAATAAAGGGGGTCCTCATTTCACCCTTGCAAAATGTCTGGGTCGACGGAAGGAATGTTTTAGTGCTTTGTGATGAATTGCGCAATAAATGGCGTTTTGGTACAGTTATTAGACCAGAAAAGGCAGTTTTTTTGTAGAAATTGCAGGTTTTTTTCTCTAATTTAGTAGAATTTGTCGCTGACTTCATTTTAAACTCAAGATTTAGTCAGATTGATTGATTTAGACTGGGAGATAGTTTCTTATTATGGATTTTTATATCATTACTTTTTCCCCAAAAAATCAAGAAAAATTTAAGTATCGGTTACTAATACGATATTTAATTAGATTTATTATTAACAAATTATAATCGGATATTATCATTTTAATCTCTCTAGATTTATTATTATTATTCGCTAGAGCAGCTTGAAAAAGTACACCCTAATTGTTTGTTGTTATTAAAAAATGTTATTTAAAAAATTAAAATGTAAGCGATTATTTGCTGTTGATTTTATTTACTTTTTAAATTTAAGATGTCTTAAAACTTCATTGTTTTGATTTTTTTAATCGAAATACAAAAAGGGAAAAGGAAAAATAACATATTTTCTATTAAGAGGCTAAGAAAACAGGATTTTTGACCATTTTTACGTTAAATAGAATCCAATTAATTTGATAACATATCAATTGATAACCGATGGATCTAACTAAGGTTTATTCCATGACAAAGTCCTCATATTAAATTGAAGTTTCACTTCAAATGATAAAGCTTTGTCCTTAATTCTTTGACTAATTTCTTTCCAGTGGAGTTTCCTCCTCTCAGAAAGACGACAAAGACTTATTTATCTAAAAGCGCTAGCAAACACTGCGGCCTTCATTGGGATTTTCTTTCAGTTTTTTAAACATGTTACATAACATTTCATAATTTTTTTTCACCCCCTCCAAAGTTTGAATGCGGTAGAATGTGAAGGGGAAGCATATAAAATTTACGTTACTTGCTCGGAACACTCACTTCCTTATTCTGCCGCACAGATTGGCTTCTCATGCCCCGTTGCATGATGGGATACGTGGCTATCCTGCACTTTTTTGGACCGTGTGCCAGGCTTGTATTGGCCCAACTGGTGAGTCTTGCTGGCGTGTGTTTATGTCACTCAAAAATGTGGAATTATGGATGTCAATGCAAGGGCTTGTGATAATATTCATTTAATTTCTTTGCGGCCATTGTCGGCAATGAACGTCAAATTCATTTGAATTATCGGTCCAAAAGAATTGGACGTCTTATGCTGTCAATGGCAACAAATTAATGAATTACCATTTCATGCATGAATTATGTAATATTTATATGGGACTGTGTATTCAAACATGTGGACTGGTCTTGAGTTAAGTTGTGCTAACCCATAATAGTAATAAATATACTATAGTGATAGATAATACAATATAATTCTAAATGCTATACATATTTAATGAGATACATTTATACTTATGTTGGAGCATGCAGTAATCTAGTTTAAACATATATATTTTTGTTTAAATGTCACTTATGATGCTTTATTAGTTTAAAAATTGAGTTAAGCAGTGCCAACCCATAATAGTAATATATATATAAAATATAGCAATAGATAATACAATAGAATAATTAATGCTATACATATTTAATAAGATACATTTAAAATTTATGTTGGAGTATGCAGTAATCTAATTAAAAAACATATATATTTTGTTTAAATGTCACTTATGATGCTTTATTAGTTTAAAAATTATCTCTAACATGGCCCACGTTCCTTATGTTACCCACACCATGCTTTGACGAATGTGTTGTGCAATATCTCGCCGCTAGAGGGCAGCACCGTCGCGGGACCTTCCCCCTCTTCCCCCCGGCGGCGTGCACCGAGTATTGGGGAAGAGCGGCGGAAAGCGGTAGGGGCGGTGAAGGTGCTGGACTGGACCCCTGAGAAGGAGTCGGGTAAAGGGGTTTGATGTCTCCCCGTCAGTCTGGCTGTGCTTGGCGGCGGTTAGCCGTTCGTTGACCGGACGTGAACTTCTCCCCAGCTTCCCCTCGGGTCCACTTGACTCAGGGAGGGGGGCTATAACGAGGAAGTGGAGGCAGCTGGGGACACTTGATGACCTGTTGGGGGGTGAGTGCAAATCAACGCAACTTTTGTTTGTCGACTTGGCTACGAATGGAATTACTGATGTTTAGTGCTGTTTTTTATGATAGCGACGTATGTTGAAGAGGTCTATAAAAGTGGGGGTTGAATTTTAAAACACGCTGACTCGGTTAAGTTGGAGTCAGGAAGTTTTGTTGTGGCGCAGGCGTTCAGTTCCCACGCTCATTCATTTGTAACATCACATAGCAACACGAGGTTAATGTCATCTAGTTTAGCTTAAGCTAGCTTTAGGTTTTTTAAATAGATCTATACTTTTTATATGGTCATTCACTGTCACTCATCAGTAAATCTTCAAGTGGATTAGACTTCCACTGGTATTAGACGCATGATATTCAATAGTTGGTATTGACGGACGTCCAATTCATTTCAAGTGGGAGGGATGGCAGCCAGAGAAGGATTGTGCATCGTTCAAATTAATTCTTATGCATACAATTACATACAAAGGATAGTGATATAACTACAACTAAAGTGTAAGATTGTCAAAAGTATCATAAAGTATACACGTTTTGATCTTGATTTAAAAAAAAATCTGAATATGATATTTGATTGCTAGTGTTACTGTATTTACTCGCATTTAAGCCACTCCCACATATAATCAGTACCCTTAAAATTGCCTTAAAATTGTTGAATTTTACAATTTGTTGCGTATAAGCTCCCCCTGATTCACAATTTTAACTTCCATATTTATGGTTTTAATCGGGAGTACAATGGTGTTACTTTGAAGGGAAAATCTTAAGAAAAATCATCATGTCATATTTCTGAGATACTGTATGAATCAAAAGCACATTATTAGGGCCATATTAATTCATCCAGTAATTGTTGTTTTCTTGCTGCAAAACAGAAAATAACCAACAAATAGTATATCTTACTTTGCCGACATAAGTTTATTTATTATTTCTGAGGAAAGCTAGTTATAAATGCCATTGATAATGTATTGACAAATCATTAAGGTTCTTATTATCTTTATTATATGTTAATTTACGAACTAGGCGAATATTGCAAGATATACGGGGCTTGTTTCACTCATCTAATCGAGAATGTCATAAATTATATTCATTTGGCAGGCTGTCTCAAAGGTTAAAGACGCAAACGTACAGGTTTAATCAGTCCCTTTTACACAGCCTGTAAAAACTGCCATTTTTCTGCTGATACTTTGTCTTGTTGGAAGATATTTCTACTTTGTGCCAAACTGTCATTCTCTGCATGGTATTTCTTTGGATGGTGAACTGCTGTTTTGATGTGTGATATCAGTTTTCTGGATTCTGTGTGAAAGGTAACGTTTTTTTCCCTGTAATCCCTAAAGGTTTCCACTCTCTAGTAATTCAACAGTTACTCTAACTGGCTTTTTTTTGTCTTAAGTTTTAGTTAGCATGTTATTTAGCATGTTGCTCGCCAACTGATATTACAATTATAATGCAATTGGGTAAAAAATGACTATGTTTGCCATTTTGGTTTGTACTGCTTTAACTTATTGTTAGATTCACTTTAACACTATGACAAGTATTTGTTTGGGTTTGGATTGTTTACAGGAAGGTTTCACAAGTCGGGTCCAGTTTTACGAGTTAAGTGTTTTCATTAGCGGTGGCTTTATGCTTCATTGTTGGTCAAGAATACATTCCGTTTTGCGAAACGCGCCGTAAAAAGCGTTATATATGCGTGAAAACTATTAAAGTAAGACCTGACAAAAATATGATGGTGACACTTGGGAACATTTGTCGTCATCTCGCTTATTTAAGTCTTGTTGGAACAGGAAGTTCAATGCTATTTGCAGCCAAAAGTAGCACCAAAATATACCATAGAAAACTATTTGTAAGGTCTGCAAAATTTGTGATAGTTGGCAAAGAGCACAAATATAATATATTTTATGATATATATAATATATAATAAAAGTGGCGCCTCATAGCATGTATTTCTGTACACTTGTATCTCTGCTCAAGTCCGCCAAAGGCCCTCCTTTGAGTTTTTCTGCCACTTGTCACCACCTCCAGGCTAAGTCGGGATAACGTATCTTTTAGTTAGCGTAGTCCGTCTGTATACATTTCGCCTCCGACCCCAGCTGGGCCTTGGCGCGTCCCCCCGCAGGTCCAATCTCGACGTTATTTATAGGCGGCAAGGTCAGCTGGAGATTATTTGAGATATGTCATTGGAGGAATGGCACAACACAAGCAGACCGCCTCCAAGGTTGAACTGTTCACAAGTGCGTTTGCTTGTGCAATCGGACAAGAAAGGTGGAATTTACTAGGTGCCATTGACGGTGGTTGACGTTTAATCTATTTAAAGTGAAAGCGCTCGCGGTGAAGTGTGTTTTTGCTATCTTAATTTATTCTTACAACTGAAAGAAACGAACTCTGGAGTAGTTTGGAAATGAATGTGCTGAGTCATGGCGTTAATCCGTGTTCACAACAGTCAGATCAAAGGCAGATTAAAAGTCGCATACTGCAAATTCTACTTCCACGCCTTGTCAAGTCTTCTAATCTATTGGAGTTGCACCTTCAGACACATTTTTCCCACTTAATCCGCGAATAATTAAAGGCGAATGGCTAAAGATGTACATGAAAAGACAAACCCCTTGCTATTTGGAATAGGTAAAAGTGGTTGTGAAATTCAAAGAAATACTTTTCATTCCTTTTTTTAACCAAATTTCTACAGTGCCATTTATTGTTCAAACTTCTCTTTTTGTTTTGATTTTCTGTATCGAGCCATTAATGTGAAGAAAATTCAATAAAAAAATACATACCAAAAAAAAAAAAAAACAAGAGTCACAAATGAAGTCTTAAGGACATTTTCAGTAAATTATCATTAAAAAACACAGCATGATTGTCCACTACTCACAAAAAGTTTGGGATCTTGGATTAAAATTTTAAGATGAACCAAAATGAAAAAAAAAATTGGTATGTATTTTTTTATTGAATTTTCTTCACATTAATGGCTCGATACAGAAAAATGACCCATATATAATATATATATTTTTCAGTGGGTGTTTAAGTAAATATTTGTTGTGCGGAACATGTCATTCTGCGAACTAGTTTCTTAATGCACCAATAGAACTTTTCTTCTTGTATAACAGAGGTTTCTTTTCATACATTGACGGATGTGGCAATGTGACTGGCTACCTTGCAAAGTTGATGTTGCTTAACTGTGTGGTGTCATGCTTTCTGCCTTTGTGTCACCAGAGGGAAGGAACAATAGAGTGCAGCGGCCCAATCTAAAGTTGAACCGGAGCGGACCTACGACATGTTTTCCCTCAGGCTCGGAATTTCGCCATCCTGACATGGATAGATCACCTCTTTTGTAGAGCCTCGACCCAGAGTTTCTTCACCTTTACCTCTCCATTGAGGCAGACGCCAGTGCAACTCGTAAAATTTGACAAGTTATCCTAGAACTGGACATGTTACTACACACGTAATGTCCGAACCCTTTGACGAAGAGCAATTGGATGGCGGCGACGGTCTGAGGCGGGACAGCAAAGACGTCGCCGCCTTGGTTTCTGAAGATGACGAGCCCGACTTCCAGCCAATGGAAGCGGACGTGAAGATGGACATGTTTCCGGAAGAGGACATGGAAGACGATGACGACGAGTCGGTGAGTTCTTGTTAAATGTTTTGTTGTTGAGACGATTTTTGTGAGCTATTTCTTGCTTTCAGCCGTCCGAGCGACAGATTGTGGTAGGAATTTGCTGCATGATGAAGAAGTCCAAGTCCAAACCCATGACACAGATTCTGGAGCGCCTCTGCAAGTTTGACTACATCGAGGTGGTCATTTTTCCCGAGGATGTTATTTTGGAGGAGCCTGTAGAAAAATGGCCACTGTGTGACTGCCTCATCTCTTTCCACTCGAAAGGTACGGTTATATGCTAAGAAACGTATATTATATCTGAGATTATATTCACTCCAGGAAAATGCTTTAAATGCTATTTAATTGCAAAAAAGGCAAATTGTTAATAGATATGTTGAAAAATGCAGGTTTCCCACTGGACAAAGCGGTGGAATATGCCAAGCTCAGGAATCCACTGCTCATCAATGACCTCAACATGCAGTATTTTATCCAGGACAGGTACAGTATATATATAAACACAGTAATGCTATTTCATAGATTAGAAGTATCAAACTCATATTTGTTTCAGGTTATTTACTTATATGGAGTATACACGACAAATTACATTTACACATAAGTAATGACGGATTGTAATCATAATGTTTGGGCAAAAGTGGCTGCCAGGGACACTAAGAAGTAATTATTGTTTGGTTGGTACATCAGGAGGGAAGTGTACAGGATCCTTCAACAAGAGGGGATCGAACTACCTCGATACGCCGTGCTCAACCGGGACCCCGACAACCCTGAAGGTAAAGGCAAGGGGAAAATGCATTAGGCGGGCGAGAAAGATTCATTTAAATATGATTTGATGTCTCATTATTGCAGGTTTTTACACACTAATTTAATTTTTGAATTTTGTCAAATAGTATTCAGAAATATTTAAGACACATTCAGATCCATAACCATTAAAATTGTACAATAAAAAATATTTTTGTCATGTTTGCCTCTGCATAGTTGAAACCGATGATGTAATCAATGGGGAGGATTCTGGCAGACAGAAATACTGTTTGTGGCTCAGTCAATTCTAATCTATCAAATTCAGTAAAGTACCCCCAGAGGTGACAATTGGACTTTAAAGCACTTCTGTTACTTTGTTTCAGAATGCAACCTTGTGGAGGGGGAGGACCACGTGGAAGTCAACGGCGAGGTGTTCCCGAAACCTTTTGTGGAGAAGCCAGTCTGCGCCGAGGACCACAATGTCTACATCTACTACCCGACGTCAGCGGGTGGCGGCAGTCAGAGACTCTTTAGAAAAGTAAAATAAATGACATAGCCGCTATGGTGTCTATTCCTACATACCACTTGCGATTGACTCAAGTGCGACACTTTGCCATTTTTCAGATCGGGAGTCGTAGCAGCGTTTACTCCCCAGAAACCAGCGTTAGGAAGACTGGCTCTTATATATACGAAGAGTTTATGCCTACAGATGGTACTGACGTGAAGGTAAATGCTTGTTCTTGTTGTACGAGCCGCGAATGTTGTATTGTCTGCAGAAATTTAGTTTTTGGGAATTTTTGTCTCAGGTGTACACGGTGGGTCCGGACTACGCCCACGCAGAAGCCCGCAAATCTCCAGCGTTAGATGGGAAAGTGGAGAGAGACAGCGAGGGGAAGGAGATTCGGTATCCTGTTATGTTGACGGCTATGGAGAAGCTGGTGGCGCGAAAAGTCTGCTTAGCATTCCAGGTAAGCACATTTAAACTAAATGCATTTGGATGGGTTTCATGATACTTCCCATCAGAAATGGGTATGGAAAATGTCTTTAATTAATCTTTTATTTAAAATAATAAGAATGAAACCTAAAATGATCAGTTAGAGCAGAGGTCGGGAACCTTTTTGATGAAAAGAGACATAAACAATTGATATTTTCAAACATTATTCCTTGAGAGCCATACTCCGAATTTAAAAGTGAAAATACATGAAAATGTGAGCATTTATTATTCATTTCACCACTTTGAAAGTAAAAAAAAGTCTGAATTCTTTTGAGAACATTATTTCACTGTTGCTAATCAATGCAAAAGAGTCTAATGAAGAAAAATTATGATTTAAAAAGGCGGAGAGCCATATATATCCATCAAAAGAGCCACATATGGCTCCCGAGCCATAGGTTACCCTACCGCTAAGTTAGAAAGTATTTAAAAAAAAATAATAATTATTTGTGGCATCAAAACCTGATCAAAATTGACGGTCACTCTTGGGCAGATTCATTTGCATTTCTTTTGTGCAGAACATTGTATTAAACTAAAATATTAAAAGTAAATATCATTATCCACATACAGGGTGAGCTTGATAAACCATATTGTGTCCATTTTGGCAGCAAACCGTGTGCGGCTTCGACCTCCTCCGAGCCAACGGCCACTCGTTTGTCTGTGACGTCAACGGTTTCAGCTTTGTCAAGAACTCCATGAAGTACTACGACGACTGCGCCAAAGTTTTAGGGTAGGTCTTACAACTCCCAAGTGGGAATCGTCAAAATGTCAAACACAATGAATTAGTCTCTCTGACAGCATGTATTGTCAAAGATACACCTATTTTTTTTTTTCCTCCCCCTACGGCAGAGTCATAACTCTTCCGCGATGGCTTTGCAGTTTAGCGGCCTTTTGATTTATCACAGCCACACTTCAAGTACACTCGGAAACGTGACCACAACATTCACGATAGTTGTAATTGAAAACCGCCACATGTTAAAGGCCATTTTTACACGCTTAGAATTCATTCCTTGGCAGCCAAGTGTGCAAATGAAATGAGCTTTAAAGTCACACTATTATGAGTTTTTATACAGTAATTAAATGATAGAATTTTGTCAGAGTATTAGAAAATGTTTTGCACTTTAGTTTAAGTCAGGTGTGGGCAAACTATGGCCCGCGGGCCACATCTGGCCCACGAGGCGTTTTAATCCGGCCCGCTGACATTGTCCAATTTTTAAAAAATTATTTTATTTTTTTTATCCCCAAGATGGCGCCGTCATGCGGAATCCAGTGGCAGTAGCTGTGTCCACTCTTATTTGTTTTTCGTGTTTTACAGCCCCTCTATATTTTTTTTAATTACATTTGAATATTTCTTAATACATTTCTTTTTTACTTTACTTTGTACTATATACTTTTTACTTTAATGATGATTGATGAGTATGTTAATACTTTAGTCCTTTTTTTTGTTTATATTTCATATGTACTGTTAACGGATGCACTTTTTTATCTGTATCGTATCTTGTGCTGACCCCGCCCATCTGTCAAATTTTTAAAGTTCCCCGGGCCCAAAAGTTTGCCCACCCCTGGTTTAAAGTGTCTGACAAATCAACTTCTCTCATCAGTTGTTTTCTCTATTGCTTCCGAAGGAACATGGTCATGAGAGAGTTAGCCCCCCAATTCCACATTCCTTGGTCTATCCCGATGGAGGCTGAAGATATCCCCATTGTGCCCACCACCTCAGGAACCATGTAAGTCTAATCTAGAAACAGTAAGACTCCAAATATATTTGGATATGATCCTTTAGTCATTGTACATTTTCAAATGTAATTCATTTTTTTGATGTGCTTATTCTGAACAGATAAAATGTGATTTTGACATGTTATGGTTAAAAAAACAAAGCTTCTCTGATGTCAAATTGCAGAAGTAATTACTGTAATCACAATTCATTTTCTTCATGACGCAGGATGGAGCTGCGATGTGTTATCGCCATTATTCGCCATGGCGACCGCACACCAAAGCAGAAAATGAAAATGGAGGTTCGACATCCTCTGTACGTATTTTAAGGAAATTATGTCCTTTTGTTAAGATAACACAAGAATGAATAAAGCTTGATGTGTTTTTAATAGGAAATTTAAGAGGTTATTACATTTTGGAGTCAAAGGTCAAAGAGGTCAAACATGTTTTAGCATTCTAGATAAATCAAGAAGGAATAAAGGGATGACTATAAAAGTTGGAAAATATGTTTTTAATGTGAAATGAAAGAGGTAATTTACTTTTTGGGATAATCAGGTAAAGGTCACAGAGAGAAAATGAATTTATCATGATTATTTGGTAATGGATTTGCCTATTTAACTCTTAACAAATGCTCTAACTTTTATGTTTAATTTAATTTTAATTTATGTTATTTTCTTACAGATTCTTTGAATTGTTTGAAAAATGCGGAGGCTACAAGTCAGGAAAGCTAAAGCTGAAAAAACCCAAACAACTTCAGGTGAGTGTTCAAATATAGTTGAACTAGCGAACACCAACGCATAAATGAACACTGAGTGTTTATTGACATTCTTAGTTGAAGTTTTTACATAAAACAAAGAGAATTGCACGTCGTGTTTGTAATGAAAACAAATAACTTGTAAAGGTCTCCTAGCTTCATGCTATTTTTGTTTTGAAAAAGTGCTTCTGGGGGTGTTAAAATTGGTATGTTTATTATATCCGTCAACACACCTTAAATGTTGGTATATTTTTGCTTTTGGGTCAAGTAGGGGTAGTACCCCAAGATATATGTATATATATTTATATTTTTTTTTCATGAATTAACTCCTTGTTAACATAAATAAACGGTAATACTACATAAAAAAAATTGTATTTTTCAAGAGCGAAGTACAAAATTGCAGAAAAAATACATTTATGATGGATTAATTGAGCATTTGTTCTATTTTCCTCATCTTCCAGGAAGTTCTGGACATCGCTCGCTTGCTGCTACTCGAACTTGGTCAACACAACGACTGTGAGATTGAGGAGAAGAAGTCCAAACTGGAGCAACTCAAGACCGTCCTGGAAATGTGAGTTCCAAAAGCACACATACAAATATTTCAGCTTCGTCTCCCCCGCTTTCCACTCATCCTCAAGTCATTGTGTCACCCAGACGTGTCCTTCTTTCTCCATTTTTAATCTTGAATTCCCTCATCATGCCTCTAACGTTCATCTTCTCTTTCCCTCCTCTGCTTCTTTCTCCTTTCTAAAAGGGAATCCAGCTTGATTGACACTCAGTATGCACCCTCTGCCTTTATTATATAGTTTTAAATGTTTTTTTTCCGAAAGGATGCTTATTTACTTCCCTCCTTTACATCTTAAGCAAAATATTCGGAACCCGCATGAGCCTGTTGATGTTCACTTCAGTTTAAACTTGAACATCATTTAGCATACTTAGTCCTGTTCCAATATTTTGGGCAGCATTTCACGTGAAGTAAATACTCAAGTTTGATGCTTAGCTATTAACAGGACACACATGAAAACTGAAAAAATGTGTGCGGTGCTGCTGTGTTAAATTTGAAGTCTAAATCAGCCTATATTCATCTTTCATTTGACTCTTGTCTATAACAAAGCTATCTCCATTTTAATTATAAATCTCACAAGGATCAAAGTTACTAGACCAGGGGTGGGCAAACTTTTGGGTCCGGGGGCCATATTGACTTTAAAAATTTGACAGATGGGCCGGGTCAGCACAAGATAGGATACATAAAAAAAAGTGCATCCGTTAACAGTACATATGAAACCTAAACAGGAAAACAGGACTCAAGTATTAAAATACTCATCACTCATCATTAAAGTAAAAAGTACTAAGTAAATTAAATTCTAAAATCTAGATTCTAAAAGGTTTTTATTGCATTTTGTGCAAAGGTTGGGCGATACAATTTTGCACGATTTTATACCCCATTGACCATCACTGACTTTTTCAGATAAATGTACTTCTAAGATTAGTTTTCACAATATCCTTTTCCCTTTTGAGTAGATTTTTGAAGAAGCACTTTCAAACTCTGATGTGGCACATTAAAACGTGTCATTTTCGGAATTTATCATGACTTTGGTCTACTATTTCCAACATAATCCCCATATCTTTTGAGTGATTTTTGTTTCACACAACAAAAGGCGTCATTACTCCTACTCGACATGTGGCATTAGCAGCCCCGTATTTCATTGGCCGCCTGCCTGCCGCAGGCTTTTGTTTTAAGCTCGCCGTCCGTCATCATGTGACTGCTGGGGCAGCTGCCTACTCCATAACGGAGAACTCAGGACTCATTAGGCCCCATTTTAACTGTCAGATTGTCAACATCAAACGACACAACAGCGCTGGTGCACTACTGTAGGCGACTGTATTGCTCGGTGTGTCTTCTGTTCAATCAGATTTAGCATTACGACTAATTGTATTTCTGTGTGTGTCTGTTTTTCTGCCTCACGTGCATTTGACACTGTTTTGCTCGTTCTCCCTTTCTCTGCTTGTTTGTGTGTGTTTATATTCGTGTTTTTGTGTGTATGTGTGTGTGTATGTTCATGTTCATTTGTGTTTCTTCCCACTAGGTATGGTCACTTCTCAGGAATCAACAGAAAAGTCCAGTTGACGTACTTGCGTAATGGACAACCAAAAGCTTCTAGTGAAGAAGAAGGTAATGTGATATTTGTATTTTTGCAATTGTGTACATAATATATTACATAGAATAGTATAAAAATAAAATAAGTACTACTAAATAACAGACTATCAATTGATAACCTACATTTTGACATCCAACAATGTGGATGTGGAGTTATAAATATTATATTTTTTTAAAAAAATAAAAAATAGTTACTTGCCTTGGTTAGCTATTTTGTTTTTTAAGGGGAGGGGTTACAAAAATTAAATAAGTTTATTTTAGTTGATTTTATATTCATATTAACCCATTTGTATTAAATTTAAAGTTGGGTTTTCTGATGAGTACTGCATTTTTTATAAAATACTACATCAATTTTATTACGGAAAAAAAATCAAGTTAAGAGTGCGTGATTATTATTTGTAGACCACACAGAATCATCTCCCTGGCCTCATCTGGCCCCCCGACCTTAGCTTTGACACCTGTGCTTTAAAAAGTACAGCGGATCATATGCAAATCCAACTTAAAGAGAACTATACAAATTTCCCAATGCTTCTGGTTGAGAGACTCCAGATGGACACTCAATATATAAACAGAGGCTCTTTTATGAGGTTTTTGCTGACTATTTCTGTCTTACGCACCAAGAACTCAGCTTACTGCTATTTGCAAATACACAGGTGAACACATCACACACTGTATGTCGGCAAATATTGACACAAGTGTAAATTAGAATCTCCCAGAAATGGAATCTCCAAAACGTGTCAATGCTGTTTGTTGTTCAGATTCCAAGAGGGAGGGTCCGTCTCTCCTGCTGGTCCTTAAGTGGGGCGGCGAGCTGACGCCGGCTGGCCGGGTTCAAGCCGAGGAACTGGGCAGAGCCTTTCGATGCATGTACCCTGGAGGCCAAGGTACGTGATAACCACGATGTGCCAAAATATCGTTTTGTACGGTGTCAGATAGATGAACTGCCTGCAAGAACACACAACAAGTCAATTTTATTTGACTTTTCAAGCTTATCAAGCTAAAAAAACAACATAAAAACAGCTATCCAACAATTTCTACTAATCTGTTGCAACAAGTTCACTGTCAAAACCTCAAGCACAATTGCCTCTTCCTTTTCCCCCATCATTAACTTCTTCATAGACACTGTATTGTAAATCCATGCATGAAAGGGAAGGAAAAAAGAAACCCAACAAGCTCAGGACACAAAGTGACTACTTCTTTACACTTTCTTCTATCACAAAGTGACTCTGCTCTTTTCTTCCTTCTCACCACCGGTCTTTGCTTGGTGTAAAATCCACTAGCCGGTGGCAACCGGGCCCTTGCCTGTGACTCCCCTATTGATTTTGGTAAGAGACGGTTGACCTAAATTGCGCCGTCTTCTAATTGATTTCTTGACGTGATCTGAATACGTTTCACTAATCCGTCCACTCACAGATTGCTGTGGATGAGTGCGCTTGCCGTATTTACTCGCATGTAAGTTGCACCGTGAAAATTGCCTTGAGATTTGACGATTTCTCGCGTATAAGCCGCCCCCAATTCCCAATTTTCACATCCATATTAATAGTTTTAATAGGGAGTACAAATGTGCTACTTTGAAGGGAAAATCTTGAGAAAAAATCATCATATGTTGTATTTCTGAGATACTGTATGCATCAAAAGCACATTATTAGGGTCAATATCATAAGGAATATAATAATCTGTTCTTTCGATGGTTCATATTACATCACTGTCGAATAAGGGGAAAAAAATAGATCAATGGTGAGTCCTACACCCAAAAAAAACAATCTAAAACAACTCTTAAACCTAAAGCAACAATCTTATGAATTTTATTTTATGTTATGAGTGGAAAAGCTAATGCATGAAGCAGTAGAGAGATAGCATCTCCAGTATTAGCATCATGCTAGCATCTTGTACTGCCTGACTCATTGTAAAAATCAATTTGGGGGTTTATATTCATTCACTTTCATTTCATTGTAATGATGTTCCAGAAGAGGGGGGTCCAAATTAGTTTGGTTTGAGGGCCACTTTCATCAAAATCAAAATTAGAAAGCTTCCACTTGGACTTGTTAAAAAGGGTTGGAATTGGGTTTTCATTTTTTTGATTATCTTATTAAATGACCATTCATTCAATCCATTTGACTGAGGAATGGCAGTCATGGTAGTTGAAATGGATTTGAGGTTGAAGTTAAGACCACAAGCAACAAAATTAAGGATATTTTACTACTATATTGTACAGTTGGAAATAATTTTCAGCACTGTTGACAGGATTAACCCCGTCTAGTGTTATATCTAAGAAATGTATAAGTCTCTTTTGTAATAATATTTGTTTCGGGCCTATAAAAACTAGGAAGAAGCCCACGGGCCATAGTCTGGACACCCCCTGCTATAAAGCACACCATTTCTCTGTTCCTACAAACAGGCCTAAAGCAAATATCCTGTTAAATTCTAACTTTAGAAAAGTCTTAAGACATGAAATGAAAGTGATGCTGCCTTGGGCGCTGTGTCCTTTTATCTGTGTGACGGGTGCAAGGAACCAGAACAAGTCGGTTCTCATCTCTCAACATGTTTGAAATCTGGCCTATGTCCTCGCAGGCGACTACGCCGGCTTCCCCGGATGTGGCCTTCTGCGCCTGCACAGCACATACCGCCACGACCTCAAGATCTACGCCTCGGACGAAGGCCGGGTGCAGATGACGGCCGCCGCCTTTGCCAAGGTGGCGCGACACCAACTCGTCGGCACGCGAGGGAACGTGATAATGCCGATTCTCACACGATTTTTTTCTGAAGGGCCTTCTGGCTCTGGAAGGAGAGCTCACTCCCATTCTGGTGCAAATGGTGAAGAGCGCCAACATGAACGGGCTGCTGGATAGTGACAGCGATTCGTTGACCGACTGCCAGCAAAAAGTCAAAGCGCGGTTACACGAGATCATGCAGAAGAACCAGGAGTTCTCACAAGAGGATTATCAGAAGGTATCTGGGAATCTGTTAGCTTATCATTCTTCTACTTGAAGCTAATCCTTTTTATTTTTGTTCACTTTGGATGACAGCTAGCGCCGACAAACAGCCCCTCGCTTGTCAACTCCATGAAAATGATCCAAAATCCAGTGAAGACCTGCGACAAAGTGTACGCTCTCATCCAGAAACTGAATTCACAAATTAGGAAACAACTTGAGGATCCCAAGTCTTCAGGTAGCTTTTTTAGCTAGCACTGACATCTATAGCCTTATGTAGTCATTATGAAATAATAATAATAATAATCAGACATAGGCTTTGTCATCATCATTGACTGGACAAAAGCCTAATTGTCATCATACCCAGAAACTGCATATGACGAAATTGGTAGTGTTTCTCCATAAGGTGCGTTTTCTTGGCAAAAAAAAAACAAATAAGTGATAAATTCGGACTCGTAATTTGGCATTCTGCCGTTATGGCTACATCACATCACCCCCAGAGTGGATCACTTACCTCTCACTGTCTTTCACTTAACCATCAGTCAGCCAATAGGAGGCAGATCACAGCCCAACGTTTTATTTCATGTTACCTCACCCTGAAGTTATTACACAGAAGGGATTGTGTGTCGTGATACCGCAAGTTTAGAGTCCTGATGAATGTGGGAAAATCCTATTCTTGTTTTGCCTCGTGTCCATGATCATATATTACAGTGGGCAACGAATAGGTGTTTTCTCTTTGATTAATTACCCCAACAATTCTCATTCTTTCTTCTCAAGATCTGCAACTGTACCACAGCGAGACCTTGGAGCTGATGCTCCAGCGCTGGTCCAAACTGGAGAGGGATTTCCGCATGAAAAGCGGCCGTTACGATATCAGCAAGATCCCGGACATCTACGACTGTATCAAATACGATACGCAGCACAACTCTTCGGTGGACCTGGACGACACGCTGGAGCTCTTTCGGCTCTCTCGCGCTTTGGCCGACATCGTCATACCGCAGGTTAGAAGACTCGTGATGGCTAACATCATTTTTTAATTCAGGGCCTCCAAATTTGTCTTATTTTCTGTTCTTTTTGACTGTCGTCAGGACTCTAAATTGGTGTACACGTTCCTCCATTTTAGGAATACGGAATCAGCAAAGCAGAAAAGCTGGACATCGCTCAGGCATATTGCGTCCCACTCATGAAGAAGATCCAGCTGGACCTGCAGAGGACTCACGAAGACGAGGCCGTCAATAAGCTGCACCCCTTGTGAGCCTTACGCTAGCGTTTCTTTAGCCACGATTGAAGAATATATCGTTCTAAATGTGTGATATTTTGCTGGCTTGCAGGTACTCCAGGGGGGTGATGTCTCCAGGTCGCCACGTCCGCACGCGTCTTTACTTCACCAGTGAAAGCCACGTCCATTCGCTGCTCAGCGTTTTTCGTTACGGAAAGCTTTTGGATGTAAGCCTTTGTTTTTTTGTCTTGCTAATAATGTTATCTAGATTTTAGCCCATTTATAAATACTTCAAAAATATTGGTGCTAACTTTTGGATGACTTCTGCTAGCTTATTTTTAAATGTTTGTTTGATTTTTAGGATGAAAAAGACCAGCAATGGAGGCAGGCCATGGATTACCTAAGTGCTGTAACTGAGCTTAACTATATGACGCAAATAGTTATTATGCTGTATGAAGACAACAACAAGGTGATTGCTGTGATTTATCATTTACATATTTATTTTTACATTTTATCTAATCTTTTTTGTAAATACTTTAACATATGGATATTTTACTACTTTTATATTTTGTATATGTACCTGAGGATGGAAAAAAATATAAGTCACACTTTATAAATAGCATTTTCCGGGGGGAAATTATTATTTTATCACAAACAAACAAAAATATGATAAAGTAACAATGCTGAATAGGCATTTGTTAACAGAATTGTTTTTCAGATAACTATAGCCTATAAAAAGACCAACATAACAGGTTGTTGGTGGAGATCATTAAAAAACATATAAAATTCACACTAAAATAAAGTCAAATTTTGATAATAATGCGTCCTATAGTCCAGAAAATACAGTACTACTATTTTGCACTCTAAAGAGCATCATATTTTGTTGAGCAAAACTATGCAATGACAAAAAAATTATTGTTTCTGGCAGGAGCCTTCTTCAGAGGAACGTTTCCACGTGGAGCTTCACTTCAGCCCCGGGGTCAAAGGTTGCGAGGACGAGGAAAACGTCCCGCTGGGATTCGGTTTCCGTCCGGCGTCCTCAGAGGTGACTTACATCAGCACATTCGAATGGCCGCTTCTAAACTTTAATCACTCGCTTCTCTGTGGAAACAGAATCAGGACAAAAAGCCTAACCAAGGCAGCATGGAGGATCTGTCTCAGGACCAACCCGACCAGGCTCTTCTGGTTTCAGAGCCCATCAATATCCAGAGAAGGTCCCCCATGGTCCGAAATCGCAAGACAGGCTCAATGGAGGTAACAAGTTTGCTCTTTACACCGCAAAACTTCCATTTATAAAAAAATCCATAGCGCTTCTAGTACACAGGTGTCAAAGTTGTATTTGTTGACGTCCAGGTTAAAGTTATGGTTTCCTTTAAAGAACTCTTATGTCCGATTCTGATTGATTACTCAATCAACATTTATTTTGATCGTCAAATTCTTTGAAAACAAATCCATTTGTCCAAATCTATTTACGAACAGCACATTAGCAAACATTCTTTGATACTTTTTAAAATATATATATGAATATATATCTTATTATATCCCTTTTGACCCCCAAAAATCGGATTTAATTCTTTAAAATGTTATTTTAAATGTATATATTTTTTTATCTGTAAATACTCTCTGATTCTCTCAATCAAAGATTGAGGAGTACAAAAATTGTTTTAAAATTTAAAATTTGTACTTTTGCGGATGACATCAAATAAAGAGGAGGGGCCAGATGTGTAGTTTGACACCTGTGTTCTAGCACATTCAGAGTCCCGAGTCACGTATCGGTGTTGACGTCGCTCAGGTCCTCTCTGAGACTTCACCCAGCCAGTCGTCCAAAAGCTGCGCGCCGCACCGACTCTTCCCGTCGGGCTCACGCCAGTCGCCCGACATCAAGTCAGCGAGCGGCCTAGGTGGGCTAACTTTTGTGTGTGTGACTTGCGTATGTGTTTATATGCGGGCAGGACGTTCATTTACCTAAACTTTCTCTTCAGCAGTGACCTCTCCTCACTTTCCACCTTTTACTCTTTCATAACTGTCATAGCTAATGTCAGATCATCATAAATGGTGTATTAGCAAAACCCCCAAAGAATATAGGCCAAGGTTAGTTCCTTTCAAGCTAAATGATAGCACTATAAATTTAGTTTCAAACATAAAACATAATTTATGTAGTTTAAACTGCATCATTCTCTCGTTTATTTCAATTTTTAGTTAGCAAGAAACATGAAATTCACATTATTTACTTTTTTTGTGGCAAATCCATTGCAAAACTCATATTTGGTTTAGGTTGAATCCTCTAATGGTGCTTTGGCCACTACCAAGTTGTTTACATGACATCACATGATGTTTATTTTACGTTTGTCACAGGTTACCTGCGCATTTTAAGTATAGCTAGCATGAGAATGTCCTTAGCACTCACCTCATTTGTCGCTAACGCCGTAGAGGTCAAATAAGCAGCAGGTGTCAAAGACACCCTCCAAACCACATGATAGGCAACCCTTATTATAGCAACCAGTGAGTAGATGACTCCATTTTGCCGGGCGGCTTCCCAAGGTCAAAGGACAAACCTACTTTCCAATCTTTTCTTTCTCTTCTTTATTTTCTGTACGCACAAATGAGCAAGTTGTGCTCACACGTGCATCCACGTGAAAAATACACTCATACAACACTCGCTTGCAGTTGGCATGTTGAGGTTTGCAGGAACAAACAGCGGTTTGTTTGTTGACACATTTGCTGGGTTTCTTAATGGAGTTATTCATAGAAACGGTTTGTTATGAATAACAGCAGCTCTTGTGTGTGTTTTTTTTATGCGTGTGATGAACTAATGTTCACCCTTCACCCCCCTCTTCCCCAAACACACACACATACACCCACCCACACCCATACACCCCCATGTCCCCCCCACCCACCCCGACCACCCTCACCTGGCTTATATCACACAGGCTCGCACTGCTCTGGCCTCTTCAGCGCCTCCATGCTGGGGGTGTCCTCTAGCGCCCCCAACCTGCGGGACTACGTACGCACGCACCACCATCACCACCGAAAACCCCCACTGTCCCCCGGTAGCCTGCCATGCCAGATTGGCATGTTTGGTACGTTCACGCCACTGACATCTACTTCCCCCTTAAATACACTTTTCTTTCTTCCCCCTCTCCACAAAATTCTTGATATTTTATCTATATTGTTTATACAAATCATTAGGGCGGCAACAACTACCGTATTTTTTTTTTTTTACTGGAAATTTCTACCTTTGACATCCCGCTTTGACCCTGTGCGTCTTATTTATCATGTTTTTTTCCAGATATATATAGTTTTCTTCTAACTTTGGTTGGGCGCGACTTATAGTCAGGTGTGCCTTACGGTCGAAAAAATACGGTAATTGATTTTCAGATTAGTTGACAATTATTCTTTTTTTTAATTGAAATTGGGCAAAATTGTCAAAATCTTGTTCATTTAGTCCTTTCTTAAATTTGGATTTATTGTTATTTACTTAGTTTACAATTTCTAAACAGAACTGATAAAATTTAAAAAAAAAATATTTTTTAATTTTATTTAAAAATATTTCAAATACATTTATTTTAATTTCTTAGTTTTTTACTCTACAATATTTTAATGTATAATTAAATTTCAATTCAAATACACACGGCTAAAATGTCAAGATAATAACAATAAGATAATAAATATTAACGTGATTAGTTTGGTGGGTCGACTTCTGTTTAAAAATAGTGTTTGATTAAATTAACTATTCAAATATTGTTTTCGGCAGTCATGTACTAGTTACACAATCAAACCCCTTTCCCAAAAAACAGACCTGACCATTCCGATGAGTTGAGTAATTTGTTTGGTGGTCGTCATGGTGATGATGGTGCCGACGCCAGATGCGATTTGCATGAGCCTGCTTGGGGTTCTCGACTTTGGTTGTTTGACGGAAGCCAAATAATCCACACTGAGGTGTTTTCTCGTGCCTGTCCGTCCTTGTTTTTGCTATTTTGTTCATTCTGGGGAAACATAATCGCTCACAATGACCTCACCGGCTGCCGTCGACGGCCTGATCGATGACCAATCCGTATTGACTGGCACTGCCCTGGCAAACTAGATTGGACGTCGATCAACGGCAATCGCAGCCGGTGAAGTAGAAATGATCAGCCTTTTCAATCGGAACTCCTCCGCTGCACACTCTTTCAACGTTCACATCCACCACCAGGGGTGTTTAAGCACCTTTCTTATTTCTGTTTCTGAAGACTTGAAGAAAGTGTACTGTTCACAATATCCGCTAGAGGGCACGCCTGCTTCGTCTATTTTTTGCACTATAAATCAGCAAGTCATATATACAATTGTATACGTATGTCTCATATATACAATTGTATACGTATGTCTAAGGGTATACTTATGTATATATAGTGAACTGTTTATTACTTATGTATATATATTTATGCATATAAATGTATTCATATATATGTATGCATGTGTATATATATGTATGCATGTGGATATATATATATATATATATATATATATATATATATATATATATATATATATATATATATATATATATATATATATATATATATATATATATATATATATATATATATATATATATATATATATATATATATATATATATGTGTGTGTGTGTGTGTGTGTGTGTGTGTGTGTGTGTGTGTGTGTGTAGTTATGTATGTATATATATATATATATGTATGCATATATGTATGTATGTATGTATATATATGTATGCATATATGTATGTATGTATGTATATATATGTATGCATATATATGTATGTATGTATATATATGTATGCATATATATGTATGTATGTATATATATATGTATGCATATATATGTATGTATGTATATATATGTATGCATATATATGTATGTATGTATATATATGTATGCATATATATGTATGTATGTATATATATGTATGCATATATATGTATGTATGTATATATATGTATGCATATATATGTATGTATATATATGTATGCATATATATGTATGTATGTATATATATGTATGCATATATATGTATGTATGTATATATATGTATGCATATATATGTATGTATGTATATATATGTATGCATATATATGTATGCATATATATATGTATGCATATATATGTATGCATATATATGTATGTATATATATGTATGTATATATATATATGCATATATATGTATGTGTATATATGTATGCATGTGTGTATCTATACATATAGATAGATATATATATTTTTTTTTTACAAAATTGTTTTTTGATTTCTATTTTTGCTTGTTTCCACAAAGCCTCCTATAATTTTAATATACTTTTTTTATCATATTTATAAAAAGACAAGATTAGCCGTAACCAAATTTTTAGTCTGCTGGTCTTTATGTGGTGGCCTGTCCCGCATATGAAGTTAACCACTGACTCCTAACAAATGAGGACAGGTTTTGTGACACTGAATTCTCTCTACAACTTTCTTTGCTCTTTCTTTTCTTAGAACTGCATGTCAAGGCTGCTTCTGTTCTTATAAAAATGGTCCAACTTGGATTTGCTTTGGATTTCTATTGACCTTAAGTTGTTGCGAGAGGGTCATGTTTTTCTTTCTGCATGTCCAATCTCGTCCCGGTTCGTCCGCCTTGGCTTGGCACCTCATCTGTCCAAAAGGGGCGGAGCCAGCAGTAACTCCAAGTTACCTCTCTTATCTCCTCAGAACTGTTGTCTATGCCGCCAGTAAAGAGATTTTCTGTGTCATTTGCCAGGCATCCGACTAATGGTATGTCTGCTTTAACTTCTTGAGTTCGTTTCCTACAATTTTTTTTATTTTATTTTTGGCTCCTGCATGAAGGTTTTTTTTTGTTGTTGTTTTTTTATTGTTTTGTTTGTTAGCGCTTACTCATAATTGTCACTTGCACTTTTTTTCAATAACATCACCTTTTTAAAAACAATCATGTCAACCACGTAAAGTAATCCTCATCATCATTCTTCCTCATTTGGTGATGGGCCATGTCTGCTCACTTGAAATTTATGAACATTTTCACAAAATCAGGCCACATTTCTTCACAGTTAGGACTTCTGCTTTTTTTGGGGTAACAGAAAAACAAGATGAAAATTATGTGGTGAGTGTCAAAGTTTAGGCTGTTTTCATTTCTTTTTATATTTGATTTAGTCAACACTCACAGTAAAAATAGTTCCTCTACACAAAAAAAACACCTTAATGGGAGTTTTATTCCAAGTCGTTCATTTTGTCTTTTTTGAGCCCATGTCAGGGTTCACATTATCTGTGATATTCGAGTGATTACTGTATACCGTCATACCCCTAGTGGACAATACCTGGAAGTGCTTTTTAAAAGGAAAAAAACTCTGTGAAAGAGGTTTGGCAAGGTTTGATTTGTTTTCCCAGAGTGATCAATGGCTGACTAAAGATGAGAAAATATTTTTAAAAAACCTAACATTTGAGTTTAATCAGGCATGTTTTTTTGGAAAGGGGATAGACATTAATTTACATAACATCCGACCCCCCCGGTCGACGCTAATAATAAAGATCATCACCCAAAGAGTGAACATACGTCCCATTTTTCAATCTAGTCCATATATTTTGGTCCTCCTTTACTCCACAGCCTTTAATTAGAATTTCATCTGTGCAGGTTTTGAAGGCTGCTCAATGGTGCCCTCTATCTACCCATTGGAGACGTTGCACAACTTGCTCTCGCTGAAGCAGGTGGATGAGTTTCTCAACTCTGTGTGTGAGAGCAGCAGTGAGGCCCACGCCAAGACAATGAAAGGTAGGACCGCCCACCCGCACATCGGTCGTCGATCCTTACGTGAATTGCCGTTCTGACTATGTTTTGCTAGTTGCTATATTTTCCGCACTATAAGTCAAGGCTCGCCTTCAATCAATGGCCTATTTTAAAATGCTATTCATATATTAGGCGTACTGGATTAGTAGACGTAGTAGTTGTAGTGGTACTAGTAGTGGTGGTAGTGGTAGAAGTAGTAGTATTAGTACTCGTAGTGGTGCTAGTAGTGGTGCTAGTAGTAGTAGTAGTAGGAGTAGTAGTAGTAGTAGTGGTGGTGGTGGTGCTCGTAGTAGTAGTAGTAGTACTTGTAGTAGTGCTCATAGTAGTAGTAGTACTTGTAGTAGTGCTCGTAGTAGTAGTAGTACTTGTAGTAGTGCTCGTAGTAGTAGTAGTACTTGTAGTAGTGCTCGTAGTAGTAGTAGTACTTGTAGTAGTGCTCGTAGTAGTAGTAGTACTTGTAGTAGTGCTCGTAGTAGTAGTAGTAGTACTTGTAGTAGTGCTCGTAGTAGTAGTAGTACTTGTAGTAGTGCTCGTAGTAGTAGTAGTAGTACTTGTAGTAGTGCTCGTAGTAGTAGTAGTAGTACTTGTAGTAGTGCTCGTAGTAGTAGTAGTACTTGTAGTAGTGCTCGTAGTAGTAGTAGTAGTACTTGTAGTAGTGCTCGTAGTGGTAGTAGTACTTGTAGTAGTGCTCGTAGTAGTACTTGTTGGGCCTTACATTGCGCGAAACACGGTCCTCATTGAGTGCAACGACGCTCCCCGTTTGCTCTGGTCTCCCTCCGGCAGCTCTGTCGGGCCTCTTCGACTCTCAGAGCCAGACGTCCCTGTACAGCCCCCAACAACCACTCTCCTCGTCGGGGTCCGAGACGTCGCTGCGTCCGACGAGTCAGCCTCTGTGGCGTGAGTTTGGCGCCGCGTACCATCATTTCCACATATTAACTTATCTGACCGAAAACAGATCCCGTTAGAATTGCGAAATGTGTCACGTCAAATGCCATCTAGATGTGAAATGAGTCACTGTAAAAAGTGACTTTTATCCCTTTTTCAAATGTGAAAGTCATCATGTTATAACATCTACACCATACATTTTGCATCCGATGACACACGGATAAACAAACACCCTTTGTTGCCATGTTTTTGAGTGACAGTGCTAACACACTGCTGTTTTTGTTGTTGTAAAGATGGCAGCGTCCCTTCCAGCGCCGTCTCCAGCGCCGGACCTTCGTCGCCCATCACGGAAAGCTCGGGCCTCAGCTTTAACTTTAGCGAGTAAACACACCAACACAACATTTTCACGTTTAATGCACTTTATGATCTTTTTTTTTTGACAGAAAATATTGCCAAGTCCAAAACCAGTCGTGCCGTTAGCTTCTCTCGCTACATTTTGTTTTTCTCGTCAAAGATTTAAAACGGAAAAGTTGCATTTTTGCGTGTTCTTATGGCTAAATTAGCGCCAAATGTGTTAAATGTTCAGATTAATTGATTAAAAAAAAATTCCTTTTTGGGGATGCAGGGTATCATTTAAGGATGTTCTCATAGGTTTTAAGTGAGCGGATTTTACGAACTATAAGTCGAATTTCTCTCGTAAAATTACAATATTTGACATCTTTCTTGTCATATTGCCACTTTAATTCTCGACAAATGGTAGAACTGGAGGTACAATTTCCTCAAAAAAAAATTGATTTATCTGTGTTTTTGGCTAATTCAACTTAAACTCCAGAGTGACTTATACTCCGGAAAGTCCGAAATACGTTAAGAGATGTTTTGTTTTTCATTAATCAAGTATTTTTTTGTTTTTTTTAAGCAATATTTAGTGTCATGTGACCACTTGATAAAACAGTTGAATGCACTGAAAATGCTTGTTAAAAGCAATTCTTTAATAACTTTTGAATGAACTACTTTTCAAACATAAACGCTAGCACTCAAATATTCTTGATTTGTACTGCACTGATTGATTTGACAGGTTTTTTGTGTGTTATATTTATGATGGTTTCATTATTTTTTATGCCAAACCTCCCATGTCCAATGGATTGGATATCCATGAGTTCATATTAGCATATTTCGTTATTATATGCAAACATCTCAACTGCTGTTAAATAAGTTTATGACTTGTAGACGTCCAATTCAATTGACTACTTTTGGCAGCCAAAAAAAAGTCAAGCAAAGTGTTACCCAAAGAAAAGTGGCGAATAAAAGTACTTGAAATCGCAGCCTTTGTCTTTGGTTTGTGACGGGAACTTCAACACGGTGAGTTTTGCCTAGCAACAAATGACACGCCCACTTGCATCCTTTCAACTGTTTGTTGTGCGTTATCGTTTCTAATTTTTTCCCTTTCTTTCCTCCACTTCTCCTAAAAGGCTTTTAAGAAAAGGGATGAGTCATGCCTGCGCTTATTGCGCCTCCAGGTTGCCATGGCGACGCCCTCACAGGTAATTGACTCGCCGTTCCCAGACCGCCGACTCACCGGAAGCTTCCCTTGAAAAGATGGCATTTCGAGGGTGCGACTATCTCGCAAGTATGCAATGAAACACACACACACACTTAGATTTTGTGAATTTGAAAAATATATTTGGTGTTTTTTTTATTGACATTCTATCATGTTAAATAGCCAAAAAAAGGCCTACTGTAAAATTCAATGTATCACATTTTCAGGAACGTACACTAACCATTTATAGTAAGGATTTTTTAAGCGACCATGTATATATAGTAAAGGCTTTAAAAAAAAAACGACATAGTATAGTGAGGCTTTTCTCTCTAAAAAACGACATAGTATAGTAAGGCTTTTTTCTTTAAAAACGACATAGTATAGTAAGGCTTTTTTCTTTAAAAAACGACATAGTATAGTAAGGCTTTTTTCTTTAAAAAACGACATAGTATAGTAAGGCTTTTTTCTTTAAAAAACGACATAGTATAGTAAGGCTTTTTTCTTTAAAAAACGACATAGTATAGTAAGGCTTTTTTCTTTAAAAAACGACATAGTATAGTAAGGCTTTTTTCTTTAAAAAACGACATAGTATAGTAAGGCTTTTTTCTTTAAAAAACAACATAGTATAGTAAGGCTTTTTTCTTTAAAAAAACGACATAGTATAGTAAGGCTTTTTTCTATAAAAAACGACATAGTATAGTAAGGCTTTTTTCTTTAAAAAACGACATAGCCTTACTATACTATGTCGTTTTTGAAAGAAAAACGCCTTACTATACTATGTCGTTTTTGAAAGAAAAAAGCCTTACTATACTATGTCGTTTTTTATAGAAAAAAGCCTTACTATACTATGTCGTTTTTTATAGAAAAAAGCCTTACTATACTATGTCGTTTTTTTTGAAGAAAAAAGCCTTACTATACTATGTCGTTTTTGAAAGAAAAAAGCCTTACTATACTATGTCGTTTTTTTAAAGAAAAAAGCCTTACTATACTATGTCGTTTTTGAAAGAAAAAAGCCTTACTATACTATGTCGTTTTTTAAAGAAAAAAGCCTTACTATACTATGTCGTTTTTTAAAGAAAAAAGCCTTACTATACTATGTCGTTTTTTTAAAGAAAAAAGCCTTACTATACTATGTCGTTTTTTAAAGAAAAAAGCCTTACTATACTATGTCGTTTTTTAAAAGAAAAAAGCCTTACTATACTATGTCGTTTTTTTAAAGAAAAAAGCCTTACTATACTATGTCGTTTTTTTAAAGAAAAAAGCCTTACTATACTATGTCGTTTTTTAAAGAAAAAAGCCTTACTATACTATGTCGTTTTTTTTAAAGAAAAAAGCCTTACTATACTATGTCGTTTTTTAAAAGAAAAAAGCCTTACTATACTATGTCGTTTTTTTAAGAAAAAAACCTTACTATATATACTATGTCGTTTTTTTAAGAAAAAAGCCTTACTATACTATGTCGTTTTTTTAAGAAAAAAGCCTTACTATACTATGTCGTTTTTTAAAGAAAAAAGCCTTACTATACTATGTCGTTTTTTAAAGAAAAAGCCTTACTATACTATGTCGTTTTTAAAGAAAAAAGCCTTACTATACTATGTCGTTTTTGAAAGAAAAAAGCCTTACTATACTATGTCGTTTTTTATAGAAAAAAGCCTTACTATACTATGTCGTTTTTTATAGAAAAAAGCCTTACTATACTATGTCGTTTTTTATAGAAAAAAGCCTTACTATACTATGTCGTTTTTTTAAGAAAAAAGCCTTACTATACTATGTCGTTTTTTATAGAAAAAGCCTTACTATACTATGTCGTTTTTTTAAAGAAAAAAGCCTTACTATACTGTGTCGTTTTTGAAAGAAAAAAGCCTTACTATACTATGTCGTTTTTTAAAGAAAAAAGCCTTACCATAGTATGTCGTTTTTTAAAGAAAAAAGCCTCACTATACTATGTCGTTTTTTAAAGAAAAAAAGCCTTACTATACTATGTCGTTTTTTAAAGAAAAAAGCCTTACTATACTATGTCGTTTTTTAAAGAAAAAAGCCTTACAATACTATGTCGTTTTTTTAAAGAAAAAAGCCTTACTATACTATGTCGTTTTTTTCAAGAAAAAAGCCTTACTATACTATGTCGTTTTTTAAAGAAAAAAGCCTTACTATACTATGTCGTTTTTTAAAGAAAAAAGCCTTACTATACTATGTCGTTTTTTAAAGAAAAAAAGCCTTACTATACTATGTCGTTTTTTAAAGAAAAAAGCCTTACTATACTATGTTGTTTTTTTAAAGAAAAAAGCCTTACTATACTATGTCGTTTTTTAAAGAAAAAAGCCTTACTATACTATGTCGTTTTTGAAAGAAAAAAGCCTTACTATACTATGTCGTTTTTTATAGAAAAAAGCCTTACTATACTATGTCGTTTTTTATAGAAAAAAGCCTTACTATACTATGTCGTTTTTTATAGAAAAAAGCCTTACTATACTATGTCGTTTTTTTTGAAGAAAAAAGCCTTACTATACTATGTCGTTTTTGAAAGAAAAAAGCCTTACTATACTATGTCGTTTTTTTTAAAGAAAAAAGCCTTACTATACTATGTCGTTTTTGAAAGAAAAAAGCCTTACTATACTATGTCGTTTTTTATAGAAAAAAGCCTTACTATACTATGTCGTTTTTTAAAGAAAAAAGCCTTACTATACTATGTCGTTTTTTAAAGAAAAAAACCTTACTATACTATGTCGTTTTTTTAAAGAAAAAAGCCTTACTATACTATGTCGTTTTTTTAAGAAAAAAAGCCTTACTATACTATGTTGTTTTTTTAAAGAAAAAAGCCTTACTATACTATGTCGTTTTTTTCAAGAAAAAAGCCTTACTATACTATGTCGTTTTTTAAAGAAAAAAGCCTTACTATACTATGTCGTTTTTTAAAGAAAAAAAGCCTTACTATACTATGTCGTTTTTTAAAGAAAAAAGCCTTACTATACTATGTTGTTTTTTTTAAAGAAAAAAGCCTTACTATACTATGTCGTTTTTTAAAGAAAAAAGCCTTACTATACTATGTCGTTTTTTTTTAAAGAAAAAAGCCTTACTATACTATGTCGTTTTTTAAAGAAAAAAGCCTTACTATACTATGTCGTTTTTTAAAGAAAAAAAGCCTTACTATACTATGTCGTTTTTTAAAGAAAAAAGCCTTACTATACTATGTCGTTTTTTAAAGAAAAAAGCCTTACTATACTATGTCGTTTTTTAAAGAAAAAAGCCTTACTATACTATGTCGTTTTTTTTAAAGAAAAAAGCCTTACTATACTATGTCGTTTTTTTAAAGAAAAAAGCCTTACTATACTATGTCGTTTTTTTAAAGAAAAAAGCCTTACTATACTATGTCGTTTTTTTAAAGAAAAAAGCCTTACTATACTATGTCGTTTTTGAAAGAAAAAAGCCTTACTATACTATGTCGTTTTTGAAAGAAAAAAGCCTTACTATACTATGTCGTTTTTTAAAGAAAAAAGCCTTACTATACTATGTCGTTTTTTCTAAAGAAAATAGCCTTACTATACCATGTATAAAAAACATAAAACTATGTACTTGCAGACTGGAAGTGCTAAAAAGAAGAGACAAGAGACAACAAACCAGTTGAGCGTACTTTAATTGATGATAACCGAGCGGGTCGTTTCCTTCCCTTTTACATCGAATGCATATGCGGCACTTCTACTTGACCAGAGAGAGGGAGACAGTAATATTTGAAACAGTTGACAGATTTGCGCCAGAGAAGAACAGAGTGGATATACGTTTCCAGGGACGGCGGGAGAGCCAGAGAGCGTCAAACCTAAGTTAGCGCTAGCGCTGTACAGCATCTTGATAACAACAAACAAACAGGAGTCAGCATTAGCGCTACTTTGTGTTAAACCGTTACATTCAGGATTATAACCAAATAAGTCGCATGCAAGAAGGTTAGATGACGTTCTCTCGGCGGGTGGGAATCACTGTCCAAGCGCAACGTTAACGTTTAGAAATATGTACAAAGTAGTGTGTGTGTGTGTATCTGTGTGTATTTGTGTGTGTGTGGTACATTCTTGTCGTGTTTGACCATTTGGACTTATATTTTTTTCAAGTCGTTTTCAGGAGAAAGTCGTAAGTTGTGTTCTGGCGTTGTGTCCGAGAAGTTTGTGTTACCGTTTTAAAGTTGCTTGTCTACCACGCATTTACATTCAGATGATTACTCTTTTTTCTAATTCGTACTTTACAGCATTCCTTAAAATGGAATGCCGACGAAATGGTTTCATTCCGAGAGCTAAGTTTAGAGACGTTGTCCAGAAAGTCGGATTTGTGACGGTAGAAAAAAAAGTAGGTTTTCTTAAGTAGGCGCACTTTGTATCGAAATTGTCATTTTAATCTCAATCTTAATGCAACGATGTGGTTACGAGAAATTATTGCTACGGGGATTAAGTTGTTTTTTAAAAGAAAAACATTGGCGTATTACAAAATACTGTTATTTGTCATTTTACGAGAAAAATAGATTGGGTCGCTGTTTGAAAGATGTTGGAAATGGTAAGTAAATGAAATTCTTAAGATTGTTACTTTTGGACAAAAATTGATTGAATAGATGAATGCCAAATTTGAAATTACATCGAAAAAAATGATTACACTGTTGCCAAAATCTTTGGAATGTTTTGATGCTACAAGTGTACTTTTAAGAAAAATAGGCTGTTCCAAAATGTAGGCTAATAACATTGACAACTTTCATTGTAATGACCTTAAATTTCCGCAACTTGAGTAAAAACAATTGAAGTTTTTGAGTGTAACATTTGGCATTTCTATCTTTTCAGGTTAAGAAATGCCGCACACGACACAGGAAGGCTTCCCAAACCTACTCCGCTGTCTCAAAATTTTTGACTTGCACTAAACAGGTAAAAAGTTTGCTTTTGTTAAAATGACAGGTGATACACAAACGATTGTATCTCATCCTAGTTGGGTTTATGGCAGACTCCCCTGAAAGCATGAACTCAGAAGCTAAGCAGGGTTGGGCCTGGTCAGTACTTGGATGGGAGCCATACTAGGTTCTCTTATAATCAACTCAAGTGGTAAAGTGCACTCATCGCATGTGAGAAGTATGTGGGATCTCTCATTTACACTGACTGTAATGGGGAACTCGTGGCCTGAGTAGTTAGTGCGTCAGTTTCGCAACCTGGGTTCAAATCCCGGTTGGTCTTGTGTGGGGTGACGCCTTAACCACTTAGGCCACAAGTCCCCCATTCCAGTCAGTGTAAATGACAGATCCCACATGCTTCTCACATGCTAAGAGAGCACTTTACCACTTGAGCTGATTCCCCTTCATAGCATGACAGTTTAGAGAACCTGGTATTGCAAGGCGGTCTCCCATCCAAGTACTGACCAGGCCCAACCCTGCTTAGCTTCTGAGATCAGACATGGTTTCAAGGTAGTCTGCCATAAGACCAATTAGGAAATGAGAACTGATATTTTGAGTATCACCTATCATTTTGACAAAAGAACTTTTACCTGTTGAGTGTAGTTCAATAATTTGGAGACAGCGGAACAGGTTCATGAAGCTTTCCTGCATCGTGAGCAGTACTTCTTAACCTGAAAAGATAGAAATGCCAAATGTTACACACAAACATTTCAATTGTTTTTACACGTGTTGCGGAAATTTAAGGTCATTACAATAAAAATTGTCAAAATTATTAACCTACGAAATGGGGTAAAACATAAAAAAACACCTCGCTATACACTAATTTAATGTAATGATGCCTTAATGTAAAGTTTTCTTAAATTAACATCGTAATTTGCTACATTCCAATTGCCTGGCGTTGTTTACGTTTGCTATGACGCAGAATCAAATTATGTTACAATTTTTAGTGCGATTATGACAAAGGTCACGACATTCTGGGCGACATGCAATGTTTAAAAACTAAAAACCAAAAATCCACATTCCTGCAAACGTCATCCCAAACATTCATTCATGCTCATTTATAAATACTTCTCCGATACTATTTACATATTACAATATATGTTTGCGGTCATTGAGGTCATCAGTGTGCTTAGATTCCTAAACCCCTCCCACTTCCATCTCGGGGGAAACAAAGTGCATTGCTATGAATGTCGAAACATTCGATACTTTTAAATGATCTAAATGCCAGTTAACTCTTCCACTGGCAGTTTTTGTCATATTTGTTTGGTCTGGTCTGCTTCCTATTCGAAAACTACCTTGCGCTGCTACATTAGCATTATCGTCTTTACAAAAAAAACATTGGCATTTTTTCTTACTGTGACGTGGAAGTACAAATAATGTCAAACTATAAATTTTGCTATGGAAAACTACATTAATAACATTGGAAAAAACAATAAAACGATAGCAATATTACGGGGATTTGCACCATTATTTAGATCGAAAGCAAATATAATTTTAGCCAAACAAGTACTTATCATTTCGATGGCCATTCCGTATTGTGATTTGGTTCAGAACTCGATCTTGCAGGCGGGGAAAGACTCATCTTGCATGACCACGGTACTGCTGGAGGCCAAAACCATCACGTTGAGGTCTTGCTGCCTCTCGTGGGTGCGCTGGTACCATTCTCGGGTCACCTCCGTGTCGTGGGTCGGGATCAGGGTCACCTGAATAGATCAAAATTAACATTAACAATCTCCTCTAGCATTTACTGTAGGCCAGAAGATATCTACAAAGACTCGATGACTACCTGAAGATTGGACCCCCACTGGGCCTTGCCCTCGAGCAAGGCATCCAAGACTCCGCGACTGGGCTCGCCGCCGCTTGGGTCGTTACCGCTGACTACGTAGTACGCCGCCCGTACTCGTTTGAAGAACTCCTGGTCCACGTTCTTGGCACTGCAGTGGTTGGGCACGTAGGCCAGGTCTACGTAGACTGGTGGCCCTGGTGGGATGGTGGAGGGGGCTTTCTGGGGGGCGTTTCCCGCACCTGAAAAGACACAAAAATTGACATTAAACGACATTTCAACCATGGAGACTTTGTTTTGGAACTTTATCTAAAGATAAACTGACCTGAAGTGGTCTTGACGCCGCCATTCAGCAGGCCTTTCCCGCCATTGAGGATGTCAGTACGCGAACCTTGGTTCTCGGACATTTTCAGCAGCCTGGAACTCCTCTCCGGGTCTTTCTTCCGAATGGAGGAGGAGTCTCTGTGGGCCTGCCTAATGGGCGTGGCCGACCTCTTCTTGGCCTCCCCCTTCCGAGCAGGAGACGCCGATTTGGGTTTAGGTTTTCGGAGACCCTTGGCGGTCTTGTGCTCCTTTTTGAGACCCTTGTCCGTCCCGCCGATGTCCTGGACAAGGGTCTCCGGGTCCACCATGCAGGCGTCTGGACGGGGAGCTTGTGGGGGAGGGTCTTTCGCCGAGGTGGGAGGGGGATCTCGCGTTAGGCCGGCAGCCGGGCTAGGTGACTTGTCCGCGGGCAGATGGTCGCCATCTTGGTCTGAATCTTGATTATCTTCCACGGTGATGGATGGACGCTCTCGGGGTCCCGGGGGGACGTCAGAGTCCATCGATTCGCTCGCCGATGAGGGAGGTGTTACCTCTCCGACTAACGGGTCTGGGAGGTGTGGCTTCTGCTCGAAGGGCATACTTTTGGCAGATGGCATCTCGTGAATGGCGACTTGTCCGTCCTGGGAGCGGTCGCTATGGTGGTCTCTTCCGATATCTTCGCCAGAAAATGGGTAAGGGCTTGGGTTAATAAAGGAAGGAGAAAGTTCTCCTTTGCGCTGTTTGAATTCGGGAAAGGCGGCGGTGTTGGCGTTCAAGTCCGTGGGTCTTGCTTTTGAGGAGGCGCCGTGGAGGCTGGCCATCCACGGGAAGGCTTCCTCCTCCTCCTCCTCCTCTTCCTCTGGTGGAGGGGCACTTGGGAAATCCTCAGGCTTCTGGATCAGCTCCCAATCTGAGATACTACTCCTTCGTCTTGCTTCAAATCTCTCTGGCAGTTTGTCCAAAAATCCTTCCTCCTCCTCCTCCTCCTTGCCATAGCTCCATTTGTCCTTTTCCACTTCTACTTTATGACTATCAGCAGCGCCATCTTTGTAGACATTTAGGTCCAGCAACTTCACTTCCGTTTGTCCTTTGGCTACATCCGTTTTTCCTTTTTCCAGCTCCACCTTGTCCATGTCCATTTTGTCCAAAGGCGTCTTCACACTTGGCTGTTTTTCTTTCTCGGGCGCAACAAAGTCTTGGATGGCACGTGAGGTGTTTATAGCACCAGTTGCGCTTTGGGAAGCGACTGAGGGAGTGGGAGGAGTCAACACTTCTGACGAAGACTCAACAGTTGTATTGGTTTTCACGTCCAAGGCAGTTAAAGTATTTTCTGTCACATTAGAAAGACTGTCTTTATCTTGGCATTTAATGTCAATCTTGAGTTCTTGGGTAGATTCTCCAAGAACCGCCTTGACCGGTTCTGTCCTTGTCGGAGAGACCCCTGAACTAGGTTCTGGCGTGGAGGAAACAGGGGCTACTTTGGGGGGCTCTGAAGTTGGGAGTTTGGTCTTTTCGGGTTGAGAATCATCTTTGGTAGGTTTACTCATCACTTCCATGTACTCGTCTCTGGGAAGGCCACCAGAGGTAGAGCTAGTACCTAAAAATGGCACATTCTGAGTTAAAGTAGTCGCTAATTTTGCAGCGCCGTCTTCTAGTTGTCGGGTAAACGTTGAAAAGGGGGCCGCAGAACTGCACAAAGGTGATGAGACCACCGGTTCGCGTTCAGGAGACGAATCTGGGCTGGGTTTCTGAGGGACTTTGTGGTCAGGTTGATCTTGCACAAGTGTAGCTTGAGGGGAGCCATCTGATTGGCTATCGTGGCGTTGGTCTGTGGTGGATGCGTTAAGTCCAATGTCGGCGTAGCTTCCAAAAAGATTGAAGGACGGAGTTGTTGAGGACGATGGTTGGTCACATGTTGTTGTTAAGTCGGTTGTTGGCGGTGGGATGCTTTCTTTGTCGCCATCTTTGGACTTTTGGACCTCACAGGAAGGAAGTTCCTCGAAAAGTGATGTCTTTTTTGGAGATAAACGGGTTTGCTCTTCGGTTGTTTCAAGAGGTTTTGGTTCATCCGGTGTGGCTGAGTGGATCTGCTCCAGTTTGACATCACTTTGGACTGGAGATGGAATTGTTTTGGCTTCAGATTGGGACGTTCCACAAGTGGATTTCAGTCCACAAAGGAGTTCTTTCTCCAGGAGGTTTTTATCGCCAGATGCTAATGTTTGTCTTGCGTCCTGCTCGGGCGATTCAAAGGCATCGGGTGAGACTTTGGTCCTCGTCAGGTCTTTTTGGAGGTTCGCTTCAGGAGAGCTTTTGTTCGAGTCCACCAACGGCGACGATGTGGCGTCCTCGGGACCACGCCCACACGTTTCCTTCTCCGATTGCTCTCTGGCGCCTTTTTCAATGTCCACATCACTGGAGTCCTCATCTTCCTCATCATTTTCATCCTCTTCATCATCCTCCAGGTTGAAGTCTTCGCCCTCCACGAGAAAATGGACGTCTAGCCGCCGTTCTTTGCTTTCGGGAATATCCAAAACGGATCGGTTATTGTCCGAGGCCAGAATGTTGTCATCTAATTTCCCTTCTAAAACAGAAGAGGAGGCAGCACCTTGTTTACGGATTTCCGCTTCACTTTCCCAAGATGAAGCACCTGGGGACGAAAGGTCCTTTTCGGAAGGGGAGTCTGGACCAGAGGCAGAGCCTTCTTGAAGGCGGGGCTTGTCCATTTGGTTTTTGATGGTGTCCTTCGATGATTCCGATTGGTTCCAGGATTCTGGAACGGCGCTAGTAGACACTTGTTCCATTTGTCTTGAGGTTCCTCCTGATAGGTCGTCCTTCTCTTTCTCCGATTTTTCCGGTTTGTCTTCTTTGGGACTGTAAGAATCCTGGGAAATTTTATTGTCCGGCATATAGGTGGCGCCGAGTGGTTCTTCTCTTTGCCATTCTTCTTCTTGGCCCTTTTCTCGGTCTTCCTGCTCCGGCGAGGTACTAAATCGTCTTTCGCTTAGTGGACTGTGGTGGACTCCAGTTGAGGACATGGGTTCTTCTTTAACATGATCATCCGGTTGGAAGAGGACCGAAGAGCCTGACTGACTTGTCCTTCTGTTATCGTCCACGGCGACGTCCGAAACGGGACCTCTGAACTGGTTAGCTTGGTCTGGAATGGCGGGATCTTCAAGGACGGGTTTTTCGTAGGGATCGTACTTGGACGAGGTTGAGGATTTGTTTTGGATTTCCTCTTCGGAGCCGCTTGATTTGAAGGCTTCCGTGGCTCCGCCTTTTTCAGAGTCTTTATCCAATAGAAAGTAGGAGCAAGGCTGTGAAAATCTGGGGGAAGCCGCCTCACGTTCTCCTTCCATTTCACGTTCGGCTTCCTTGTCAAGTTTCTCTTGAGGACTCGTTGGAGACTGGATTGGGGACTGGTTCGCTTGAGGTGAGCAGGACTCAAGTTCGGGGACTTTTGGAGGAGTGGCCTCTCCTTTTGGAGGAGTGGCCTCCCCTTTTGGAGGAGTGGCCTCCCCTTTCAATGGGCCAGGAGCAGAAGACGTCTCGATATGTGTAATGGACGGAGACGTGGTTTCGGGTTTGGCGGCATCAGAGAAACGTCGAGTGGATTCCGTCAAAAGTTCTTTGACGTCTTCGTCTAGTGACGGTTCCTGCGTGGTGAGAGTTGGAATGACCATCACCGACTGTCTGGGCGTGGCTTCTTCACTTCCAGTAACCAATGGAGACTTTTGTTGGGCTGAGTGAATGTCCACCTCCGCCGTTCTTGGTTCAAGCGATAAAGGTCTGGCGCCCATACAGATGTAATCTTCCTCTTCATCATCATCTTCTTCTTCTTCCGAAGACCGAACAACAAAGGCGGTCTCGTAGTCCGGGGCTGACGTCGCTTCGCCAAAAGTGGACCGTTTGGTGGTTTTGTCCAGGTCCTCTCGCTCCCATTTCTCTTCCCTGGCGGCCTCGGCAAGGACGTCCTCTTTCTCGTTGGCGTCTTCAAGTTTGGTCTTTTGCTCCCAGTGATCTTCCTTATCCCAGGTCAGTTCTTTCTCCTGCTCGTCGCCCATTTTTTCTTCCTTGCTCAATTCGGCAACGTGCGCGTCATCCTTTTCGTCGGAAGTGGGCACGGGAGCCTCCGTTCCCTTTTGGTCTTGGTGCGATTCCGTTTCTGAGGGCGTTGGTTGCCTTTCTTCAAACGTTGGAGTCGATGTCAATGTCACACAGATGTCTTTTACGGTTATCTCTTCTTCTTTGGCTTTCTCCTCCATGGTCTTGGACTCTTGGACTTTGTTGACATCCAGATTTTTCTGAAGAGGTTCTGGTGTGTTGTAGGCTTCAGTTTTGGACTGCTGTCCCTCTGGACTGGTCTTATCTTTCTTGCCTTGGAGAAGTTCATCTTCAATGTCAGCTTTCATTGTTGCCGCCACACTGATAACTTCAGATTTGATTTCCGCCTTGGTTTGATCTACTGGCAATTTGCCGTCGTCGTCCTTCTTACTGTCAGCCATCTTGTCATCTTTCAATGTTAAACTCAAGCCGATATTGACGTCTTTTTGCTTTTCTTCTTTTTCTGGTAGCTTAGCAGAAGCTTTTTCTTCTTCTTCTGGAGTTTTATGGACTTCTGTAAGTAATTTGACTTCCAGAGAATCTTGGGATTCTTCTTTGGTGACTTTGTCTTTGGGTGTTTCTGGCATACATTTCAGAGCAAGACTTTGATCCGCCATTGGTTCCTCTTGCTCCTTGGACACTTTGTCAACTTTATCAACTTTGTCAACAGTCTTTTGGGCATACATTTCCTGCTCCTCTTCATTTTTGCTGGTTATTGTCTGGTCTGTTTTGAGGGATTTGTCCATCAGTTGTTGTTGAGATTTGATCTGGCCATCCGTATCTTCTGCTGTGGAAACCATGATGTGGTCCTTTGTGATTTCTGGTTTTGCTTCGTCTTTGTCTGCAGCGATTTTCTCCTCATCAACAGTCTTTTCCACAATTTCAATCTTCTGCTTGTCATCCTCACAAGGTTTTTTATCATCCTTTGAATCAGTGCCATCAGAACTTTGAATCTGTTTTTCTTCAGTTTTCGGCGTAATGACGTCAGATATTTTCTTCTCGTCTTCCTCGGTCACTAGAGCAACTGTGCTTTTGGCTTCTACGATCTCAAAGTCCGAGTCTTTGTGTTTGACATGTTGGTCCTCCAAAGTGACAGTTTGTTCTTTAAATGATGTATCCACATGACTGCTTTCATTGTTTTTAGCTTCTTCTTTTTTGGTGGAATCTTCATTTGCAGGTGAAAGATCTTTCTGGGGAGCAGAGCCGGATTTCTGTTCGTCCTCCAGTTTTCGGATAAGGGAAACGCTGTCTTCTTCTTCTGGTTTTAGGACAGACGCATCGTCGCTCGGTTCTTTGTTGTTATTGTCGTCTTCGTCCAGAAAAGAGCGGATTTCTTCTTTGTTTTGACCACGTTCTTCTTGGAAAGCAAGGGAATCGACTTCTGGCACGGCGGTTAGGACTTTCACTATCTGCTTTTCCAAATCTTCTTGTGGTTCATGGACAGGAACATCTTTGGCATCCAATGGTTTGTCATCTGTCTTTTTGTCCTTTTGCTCCTCGTGGTCTTTCTCCCGTCTGCTGGCGTCTTCGGGCGAGGTTGCGAGCTTGGGGAACTCCGACTCCGAGGAGGCGCCCAAGGGGGAGTGTCTAAGTGGGGAATGAGTAGCGCTGGGTGGCCCCGATGGGGTGGGAGAGGCCATTTTGACGGTGATGTCATCGGGACTGTAGCAACGTTCCTCGCTCTCGGAGGTCACGGCGTCTGAGCCTAGAGGTTTTGGAGGCACGACCGATGAAGACATTTTGGACGCGTCTATGTCCATGGTCTCCTCTTTGACTGATTTGTCTTCTCCTATGAATTTGGAACCTGGAGCTACAGAGGTTGGACACTTTCCGCCATCTTGGACTTGGTTCTTTGTTAACGGGGGTGAAGTGTAGCCTTCTTGGAGTTTTTCCAGTGAGATGTCCACGTTAGGGGTTTGATCTTCCTCGTCTTCTTCCTCCTCTTCGTCATCGTAGTCCTCCTCATGGGGGGCCGGGACCTCGGTAGAGGACTTGACGTCTTCCAGAGGAAGTTGTAAGTCTGTGGACGGGGATTTGTCTTCCAAAGACGAAGGCGAAAGGGTTCCGGATGATAGGAGTTGCTCCGTGTTGGTCCTGGCTTTGGCCGCCGGCTCTTCGAAAGCCACGGTGGACGCCGCCGAAGGGTCTTCGGCCAGAGAAGTGGGCAACGAGGACATTTTGTCGTACTCTGTTATGGAAGTGGCGGAGGACACGTGCTCTTCCTCGGCCAGGGGTGCCGTGAAAATGTTGGTGAAGACCGACAGTTGCTCCTGCGGCCCGGGCGGGACGAAAACTTTGGCGGGGACGGCCTGCGTTTCCTTGGCGGGGGATCCGCTCCCGTCCGGGACCGAGACGGAGACTTGGCGGGCGGCCACGTCGTACTGAAGGTGCGGGATCCTCTCCTCGGCCTCCTCGTGGATCTCCTCGTCGGAGATGGTCTGTTCCGTTTCCGAGTATCCCGGAATGCTCTCGTCTTGGATGTAGGAGATGGACTCCACGGCGGCTAGCGGTCCCGGCGCGACCACGACGCCAACGGCGCTAACGGGTAGCGTGATCTCACCCGCATTGGAAAGGTAGCCCTCTTCCTCTTCTTCATCCTCATCCTCACCGACGGCTAATGTAGGAGCGCCGATCTGGCTTTCGTGCCCCATTGCATCTTGGGTAGTCAACTCTTCATCGGCTATGGCGTCTAAATCTTCCACTTCTTCCAGTTCAGCTTTCTCCACCGGCTCCTCTTCATCCTCCTCCTCTTCCTCCTCCTGCAATGACGCCGACTTTCGAGTCTCCATTTCTTGAGTTTCAGGTTTTGCCTCCAATTCATCTTCCTCATCTCCAATGCCCATGTCTTCCTCCTCTTCCTCATCATCGGTCCTTGCCTCAGCCGTGGGAGCTTCCTCTTCTTCATCTTCATCCTCCTCTTCCTCATCTTCATCCTGAGACGCCGCACCTTCGTCTTCATACATTTGGGTTTCCTCCACTTCTTTCTGGTCGTCCTGTTTTTCTTCATCGGTGGGTTTTACCGCCGCTGGTTCGTCTTT
Source organism: Stigmatopora nigra (assembly GCF_051989575.1). Lineage (NCBI taxonomy): Eukaryota > Metazoa > Chordata > Actinopteri > Syngnathiformes > Syngnathidae > Stigmatopora > Stigmatopora nigra. The sequence continues at coordinate 7,487,050 of NC_135509.1, read as the reverse complement.
TCCGGGATCTTCCGTAGCGGGTTGAGCTACATTTTCGGGTTTTTCTTGGGTGAGGATTTGGGTTTCTGTCTTCAGGGCAACTTCAGGGTGGCTGGAGGGTGCAGCCAAATGGTCTTCTTTGCTCAGGTCAACGTCCTGGGCGACTTCTGGAGAGAAAGTCGCAACGACGTTGGTCTTCTCCAAAAGGTTTTCTTTGGGTTCGTCTTTTTCACCAGTTTTTGCTTCCTCAGTCTTGGACTCGGTCTTGGTCGCTTTAGGTTTTGCAGGTTTTGTCTTACTGGTCACTTTAGCCCTATGTAAGGTTTTCCGGACTTCTGGCGTAAGCGGTTTCAGATCCGGTTTTGCCATTTTCCTCAACTCGGGTTTAAATGACTCCCTTTTCTTGTCTTCTCTCTTGTCGTCCTTTTTGGACGAGTCGTCCTTCTTCACCCTGCGAATGTCTTTCTTCTCCTTGTCTTTTTTCTCCTCCATTTTTGACAGCCTTTCCTTGGAGTGCCTCTTCAACGACTTTTCTCTCGGGATTTTCTTCTTTTCCGAAACGTCCATTTTAGACTTTAAGACGCTCCTAACAGTCTTTTTGACTTCTTTCTTCTCAGTTAAGTTCTCACTTTTAGCATCAATCAGTACAGAAGGATCTTCGGATTTCCCCTTGGGCACTTTTGCCGTAGTCTTGGGGGACGATTTCAAGCTCTCTTTACTCTCCGCCCTCTGCTTTAACTTTGTGGTGGTTTTTACACCCGAAGCCATTTCTTTTTGAGTAGCCACGGGATAACGCAAGTACTCCAAGTGCCTCAACTTCTCCAGACCTTCCAGAATCTTATTCTGAGGCGCATTCCCCGGAAAAAGAACTCTGACGATCTTCTCGGTGGGGTTAGCGGGCAACCAGACCACCAAGGCAGTGACAGAAGTCAGATAGGGGACGGAAATCTCTCCTTCTTTACCATTTGGCAGAATAATACCAGTCTTAGCTTTGCTGTTTCCAGCCCACTTTTGCATGAGGAACTGCATTTCTTTGCTTTCCTTGACGGGATTCAGCACAAACATATCTAAGCGACCCACTCCCATCTTGTGGAAGAGAGTAATGGGTTCGATAGTGTTGCTGACCACTCGGTAAAGAGGCTCCGCCTTGATTCCCAATTGGTTCAAATACTGCAAAGTCAGCGAGGCTTCTTCGATACTACGTTTGACTTTTAGATTGGACTCTGGAGTGCGTAGTTTATCCGGTACGTTGAAAAACACTACGCCCAGTTCTGGGGAAATCAAGTTCTTCAGCCAGTTGGTTCCATCGCCCGAACCTCGGGATCCTTCCGCTTCTTGTTCGGCGATTTTCCTCTGTAGGATTCCGTTAATTCCCGGTAAATTGTCGGCGCCGATGTGAGTCAGCAAGATGGAGTCGATGCGGTCCAAGTGGCGGACTAGTTTCCAGAAGCAGGACTTGCGTTCTGAACCGCCGTCTACCAAAATGTTGAAGCCGTTGACGGCGAAGAGGGCCGAGTCGCCGCGTCCGCCCGGGAAGATGTAGCAACACGGTTTGGAGAGTTTTAAAAAGCCTCCGGAGGTGGGGGCTTCCAAGAGCTCGAAGGGTGAGGGGACGTCAACCGTGGCGCAGACGTACTCTGTGAACTCTGTCACCCCCTCCATTTTTAGGTCCGCGGCTTCGGGGTTTAGTCGGTAGTGGAGGAACTCCCGGAGGTTGTGTCCCAGGGAGCTCCAGCCCGCCTCCCCGCGGCAGGACACGGTAAGTGTAGCCTGCTGCTTGGGGATGGATGGGCCCAGTTGTTGGATGACCTGCAGGGGGGGGTGCCGGAGGAAAATCAAAACTGTTACGCGACGACTGTTAGCGTCGCGATTTCTTGAGCGGATTCGAAAAAACTAAGAAGAAGCTTCACATTTAGTGTGAATAAACATTGAAGCTAAGTGGCGTAGTAATGGTTTGTTTTCAAAGTGTTGTATTTTGATGATTGGATTTGACTGCGAGAACCGTCACCGGACGTTTGGTCGCCGGTCAAATGTACTTATATATTAAACAGTACTTAGATATTAAACTTAGATATTAAGCAGTACTTAAATATTAAACAGTACTTAGATATTAAACAGTACTTAGATATTAAACAGTAGTTATATATTAAACAGTAGTTATATAGTAAACAGTACTTAGATATTAAACAGTACTTAGATAGTAAACAGTACTTAGATAGTAAACAGTACTTAGATAGTAAACAGTACTTAGATAGTAAACAGTACTTAGATAGTAAACAGTACTTAGATTTTAAACTCGCTCTCATGAATATAATTTTGAGAGTTGGCTTCAACAGTAAAGTCTCTGTCACCATTTGCCAGGCGATCAAAGGGGACCAAAAGACCGGCGACCAAACATCCAAGCACCGCAGAGAAAACATTAAAGTAGAGAAATGAGACTCACCCCAGGATCGGTAAAGATACTCGCAAGGGTGTTGTAAGTGAAAACCCCCGTTTGAAGGAGGAGGCCACCGTGGTCTGAAGTGGGACCACTCAAAACCAGAAGCTTGCGCCCGGCCCGGTCTGTGATGAGCGATTGGATCTGGAAGGCATCCAGAAAAAAACACTCTTATAACGGTCTTGAGCAATGTGAGCAGAAAGACAAGCTCCCTGACCAGTCTGAGTGACATCATCATTGCTTGACCGGTATCACATCTGCCATTAGCAATGTCAATGTTCCCTCTAATATTTCATGTAAATCATGCTGTAAAATATGAAAAACATAAGAGTGGACAGAGCTACTGCCACTGGCTGCCACGTAAATGGCGCCATCATGGGGAAAGGGGTAAAAAAAATGGATTTTATTTACTGCACACCATTTGATTGCTGCTGCGCAGAGAAGACGAGAGTAGTGTGCAATTGCACAGTTTAGAGGGAACATTGGTCTTGAGATTGTTTATGAACAAGCATTCAAATTAGGCTGGCAAAGTAGGGTTTAAAACTATGGGTGTCCATAGGTTTATTTTCCAAGTCCACCCATAAAAAACTGCAAAAGGACTTACCTCGGCGACAACAGTGTCTTTGGAAGGATTGACAAGCACTACGATCTCTAGGACATGGCTTCTATGGTGGAGGCTCCTTTGACCTGCACACAAATATTAAACAACAATTGTAACATCCATTCTATCCGCCCATTTTTCCTCATTAAGCGCACATGGAATCCAAAACGACGCCCCCCGCCCCACTTGGCAATTACAGAGTCACTCAGTGACAATTCTACCCACCTTAATTATACTGCTTTCTTTCAATCTACATGAAAAGAAGTACTTTACCACCACAGAATAATACACATTGAAAATAGCTCGGTAATTTCTACTCACGGCGACGCCTTTTCCGGCGAGCAACGGACGTTATAAAGAGAGAAGGCGACCATTCCACAAGTCATTTTGGCCCAGTGGGCAAAACGTCCCTTTTGTGTCAGTGCAGATGGGATTCTATAATTAGGCAAGTCTAAAATGATGACGGAGATCATCAGCTCATCCGGCTAATCTTTTCTTTTCTTTTTTTAATGACCGTCAGTGTTCTAAAGACGCTCTTTAAATGTTTTTTTTTTTTTTCATGGGCAGTTGGTGTTTTACTGCTTAATTGCAATTGACAAAGTTAGATGTGCCATCCAATCTGACTATTAAAGAGAAAAAAATAGCTGTTTTAATCCTACTGGTGTGAGTTAATGAATAGTAGAAGTCCAAATCGTTAAAGTGGGAGAGATGGCAGTGAATTAATGTTTGCTGCCATCTCTCCCACTTCAAGTTGGACATGAATGGCAGTCAATGAATTGATTTTGGGGCATTTTAGGTTATTTGTTGTCACTTTTGTTTGTTTTTGGGGGATTTTTGGGTCACTTTGTTTAGTTTTTTGGGGCATTTTTGGGTCACTTTTTTTTGGGGGGGGGGGCATTGTTCTTGTCACTTTTTTTGTTTTTGGGTCACTTTCTTTTGTTTTGGGGGCTTTTTTGGGTCACTTTCTTTAGTTTTTGGGGCATTTTTGGGGTCGGTTTATTTAGTTTTGGGGGGATTTTTGGGTCACTTTATGTTGATTTTGGGTTGCTGAACAGGAAATGACTTGTAAATGCCATAAAATGAACAGAATGCCTCCAAAATGAAGTTTTTATGAATTATACATTAAGTGAAATCCTAAAAATGACCATTTTAATAGTCGATTAATCATCTGGAGTTTTTTTTTAACTAAAAATGGTCGAATTTCCACCTCTAAATAGCAAACATTATCATCGTATGTAACCAAATTGTACCAAAGCTTCACTTGGTCTCAGAAAAGAAGTCCATCAGCTATAAAAAATTATGAAATAATCTTTTTTTTCCCTCCCTTGGCTGACCCGTTTAATATAAATATCCACCTGAAGTCCCTAAATGAGAGCAGTGTGTTTAAATAAAGAGCGCTCCAGATGAAGCGTTCCAAATAAGCGATCTGGCGAGGGGGGCGGGGCTACAACCATTAGATTGCACTAGTTTTGGGCCAAGAATAAAAAGATCCACTCTGGCTGTCAATTTGACGTTTCCGCATCAATCAGCATTCCGAGCAAAACTAGATTGAATCAAGTCAACTGGAGTGAACTCATTAAGCTAATGAATTTTATCGCCACGCTAACGTAACAAACACCCACAGTTTGAGCACGGGGAGATAATTAGTCCGTATAGGATTCCCATTTTGGTTGTGTGGAAAATTAAAGGGAAAAAGAAGATTAGATTATATTAGGCTCATAGTTAGGGGTCATTTTAATTGGCAACCATTAGCTTCTATGGGCAATTTAATGTCCCCAAATGGAGTAGCTAGTTTAGCCAACATTAGCGCGCTAGGCTAACAAAACTGATATTTAATTTACTGTTTTTTTATACTAGGAAGTGAATGAACATGATATAACGTCAATTACTATTCATTTTATGGCATTCTCGGCTGGAAAATCTAAAAAAAGTACCCCAGAAATGATAGAAAACAACGTTAGCATAGATACATGTTAGCACACTAGGCTAACAAAACTGTCATTTAATGAACTGATTTAGTTAATCATTATTTTGTTGTTTTTTTGTTTGAGTGACGGAACGAAACGGTACGCCAAAGGAACAAAAGGTGTTTGGGACCACCTCGAGAGAAAGAGAAGGCCGCCCGCCATTGTTAATGGCGGCCAACCATGACATCATTCCGCAGCCGACAAAACATCCGCAGCACAATGCCACGGTGCGCCGGCGTCTATTTCATTTCCCCCGGGAGGGCTCGGAAACAGCATGATTACCCATAATGCCCCTGGTTTTACGCACTTAAAAGTGGCGGTTGTCAAAAAACATCAAAAAGTAATGAAATGTCAATTGTGAACATTTGACATTTTAACTGAGCTCTTAATGACAGTCATTAAGTTAATGAAAACATTTTTTGCTGGCACAAAGGTAGACATTAGCTATTCACATGTTGAAAATGATACATTTGATTAATAAATGATACGATAAAGCGCCATTTTCCCCAGAACGGAATGTTTACGGCGCGGTGGCGACCGAGTTTAAGTCCGCCAGGTTTGCCGAGTCAGCAGTTCTGAGTGGACGGAATCGACGGAAGCGTCCCGCGGGTGTTTTGCGGTGGCGCCGCCGCAAAACGGGCCAGGCCCGTTTTAGCCGCATTTTTTTTCCTGGCCTAATCACTTGGGACACAATGCTAATTTGTGGCACGTTGCTACGGACGCACAAAGAAGAGCTTCTGAGGCTCTGCTGAGAAAATCCCTAATGGCGTCTCATCACATTTTCCATGAAAACAACTGCTGACAATCCAGTAACACTTGATTTGACAATAGCTTCGTAAAAAAGCGCCTTAAAAACCGTCCAAATTATGACAAGACACTGTTTGGAAGACAGATGTCACTAAAGACGAGTCTGCTACGCAAAAAAAACTTACCATATCATACGTCAGGGGTGCTGGAGCCAATCCCAGCCAAAGCCGAACTACACCTTAACTAGTTACCCTCGCAATGCCTGAATCAAAGTCATGAGAATGAACCACTACACTATCAGTGACTAGCACAGTCATATGTGCGCTAATAATCGGAGATTTCTATTTTTAATTGTGAAAACAAGGTTGCCAAAGCAAAAAAATAAAAAAAACTTCTTACATCATACCTGGCAACCCCTCCCCTCATTAATGATTGCAATTCCCCCTTATTAATCCATTTAAAAAACATAAAAATGCAACATGGCATATATTTACACACAAGGCGCAAGTAAAAGTCAAATTTTTTGAGTAAAACGAGATCAGTTTCCCCCAAAAAATTACTTTAAAAAAGTTCTTATATGCCGCACGCCATTTAAAATGATGAAAAAACATATAAAATACGGGGAAAAACTTTGACAGCTATTTTACATAGAAAAAAGCGACCCATCTTTACATTCTAGTCCATCTTTTTCTGGCTGTTTTTTAAAAGCCCAGATTGGCCCAAAAAACATTCTCGTGCTCTAAACGGCAGCCAATATTTGTGCATGTAGCCAAAACCTTACTTTGGCGAGACTTGTGTGTATATAGGATACAGCTTTTCTGTTATCAGGCTGTCAAAGTGCTCCTAAAAAAAAAAGTCTCCTTAAATAAATTCCACATTGAAGCCTTATCTGTAGCGCACAGGTAGCGCAAGCAGCTCAGTGGCAATTCTCCCTGCCGCCATGCCATCAAAAGCTCCACATTTCAGGCTACTTAGCGACATTAACTTTACCGGGAATGACAAAAATTTGGAATAGACGATCTTATCTAGAAGTGTCTAGCGGCTATGCAGAACAAAAAAGAATGTTGAGTCACGAAAACTCATTTTTGCGGCAAAAAAATAAGCGAACTTACACTTGCACCAACTCTGATTGGTTCGTGAGGCGAATTAATGCCAACTAGAGCTCATAGGGGGCGGGACTAGTTTATTTTTGGCCTCAAAAATGTGTAATGAGTTAATTTTGGGTCAATGTTGGCTGACTTTCTAATGACTTTGATGGCTTCTTGTTCATTTGCGTGACCGGACGTTTGGTCGCCGGGCGTTTGGTCGCCGGGCGTTTGGTCCCTTTTGGTCGCTGGTCAAATGTACTTACATATTAAACAGTACTTAGATATTAAACTCTTTCTCTTAGATATGAAACTCTCATGAATATAATTTTGAGAGCTGGTTTCAATAGTAAACTATCTGTCATCAAAAGGGACCAAAAGACCTGTGACCAAACGTCCAAGCACCTTCATTTGTTGGTCCCGGCTGAATTTTGGACAATTGTCAGGCTATTTCGTGTTGGTTTTGTGCCATTTTAAGGTTCCCGTATGTGTTTCATAACACTGACGACTTAGCAGATTTAAACATATGCGAAAAAGACGCTGCAGTATGTGTGTGTGGGAGTGTGTTTCCGTGAAAACAATCCCAATCAATGCAACTCATCTAAATGAGCCGTCTGCTCGGCCACGTGATTTCGGTGGCGGCTAATCTGTCATGGACAGCGCCGTCGTGTCTACGTGGCGAGCCGTTAATGCTGTCAATGGGTTTTTCGGGGCATGGTGTCCAATTTTTTCACTGGAAGGACATACTGAAGGACCAATGGGAGAGAATGTATACGTTTGCCGGAAAATGATGTCGTATATTCGGGGAGAAAAGTGACGTCTTTCCCAGGGAAGACTTTCCATGTGAGTATTTACAGTAAGGAGAATTAAATATTGATTGGTGTGCTAATGGTTCTACTGGAAGTGGAAGGCTTTGGAAAAGCTATCTTGAAAGGACACAACAAACTATGAGGATTTCTTTTTTGATGCGTTCACTGTCACTCAAAAAATACTGTACTATTTCAAAACATAAATATGAATAATAAATGGACCTGAAATCCTTCCCAGAGGAACTCCACAATAAATTCTATCTGTCTCTCACTTGGGAAAAGTTTTATATCGAACACAGTGATAAACACTACGCAAATTTCAATTAAATTAACCGACAAAAAAAGACAACAAATAAGAAATGGACCTAAAGCCCTTCCCTGAGGAACTCTACTTAAAACTACATGGAACTAAATGTTACTACACTATCATCTCTTCCCGTAAACTATATTGGCTTTTCCACTTATCCAAATTCTCATTCGCTGCCACCCTCCCACTTCAAGCAGATTGGACATCTACTAGCGACAATGTCATTTCCATTCATAGCCACGCACCCTCTTCTAACAGAACGGACGTCCACTTTGTGAGAAACTCATTTAAATTCACAGCAGAAGGATGAAAAGAAGCCTGAACATTGGACGTCAATGACAAACGTCAAGTTCTTCCAAATTAATACTTTTAGGGATTTTCCATCTCAACTAAATTAAAGTGAAAGGTCACTATTTTATACAATTTACAAAAAAACACAACATATCCATCTCTCCCTCCACACACACACACACCAATGAATTCCTCCAATTTTTTTTGCTGAATCATTCCTAGCTATTGATTCTAGAGAGAAACATTACCGGGGCAAAAAAAACAAACTTGACGCTGCGGTGCAAATACCGACAAACACGCATCCACTTTTGACCGCAGTGAAGAAACAAGCGCCCCATGAATCATCAGAAAACAGTCCGGCCACACAAAAACTGCGCGCTCACCGAATGACGCCATGGCATCATACACCAAGCGGCGGCAGCGTGCCAACTTGTCGCCATGACGACAACCCTGCCAACAGCTTGCCGGTGCTTTAAGATCTGTCTGCCTGCCTGCCTGATGGGGTCAACGGGTTTCTATTGCAGAAGCTGCGCCATCTCGCCGTTTCAATGCGGGGAGGGAGGGGGGCGTGGTGGTGGTGGTGATTCTACGTGTGCGTGCGTGCGTTTATGCGCGTGCGTGCGTCCGTGTCTACCGTCTATGTAACCTTAAGCAAGGTGGGACAAGTCAACCTATCGGCCGCATTAATCCCGTTACTTTGGATCAAGCCTCTCGGACTATTGGCTAAAGCCACATTTAACTTGACGTTGCCCTCCTTTCCGTCTACGGCGAAAAAAGTGCAGCAAAACAGAAGAAAAAAAACAGAACTGATGTAAACAAGCAAAAAAATGAAGAAAAAAAATAGAAGACAATGCGGCGGCGGCGGCGGGATAGATAACAACGTCACCACGTACCTCGGCGGCGGACGTGAGACTTGGCCGGAGGAGTTGAGTGAGATGAGCGAGATGAGCGTGAGTGCGTGTGAGCGTGCGGAGACGGGAGACTTAGCGTACGCGGCGGTGCGGTGCGCGCCGGGATGCGGCAATGGCCGTCTGCAGACAGCCACGGTGCAGTGCGATGGGAAAGGGAGGGGAGGGGGAGGAATGGGGGTGAGGGGAGGGAGGGCGAGAGACTCGCCGTTAACTCGTACGGTGCGACGACGCAAAAAAAAGAGTGACGTCACGAATTGTATAGAATAGATACTATTAATAGTCAACATTATCATTATAAAGTGCAACAAATACAATTAATATCTGACTATGTTGATTTTTTTCTAAAAAAGTGCTTCTTTTAAACAATAGAAGGCCAGTATGAAGTATGTATATAGGTAGAATAGCAATATTAATGATACTTATCATTCTAAAAGTACAATAAATAACATCACTAGTACTTTATAAAGCGCAAGTTTTGTAGTTTCGACTGCAGTTGCGTCACTGTACCACAAGAGGGCGCAAAAGAGACGTTTGCCTACATTTGGAAAAAGCAATTTGCTTCATATTTATAGAGAAAAATATCTAATGGTACGCGCTTCTGGTCTGCTATTAAACGATCAGAGACGGCTCATTTTTTACTACCATTGACAGACATAGACGTCCAAAAGAATTTGGGAGAGGCTGCCATTTAGCAACTGATCTTTGACCATGTGATGGTGGCGTGTTGGGAAAGGCCAATGGAGGTTGGCTCGCAAGGTCAAAAAGGTCGTGCGGGAACGGAATCTCTCGGCCGGATTGAATGGCGTGGTCAAAACCCAGGGGGGAGGGGCCAAGACTATCCGGGGCTTTCTTTTCTTGTGGCACTATTTTGACCTTAGTTTGAATTTGCATACAAATGGTGCTGCTGTGTCACTTGAGGTCACAATGGGAAGAAAATGTTACGCAGCAAAAGTGGACGCTCGGGTCGGCTCGCTTTACTGCCGCATGCCAACGTCAGCATTACTTCAATGACAACGCCCTAACTGACCATCATAATATATTCAAATATAGAATTAGGAGAACATGAAACAATGGTATAAAGTATGAGCATACTGTTTGTCTTTTATAAACTTCTGTTTAAATTAAAGGAAGTCAAAGCTTGAATATTTATGCATGGATTTATGCATTATTTTGGTCAAATGAGCGGGTAATTAATGGAGGATTAAATTCAATTGTCATTTGTTATGATACTGTTTATTCGATTTTTTTTTTTTAGCTTCTTGATAAAATGTATTCAGAAATGTAGTATTTAAATAAAAAAGAAAAGGCAATGAACTATAAATGGCATTTTGGATTTATTTTAAATTATATTAGGAAAATATTTTAGCTGATTTTGGAATAAATTGGTAGTAAATTATGTACTTTGTTCATCATTTAGGGATTTAGTTAATGAAAACGTTTTCTGCCTCTATAGTAAAATTTCTCTTTTTATCTTTTAAGTATAAATACAAAAATGTGGAAAAAATTATAAAAAAAATTTGGGGGGAAATATTTCAAAATTGAATTATTATTATTTTTTTACATTATAATTTTTTTGCAGGACGAAAAAAGCAATATTAGATTCATAAAGCAGATTTGGTAATAAATAATTTTGATAGTTGTTTAGGTTCTGAAAAAAACATTTTTTTATGCTTTTTAAACTTATAAAACGATAAAAAACGTTTATCGCCGCAAATGCCTTAGCAAAATCGCCACCAAAGCAAACTTTTTTCTAGATTTAACGATACAATCTCAAAAGGTCAGAGGTCAAATCCCAAGCTTGGGTGGAATTCCACTAAAGCGGCATTAGGGAAAACTAAAGATACAACGTGGTGAGTGACGCTACGTGACATAAGAGGCTAAACCGAGATTGTTCAGAATTTAGAGGTAAAAATACTCCTTTAAGCCTCAAAGTGAAATCTTTAAAAAAAGCTTTAAACAGCTAAACTTTCACAAAAGTAGAAGAATATTTTCTCTTTTTTTTAACGTCTGTGTGCTGATAAGGAAAAACGAAAAGTTCTGGAGACGTTTCGAAACAAAAAAATGCTCCTTAGTCAATTTCACTTCTTAAAAATAAGTCGTTTTTGGAGTTATGTGATTTTTTTTGCAAAAAGCTAAACTTTTAGGTGGATTAACTGCATGATGTTTTTTTTTATACATAATACTTCAAAACTAACAATTGAGGTTAAAGCAAGTTAAACTGTAATGTATCATTTAGGATGAAAAACTCATTTTGATGACATAAAATTACTTAAATTCAATTAAATATATTTTCTTTATAGTTTCTATATTTATGCATTATAAATCTAACCTTTTAGTATTTGAAATGACGCATTTGCTCCCCAAAAAATGTAGCGCATTGATCATTAGTAAAAGTTGAGTTGACTGAAGGCCATCCCTAATCTAAGTTAAGTTTAAGAGTGAATCAATGACGAGGCAACTAATGAACCCTCTTCCTCATCCTCCTCCCAACGCCGGATTTCCCACACTTGAAATGCTGGCGCACTGCGATGCTATTTTTTTCTCCCTTTTTTCTCTCCCCTATTCTATTCCTGACCGCTTTCCGCCGTCTGCCTGCCTCTTACTAATCAATAGTTCATATTTTCCTTATAAAATAACAAAAGATGATCTTTGAAATGAATCTAAATGGCCAGACAATCACTTCTAATTTTAACTATTATATAATTGTAAATATTAGCATATTCAACCTCAACAAATAAACTAATACACAGTCTTTCTTTCACCAGGAAAAAAAATATCTCACTTTTTCCCCTTATTTAAAAAAAATCAACAATAAAATGTAAACCTCACAATATTATGTGCATCACTGCCAACTGCTGCTGGTACAGCAGCATTAAAATTGATTAAACTGACGTATTTTCACGACTATAAGCCGCACCCTCAATGAATGACAGTTTTTCCATATAAGGCGCACTGTATTATCAGGCGCACTGTATTATCAGGCGCACTGTATTATAAGGTGCACTGTATTATAAGGTGCACTGTATTATAAGGCGCACTGTCTATTTTGGAGAAAATGTAAGACTTAAGTGCGCCTTATAGTGGTGAAAATACGGTAATTGCTATTGACTTCCAGGTATGAAGCACTCACTACTTTACAGTCACCTCTAGAGCCAGCCATTGTTGATGTTTTGGATTTTTTTTGAATAAAATCTTGCAGTGGGGGAGGAGCTATATGATGGAAGATTTTGTAAACTAAGATGGCATCTGCATATTTAACAGTATTGTTTCAGTTTAGGCGTTTGTTTCTTTAATATCCGACAGTGGTGGTTTTTGGTTTTCAGTTTTTTCCATATATAAGGCGCACTGGATTATAAGGCGCACTGTCTATTTTGGAGAAAATTGAAGACTTTTAAGTGCGCCTTACAGTCGTGAAAATACGGTAGATTGAAATGACAATTTATCGCTCCAATACCTAACGAATCGTCAACAGTACTTATCAAAAAAGAGGAAGCCTGCACTGACCTTTGACCTTTGAGGAGAAATGTGCAGAATGTCGCGTTATGAACTGATGAAGCTGTTGCTCAAGGTCGAGGCAATTCAAGTCCACATCCCAAGATCGGATTCCTGCAAAGTAAAAAGAGGCGAGATTTGAGCCCTAAAGTCGGCACCATTAAATAAGCAACACCCACACAAAAGTCAGTCCTCCCACGGACTCATTTTTGGACATTTTCAGGAAGCAGCAAGTGTGATTATGTTTCAGTCCACCCAGATAAAAAAAAAGAGTTTTGACCTTCAAATGTTCCCTCACAGCAGAGTACAGTCTGTTTCTACCAATGCTGACTCACTCTTGGCTTTGATTCCATAACAGCGTCTTAATTGGCTCTCTACCATTGACGGCGGCCATCATTGAAATGTGATGGCCAAAAGCGCAAATGTTTACAACAATTTACAGTTTAACCAAGGAGTTGATAAATAAATAATCACGTCCCGACCACAACCTGAATGTCAACATTTTTTTTTTTTGGTGGTCAAACTACGGCCCGCGGGCCACATACGGCCCCGTTTGGCTTTTTAATCCGGCCCGCCGACGTTATCCAAATATTTTTTTTCCCTTTCCAAGATGGCGCCGTCATGCGGAAGCCAATGACAATAGCTCTGTCCACTCTTATTTGTTTTTTTTTGTGTTTTACGGCCCCTCTATCTTTTTTAAATGACATTTTAATATTTTATATTAAATTATTATATTATTGTATTTATTTAATATTTCTTAATACATTCCTTTTTACTTGACTTTGTACTTTATACTTTTTACTTTAATGATGAGTGATGAGTATGTTAATACTTCAGTCCTTTTTTTTTCTGTTTATGTTTCATATGTACTGTTAACGGATGCACTTTTTTATATGTATCGTATCTTGTGTTGACCCCGCCCATCTGTCACATTTTTAAAGTCCCCGGGTCCAAAAGTTTGCCCACCCCTGAATTAATGCCTGAATTTGCATTGAAAATTACACATCATAACGCTAATTAAGGTATACAAAAGTACATTTCAGTTCTGACTACAAAAACTTATAGAAAAGATGAGAATGAATATAGCGTTAGCTTCACAGGTAGCTTGTATATAACCTGTTGACTTCCTCTCTGCTACATCCATGCTAGTTGAGTGTATTGTTTATCCCCTTCACCTCCACCTACTGTAGCACTTGTGTGGGTTTTCCACACAGGCTCTGGATGTTATTAAAAATAAACACCGTGCGGCAGGACTATCAGGTGAAGTGTACTTCAAATGGGCTTTTAATAACTTGTTTTGAGTGTCCCATAAGGAAAGCACATCGTTTTAATGTCCCAATATCACACTTGAGTCAATAGATTGGACTTTACTTTGTATAATAAACACAATTCTAATTCTATTTCGCTGTTGGCCAAGAAGCCAGAGTCACTAAGCGGAAGAAATGTCGCAGAAGGTAAGCTTTTTCATTCGTTTGTTTAAGTTTCATTGTCATTATTTACAATTATTTTTAAATTAATTTGATAGGGGATAGTGCACATTAATCTCTATTCAGACACATCTATAGATGTAAAGATGATTTAAAAAATGCTATTTATATCGATTTAAGTTGTATTTTCAAGATATTCCATCATTTATATCTGAAAAAATGGCTAATATGTGTTGTGTAAGGAACAATGGTTACTGTGTTGTAAGATATTTACCAATAAGTAGGCGCCCGAGATCCGATGTTAATGAGCCTGTGTGGCTTCCATGATTTTTTCTTTATAAATGGATTAAACGAACTGGATTAAAATCCCTGAATATTCAGTTTTTAGAGATCTAAAATAATGTTGTTTTTACCTTTTTTAAATATATTTTTAGATTTTACAAAATTATTTTTGAACTAAAAACACAGAAAAATGATTAAAAAATGACAATTATTGATTTAAAAGGGGGAAAATCAGGGAATTTAATATACATCTATACTCTTCATTTTAATTTGATCCTAAAACAGAAAGTTGGCACTCATCATTTACTTTTCCGGGCCACACAAAATGATGCGACGGGCCAGATTTGGCCCCTGGGCTGCCACTTTGACAAATGTGCCGCAGAGGCAAAACAATACAGAAAAAAAATCTTAATTTTACAATTGCAAAAGCTAAGAATCTATGTCAGTCTTAATCAAGTATATTTACACACTAGCAAGATTCTACCATTTAATTAGTTGTTATTGTGGGACTTAACATTCCGAAAATACCATATGTATGAAAAAGTAAAACATGGTCACTTTTGGGGAGGATTTTAGCTACATTTTAAGCTAGGATACTAGCGTCTATTCAGATTGGGCGCAATGGTGCAACACTGCACCAAGTTACAGTTGGATGAGACACACAAACCTGGGACGGACGAGAGCGAGACATGCCGCAACTCACCGGCTTCGATGTGCGCCCTGGCGGCGTCCAGCTGCTGCTCAGTGCCAATATCGCCAATGACAATCAGTGCGTAGTGTCCGGCCCGGTTAAAGGGGGGTCCGCGTGGCCGTTCTCCTCCTCCTCTTCCTCCGCGGTAACGCAGGAGCTCCTCCAAAACGGCCGGCCGCGCGTCCTCCTCCACCGCGGGGAGAGCACCCCGCACCGGCATCTCCATGGCAACACGCCTCGGGGATGACTCCGTCATCGCCATGACAACCGGTGGTGTGCGGGCGGCCAGCGCCGTGGAGGAGTGCGGGATGCTGAGTAAGCTGAGTGGGGAGGGGGGGAGTGAGGGAATGAGGGGGGAGAGAGAGAGGAGTGTTAACTGTTAACTCATGATGTGCCAATGGCGGTGATCCATGTTCAATCAACTCGATTGGACGCCTATCATCAAGAAAAATGATTGGTCGCCGCCAAAAGCGACTTTTTAAACTTTTTCTTGTGCTTAAATTAAGGTGAAAAGACATTGTTTCTATTACTAGACATAAAAAATACGTTTTTTTGGTATAATTAGCACAAAATAAGGAATGGAGAAAAATGTACCTGAGGGGTTTCCAGCAGATGCGCCTCCTGAACAATATCGCCCCCTTCTGAAAAACATTTGTAACTACAACAGAAAGCTTTAGTGTATTTAGTAAACAGTACACAAGACACTTATTTCACAGCCGCTTATATTTCATTACAACAAAATTAATCTTGCTTAATGTGTCTAAAAAAACTAATAAAATTTACTTCTATACCATTTGTAGTATAAACAATCTAGAAAATTATATGGCTATAGTTTAGAGTGTTCCCCCGCTACTTCGCGCTTCAGTTAACGCGGACGCAGAGCTTCGGATTATTTTTGGACCAAAAAAAAAACACAAATACAAATATTACATTGAAACAACATTTTACAGTTTTTTTTGTTATAACATGAATTTCACTCTCTACCCGTATTCCCGTATTCGTACTGTATACGGGGGTAAAAATAAACCAATAAATAAAATTAAAAAAAAAAAGAAATTGGAATTACATTCAAATTAAGCATTTTTAAAGGCGAATCCCTACTTTGCGGAAATGCACTTATCGCGGGTGGTCCCAGTCCCCATTAACCGCGATAAGCGAGGGAACACTGTATATATTAAAGTGGGTCAAATGAAGTAGATGAACACATGGGTTGAAAGCCAAGCATTTTATTATTAGATGCTATATTAAATATATTCATACCCAAAGCAGCTGACTTCATGAGACACAGTATAAATTTAGGGGAAAAAAATAATATTTGTCACCCTACCATCTGAATTCTGGATCAAATGTTAAATTTCTAGAGATTGAAAAACATGTCATTCATCTACCTTCATATAGCTGATATTTCATCATAAACAAATACGGCACAGAAAATATACATCCGTACAAAACATTTTTTCGAATTTGAAATCGAAATTGACATTTTTTTTGTTGGAGTAACGTCAGGTTTAGGTTTAAATTCCTGAATATATATAAAAAATAATCAATAATTTGTCATTTTCAGGAGGATTAACAATCTCGCAACGTATTGTTTTTCATAATGTGAAAACCAAGCATCATCCAAAATTGGATAAAAAAGTAAGCATTGTCGTACTAGTTTTCCAACGTTGATTTTGTCACCCAAAACACGACAACTAAACCATTTTAACCTTTTTTTTACGTTCGCTCCCATTCAGCATTAAGTCGTAATATGATTGGTATATTTTGCCATCTGTCAACAAAAAAAAATCGCCAAAAACGCGCAAAAAAACCTCACGATTGTAAAGAATCAAAACAAAACGCCACGCACATAAACTGATGAGCATTGCCCAAAAAAGTGCACACAAAATATACAAAGCCAAGACCGAGTGAAAGGAGCCATCAGTCAACAACGTCTCTCTTGCCCTCCACCCACAATGCACCTGGTGTGGTTCCCATTTCTCGAGATGATGTCGCCAAATAGGCGTGATTGGTGAGTGTCGGCGAGTGCATCTTCACCTGGCTCAAGGTCGACGCATTACAAGGTTGGAGATCGACCCCCAACCTTGTAATGTCGAAAACCGTGACCTGACCGCTTTACCGTAGCTTCTGCTAATTGTTGGCTTGGAAAGAGCCTTGCGCGGCGGACGCCGCTGCGTTGGCGGCGGCGCTTTGGAATGTTTTGTTGGTGAAAATTCCCTGTGAGAACTCCTGCTGGGCCTTATGGAAGCTAGCCCCGGTCCGGCGGTACAGGCCGTGAACCTGCAGGCCGGGAATGCTAACAGTTAGCTTACGGGCTCGGTTTTGGTGGACGGAAACAACGATTTCTTACCATCTTGAGGAGGATGACGGACATGACGGCGCAAATGGTGAAAAGGATGGCCACAATGATCATGATGGCGCACACCGCTTTGGACGTTTTGATGACGGTGAAGGCGGCGATCCAACCGCTGTAGCCGATAAACACATAAGTCACGTTTTTAGGGTGGCCCGACAGGTTGGGGAGGGACGGGGGTCGAAAGAGGGGCGTCAAACTACGACTGGAAATCTCTGCTAACTCGGGTTGCCATGGCGACATGATTGGATGAACTTGTTTGATAGTTATTTGTTTACAGGAAATTGTTGACCTTTAAATTTCTATTTTTTGAGCTTCATATTAGCATATCTGCCTGTACATGTATCATTTGTCTTACTATATTAATAAAATATGCGCAAAAGCGTTAAAAATAAAGAACATATTCAGTTTTTCCACTTTATATTTACATATTTTGGTTTTCGGCCAATCAATCGACCCACATTTAACTGATTTGCTGCCATTGACAGTTAAACTAAATTAAAACAATTATATGTCCAGTTTTCTATTGTTTATCAAGACCAAAAAACAGTTTGAAATCCGCACCTTTAAGTAAAGTTGGCAAGTGGTTGACCAAACTGACATGATCATATTGTCAAAAAGTACACATACACGCGAGATTAAGTAGACGAATTAATAGGATTTTGTTTTCGAATTAATATTAAAAAAATCATAATAGATTAAAAAATTAATAAATAATAAGATAAATTAAAAATGTAACATGTGAATGAGGTAAAAGTGGGAACTGGGGGCAGGCACTTACAGTAAAAAAAGGCAGCAGAGAAGCTGAAGGTTGAAAAATCAAGCAAGTGGGAGAGGAAGAGGAGAAACAATGTTGATAAGTGAACAAACACAATAACAGCAAACTAAGCAAAGAGGAAAAATGTAGACGTGCGCTTATTCAATTGAACTCAGGTTGACTAAAACATTAGATTTGCCATGTACACCTACGATCATAAATTTGGAGTTTTCACCAGTCGTTTGAATGAGGAAGCCCCAGAACATTTAACCAATGGTGTATTATGAGATGAACTAATACTCTATTTGAAGAAGAAATATGGGAAAACGGAAGAAAAATAAATAAATGTGGCTAAAAAGGCAAGCAAGATGCTGCATTGAGAATATAGTTTTAAATTTTGGCACTCACCTGTTGCCCCATCTCGGGATTCCCACTGCCTGGATGATGAAGACGGCCACTTGGCAGAAGAAGACAAAGAAGAAGAAAAAGAAGCTGAAGGAGCTGTCGGACCTGAAGATGGTGGAAGAATCAAAAATAGGACATCAAAATTATAGAATGCAGATTTTGGACAACAATCTTGCAGTAACTCTGTGACCTCGGCAGGCAGAGAATAAGATAAGCTAATGCCAACTTTTGGAGTTCACTATTGAAACCAGCTCTCAAAATTATATTTATGAGAGTTTAATATCTAAATACTGTTTAATATCTAAGAGAGAGAGAGTTTAATATCGAAGTACTGTTTAATATCCAAGTACTGTTTAATATCCAAGTACTGTTTAATATCCAAGTACTGTTTAATATCCAAGTACTGTTTAATATCCAAGTACTGTTTAATATCCAAGTACTGTTTAATATCCAAGTACTCTTTAATATCCAAGTACTCTTTAATATCCAAGTACTCTTTAATATCCAAGTACTCTTTAATATCCAAGTACTCTTTAATATCCAAGTACTGTTTAATATCCAAGTACTGTTTAATGTCTAAGTACATTTGACCGGCGACCAAACGTCCGGTCACGCTAACTTTTGTATAGACGTTTAATGAAGTGATAACTGTCCCCGAAAGGGGTAAAGAACATTTTCAAAATCCCTTAACAATGGTACACTTACTTAAAGGCCTTGTAGACCGGCCGATACCAGCAGAGGAAGGAGCAGGGAGCGAAAAGGATGAACCACAGGATGGAGAGGCCAAAGTCTACGCCGTAGGTAGCGGAGGTGGTGAAGTAGGCCAGACAGGCCAGCACGTTTAGGAACAGTGTCACACAGTTGACTGGGTGGGGAGAGTGAAAAGAGGGAATTATAAAGTGAGCATTGGTTCGCAAAACCGTTTTTTTTTTTTTTTTAACAACAACCCTGTCAAAAAAAATTACATTCAAAGTAACGCATAAACTATTCCGTCATAACTGGCAACACCAACTCTGGCCCCATCGGGTGGCATCTCAGAGCATATTAGTTGTTACTCACACATCCAGAGGTAGTAGATCATCTTGCACACTCTCTGATACTCGGTGGGAATTTCTTCAGCGAAATCCTGATAGAAACACGGCTTGATAGGGAAACTCCTGGGAAGTGGGGGCCAGTTGTTTGCTTTACCTGACGACACGACACAAACAAATGCAGTATTAGAAAGAGTACTAAAGACGCCTATGGCAGGGATGAGTGACCCTTGGCCGTTATTGACCTGTGGAGCCTCGACTCTGCAGCTCCTGCTCTCTGCGATCCAACTCGGCAGCTTTCCTCTCCAGTTCTTCTTGCTGTCTCAGCAGGTTGGCCTGCGCCGCAACGGCCGTGGCCTGAGGAGGAGACCGACAGAGGTTTGAATTTGAAAACACGCTTCATTGGAGCAAAGAGGCTTTTTTAATCTCAACCACGATTAAAGTCCCACACAAATGCAGATTTATTCCTCAGCGAATCAGCAAAAACATATTTTACGTATAGCAAGCATATTTGCTAAGCACCAATAATGTGGCAGCAAAAAAGATGCTTGACCGGACGTTTGGTCGCCGGTCTTTTGGTCGCCAGGTCAAATGTACTTAGATATTAAACAGTACTTAGATATTAAACAGTACTTAGATATTAAACAGTACTTAGATATTAAACAGTACTTAGATATTAAACAGTACTTAGATATTAAACAGTACTTAGATAGTAAACAGTACTTAGATAGTAAACAGTACTTAGATAGTAAACAGTACTTAGATAGTAAACAGTACTTAGATAGTAAACTCTCTCTCATGAATAAAATTTTGAGAGCTGGTTTCAACAGTAAACCTCTGTCACCATTTGACCGGCGACCAAACGTCCGAGCACCAAAATATGACACCATTTCCTTCGAGAGTGGCTGTCTATGTTTAAACTTTGCTTCTGCCTACTTTTCAAAGACTTATTCCATATTTTGCAAGTGGGAATTGACACAAAAAAACCAAGCCACGGACTGGTACGGTTTTTTGTGTGGTATTTTGAACACAGTTGTGGCCAATAGATTGATGAACAGTAATGGAACTCCATGAATAGTTAACAAATAACCTGAAAAACAATGACTGGCATGAAATTGTGTAAACTGAGCTGAGGTGTGTGTGATCCCCGAGCATGCTCAGATGACACAATGCTACCTGAGGAGGTACCACAAGCAGACTGAGAAGACTACAAGTCTGCAAAATGACTGAACGATACTGGATAAAAGGTCAAATGAGTGTATTAACCCTGTGTTTGCACATATGTGAGTCACCTGGGGAGTGGGTTCTGTAGATGGCTGAAGCACTGCAGGTTGATAGGGTGAAGTGGATGCTGCTGTGGTTTGACTAGCCAGGCTCTCCAAAAAAAAAATCATAATACAAGACATATTTAAGACGAATGAAGCTTACAAAGATGATAGTGAATGAAGCAGTAGATTTGCTTACTGAGGCAGGGAAAGGGTTGAACTGGTCAACAGGTTCGATGCTGGAATTTGTCACCTGAGTAACTGCTGGGTCCTGGAAAATTTAAAAAATAAAAAAAATAAAAGCATGTTCCATTAAATTGTTTTCAACCACAAAAAAAATGAATAAAACAAACTATTTATCACATTCAAAATGCAACACTGAATCTTTTTTATCTTTTTGCTGAACTTTTGTTTCAAATTCTTCAGCAGCAAGACATGATAGCAAATATTTCTCATTTGAGTGTGTATGCAGTAATTTAATACCACTGACTCACATACATTCCTACAAGGAATATTTTTTTTCTTCAAAAAACGTGGTTTTGGTACTTTTTGCCCTCTGTTATGGGAATGAGAGTCCAAAATGATTTGGACAGAAAATAATGTTTTCTGGTCAAGTGATCAACGCGGTCAAAAGGGACTTTACTGTGACGGACGGTATTTATCAGTGCCGGACGCACCTGGGAACATTCCCAGCCACGCTCAACAATTGACTCCTTCCTGTCAACGAGGTTGCAGTCTGCTTGCACGCACTTACACTTTTTGATGAAATGTGGTAGTGGGATGGAACTTGGTAAAGTTAGCATAAAGTATTTTATCTAGATTTCCAACTGGAGGTTTTACACGCTTACGAAAAAATGGACACTGGTGATAGGGAACTAGTAACTAGAGATGTCCCAGATCTGATCATGTGATGGAAAATAAGGCCCGATTGCATTATTTTTAGAGGATCGAAATCGGGTAAAATGATCTCGTTTTTAAAATATATCGACTCACTGGCTGCCATGGCATGACTATTTTGAAATATTATTAAGCCATATGACATTTGGATTGCACCTTTTGATGACATTGCAAAAAACATTGTAGGAAGACTTGAGAAAACTTCAAAAATTGACTTAACCTCTGTGAAACAGGAAGTGAGATAGAACACATCCACCGTGAAGGATGTTGATCTCTACAAATATCATTGTGTCAGTATATTGAATCATGTGTATTCATTTCAGCTAAAATCTGTTTACTCAAATGAATGTGATCCCAGTGTGCGTGATTGGGAGCGAGGACCAGGCGGGCATGATGCTCAAAGTGTATTTATTTAGCTTCATCTATCCACCCAACAGTCAAACAGTTGCATACTATACTGTTGCCGTTTCATCGTGCTGGTAAAACATTGCAGTGTGACTAGATTACCATGGTAACATGTGATTCCCATAAACCAGTCATTCCCAAGCAGTGTCCCGTAATTTATCACCAGGTGTGTCACCAGGATGGTATTCAATTCTACTTACGGTGTTAGAAATGTATAAATCTGTTCATATAGCTATGCAAATATACTTGATGACAATTAACATGTGGATCCTCTTTACCTCAAAGTTAACTATACTTTGAGCTCTGGTTTTACCAATGTATACATTATGACATAATTAAAATGGAAAATTTGATTCGAGAGAATATTGTTGGGTTGTTTAAGCCATCATTTGATGCCAAAACGATTCTGAACAAGCCCAAAGTACAAAATTGTCTTAGTCAGGTTCTCGTTGCTGTCCAGCCGAAGTGGAAAACCGATATGTTAATAGGTTTATGGCTTGATTGGCCCATGTCCATGAGGAAAAGCACTTTGACCAATACTAAATAAGCACTCCGGAGCGCCATGGCCTACATCCACATGTAAAAATGAATACATTCAATCAATAACAGTCTGAAACGTTTGTCAACTCGGTTGAGCGAGGTTAAAAAGTGTAGACTAACATTATTTTTTGGCTACACGTTAACTTCCTACAATTGGGCCAAGAGATATTCCACCCGGTAAGAGAGTAAAGATCGCTGATTGGTTGAAAAAGCTGTCGATTCTAAGCATTCGTCCAATAGTAACGAAATTTGACGTTTAGGCCCTCCCATTGAGATCCACCCATCAAGTTTCCTGAGATGCTAGCTAGCGGCTACCTTCTCGCATTGCGAGTGAATTGACAGCAGCTGAGCTGGTCTCTTTCACTCCCTTACGTACAAAATAAAGCACTTACATTAAAAGGGTTGACGCCAGCCGATTCGGCGAAAGGGTTGTCATCAAACGCCGACATTTTTCTGAAGGTCTCTCGATGGTTTAGTCCTGTATGAGCGGGGAATAAACAACGAACTCTTTAACGCCGCCGAAGTTTCCTCTTCAATCTACTTCCTTGACTCACGTGTAACACGCATGCGCGGTCAGACAACTGGACGGCTACGTCATAGACAACACATCTACAGCGATAGACTTCTCATGCGCACTGCGAGCCAATAGTTCTAAACGTCATCACTCATCGGCCATTTTGCTTCCATGCGATTCGGTGTAGCATGTACATCATAAAATCACATGCGAATCAATGAATTGTAGATTGCACAATTTTTGACCGATTTTCAAACTATTGAGTTTTGCATTAACGTTGGAAATGTGTTAATTTGACAGCATTTCCATTTAAGTACCCGCGAGCCTTGCAAGAATGAGAAAATTGTAAAATGAATGACTTTTTTGTACTATTTATAATTTCTCATAATCCAGCCTGAATAAAGGCCACGTTAATATAGTTTGCTATGAACACAAAACGATTGCAAAAACTGACCATAATTCAATTTTGGGAATATTTTAGTGGAGAAAATTACCTGGTGCTGCAGTAGAGGCCGCTGGAGAAGTCGACTGACTCAAGATGGCTGCCAGTTACTTGCACCGTGGACTCCGATTTTCGACGTCTAGCCTTTTGTTTCGATAGATGTCATCACAGCGCCACGCGCAAATCTGGAAGCGCAACCCAAATATTAAAAATAGTTCTAGAGTTGCCACTTACATTAATAGCAAATATATGATTGAATAAATATTAAAAACATAATCCTACAATTAACTATCTGAGGAACAGTCCACAAGATCTCAGAAAAAACAAATAAACTGCATATATTGTGCATTATATTTAATTTAGGAAATTCAGATTTCTAAGTACCGATTTCACTAAAACTGTATAAAGTTGAATTGTATTTTTT
This sequence comes from Stigmatopora nigra, assembly GCF_051989575.1. NCBI lineage: Eukaryota > Metazoa > Chordata > Actinopteri > Syngnathiformes > Syngnathidae > Stigmatopora > Stigmatopora nigra. The sequence goes on along the minus strand of NC_135509.1, from coordinate 7,462,991 downwards.
AACTATTTAATCATATTCAGACTCAAATACAAAAAAACGTGTTCCCATCAAAAAATGGTTTGCAAAATGTAATACTAATGAGATCACTATAAAACGATCGAGTCACAATTTCAGATTTACTTTTACAAAATTCCTATTTTGTTGCCCACTTTCATAAGTCTTGCCAATACATATATTAGCCAATCGGAAGCTTTCACAACGAAGGGCCAAACACTGTGACGTCACACCCAATTCGCAGTTCGCTGGTCGTCATGGAGGAAGTAAGAGGTGAGCGCATATCTTCTCTGCAACTCTAAATCATCCAACTGCGCGTTTTTTTAATCCATTCAAATAATTCAACGCATTAAGCAAAACGAGCTACTGGTTCCAGAACATAACGTGTACTTTTAAAGGTAGCCAGCCAGCTAGCTAGCCTGTCGATTACATCTTAATAAAGTAACCAGATACTTTTGTCCTAAAACAGCTGGGATGTCATTGAACGCACCATTGTGTTAGCTAAGGATGCATTAGTGGGAGCTAAAATTTGCTTTGTTTTGGATCGTAACCCCGTCGCATCAACGCCCATTTAGCCACCTCCAAATAAATACATAAAATTGTGCAGTTTTTGTCTCATTTAAACGTTGACATTAATCCCGAAGCGTCATTCATTGCTGATGTGCTTCGTATTACGAGGCAGTTGCATTACAGTGGTGCATTACAGAGTTGGCCCGTAACTCGGAACATCCGGAGACCAACGGTAATAAAGTCGTAATTAAAGTAAATATTTGCATGACAAACACTTATAACTGTTAATCCTGTACAGTGTGGAATATTTTCTCCTGTCATAACCTTTTTATGATGTTTTTCATTGTCTAACGCCGATATTATGCTCCAACGTGCTATTGTTAGTTCATAAAGGCAAGCTATTGCAAAAGATTGTTACCCAACTCAACTGCTACGTAAATATGACCTTACAACTTTTCTTGCAGAACCCAAAACAACTGAATTGATCTTTTTTGGGTGGGTCGAAAGTGAATTAAACCTGCTTGCCTTCATTTCAGTGTTTCCACTGACATGCTCAGTACAAAACTACGCTTGGGGAAAGGTAGGACTGGACAGCGAAGTGGCCAAACTGGTTGTTGGCGGCGACCCATTGGCCGTCATCGAGGAGGGCAAACCTTATGCAGAGGTGTGTAGAAAATACACTTAGGCAGCCAAGATAATACATGCCCATTTCACACTCTGTTTGCTAACGTGCTTTATTTAGCATGCCGCCGTCCCTGCGGGGTTTGTTGGGAAGGTCAATCACTTGCGTTGACATTTTCACACAGACGACACGCTGCGTTCTTTCTCAGTGGTCCACCATCCTTCTTATTTTGCTGCTCGGACGTTTGGTCGCCGGTCAAATGATGACAGAGAGTTTACTGTTAAAACACGCTCTCAAAATTATATTCATGAGAGTGAGTTTAATATACAAGTACTGTTTAATACAGGGGTGGGCAAACTTTTGGGCCCGGGGGCCACATTGACTTTAAAAATTTGACAGATGGAGCCGGGTCAGCACAAGATAGGATACATATAAAAAAGTGCATTCGTTAACAGTACATATGAAACATAAACTGGAAAAAAAGGACTAAAGTATTAACATACCCATCGCTCATCATTCAAGTAAAAGGTATTAAGTACAAAGTCAAGTAAAAAGGAATGTATTAAGAAATATTAAAATTTCATTTTAAAAAAAAGATAGATGGGCTGTAAAACACAAAAAACAAATAAGAGTGGACAGAGCTACTGCCACTGGCTTCTGCGTGACGTCGCCATCTTGGAAAAAAAAAACGTTTGGACAACATCTGCAGGCCGTATTAAAAAACCTAACGGGCCCAATGTGGCCCGCGGGCCGTAGTTTGCCCACCCCTGTATTAAACAGTACTTAGATATTAAACTCTCTCATGAATATAATTTTATAGAGCAGATTTCAACAGTAAACTCTCTATCACCATTTGACCAAAGGGGACCAAAAGACCGGCGACCAAACGTCCGGCCACACTTCTTATTTTGATTGCATTCCCTAGCTGTGGATGGGCGCCCACCCAAAAGGCGACGCTGAGATTAAAGACAACAGGATCGCGCAGACCACTCTGGGCCAGTGGATTGCCCATTTCCCAGCATGCCTGGGCTCCAAGGTCAAGGACACTTTTCAGGGGAAGCTGCCCTTCCTCTTCAAAGTTCTGTCCGTTAACACCGCCTTGTCCATTCAGGCTCACCCTAACAGGGTCAGTTCGAGCACTTTTATTTTTTTGGGGGACTACCAACTGACGCCAGATTATATTAATTATTTTCCTTCTATTCAGGAATTAGCTGCTCGTCTACACGCTCAATTTCCAGAGCATTACCCGGACAATAACCACAAACCGGAGATGGCCATCGCTCTGACTCAGTTTGAAGGCCTTTGTGGCTTCAGGCCCGTAGAGGAGATCCTGGGATTCATTCAGTGTAAGTTGAAGTGAATTTTGAAGTGGTTCTCACACGTGTAAGTAACGCTTAGGGGTATGTGATGATGCTTTTAGTCGTACCTGAGTTCCGTGCTTTGGTGGGCAACGAAGCGGCTGAGCAGCTGCGGGCCAGCGTGGGCCATGCCGGACGCGTCGGCCAGGCGCTGAAGAAGTGCTTCACCAGGATGATGAACTGTGAGAAGAAAGTGTTTGTGGATCAACTTAACATGCTTGTTAAGAGGGTCACGGAAGAAGGTGAGTTAAATGCATCACCACTAACCAATGGGAACCTTTTATTATTATTATTTACATTGACATTTAATATTGACGTATTATCACTTAAAACACTGAAACTAAATAAACAGATCTGAACATGCTTTATACTCTAATGTTGTTTTGTAAATCACTGTACTATTTTGGATAAAAGGCTTAAATTCCTTAAATTGTCATTAAACAGTCTTCCCTCGATTATCGCGAATTCACTTCTTCCGGATTTTTTCTGCTATTCATTATTTTTAAAAGCGTGGAATTTCACATTTTTATGAACTTCAATTTTTTTTTTAAGTCCATAAAAAAATATTTTTAAAATATATTTGGCATATATATTCATTTTTTTTTAAAGTTCATAAAAATATGAAAATCCACTCTAAAACTCATAAGTGGATGCCAATTTTGCGACTCAGCACTGAAGGGAAAAAAACATTTTTAATTTTTAAATAAGGGTGACCCTACTTGGCGATTTTCCAATTATCGCGGCCATGTTTGGTCTACATTAACCACGACATTTGAGGGATTGCTGTAAAATGGAAAAGAATGCTTTTACTCCATTTTTGTATCCAATTTGTGTCCATGTAGGCGCGGCAGGCAAGGACACAGAGAGCAGTAACGGCGAGCTCTTGCTCCGCCTCCATTCCCAGTACCCGGGAGACATTGGCTGCTTTTCCATCTACTTTCTCAATCACATTTGCTTGGATCCCAATCAGGCCATGTTCCTGGGCGCTAACGAACCTCACGCCTACCTGTACGGAGGTTGGTCCCACTAAATAGGCTTGCATACAATTACAATTTCAAATTTTTGGAGGAAAGCCAAAAGGGAAATATTTAGATTTTCCAGTTCAGTCACTTATAATTCATAATTTTACATTAATCATTACTGTTGAAACCAACTCTCAAAATTATATTCATGAGAGACAGTTTAACATCTTTGAGCGAGAGTTAAATATCTATGAGTGTTTAATATCTAAGTACTATTTACTATCTAAGTACTGTTTACTATCTAAGTACTGTTTACTATCAAAGTAGTGTTTACTATCCAAGTACTGTTTACTATCCAAGTACTGTTTACTATCGAAGTACTGTTTACTATCCAAGTACTGTTTAATATCCAAGTACTGTTTAATATCCAAGTACTGTTTAATATCCAAGTACTGTTAATTATCTAAGTACTGTTTAATATCTAAGTACTGTTTCATATATAAGTACTGTTGAAAATAGTAAATATTTAGATATTAAACTCTTTCATGAATATAATTTTGAGAGCTGGTTTCAACAGTAAACTCTGTCACCATTTGACCGGCGACCAATCGTCCTGTCCCGCAACTCTTGAAACTAAACCACATCATTTTGTCAAAAATCTGTCTTGTTTACCTGATTGAGAATGCTAATTCTTTTCTTAATGAACCAGATTGCATCGAGTGCATGGCGTGCTCCGACAACACAGTGCGTGCCGGGCTGACCCCCAAGTACATTGACGTCAACACCCTCTGCGAAATGCTGGACTACAGCCCCGCCCCTTCCACCGCCAAGCTTTTCCCGCCCGTTCAGGACACCTCGGACCCTTACGTCACCGTCTACGACCCCCCCGTGCCGGACTTCACCGTCATGAGGATACAGGTGAGGAAAACTTAATTTGTCTTTAAAAAAAAAGTGCTTAAGTAACCCCTATCTCGATTGGTCTAGGTTCCAGCCTCGTTTAAGCAGTACACCGTGACACCCGTCGACAGCGCCAGCATCCTGCTGGTCGTCGAAGGCGACGCAGTGGCGTCCTCGGCCGCCGCGCCGTCCGACGTGGGCCTGAGGCGCGGCGACGTTTTGTTCGTGTCGGCTAACGAGAGCTTGCTCCTCCACGTTACCTCTCCGGTGGGCGTGGTCATGTTTCGGGCTTGCTGTTTACTATAAAAATGCCAGATTCCACGTTCAGGAGGACGGCGAGCGGGCGTTGTTGCCGATTGGAAGGGATTGGACGCCCGTCGTCTCTGTTGGTGGCGACCAATGACTACGGAGTACTGCGGATTGGTCACTTGCACATTAGTTTAATCACTTGAATCTTACAACTGTGAGGAATTCTAACAAATCTAATAGAAATCCCCCCAAAAATTCTGTTCTTCCATTTATTAGTTTTCTAGTAGTTACCCATATGTTATGCTATGTCATACCTATGTTATGCTCACACTTGCATCTTATGGGCTGGTTAGTCCATAAAGAGTTGATGATATAGTTTGTCTGATGCATGTTAACGTGTTGAGAATTGACTACTACTGCATGTTACCGGACTACTTTTTATTGGTAAAAATGTAGTGGAATGCCCAAAGTGGGACAAAAACTTAGCTTGGAATCATTTGTTTAGGTTTTTTTTTAAGGGAAGTCTTTTCAAGAGGATTACACATTTCATTTATGCTTTACCAAGACTTAAAAATGTTGACTGAATTCTTATTTTGTCAATGCATTGAGAATAACATTTCATTTGAAAAATATTTTAAAAAATATTATTTTTTTTTTATAGGAAAAAGACAAATGAAATTTCTTAATAATACTTTTTTTAACAACAATATCGTAAACGGCGAATAAAAAAATAGACCATGTGATAAGTGAAGGTAATGTTAAGTATTAACAACAACAAAAAAAAAACTGCAAATTTGAAGGTAGTAAACGGCTAAGCGCTAGCATGCTAACACAAAAACATCACCCAAATACGACTTACCTTGAGTAAAAATGTTAGGTTGAAATTGAAGATTATCATCCCAGACTTCCATTTAAGAGGATCCGCTATACGAAAAAAATGAAACAAAAAACATGCATGACTAAAAGTTGTGAAAAAAATCTAAGTTTAGGAGTACAAACACAAAATGCTGCATCAACTTGTATAATACATATAGCAAAGTTTTTACAATTTTGTAGATGTCCCCCTATCAAAACTTGCAAATGAAATGAACTAATATAAGTGCCCTTTGTTCCAACTAGCCAGAAGTTATTCCACTTCCATGAGTGATGTTTAGCATTTGAATATTATTCTGTATCGTTTCTGTTAAATGAAGTTACTGCTGTCATTTTTTTCAGTGTCCAACATTTAATTCATTTTTAGATCTCTCTCGATGACTGTTGACATTCTTTTGCTGTTCATGATGTTATTCATCCCTTCTGAAAGACTTTGCTGTAGCATGAGAATTGCAAAAAACAGACAAAATGATTCTATAAAAAGATTTGTGCTGTTACATTAGTTTGTATTTAATTTTTTTTAACTTATTTGTTGTCATTGACGGCAACAGATGCCCAATCTATTTTGACTGGTAGGACTGACAAAACATATTTAATAGATAAGTATATGTGTGTATATACATATACATAAATATATAAGTATGTGTGTATATACATATACATAAATATATAAGTATATGTGTGTATATACATAAATATATAAGTATGTGTGTATATACATAAATATAAAAGTATGTGTATATACATATACATAAATATATAAGCGTGTATATACAAATATATAAGTATGTGTATTACATATACATAAATATATAAGTATGTGTATATACATAAATGTGTATATACATATACATAAATATATAAGTATGTGTGTATATACATAAATATATAAGTATATGTGTGTATATACATAAATATATAAGTATGTGTGTATATACATATATATAAATATGTGTATATACATGTACGTAAATATATAAGTATGTGTGTGTTTATACAGACGTGTACATATACATGATATAGGACAATAATAATTCACTGCCGGTTCAAAAGGATTTCAGTTATAGAATTTATTTGTAGGAAAAAAAAGAAAAACATCCAATTTAATGAACAAAGTCAAGATTGAGTAGCGTTGCCATCTGCCGCTTTCTCGTCCTCATCCTTCTCAGTGCGTCCCAGGTGTTGCCAAAGAAGTTGCTGTCCTGGAAGCAAGCGCTCTCTTTTCGGGACTTTGGCCACCTCAGGCATGACCTCCGGCGTGACCTCTGCCGTGACCTTTGCCGTGACCTCCGGAATGTCACTCAAGCAGAAGGTATGGCGTGCAACCACCTCCGCTTTGGGCTGCAGCACGCGATAAAGCGTCTGGAGAGCGCGCACGTCCTCCAACGCGTCATGGGCCCCGTAGACCACGCCTATCAACTCCCTGACCAGGTACTCCTGCTTGAAGCTTTGCATTCCACAGCCTTCCAGGATCTCTCGGGCCAGCGGGAGAGTGTCCACCCAACCCCCGACGCAGGCCTCGAACTCCGCCCGCAGACCCGTCTCGTCCAGGGCTCGCCGCAGCGGCCGGCAGTCGAAGCGGCGGATGTTGTGGCCCGCCAGAAGAGGGCGATCGAACGCTCGCAGGAAGGCGATGAAGGACCGCAACACATCGCGGAGGGGTGACGTGGGGACGGGACGGTAGTGGTGGTAGAGCTTGCGTCGGCGCACGCGAGGGCCCGTCACCCTGGCCGCGCCCGCATCCATTCTGCGGCGGGGTACCGTGTAGAGGTTGACAAATCGGTTTCCGCTCACCGCCGCCAGCTGGACCAGCTCGCACGTGGCACCTGATGATCACGCGGACACTCGTATGAGGTCCGAGGCCGAAATTTTGCTTAGGTAAATTTCCTTCACGGCTATTGGCGAGAAAAAGCCTGATGGCCCGCTAGGCTTCTAAATAACTGGGTAGTATTGTAGTTTAACTCATCCAAAGCTGGAGATTTTTTTGTCCAAGACTCATTGTGTTACACAATTGTCATATAAAATTTTTTAGCAACTATTTGTATATCTAACTACCAATTTTGTATTTTTAATATTCATTTTACACAACGATGAATCTTTTTTTTTTTTACGTTTACAACAACACGAACATGAACGATAAGATTATTAACTTTAAAGGACTAAAAACAATATTTTTCATAGCATTTAATTTACGGGATTCTGTTTACGACAAAAGTAGAGTTCTTTTAGACGGTGGAACAAGAAAAAATAAAGTACAATGAACTTTTTCTCATCTTACCAAATCCAGTTGTTTCCAGATCGAAAAAGACAACCAGCTGCTGCTGATTGTCGTCTGACTCCGACGTCTCCATTGTTTTTAAACTTTCTCTCAAATACTTCAATGTTTAAAAGCTGAGCGGTAACGCTAAATAAATTACAAGCTGACTGATTATTTTGCCGTTATATTTAAACGAGCAGAGTAAGATGTGATGGGAAAAAACATTGTTGTAACCGAGCTACTTCGAAACTGGACTTCCCTCTCTCATTTAAACGAATAACGAAGAAGATACTTATTCTTCGGTCGTTCTGCCGCCAGATGTAAAAGCATGTGTGCTCTCTTTTGCCCCTAGCGGTGAATTTGTGAATTTACACAAGGCGTGTTTAAGGAAGGCCTTCAACGGGTAAAAATGTATTTTATTAAAATCTATTTGAGAATTCATTTTCAAAGCAAAGCAAAGAAATCGTATATGTCAGATAAAATATATTATATATCTTAAAAGCATTTAGTAATACATAAGCACAGAAAAATAATCATTCTTAGAAAAAAATATAGAAAATTAAATTGAACGATCAATATTTAAAAGAAAACATCACACAATTAAAAAGAAATCAAAAGTATGAAAAACAAAAAGAGGATACATGTAAAATTCATTAAAAACTAAAAATAGAATCAAGAAGATTTTTAAAATAAGAAAAAAATGATAATCTAGAACATTAAGTAAAAGTGCAATTTTAAGATAAAATAAACGAAAAAGGTGCACATTTTTGGGGGGAAAAATACAAATAGATATTATTTTCATCATTTCTATTTTTAAATATACCTGCATGTTTATCCAATGTGGTGACAAACTTACATGATTGGATGTCTAACATTGTCAGCAAGTATAAATACGATTGTAATTTTTCAGTTCAAATACCAACACAGAGTAGAAAAGGACTTTGAAGAAAGTGCACAAAGCAGAATAAAAATATAACTTTTCTCAAACCACCATATAAATCTTCCAAATATTTTTCTCTTCATGAATATACCTGACACTACATATTTTTTTACCTCCAAATTCACTAGTGTCATATTAAAAAATTCCCCAAAATAGAAAAATTCAACGATTTTAAGGCAATTTTAAAGGGCGGCTTATACGCGAGTAAATACGTCAGCTTGAATTTCAAACACATCCAAATTCTGACGATGATGATGAATTGTGTTGTAGTGAACAATGTCACTGAGAAACACATGATACTCTTAACAATGTAGAAAATGACATTCTACTCAGTATTTTTCTCTAAATTGATGTTGCCATTTTTCTTTGCTCATTAAAAGTCGCAAAAAAACCCACTAAAAATCCATAGCTAAAAACGATTTGAAAAAATTCAGTAAGCAGGCAAAAGCAATCGATCCTCGTCTCCTTTCCATCCTCACAGGTATCGACTAACTGTGTGAATACAGTGTTCCCTCGCTACTTCGCGGTTCAGCTACCGCGGACTCAGAGCTTCACAGATTTTTTTTTTGGAAAAAAAAATACAAATATTACATTGAAACCACATATTTTAGTTTTTTTTGGTTATAACATGAATTACACCCTCTCTACCCGTATTTAATATGGTGTACTGTATACAGAGGGTAAATTTTTAAAATAAAAAAATTAAATTAAAATTTAAAATAAAATTAAAAAAAATAAAATTAAAAAATTTGAATTTTTTTTTTTAAATTAAATTCAAATTAAGCATTTTTGAAGGGGAATCCCTACTTTGCGGAAATTCACTTATCGTGGGTGGTCCCGGTCCCCATTAACCGCGATAACCGAGGGAACACTGTACCTTAATTGTGTCAGGTGACTGGCGAGACCCAATGTTGACTCCCTGGACACCTAATGGGGGAAAACAAAAATGATAATGAGGATCGATTGCTTCTCCCTGGCTACCCGGTAGATGTCGTTTGAACCCACCTGATAGCCTCACGCTTAAAATCAACGGCTCGGCACTGAGCTCAAGGCACCCCACCAGGGGTTATTTCCAATTCTCAATTTGAAGAGCTCCTGAAGCACTTTGGCATCATCCAGCGCATTGTGAGCATCGTAACTCTTGCCTAGGAAGTGATTCACCAGGTTTTTCAGGGAGTAGCTAGGGAAATTGCAAAACAATCTCTTGCTGAGCAAGAATGTATCCAGGTAATTGGACACCACCCTGGCAAACTTTTCAGTGAGGTAGAATTCCTTCAGCGCTCTGTTGAGGACGGGGGCGTCAAAGCGTCTGGCGTTGTGGGCCGCCAGGTACACGGTGGTGCCTTGGAAGGAGGAGAGGAATTCCACAAAGGACTCCAAGGCTTGCTGGAGTGGGACGGTCGGCATGGACCACCCGTGGCGGAGAAGCCTGCCGTTCTCCACGGAGAAACCCGTCAGGCCGCTGGCTTCCTCTGTGATGGGGGAGCGTGGGACGCAGTAAGTGTTGAAGACTTGCGAGCCGCAGACGGCGGCCATTTGGATGATGTCGCATTTATTCGTGTCTGGTGGAAAAAGATTAGGTTCGTTTTTGGATAAGAAGCAACAAAAGATGGATGTAAAATGTTCGGAAAAATATAAAACGACGATTCAAGGACGTCGTGTCCACCCACACAGACAAAGTCTCAACAACGGTTGGCCTAGAACATGATAAGCACTTGGTAACTTTGTAACTAGCATCAAGGCTAACAAAAACAAAGCGTCATTCAGGGTCATGTGGTATCCTTGCATTTTTTTCAACTTTTGAACACCTTAAGTCAGGGGTATCAAACACTGGGTCTGCGGGCCGAATACAGCTTCATTTGAGATCAAGCGGGCCGGACCAGTAAACTCATTGCAAAATGACATAGAACTAACAATAAGCCCACTTTTTTCCACTAATTATTAGTCACTAATACTAATAATTAGTGCAAAGAATGAGTAAATTATCAAAATGTTTATTAAAAGAATTTTCCTTTTACATTATGAACGATATATTATGAACAAGAGAATAACATAAGACAAATAAATGTCAATTCATATCGTCTGCACATACTAAAACACTGCGCCCCTTAGCGGATAATACCATAACTACACATTTTAAAGAAAATTCATTTTTTTTTATACATGCAGCTTTCTTCCCCGGGCCATACCAAACCATCAGACGGGCCGGATCCGGCCCGCGGGACGTATGTTTGACACCCCTGCCTTAAGTTTTCATAAAGTCACTGTGTTACCTATTTAAATAAATACTAAAATCGTGGCTAACTTCAGCCCATAGTGGTATGTGAAACAATCCCAGGTTCAGTTGTATTTAACTTTTAATCCTAAAGTGAGGTTTTAAAAAAGATGGAACTGGCTTCTAATAAAGTTACAAATTTTGACTTTTTTCTCTGGCTCGGGTTGAATTTCAACACTAAAAATGGAGTTGTGAAAACAATGGCTTTTACTTGGATAAATGCCAAAGTTGTTCAGGGACATTTTGACTCCTAACAGGAAAGGAAAGTGGAACAAACGCACGAATGCTTCTTCATTGCTGGAATGAGTTTTTCATTAGAAGGAAACCAATTTGACACAGCAGAGAGCTTTTGACAAACATTTAAAAATTAAAAAAAAACATTTTTCTTTGACTCGCTCTTGGCTGCAGCCACAAAAACTCCAATCAGAAATACTAGTGAATAATAACAGCTATTTTTTTTCGAAATTTCAGGCATGATAACAGACACAAAAATGTTATTTATATTGTATCTCTTATATAACCTCACAAAATAAAATAAATCTGAATGTTGTAATATGGGCTTTAAAAAAGTTAGCTATAAAAAAACATTAAAAAAATACAAATAGGGAACAACCAGTGTAACTTATACTGTTATTTCCTAAATTCCGTGTTATTTGCCAATGACGTCGATTGACGTCCAATCTATTAGGAGTAAAATAAATAATACCAATTTGTCTCAATGTCAGTGAATTACATTTAAAAAAGTATCCTTCCATTTCAAATTGGCAAAAGTAGAAAAATGTACAAAAAAATGTGGATTTTGAAAGATCAGTGAAAATAAATGAGTGGGAATTTCCAGCATCGAATGAGTTAAATGGGAGGAAAAATAACAAATTTCAAAACAATACTGACAACAACATTAAAAGTCAGCAAGCCGAAAGTTGTCAAAGTATTTTTTCAAATGTCGCCTACCTAATCCGGTTGTCTCCAGATCGAAGAAAACTGTGGTGGAAGGCATCTGCAAAAAGATAGACAACACATAAGAAAGAGTGAGTTCATGATCATTCGGGAACATGGCGATTAAAGACAGGACGGTTAAATTTACCATGAAGCTTCTCGAGTCGACTGCCAACCTGATGTCAAAAGTGTCCGCTTTTATAGCATCCCCGGCCCGCTCAGCGTCATAAAGTAAACTCCACTTTCATTTCAGAGGAAGAGGAGTTTAAAGTCACTCGGTATTTTCCCTCTTTCCATTCGTGCTCCCCCGCCTTGTTTACCTCCGAAAAGGGCGACTTTTCTCCGCTATTCCTTTAGTTTCGCTTTCGTCGCAGTGCACGACGGGAAATGAAGTCCGGCACCTCTGTGGCGCAGCTGCCTTTAATCATGGGCGCGAGTAAATATCGAACAGGCGGAGGGGGGTTTGGCCGTAAATATTGTTTCATTCTGTATGAAAAAACTCATAATAAATGTATATGTCTTCTGAAATTCACGTCGCTTTTACCTAAAATAATGTGAAAATCAGGTTGGATGGAGAAAAGTAGCAGTTTTAGCCCTAAATATGTACGGTTTTACTTTAATCCTAAACTGTCAATTTTAATCTATAATTTCCCAATTTAAAAGTGTAATAACGTTCCCCAGTAAAGCCTTTTATTTTTTCTTCCAACCATAGACATGTTTGTATCATTAAAATAATAAGTCCTTTAAAAAAAAGTAACATAAATCGCACCATGTGGTGCAAACCAAAAACAATTTTCATTTTTTTTCTTTCCTGACTTCATAGCTTGATCGTACACAGGATAATATATCCTTCATAACAAATCTTTTGAAAGCAATAAACCGCAAAATATGTGGACATAAATAATACATACAGTACATACACTGTGTATAAAAGTGGAACAACAAAAAAACAAAAACAAAAAGACCCGAGAAAGCAGAATACGCCTTCCAGTGACACTTACATTCACTTTTTTTTCGCACATAATTCAACAAACGTGAACAAATAATATCATTTTTGTCCATTCGGCTCGTTTGCGTGTGTAAACCCAGGTGGGGAAAACTTGCTTAACACTGATTGTGTCGTACAGAGAGACAAATATTGCAGTTGTCGTCGTGACGGTGGTTATTTATACCCAGGCGCTTATAAACCACAACATTAACATCTGGATGCTACATGTTTTGGTATTAAAATGCTACAATTCTCCGAAAAATGGTGGACGGAAGCGCTGTTGTTGAGTTAAAAACAATGAGAAGAGAAGCAGAAAGTGTTGAATTTAAAAAGAGCTTCAGCTTTAATTGAAGAGCGTTCACAAAAGTACTGCGTTTACTAATGAGGGATGACGGTTGAAGGTTAATTGAATGCCACATGGCGGCCATCTTGGGTAGGTCAACCATGTTTGGGAATTAAATCTAAAAGAGTCCGTATTGCGCGATATTGGCGTGTTATTTCTAAGCAAAATATAGCGATGATGTTATTTTATCGCCGTGTCAGTACCGTTAAAACTGTGCAAAATGTTATAATCATGTTAAATATGTATTAAATACTTTTGAGCCACTGGAAATGTAAACTGGAATAATGACAAATTTTCTATAATAAAATAGAAGCGCTCTTCAATTTAAGATGAATATGTACTCTGATGAAATTTTAAATTTTAAAATGAGTCACTATCAAGTTTTTTAAAAAACAAAACCAACAAGCCTGTTGACTAAAAGAAACTTATCCTAATGTTAATTAAGATAACTTATCTTAATGATCATTAAGTTTCTATTAGTCAACAGGCTTGTTGGTTTTGGTTTTGTTTTTTGAAAAACTTGATAGTGACTCATTTAAAGGCCCACCCACACAATTTAAAATGTCATCAAAGAGTACATATGATATACATGGCAATCAATGAGAGCGCAAATGATTACGGCAAGATTTCCGATAAAGACAAAAAATTCAAGTGGGGATGTCATAACACTGATGTTTGTTTACACGAGTGAATCTGGATTGAACAGTTTGGAATTGGACACACTGGATTTCCTCTCTATGTACATGCAATTTTCACGGGACATCGTCAAAACAGCTGCTGGCTTGGCCAGGGAGACCCGATGATAGGGCGCCAGTTACTAGCAGAATTACCCTGGCATGGTCACATTTTAACCAATTTATGCGATGACATTAAAGCCATTAGAGAGGAGTAGGAGTATTTTTTTTAACTGTTTCCTGAGTTGGAGGATTGAAAGCGGTAAAATACCAAAATTACTGTTTCGTTAATGTAAAAAAATTTCATTTTTTTTAAGGGACTTTGATTTAGCCAATCAGTTAAGGACAATTTAAAGTCTTCTGTGAAGATATTGTTACTGTACCACATAATAAAGTAATCCCACCTCCATTGCGTGAGTTATGTTCCATAATAAAATACCCCATTTAAATCCAACTGCCCAAAATGCATTAACTCATGATATACAGTAAACCAATAAGCATGCCTATAAATGTACATTACAAAATGAACACGATTGAAAAAAACCCTCCTGTTTTTAGACAAATTCACATCGCGCCTGTGTCATCGCCGCCATCTAGTGGTGGGCGGTGGAATAAAATCTCAAAGAAATGACCGGCAAAATAATAGGGCTAACAAAACTGTACAATGTCATTTGTGGACGAGGGACCCGCAATAGAGGGGGATTACCCAGGACGTTTTTTGTTTTTTTTTCATTTTGAAAATGGAAGGATCGATTTTCGAATTAGCATTTACCTCGCGTACCATGGTTGGGGGTGCCGGTGTCAGCTGTGACGTGTCCTCTCGCACTCTCTTTAAAGGAAGTCAAATGGACGAGCATGCAGCATCTTGCTGGTGTGTAAACGTGGCAAGCAGACGTGGCTTAGTTTAGCTTAGCTTAGCATAGCATAGCTGGGCAGTTCAGTCGTTATGGCTACGAGCCGAAGAAGAAAAACGCTCGGGCGAAATGTACTCACACTTTCTTCTGGCTCAGCGCTCGCCGCCATCACATCCCCACCTGACTGAGTGGGGGGTGCGCGTCCGCCCCCCCCGGATACCGGCCTTAGCCCCGCCCACATACTCGGGAACACTTACTTCCAGCCCACGTCACACCATGAACTCGTTGCTACCGTACAGAACCAGCTGCTGCGGCGCCGAGCCGAACTCGGGTTCCCTTCGCCGCCCGCCCGACGGCTCCCGCGGCGAACTGCGGCTCAATCGTAGCCTTTGACCGGGGCGGCTCTTGCCGGGGCGGCGTTCGGGATCCGAGGCGTCGCCCGCTGCCGCCGCCGCCGTGGCCCCGCCCGGTCCGTAAGAGGCCAGCAGGGGGCCGGACGAGGACGAGCGAAAGCGGTATTGGGGGGAGGGCGGCCGGTCGGAGCAAGAGATGGCGGACGCCGAGTCGGAGGAGTCCACCGAGTCGGGATGGTGGCGCAAAGGTCGCCTGTTCTTGGGGTCCCATTTTCTGCAAGTCCAATGAGGCCATTCTGCGGACGACAGCCATTTAAAACAAGGGGGTCAACCTCATGTTTTTTTTTTTGTTGTGGGCCACTTCGCAGTTTCTATTTCATCCAACTACGCTGCCAAAATTAATCGATGCCAGATTGACAGATTTTCATTATTTTTGAAAGTTCAAATGAGTACAAATCCTCTGCAATTATTGATTTAAAAAGGGGAAACAGGAAATATTCCCTACACATCTCTACAAAATGATCTTTGAACTAAAAACACAGAAAAAAATGATTAAAAAATGTCAATGATTAATTTCCAAGGAGGAAAATTAGGAAATTTAAAATACATCTATACTCTTCATTTTAATTTGATCCTAAAACAGAAAGTCGGCACTCCTCATTGACTTTCTCGGGCCGCATAAAATGATGCGGCGGGCCAAATTTGGCCCGCGGGCCGCCACTTTGCCACCTGTGATTTAAGCGATTTAAAATAGGGTCGTCAAAAGAATGCATGCCATCATTTTGCATTCGGATACGATATCGGATTGAAAAAGTGCGAATTATAGCCCAGAAAATACGGCTAAAGGACTTTGCCTGCACAGGGTTTGATTGGGTGAGAGTTGGCCTCCGTATTATAGTTGCTTTTGCAAAAATGGGGGTGAGGGAAAACGTGGGAGTGTGTGGTTGAAGGAAAGGGAAAGAGAAAAAGAAGATTAAGAGGAAACGTAACCGAGAGGATGTGAGAATGGAAGAGAAAGGGGGAGGGGCAAAAAGACTAAGGACAAAATGAAAGTGGGAGATAGGTAGGTTTCGTTTTTCTTATGAAATACTCTGAAATGAGCACTTCTTTGCTAACGTAGCCTGCCATTAGCCTCAAGTTAGCTGAATTAGGCTCCGGCACCCCGCCACCAAATGGTGTTAAAAATGCCTACCAGGGGGCTCAGCTGTGGCGCCTTCCGTTTCCATGGTGATGTTCTCCGAGCTGTCCGCCGTGCCGATGGACGCTTCCGATTCCGGCGTCTCGTCGTCGGACGCTCGCGGCTCCAAGATGAGCATTTCGTACGTCAGTTCCTCCCTGAAAGCGTGACAAAACGTTAACTATGAAGCCAAATTGGTGTTTAAGACGTGAATGATTGTCAATGGCACGGAGGAATTTGAAGAACCTACTTTTCTTTTTGCAGATTCTCAATCTGCTCAGTGAGAATGCGTTCCTCCTGCTGCATGGCCGCCTGCTGCTGCTCGCTCAGCGTGGACTCGGTGGAATCCTCGCTGGCCGTTCCCGGGCTTTCGCCGTCCGCCACCGGGGGCGCCGCTCTGGGGCTGAGCGGCGGCGACGACGGCGGCGCGAGGGCGCCGCTTTGTCGGACGCGGCTTTTGCTCTGAAAGTTTGCAAAAACGAGAACGTTTTACCTTCTAAATTTGTGACAAATTCGTCTGTGCTTTTATTCAGCATATTTATACATTAAATTAATTAAAATAAAATATATATAATAATATGAAAATTGATTAAAACATGATGAACATCTGGATTAGCTCGGTTTAGAAAGCAATGGTAACATTTTTATGACAGGTTTGCTAATGCTAGCAAATGAGTACTATTGTTATGTAGAAGCTAGCTGTTAGCTGCTAGCTCTTCAGCCAAATCATAATCATCACATGGAAAAGTCAATTTACTCAAAAAAAAGGATTAAAACACACTCCAATTTAAGAATAAGCCTGATGTAGAAACACAATTGAGTCTTTCCAAATATACGTTGGACCTTCCAACATACATTTATGCTAATGACAACGTGCTAATGTTGTTAACTTCTGTCTGGCAGAATTATGCTGCATGTTAGCTAGTTTTCAGAAACAGAAATGAGTCAGTACGGCTATAAAACCACATGACTTCTACTTAACAGCTATTTAAGAAATGCCTATAGCACCAAACTTTTGGGAATTGCCTCCGAGCTGCTATTGCTATCAAAAGGAATGAACTACAGCAATCCCTCGAATATTGCGGTTAATGGAGACCACCCCTCTTATAACTACTTATTTTCCTTAAGTGCCGAATCCTATTAGCAAGAGTGGCCCGAGAAAGTAAATCATAAGTGCCGACTTTCTGTTTTATCAAATTAAAATGAAGAATATAGATGTACATCAAATTTCATGATTTTCCCCCTTTTAAATCAACATTGTCCTTTTTAATCCATTTTTTCTGTGTTTTCAGTTCAAAAATAATTTTGTAACATCTAAAAATATATTAAAAAAGGATCAAATAAACATTGTTTTAATCTATAAAAAACTGAATATTCAGGGCCTTTAATCCAGTTCTTTTAATCCATTTTTATAAAAAAAATAATCTAAATATTATATCTAAAATGGTCTGGCCCACATGAAATTGAGTTTACATTAAAGGGGCCCGCGAACCAGTTTGAAAGTGGATATTCACTCTTATAAACTAAAAAATATATAATAATAAAAAGAATAATTAATAGCAGAAAAAATTGCAAAGACTAATTTGCGATAATCGAGGGAAAACTAACAAAGCAATCAATACAAGCACTGGCTTTTAAAAAAATGATTTTCGGCAAAACGACACGAGTTCTAAATGACACTGAATAAAAAGACCGGCTTACCATGGAGCGCCTAACGTGCGTCAAACGGCTCTTGGCTTTGCTCTCGGCAAACTCCAGACTATTGATGTCCTTCAGGCGCGCTTTATACTTGCTCATCTGCTCGTTGATAATCAGCTCCACACACCTGAAAAACACCGACCATCAACTAACATTGATCAAAAAGACTCCAGTGGCTCATCCCTGTACTACATTAACTAATTTACACATGTAAAAAGTAAGAAAATTGAAGAACGTAGGACATACGCTGTGGTTTTGCTGATATCTTGGACACTCTGTAGAGGATCGATGGTGTCCGGACATCGTAGGACGCAAGGTGCGAAGACGATGGCTAACGCGTTCGCCGACATCCTGTTGGTGTCCTCTTGTAGCGCGATTCTGACGTCAAAAATGTATTTATTGCATATAAAGAAATAAATACAGGCACAATTTTCCGATAGGATCGCCATAATTGATCTCACCTGACCAGATGGAAGATGAGGCGTTCAAGTGTGCTCAGATGCGTACGACTTAACTGGTCGATGACGGAGTAGACGCCTCGGATGACCTCCCGCTTGTTGGGTTGACCTGAGGGTGAGTTAGGGGGGAAAAATTATTTAAAAGTCTGTTGTTAAAAAGCGACCGTGATCGACTTTCTTACCCATGGCTCTTAGAAACTCCTCGTAGAGTTCAAAGGTCATGAGCGGGCTGGGTAGGTCGCGGAGCCACTGCTTGAGAACGCTAGCGATGACGTGGATGTTGTAGTCGTCCAAGCTAACGCTGTTTACGTCTGGAAATGGCGTTTGTTTAGTAGGGATTCAAATAATGGTATGAAATATGACTTTAAATGATAGCAGGCTATATATTCTGGACATATATCCAAAATAAATAAAAAATAAATGTCTAAATAGGAGATGATGTCACATCCAGAAGGACCTGTTTGCTAACTAGCCTGCTAGCCACGAATCAACGTGGGCCAGACCATTTTAGATAAAATATTTAGATTTTTTTTTTTATAAATGGATTAAAAGAACTAGATTGAAAACCCTGAATATTCAGTTTTTTATAGATCTAAAACAATGTTTATTTTAGCTTTTTTAAATATATTTTATGATTAAAAAAAAGATTTTCGAACTAAAAACAGAAAAAATGGATTAAAAAATGACAATTATTGATTTAAAAGGGGGAACATCAGGAAATGTAATATACATTTATACTCTTCATTTTAATTTGATCCTAAAATAGAAAGTCGGCACTCATGATTGACTTTCCCGGGCCACACAAAATGATGCGGCGGGCCAGATTTGGCCCCCGGGCCGCCACTTTGACACGTGTCACCATTTGGTGGAGTATTTTTTGGGACACTCACCTGTGTCAAGCCCTTGACGCAGTTCCTTGATTTTATTGGTGGAGCCCGACTTCCGGTAGATGCCCTCGGTGTAGAGGCCGTGCATTTCGATAAAGTTGATGAGCTTCTCCACCAGTTGAGGCACGTTACGCTCCTCGCTGGTGAGCCTGGAGAGTTCAACGCCGTATTGACGAGACGACAGCTCCGGGTCGTACTTGCGGGAACAAAATAATAGGGGAGACCGTGTTTAGGACGCTCATTGGCTGTCGTTTTTGCCTAAAATACACAGAATTTCCTTTAAAAAAAGAAGCTTTCCCCATCACAAAAAGGAAAATAATATTTTGCGCTTCTCCAAATACGTCCCACAGTGACTTAATGTGGATTGGTCGGCGATGAATGTGATGAGAAGAGCCAGCGTCCAATCAGCAGTTCGATTTTTTTCTAATTTCATGTTTGAGACCAGTTTCAACAAATTTTCTAAATTTATTTGAGACATTTTTAGCCATACGTAGGAAAGGCTACTTTTATAAATAGATATTAATTCCACATACTTATACATTCCTCCAATGTTCAGGGATTTAAAAAAGCTTTTAGACAAATGGTCGCTTACCTTTTTACTGCATTTGGTAGCCATCTTGGAGCAGCATTTTCTGTGGCAGGCATAGCGACACACTGCAACAAAATAACTGATGTCAGTCTATGCGTTGAAAACTCTGATTGTTTTATGTTAAGATAAGTGCTAAAGAGTGCTAACGTTATAATGGGAGTGGCTGGAAAGTGTAATGACATTGAAGAAAGAGAATAAGTGGAGGATAAATGAGTTAGAGAGACACGCCATGCTAATGTTGCTAAGCTAGGCTTGATACTTTGGGGTTTTGCTCACATTTGCAGACGCAAGCTCGGTCCATCATCCAAATGAGGGAGGAGCAGTACTCGCAGTACGTGGGGATGCTGTACTGCGTGGATTTGAAGATGTGACCGTTGTGCTCTTCCACCTGCGCGAAAAAACACGGAAAAATGACATCAGGACGCCACTAATAAACATACACACAGATGCCAAATGCTAACAATCTTGTGTAGTTTACCATGCCAGTTTTGACCAAACTATTAAATACGCATCTTGTACCAAAACAAAGTCAAAAAAAAATTTTGCAGCAATTTACAAAAAATTGAGTTCAATTTTGGCCGTTTTAACTTAAAATACAAAACAAAAAAATCTGAAAAATCATCTTTCACCACTACAAAATCTTTTTTTTGACATTGACAGCTGTGCATACACATTTATATGTTGAACTTACAATGTCAGTTTCCTTCTTGCGAGACTTCTTACGCTCTCGTTTGGTAGCCTGCAATAAAACAAAAAAAAAACATTTTTTTGTAAAAGGTGAAGCAATCCATCAGTTTTTCATACATTTTGGGGATCAGCTACAAGTCCCTAAAACTCAATTTCTATGCCAAATAGTGCCTGGTGATGATTAGCCATATTAGCCTGCTAGCATTTGGTCGCAGACATTTGTGGTATTTACATATTGTTAGATTTTCACAGGCCCAAAATGTTATTTTTGTACAACTGTCTATCTCAGGGGTGGGCAAACTTTTGGGCCCGGGGGCCACATCGACATTAAAAATTTGACAGATGGGCTGGGTCAGCACAAGATACGATACATATAAAAAAGTGCATCCGTTAACAGTACATATGAAACATAAACAGAAAAAAAGGACTAAAGTGAGGATGTTTTTTTTTTTCCTTTTTCTTACTTACCCTCCCGATGGTGCCTTCCATTGGCTTGTATTCGGTCATGAACTCGTCCAGGAAGACCTTGAAAGTGTTGACCCACACTTTGACGGGTGACTCGCGCCAATCACGTTGCTCCAAGCGCATGCTTTTCTCCAGAATGTGCTCGAAAAGGGCGTACAGATCTTTGTAACGGATACTCTTGCCGTCGTCCATCTGGTGGTTCAAATCGAATGTGGGTAACAAACTCAAAATTGGAATTCATTTTAATGAGTGACAGCCAAAACTCACAGCCAGGGCAGTAGAGTATGAGTTGAAGATGTTGATGCGGAACTCCTTCAGGGCTTTCTTGAAGACCACGTCCACCATGGTGTCCTTTTTGCCGTTTTCGCTCTCCAGGTCGGCGATCTGCCGAATCATGTTTGATCATAAGCCGGACATTGGTTGGTTCGTGAGCCGCATTAACGTCAACTCGATTTCATGTGGGCCGGACCATTTTAGATTTAATATTTAGATTTTTTTGTCAGAAATGGATTAAAAAAACTGGATTAAAAACCCTGAATATTCAGTTTTTTATAAATCTAAAACAATGTTAATTTTAACTATATTTTTTAATATATTTTTATATTTTACAAAATGATTTTTGAACTAAAAACACAGAAGAAAAATGATTAAAAATTTAAAATTATCGATTTAAAAGGGGGAAAATCAGGAAATTTAATATACAACTATACTCTTCATTTTTATTTGATCCTAAAACAGAAAATTGGCACTCATCATTTACTTTCTCGGGCCACACAAAATGATGCAGCGGGCCAGATGTGGCCCCCGGGCTGCCACTTTGACACCTGTGGGCTTTAACAGTTGGTTTTTGAGTTCTCACCTTCTTCAAGAGGAAGTCATTCATGGTACGATAGTCGTGGGCCGAGCTGAGGATATGCAGTGCATCATTCTGCCACTGGGCGGGTTCCAGAGCCACACTGCTGATCTTGACGCTGCGCCGTCGCTTCATCTTGGGAGAAGGTTCTTTGTTCTCCTTGCTGTCGCGCACTGGTGGGCTTGTGGCCTCCAGATCGGGACTGCCAGGAGGGGATGGGCGCTCTGACAAACGTGGGAAAAACAACCCCTGAATGTCCATCTAAACGGCCTCATATTTGCTCGTGGCACATCTATGACCTTTGACCTACGTGACCCCAAAATAGAACCACCTCTTCCATTTCATATTGTGCATAATAATCCCTTTATTCTTTATCCAGTCTTGGCAAAATTAAATCACAAAACTCTGACATACAGGAGTGTATGATGATATAAAACCAAGATTTACCAGGTGCCTCGGTAACAGAGTTGTTCCTGCTGGACAGCTTTTCCCTGGAGACTTTCTTTCCACTGTGTTTACTCTTACTCCAGAATCGCATCTTCCCTCTCACCCGGCTATAAAAAAAATCAAAAACAGGAATAAAGTCAAGTTTTAAAAACTCCTCAGGGCCTTAAAATGAAGCTTTTGTCAACCCTACCAACAACCACAATGATATTTTCATCTCTGTTCACCCATAAAAAAGCCAAAGGCTATTTTTACTTTAATAACATGGTAATGAAAAAAAAATCTGGATAAATACAATGTAAAATAGTCCTTACATGAATGTTTTTATATAAAAAGCTAGCAAAAACATGATAATACTTGTTAAGAAGTACCTTCCATCTTGACTCGAAGTCTTTCTCAGCACCTCCACTTTGCCCAGATCCCCCGACGACATGGTTTTATGGATCTTCTTGGGATCTCCCTGGGAATCCTGTAGAGATTCACAAAACCCAACGAGAGTGACTGACAGAGCAGAATAAAGATGAATTCATCCATTGGCTGACTGTCTTTTTTTCCCGAGACTGCAGAAATCCATGAAGAAAGAGTTTTTTTTCCACGATGGAACCCAAAATGCAACCTTCCGCTATGACTGTCTTACACGACTCCTAAAAAGTTTGGGATATGCAAGTGTAATGCTTCACAATATGGAAAATAAAGATCACGTTAAGGACCGTTTCATTTTAAATCATGATACATATCGACATCCTACGTTAAAGATGAATATTGAATGTATCAAGTAGTGCTGCAACCTAAAACCGTCCAGTATAAAGAGAAGCAGCACGCTAGCAGCGTACAAATGCTAATTGGCCTTTGCGCAAACTCCCCCAAAAAGACCCCTGCAGGCTAGATCGGACTCCCCCTATTGGGGGAGGAGGGGGTGTTTGATACCACTGCTTTATAAGGTCACTAAAAATTGATTCACTTGATTAACTAAAAAGTTTTTTGGGAGTAAATAAAAGAAAATAGGATTAAAAAATGATATATTTTTGAGGATATCGCAAGGGACCGTGGTCAAATTTCACCAGAAAAATGAAGATCCCAAACTTTTCAGTCAGTCATGTTAAAACTCTATTCATGCTTTGCTGAACGTCCATTAGTAAAATAAGAAAGAAGAAGGATCGGCGGATTGAAGGATGTTTTGCTCGGGTTCGAGCGTCATTAGTCGAAAGTTTGGAACCATTCCGGCATGCACAAAGCGGTTCTAAATTCGAATCTCCACGTCCCCGTGGTAGCGAGAACATTTCCAAGCAGAGAGAAACGTGTCGACTTGCTGACGGCGGGCAGAAGTTGCCCTGTTAAAAGGCTCCTCCTCTCCGACGAGATGGCGGAAGTGGCGGGGGAGAAACGGAGGAGGCCGGCTTCCGGGAGGTCAGGTGATTTACCATCTCCGAGTCACTGTGACGGTCGGCCCCGGGTTGGGCGCGCGGGGGGCACAGGGTAGGGGGCAGCGTGCGGGAGTGAGCTAGGACGTAGTATTCGTCGTCGTCGTCCGACTGCGTGGCTCCCTCCGAGTTACAGCGCGTGAGGAAGTCGGAGCGCGTCCGGGACATGCGCGCTTTCTTTTTGGGGATTGGTCGCCCCACCTGCTGCCGGGCGGGCGATCACAGCTGCTCATTTACACAATACTGAAAGATCTTCTTTTTGTTTTGCTAAAGGGCGTTTAAAACAATTCCTAAGGAGTTTTTTTCTTGTAAAATGGGTAACAAAATATCATGTTCAGTATGAAACAGAGTGGTTCGGTGGACGTATCCTGTACTGCAGTTGGTTATTGGATATTTTACAGCAAGTACTGTAGAAATGTGTACTAATGTCTCTTGAATTTGGCAGTTTTTGTGGCAGTGAAACATGTTGACATGTGAGCCAAATATCTTGGCTATTAGCATTAGGCGTGAGGCTAAAGCTAAATTGCTATTATCATTAGAAGTGAGGCTAAGGCTAAGTTGGCTATTAGCATTAGGAGTGAAGCTTAGGCTAAGTTGGCTATTAGCATTGGGAGTGAGGCTAAAACTAAGTTGGGTATTCGCATTAGAAGTAAGGCTTAGGCTAAGTTGGCAATTAGCATTAGAAGTGAGACTAAGGCTAAGTGGGCCATTAGCATTGGAAGTGTGGCTAAGGCTAAGTTGGCTATTAGCACCTAGAGTGAGGCTAAATTGGCTATTAGCATTAGGAATGAGGCTAAGGCTAAATTGGCTACTAGCATTGGGAGTGAAGCTAAGTCTAAATTGGCTACTAATTGAAATTTAAACTTAATTGAACTCCTTTAGTCATGTTCCCAATATAAACTTGATAGATACTCAAAATAAGTTCCTTAAGATAAGTTAAGAATCTGAGAACCATCACCAGTATACGCAAATGCAGTGTGTGGAATGTTTGGATGAGTTTGTCTGTACCTCTCTGGTTCTGGAATCATCTCTGAACATGGAGAAGGACCTTTCTTGGTTAACCAAATCCTTGTCAGACCTGTAAAAAAATGTTTATGGGATTAAATCCAAATTGAGATTAAGCACGCGATAATATGGTTTGACGCCCCCGGTGCTTTGAACTTACTTGGAAAAAGGCAGCTTGCGCCTCGGCGGCGAGAAGATCGCGTTGGGTGGCTTTTCCGTCATGTTGACGATCACAGTCTGGGCGGAGCTCTTCTTCTGGGCTTTGGGTGGTTTAGTGTCAAGGACAGGGCTGGGAGCGGCCATTTTGTCCTCCTGCAGAGTTTGGTGAACCAGGAGAACACCAGTTTTGGCCTCCAGGGTGATCTTAATGTCCATTTCCGAAGAGCAAAGAGAAGGAAGTTCCGGAGTCGATTTCTCTTCCTCGGAGGTCGTTCGTGGGATCCCTTCATTTGGTGGTTCCACCGTGGGCTCCATCTCTAGACCTGGTACGTGGTCTTGCTGGGAATTTGCTGATCTTTCTGGAGATTGAGCTAATGGGAGACCTTGTTCTAGAGGACTTTCCTTCTGCATGCTGATTAAGACCACGACAGGCTTTCGAGAAGGGCTTTGGCATTTGGGCTCTCGCACGGGACTTGGGTCTGAAGCGATGTAAAATGTGGCCCTTGAAATGTCAGTCCTCAAAGGAGACTCGGCCCCAGGTTTTTCGTTGTGGTTGGAATCTCTTGGAGGATCCTGGATTGTACGTTCCAGAGGAGTCGTGGATTGTGACCCCAAACCTTCGGGACCGTTCGTCTCCATGTCCTCCACCGCAAGTATTTCAAAGTTGTCCCTAGACTGGACGGGTGATGGTTTGCGAGGGTCCTCCGATGGACAGGGGTTGATTTCTGGTCTGGTTTCTCCTGCAGGTGGCGCACTGATGCTCCCACTGCGAACCTTAAGAAGCTCCAAACTGAACTGAGCTTGTTCCAGTTCTCTCATCCGCCTGCTTTGCCGCTTAGATCTGGTTTTGTGGCTTGCCTCGTCGGCGCTGCGACTTCTGTCCGAGTCTCTCTCGGAGAGCGTTGAGTCTTCTGGGGGTTCTTCGGTGAGGACGCCGTCCTGTTCCGACGAGGGGACGTCTTCATTGGGTTCTTGGACGATGGACGTCTGCTTGAGCTCTTGAAACCTGAAAATTTGAAAAAATACAGATTAAATCTGGCTTCTATTGACTCATTGTAAACTTAGGTTCAAACTTTAATGCTGGAGAGAACATTTTAGTAAGCTGTGCAAGCCAAATTGTATTGACTAGTTCTGGAAATAGCCTGTCTGAAAAAAATGCCGTTCTAGAGCAGTACCACTACTGTGACCTTGACTACAGTTTCTGTGAATGATGAGTCGGCAAAATGTGAGATGACAGGAAGAACAGATGCTTTTTTATGCCTGTGTTCTTGAAATGTCAGGAACGCAATT
The DNA here is from genome assembly GCF_051989575.1 of Stigmatopora nigra. Classification (NCBI taxonomy): domain Eukaryota; kingdom Metazoa; phylum Chordata; class Actinopteri; order Syngnathiformes; family Syngnathidae; genus Stigmatopora; species Stigmatopora nigra. The sequence goes on along the minus strand of NC_135509.1, from coordinate 7,436,773 downwards.
AATCACACATTGTCTATGGAGACTACTGTATGATTTAAGGGCTGACTTGGAGTCAGTCTCAAAAAAGGGGGCGTGGTGTTCTATTCCTGTCAAAAGATTTCAGAGCTGAATTTGACATATTTCATAGCTGTCAATTGCTCCACTTATTCATGTTTGCAACTCCCCTTATTAAGTGATAAAAAATTTAAAAACATTTCCAATTTGGATGACTTTTTGACGCGCTATATTAGCATTTTCGTCTGCTACCAGTAACCAAGATAATCTAGATTAGAGTTAAAACGAGATCAGTTTTATAAAAAAAACATACTTTAAAAAAAACCCTTACAAAAGTTACAACGTACACAATTTGAAATGATAAAAACACTTAGAAAAAAATAATAAAAACATAACATGACAGCTATGCTATTGCATGAACTATATTGCAAATACATGCAATATATGCAACAACAAAAAAATCCAAATTTTAGTACACAGTCATAATTGAAGTACTCCCTACATAGGAAACAATGTGTCCCTTCAACGTAGGCCCCATTTTTTTCCCGATTTAAGTAAACACGGCGCACAAACTGCCAATTTTCCATACCTCTGCCGAGCCAGGAATCCCCTTCCCCTAGCTTGCAGCTGCACCACGACGGCGTACGTCTCACAGTAGCGTCTCCTCTGTACGAATCCCCTCCAGGCCGTCTGCACCGCCACGGCCGCCGCTTCCCTCCGACGTCCGCGGACCCTCCAGCTTCTCTGGATGGCCACCGCCGACTGGCGCCAGCGTAGGAACGTCCGGCGCTGCCTGCAGCACCTCCAGGCCGTTTGAATGCAAACGACCGCTCGTTCCCGCATTTCCAGATGCGAGGCGGATTCTCGGAGGAGGCGTTTACGCCACCATCGCTGCGGAAAGGATGGAGAAAATGAGACGGAAGGCTAACATGGCTAACAAGAAAATGTTTACCTGGATGACAAGTGCGCCCAGTCTCATTCTGACAAAGTTTTTCCTTTCCAGGACCGCCCGGAAGCGTTGTTGCAGCGTGACAATGCGGCGTAGAACTTCCCGGTGGAGGAGCGTCTGGAGACGTTGGCGCTCGGTCTCGCGTAGGAACACCTAAGAATTTGGAAAATTGGATTTTAATCGTATCGAGGGAAAAGGATGCAAAATGGAGTTTGAGGGGCTTAGTTACCGTTGTGTTGCCCACTTGGTAGCCGGCAGGCATCGAGTGGACCTGTCGGAAGAACTCTCGGATACCCGATTTTGTCGCGTTGGTGCCTCGAGGTAGCAGCACATGGAAGTGACGAACAAAATCCTGAGGAAGAAAAAAAATGTTTAAAAAACTATGCTTCAGTCTGAGCATGTGAGGTGCACTGTCACCAGTTTGTACACACTAATTCAATATTAGAATAGTGTAAACGAGTATTCAAAACACAAATGGTCTTAACTTACACACCCCATAACTATTGAAATTGCAAAATAAAAATCATTAAATCATAAAAAAATGTAACGTTTGCCTCTGCATAGTTGAAACTGATGACATAATAGAGTAGTCATGTGTGTACGTATATATATATGTATATGTATAAATATGTACGTATATATAAATGTATATATATATTTTATTTATTTATTTTTTTAACCAAGAACATATTATTTTACGTATATTTATTTATGTGTTTTGTATATTTATTTACTTATTTATGACCTATACATTTATGTCTAAAATGTATTTTCCGGTGTCTGTATTCTCAGCCTCTTGCTACTGTGATAACAAAATTTCCCGAATACGGGATGAATAAAGTTATCTAATCTAATCTAATCTAAGACTTGTTGTCTTTATCGTACGACCTGTCAAAATAGAAAATTGAAAGGTGAAGAAGAGGAGACTGAATTTTACCTGAAAAGTGTACTTGATGCTGTAACCCGACTGGCGGATACGGACCGTTTCTAACATGCCCGTGTAGCGCAGCTGGCGGAGCACTAAGCTGTCGTTAAAACGTAAAGGTAGCTAAAAAAAAAGAAGATAGAAATTATGTCTTAATTTGACTTGAAGAGAAGTGCAATAACACAACAGCCATGTCTTTTCTTATGGCTTTTTACCTTCTCAGCATTAGAGCGGATACACTTGACAAAGTACGGCTCAGATTGGTTGAGAGTCTCCATTAGTTTATTGAGGGAAGCCTGCACACAAAAACATAGTGAAACAAATGAGAAAATTTACATATAAAGTACACCTCTACTTACGAAATGTTCAAGTTATGAAAAAGTATTGGAACCAATTAATTTTGTAAGTAGAGGTAAAACTATATTGCATTGAAAAATAAAAAATAAATGCTCTGCTTTTAATTGGTAGTATGTCAATTCCACCAAACGACGTTAGGGGGCGTGAGTAGTGACCTGGAACTGGGCACTGATGCTCGGCGGCTTCTTCTTCTTGTGCAGGTGAAGCAGCGACTTGGTGATGCGGTCGTGGAGCGTCACGCTGCTCAGGTGGCGTAGCGATTTCACGTCCAGCAAATGCTACCCATTGCAAAGATGAACATAGATTAGATCAATAGCGGATAATAATAATTATAATATTAATAATTATAATAATAATAACAACGATACATAGATTTAAAATATGAAGCCTACCTTGGGGAGGCTGGGTTTGGCTTTGCAGTTTTTGTTTCTCCTGGAAAAATGCCGAAAATTATTAGATAGTAACAACAATAATTTGACTAAACCTTCACTTTTTTTTTACACTCACTTAAAGGCCATTAGCTACCTATCAAAAACAGTAAATATTTTTCTATTTTATTTATTTTTTAGATAACAAACAATACAACAACAAATGCTCTAACTTAGAGATTTAAAAAATACAACAAATAATGCTGTTCTAATTTATTTAAATGGTAAAAAAACAAAAAAAATACTTTTTAACAAAAACTCTTTAAAAAATGTTATTTGCTAATAATTTTATTTTACTTATTACCTATCGAGTGTAATTGGCAGCAATAAAATACAGGTGTATTGTTTTATTTCATAATGTACTTATCCATCTATATATTACTGCTTCTTTTTAGCTAAAATATTTAATTACATATAAATATATTTCAATAGGAATTAAGATTGAAAAAATATTTGAAATACATTTTTTTAAAGACGTAAAACTACAACTGTAATAATTAGAGAGAAAAAATAGGAAATTCAAATAAAGCTTAAATCCCAGACAGTGCAGTCCCGACTCCCAACACCAGACGGAGCCAGCACATTTCAAATAATCTATCTAAATGCAAAACACGGAGGGTCGCGGTACTCACAATAGAATTCCCTGAGCTCGTTCTAGGAGTTTGCTGTTGGACGAGTTGACAAAGATGCCGTCCTCGCCCAAGGTCGTCGGGCTTCCCGCCGAAGACGGACGTCCCGACCTCGGCCCACGGCCGTTGCAGCCCACGCCGAAACCGTCCCTGCGGAGTGAAAAAAAGAAACGTAAAAAATACCGGCGCCACGGCAAAAAGCGTCGACAGCGGCAAATTTTGAGATTTACAAGTCAAGCGATGGACGAACGAAGACTCACCAGCTGGCTTTCTCGTTGAGGGTGTTGGCTCCTTGAAGATCTGACAACGGAGCGCGAGGATTCTTTCTGCTGATGCCTGCGTGCCACGGAAAAGAGAAAAGAACATTTGAAATATATTGGGAGCAGCCATTATTCAAAAATGGGCCATGTAACAAAGGTGACTTACTGTATTTCTCATCTTTGCACCGTTGAAGGATCTCCAGGCTCCTCTGGTGAACCGGGTGATGGAGAAAACTGAAACTGTCCACCGTTTTGACCGCTACACAGGGGATGGCGGCGTCGTGAGCTGGCAACGAGAGGGATTTATTTTCACAATCATGTGGGCCGGACCATTTTAGATAAAATATTTAGATTTTTTTTTATAATTGGATTAAAATAACTGAATTAAAATCCCTGAATATTCATTTTTTTTTATAGATCTAATACAATGTTTATTTTAGATTTTTTTAAATATGTTTTTAGGTTTTACCAAATGATTTTTGAACTAAAAACAGAAAAAATGGATTAAAAAATGACAATTATTGATTTAAAAGGGGGAACATCAGGAAATATAATATACATCTATACTCTGCATTTGAATTTGATCCTAAAACAGAAAGTCGATTCACATTGCTTAACTCGTAGGCCGCCATTGACGTCAAAAGACGTCCAATCCATTTTAAATGTGAGGGGTTGGAAGCGACTGAATGATGGAAATGGACATTTATTGCCATCAGTTGCTGTTTTCAACCTCAATTTCCCTCTTTGACTAACTACCACAACACATTCTATGAATGAGCTAAGCTAATGCTAACGTTCCAACACATCCAGACCCTAGTAGGCTAAATTAAGACTCACCAGTCTTCTTTTGCGTGTGCCTGCGGCCAGCTTCCCTGAAAGCCACCAGGGCCCTGAAGTAAGCGCGCAACACGGCCCAGCGGAACGTAGCCACGGGGTCGATTCCCATCAAGCCACAGATGAAGGCATTCTTGCTGCTCTTTAGCAAAGCCACCACATCGGGACGCATGTGGTCCGTATTCTTCTCTCGGAAGTCCTGAACACAGATATATTTGATTCCCAACAATCACTGATATGTGGGTCAGGAAATTCAAACATTTTGGTAGCAACTACTTGGTTGATTTTCTCTAAAACAGTGCCACCATTGCCATGTATGGTCATATGGATGTATTGCAACTAGCTGCATAGAATTAGCGACCGCTACGGATTGCTAATATCCAAAAACGCTTGAGCGCTTCCAGCACATGTGCTTCTGATCAGGGCGCAGCTGGGAGGCGAGCGGTAGAATTCGATTTAGCAGGGGGAGGAAAACTTAAAAAGTAGGTCGACGGAATGACAATGTTTAAAAAAGGTTTGGATGGAAAAATGCTTTATCAATCATTTTTTTCCCATTGACAGTGACAGAGGTCCAAACCGTTTTGAGTGGGCAGGGTGGTGAACTCACCTTAACGCCATATTTGACTTTCCCGGCGTAGTGTCTGATGATAAAGGCGGGTTCCATGACGGCGGGGAACTCAATGTAGCTATTTCCCTCATGCTGCCGCTTGAACTTGTCCAGCAAGGTCTGATTGGACGCCTGAGGGAAGCTGAAGGCAAAACAAAATATCAGAGAAGGCCGCTTCCCACATATCCGGCCGTCTGGCGGCGTCCGGCGGACCCCTACTTGCACTCCTCGTCCAGCAGGTGGAAGAGCGCCGTGGGTTTTTTGCTGATGAGGTTGATGCAGCTGCTGTTGTCGATGTAGTCGATGGTGTGCCAGCTGATGCCTTCGCTTCGGTACTCCTCCTGCAAAAAAAATACCATTACAATCACACCTCTACTTACGAACATTTCAAGCTATGATTTTTTTTATATGCAAATGAGTGACTCGAGATACCAAGTTACAAAGTCCCCCAAAAAGTAAATGCATTTCTTTGTTATTTTATTTAGAATTCCCCCTATTAAGCAATTAAAAACCATACTAATGCAACATGGTGCATATTTTCACACACACACACACATGTAAAAGTTTTTTAAAACTGCATATTAAATGTTTGAAACTGTGAAAAGACTAAAAACCACAAATTAGTCAGTAACTAACACAAGTTAGTGGCTAAAAAAGGTGACTTTGATGCATTTCAGCACCTTAATTACTTACTTTAATGTCCATTTTTTACTCTTAGAGCATGCAGCTAGCTAGTAAAGCTAAGCTATTTAAAACAGCTAGGTATTAGCATGTACGTGTATGCACTTTTCTTATTTTAACTTGGCCCATTTTCCCCTTCCAATGTGCAGTTAGCTAACAAAGCTAAGCTATTTACAAAACAGAAGGGTGTTATCAGCCCATTATATATAAACTTGAACACTTTTGTTATTTTAACTTGGCCCATGTCAACACTTTACAGTTAGCAGTTAGCTAGCATGACTGAGCGTCCTGGAAAGGGCTGAAGATGGCAGATTGCTGTTCTAGATAAAGGTTTAAAAAGGAAAAGAATGCACCTGCTCTAGTTTGAAGATGTGTTGGTTGAAGTAATGTTGAAGACGCTCGTTGGCAAAGTTGATGCAGAACTGCTCGAAACTATTGTTTTCGTAGTCCTCGAATCCAAAGATGTCCAACACGCCAATGGAAAAGATCTGGAGACACAAAACGCAAATTACTCACACTCAATCAAATCATCATCATTTTTTTTCTATTCAATATTTTAAAAAAGTTTGATGTTTAAATTTATTGTGGGGACAAAAGCTATTTTACATTATAATTTTTAATTAAACATGTTTATTAAACAAGTTGCTAATCTTTAAAAAAATTCAAAATGTTTTCCTTTAAAATTGATTATTTTCCCGATTTAAAAAAATAAAAAAAACAACTCTCATTACAGTAATGAAAAATATAATAATCTAATGTAATAAAATAAATATAATAAAATATAACAAATATAATAAAAATAATTAATCCACACGACTTTGTGGAACACACAAAAAAAATGTGTTCTTTAGTATAAGATCCGTTTTTTTTTTAAATGGAAAAAAATATGATTTATCATCTTTTATGTTATTTCCAGGCTTTGTCCCAATCTCCCCCTCCCAAACAAAAACTGAACCCCCATTAATACCCTTTCTATTTAAAAATTTTAGTCCACTTTCGACCTGATTTTTTTACAGCCTTTTAACAACCATTAAGATTCATAGTCCAACTCCTCATTAGTATTCACAGTCTGCAGGAGGCGGGCACTCAGACGCCTTTCAATTAGGGAATGGACTTACAATCAGCTCCTTCATTAAAAAAATGGGAGCATTTATTTCTCCCAAATAGCATATATGCCATCATTTATCCTATTTGAAAAGTACGAACAATAACCTCCAGTCGGCCCTTCCTGACGTGACGTCGGCGCCCAGGGAAAACAAAGGGACGCGCACGCGGGACCGGAGGGGGTAACGTGAGCTCAGAGGGCACTCGGCGCCATCTGCCTCAATGTTTCGCATCAACGTTGGACTCTGACAATGGACGTGTCTCACCTTGGAATTGTCCTCAAGGTCCTTGTTGTTGAGTAGAGCGTGATTTGCCCGGAAGACGATCCAGTCGAAGAGAGCGCCGTACAACGATTTGGCCATGGAGTCTCGGACGGTGCCCGCCTGCAAACACAAAAATGGGGAAATTTATATCATTAGTAGTAGTGGGGTTTGCATCTGGTGATACGATTGGCGCCATGTTTCACGGGCCATCATTCGATCTTGATGAATCCAGACAGTTTAAGACACAGGTGTCAAAGTGGCGGCCTGTGGGCCAAATCTGGCCCGCCACATCATTTTGTACGGCCCGGGAAAGTAAATTATGGGTGCCGACTTTCTGTTTTAGGATCAAATTCAAATGAAAAGTATAGATGTATATTAAATTTCCTGATTTTCCCCCTTTTAAATCAATAATTGTAAATTTGTAATCTTTTTTTCAGTTTTTAGTTCAAAAATCATTTTTAAAATCTAAAAATATATGATAAAAAGCTAAAATAAGCATTGTTTAAGATCTAGAAAACACGTTTTAGTTTAAAGAACATTTTGTGAGATCTAAAAATAAATATATAGATATTTTCTGTTTTCCACTTTAATATTGAACCTCATTAAAAAATATATTTTGTTTCCATTTGAAATGAAAAAATCAAAATGGCCGTAAAGTACCAAACTAATTTATGTTCTCTTTTAACAACATATGAATTTTATTATAAAAAAAAATTCCCAGTTTTTAGTGGAGACCTGCTTTAGTCCTTAAAACCATGATCCTAAATAATAATATAAAAAAAAAACTCTTAAACTGAGATGCTGCTGCTCTTTGCCAAGGCCAGAAACGTGATGTATTCATTTTTTTCCCTAAAAAAAACAACTGTCTTTTGCATTATTGATTCTTTGCGGTATTTTTAGCCGATAAAGTCGTGACGCCGAAGACAAGTTATGCAAGACGGAGATGAATAATTCAAGAAGAAAATTCATAATGCAGTTTAAAGGGAACTCTGGGGACTGACTGATTGTTTCAAATGTTTTGCTATAATATTCATCTTCGCTTTATTGCTATTTTTTTGTCTATAATAGCAGCATCTTTATTAACTCATTGGTTGACATTGACGGGGACAGACTTGTCAAAAAATACAAACTATTTTCCTTTTAATAGTTAGTGGGAAATGCATTAGGTTTCGGTAAATGTGAAAGACTATGAAATATAGAGTTGTGATGTAGAGAATCGATTTAGTATCAAGTTGTGATGAAAGAGGTGCGTCTGAAAGCAAGTAGTTTGACATCTGGATTTGTGCCTGTTGTATTGCCTCATCTCCCTCCAGATTTGAGGACATATGGCACCATTAAAGCTAAGCCTTTTTGATTTATGTGTGTCTTTCAGTCAGGCGGACGACATGTTAAAAAGCACTTGGGGAATAACAAGTTGAACTGGGATTAGGACCTTCTAATGGGTGTATGCTATTGTCAATTTCAATTCAATAGAAAAGGCCAATCACCCATTTTTGACAAAACATGACCTGCCAATCTTAATTTCTACCTTCTTTTTCACCGATCTATCTTCTACTGTAAAATTTGCGGCAAGACTGTTTATAACTAATAACAACAACAAAAATTGACATTTAAAAAAACCTCTAAACGACTAAATTCTCATTCCATTTGCTCAAAATTAAAATAAGGCCTAATTTTACCTAACTAAAAGACCCGAAATGAAAATACAGCCTAATTTTACCTGACTAAAAGACGCAAAATAAAAATATAGCCTAATTTTACCTTACTAAAAGACCCCAAAATTAAAATACAGCCTAATTTTACCTTACTAAAAGACCCAAAATTAAAATACAGCCTAATTTTACCTTACTAAAAGACAATCATATATGAAAACTCTTAAATAATATCCAATTTCCAAGTCTTACCTTGTCCACATCTTAATACATTTGAATGGTGGAACCCTTTCAATGTGAGCTTTCACTAAACAGATACAAACTGAATGAATTCCCTCTCAAAGGACAAGAAAAAGCCATTCAGCTATGATATGCAACACTACTACAAATGACCATCACCTAACAAGACCAGTTCTATTTTTATCAAGTGACCAATCCCACAAAATTCGATGAAATCCCCTGAATTGATCAGCCAAGGGCTCAACGTACCGTATTTTCACGACTATAAGGCGCACCGCATTATAAGGCGCACCCTCAATGAATGACATTTTTTCCATATATAAGGCGCACAGTATTATAAGGTGCACTGTATTATAAGGCGCACTGTCTATTTTAGAGAAAATTTAAGAATTTTAAGTGTGCCTTATAGTCGTGAAAATACAATATTTTAAAATACTTCCCATCTGAAAATGCGCCTCCACAAAATCCAACTACACACCAATCCAAAGTAGGACATAAAAAAATAAATAAAAAAATGCGACTGACTAGTCAACATTATAATCAAAGTGACAAGGGTGCCGCTTGTTTTACAAGAGCTAAATCTCCATTCTCACCCGCGGCCTTGTGTGGGAAAACAACAAGTATTTAAACGGCGCCTTTGACGTGCCAGCGCCAGATGCTTCTGGCCAAACACGCCGCGCAGTTGTCTCGCCCAGCCAGCGGAATCCACCCGGCCTGCCCCGGTGAAGTCATGCCGCCGCCACGAAGCTTTATGCCGTGCACGTGCCAGTGAAAAATAAACAAATAAATGAAAGACAGGGAGGCCAATGTTCTTATCTTCAGCTGCTCGCCAGTAGTCAAAGGAGCTGACCTATCTCTCAACTTTAAACGCTCTAAAACCAACACACCACAAGGGTTTTTAAGACATTTGGCTCAATTCCGCGTCGGCCAACGGACGCTTATCTCGGTTGCCGTGGACGGCGATAGCTGTCGAATTCACTTTAAGTGGAAACGGATGAACCAAAGCCAATTAGAAGAATAAATAATTAGCATTAAATAAGCATTATTAACATGAATAATGAAGAAAAAGGGGTTTAACTATCACATTTTTTGTGTACAGTAATATTGTATTGCTAACAATAATACAAACATGGGGGGGGGGGGGGGTCAGAATTGTATAATATTTTCCTAGCCACTAAGAGGCAGTGTTTACCATCGGGAGTTAAATAATAGAACAGTGAGGGCTTTAAAAGTCCAAATAATCATGAATACACACCTGAAAAGCACTGTTCCAACATGGCGATTATTCACTAATGGCAGGAGGTAATGGAAACTATTATCTGTGATGAATGAGGGATTACTGTATTGGTATTGGATTGTTTTTCTTTTGTGTTCACGTATGTCTTGTTGGTTTTGCCTGATTTTGAATTTGGCGTGCAACAGAATCTTGTCTTTTTATTTATTATAATTTTATTTATACTTTACTAGTGTTTGATGTAAATTTAGACTTTACTGGCAAAATCATTCACTGCAACTTGGTTGTAACGCCAGGAATTGCGAAAGTAATGGAAATATTTTTTAATAACCAAAATATATTCAGTCATCCTAAAAATAAAAAGCCTAGAGAACTTAAAACGTTAAAAAAAATTAAATAGTAGGTCTAATTGACTTTTTACAGAATCAAATCTCCTTTATCCACCCCCTTTTTTAGAAAACGACCATGTTAGGACCCCAGGTGAACTCCCATGATGCAACTGCGGGTCAGGGTTCACTGCATTAAGATTGAGATGGCGGTGCATTTGCCGACCAGAGGAAATGATGTGTGCTTTGTGGGGGTCGTCGAGTCGAGTCCCGCTTTCCTAAATGACGTTTCCCCCCCCACATGTACTATTTCATCCAGAATTGTCACTTGAAATTGGACACGTCGCTTGATGATGATAACAAGCTGCCAATAAAGCCAAGGGACAGTCAGAGTTGAAGGCTGCGCCCGCCATATTCCAGTGGAGGCTGCACATTCCTCAGACCAGAAAAAGAGAGAGAGAGAAAACGCTGGCTGCAAAGATGGAGGAGGGGAAGCTCGCCAGTAACTATTGTGAGTGCGGAGATCAGATGTGACGTGTGGCTGCTGCTCTGTCCGCCAAGTGTTTGCGTGTAGTATTTCCTTCCCGGACAAAAAAGCCCCGCGGCCGCCAGCAGGAAGCCAGCCGGCTGCCAAATTAAATTCCACGCACTGGTCCAGTACTTTGGGGTGAACTCGTGCCATGGGTAAGTAGGCCCGGGACGGTATCATGTCGGTGTAGGGGCAGTTTAAGGGTGCGTGGCATGACAGGAAACGGGAAGTTGCACTGGGGAAGTTAAAGAGTTTGCATGGTGTGGTTGAGGGTGCAGTGAAAAACTCCCTTGGTGCAGTTTGAGGAAGCGTGGCGTTATGCCGAAGGCTTTATCCCAAGGGTTGGTTCGCGGGCCGCTTTAACGAAAACTTGATTTTATGTGGCCATTTTAGATATAATATTTAGATTATTTTTTTTATAAATGGATTAAAAGCCCTGAATATTCAGTTTTTTATAGATGTAAAACAATGTTTATTTTAGCTTTTTTTAAATATATTTTTAGATTTTACTAAATGATTTTTGAACTAAAAACACAGAAAAAATGGATTAAAAATAACAATTATTGATTTAAAAGGATGAAAATCAGGAAATGTAATATACATCTATATTCTTCCTTTGAATTTGATCTTAAAACAGAAAGTCGGCACTCATGATTTACTTTCCCGGGCCACACAAAATGATGTGGTGGGCCAGATTTGGCCCCAGGGCCGCAACTTTAACACATGGTCTATCCCATAAAACGACTTGTGATTGGGCCACTGCGGCAAAGTGTGACACGCCATCACTACGATCAAGAGTAGTCAATGGATACCATATGACTGGCTTATACGCCCTAACAAAAATATAAAACAAAATTTGGTCCATTAGACTCTTTTTGAAAGAAAACTAAGTAGTAGTAAGTGAACATTTTCATTGTTACTCTTAACACACACAAAAATTAACTTCAAAATAAAATAATAAGGAAGATATATCTGACCTCTGCAAGTTTGTAGGGCACAACAAGCCTTTCCCCAACGGTCACAGTCTTCCTGGTGGTCAGTGCCTCGAGCAGCATCTCCTCTTTCACCTACAGGGGGCGACAAAATCAAGTTTTGTAAAAGACAGTTTGTAAAAGATGATTTCCCCTTAAATGATTGGCTACCATTATTAAAAATAGAATCCTTTTAATTTTAGGACAACACCAAATATTTACATTTCGTTGCCAATTTCCAAAGCACAACAAAAAAAAAAAATTCTGCCTTTTTTATTAACATCAATGGAGTTTTTTCTTGTTTTTTTTGCTATGAGCCACAGTTACTCATCCATAACCAAGCAAGAAAACTACTTCCTGCCTTGAGACTCAAGTATTCCTGGCGCGCGCCCACTTAACCCGCAGACCAAACTTGGCGGTGGACCAGCCGAAGATGACGAGTCGGCGCTACCAGAAACAGATGTCAGAAACATCCAGCGGGATTAACAGAGCGGGACGAAATAGGGTGACCCAAACGTGGGTGTGTGGCGAGGGCCGGGGAATTATCAGACTTCATTTCACACTGTGGGCTAATCCCCCCTACGCAAGGAGCAAAGACCACTCTGGATGCGGCAAGGCAATTGGTTGATATTCGCGTGCATTAGTTGCTGGCTAATACAGATCACGGCGCTAATCCCTTAATAAACACACGCTTGTCAAAACTGATCCAAGGTCAGCGGTGGTGATGTACGACAAGCGTAGCCGATTAGCATTTTTGCTATTCTGTTCTTATTCATTATGAAGTGTAGTTGTCAAGATGATTGCTAATACGACAATGCAATGGCATGTAATTAATCAGGTGACAAAGGTTTTAAGGAAAGTGTATTTAAAGGTGTGTGTGTAGTTTTAAAAAGGATTATTTTAATAGGTATAGGGGTGTTTTACAACGCTAATTGAATATACTTAAGACAGGGATGTCCAACTGTCATTGTTATGATTCCGTTTGGTACTTGGATGCCAAAATAATTGATTTATGAATTGATAGCATTTTTGTTTGAGATTTAGAAACAATGAAGTATGTCCAGATCCTGTTTTTGACCGTTTTGAAAGAAAATATTCTCTTGTATTTTGGCGTTATCTCTACTTACAAATGTTTCTACATACAAAATATTAAGGTTTAGATTTTTAAAAAATAAATGGATTAAATGAACTGGATTAAAAGCCCTGAATATTCAGTTTTTTTATAGATCTAAAACAATGTTAATTATAGCTTTTTTTAAATATATTTTTGGATTTTACAAAATATTTTCTTGAACTAAAAATAGAAAAAAATGATTAAAAAATGGCAATTATTGATTTAAAAGGGGTAAAATCAGGAAATTGAATATACATCTAGACTCTTCATTTGAATTCGATCCTAAAACAGAGAGTCAGCACTCATTATTTACTTTCCCGGGCCGCACAAAATGATACGATGGGCCAGATCTGCCCCCCGGGCCGCCACTTTGACACCAGCAGGCTAGAACAAGCACTCACCGCCAACAGCTCTGAGACAATGGGAAGAACTTCTGGATTGCAGATATCAATGGAGTCATCCCTGTACGTCTTCTTCTTGTAGCGGATGTTGCCCAAGTGCAAAATGGCCGACAGCAGCGAGAAAATCCTGGTGGGGTAAAAAGAAGCCTTATTAAAAACGTTTTTATTTACCCCAACTGCACGGTAAAAAGATAAATAATTAAAAAGGGTGCTTCTAGGTGACTCCATTTATCGTTATATTTCAGAAATGTAACACGGTGGAGCCAGTGGTTAGCACGCCCGCCTCACAGCCCTGGGGATCTGGGTTCAAACACGAACAGAATTTTTTTTTGTGGGCTCTATTCAAAGCTCTTTTCATAATTTGCTATAGGCCAATAAAAAAGCATAGTTTGGACAGCTTAGCTATAAGGAATAAATATGAAAATTGTTTTCCGACGACGTACTGTCATCGTAGCAGTTAGCACTTTATGCTGAGCCCGTAATACGTTGTTACCACAAAAATCTTTTGGAGGCTAAACATCTGCAGCTTCCTCTGGCACCCCCAGCATGCAATAATGTAGCGGTTTGCTAGCGACATATTTCATCAGCGTCTTACCGTTTGCGTGTTGGGGGGAGAAAGCCCACCATTTCCATGGCGAGTTGAAGACGTTCAAAGTCGTGTTTGAGGTCTTCGCCTTCCACGCTGAAGCAGTCCTGCTGATGGAATAAAACACAGAAAGCCAGAAAGAATATCTGTCAGATTAACTCCGTGGTTGCCATTTACGATGATAGGCAACCAAAAAAAAAACAGTAATAATGTCGAAAACAATTGAAAATGACAATTGGAGATCATTTGACAGGCCAATAAAGAGAAGTGTCTACCTTCAGGAGTTAAATAATAGTAGAGAAAGGGATTTAAAGTCCAAATAATATTAAAAAGATGCCATAAAAATGCTGTCCATACATTGTGGTAGGTCTTGGAATCTATTAACTGCGATAAATTAAGTATTAGTGGACACAAAGTTATGTTTATGTGGATGTTTAGGGCAAGTAAATGCATATTTCCTTCTTTTTTTGGATGGCCACTTTCCAAATGGAAGGCGAAAAATGGCCGCCAAACTACACAAGACGTTTGTTTGCCAATATTTTGGTCAAAGCAACCATCAGGCAAACAAAGTTTTGTCGAGCAAGGGTGTAATTAAGAAATGCTTTTCTTTTTTTTGACATGTTTGAAACAAAGACTTCTTTCAGTGTTTTTTGCTGACAATGCAATGATGGCTTTGCTAGTTATTAGCTGGGAGTCAGTTTCCACCAAAGAGTGCCATTTAACTCTTAATAGACGAATGGGATGCTAACCACTATAGTGTCCCCCCCCCCCCCCCGTCTTTCATTTTTATAGTACAGTAATCCCTCAATTATAGTGGTTAATGTAGACCAGACATGGCCCCGATAAACAAAGAAGTGAAGTCACCTCTATTTAAAAATAATAATAATAATAACAATTATTATTTTTTTATTTCTTTTACTTCAGTGCTGAGTCCTAGTAGCATTTTGACATTTTATGAACTTACAAAAAAAATGTAATTAACAAAAAAAATTCCCCCAAAAATGCGATGTTTCGAAACCGCGATATTTGAGGGATTACTGTATATAATTTTTATGCCTTTTTACTATTATATGTGCAATTCGAGGTGAAGCTTTACACCTCATTGCACTTATATAATGACAATAAAGGCATTCAATTCAATTTGGAATAAACATTGAACCAAAAATGTGTGTTTTTTTTTTTAATTTTAGCAGCATTTACTGCCATAATTTGGTGTCCAATCTATAACAAATTCAGAAAATATCAATAAACAGTGAAAAACAATTTTAAAAAAAACGAAATAAATTGCCATACATTTAATTTAAGGAAAACCAATTCACATAAGTAGGGGCCGTGTATATTTTTCAACAAAAAAATTTATGATTTACTGTACTTTCCCTGGCAAGACTGCTTAGTGGAAACTTACTTCATCGTAACATATGCTCTAATTAAAGCAGCCACTTGACAACAACACTAAAAAAAAGAATAAAATAAAAATACCACATAGCACACTGCCTACACATTCCACTCAAGCTGACAGCAAAGACAACCAAACGTAAATAGTACGGACAGCCAACCAATGTTTGCTCTTTGGGATGAGTGCTAGCTATATGTGTGTGTATGGCGCGGGGTAATGACATCATCACTCCGGACTGCAGGGGGGGTCACGACCCGTGAGGTCTTCGTTTGACCCCAAACAAGGACGGATAATTGAAAGTGAGCCTGAGCACTCAAACTCGAAAATGTTATTTGTTCGCGTTGAAAGAAAACGATACAAATTTAATAAAGTATAAATATGAATCAAAGAGCAAACATTGAAGCATAATGGAAGGATTTTGGCAAAAAATTGGAGCAAAAACTCTTGGAGTAGGATTCAGGACAGAGATTTTTATATAAAATAATTATCCTAAATTAGACTAAATGCAATTTAAGTGTAGTTTTGAAGCCAAAAATGTCCTGAAGCTTCCCCTTTAAGACGCCACTTAATGGTAATCGAATCAGCAACTTAATAACAGAGCACTTCAAGTTTGATTTAAGTGGAGAAAATAAATAAATAAGCACTTGGATTTTCCATTTCAAGTGGCATTATTAACAATGACATCATGTTTCGGGATAAATTAGCTCATCGTTGAAATGCCACTCAAAATAATGAAGGATGTTATTTCATGATTAAAACATTCCTTGAAGTGGCTACAGCATATAAAAGCGCCAGCAGGTGAAATGGGCGGAGCCAACACACCCACAGCCACGTGCACGCACGCACGCACGACCACTTCGGCGTTCTATACTGACCAGCTCGCTTTCATAGTAATTTTCCCACTGGAGTTTTTGCGATTTCTTGGTCATCTGTAAGTGAGGCACACGTCAGTGTGTTAGCTTTGTTTTGACAATACGAAACCAAAGCTGGGTCATTTAAGTAAATTCGAAAATAATATGAATTTATCTGGGCACATTGAATCAAACTTATGCATTTGGAACCTGATAAGTAGCTAGCTAGCTAGCCAGGTACACTAGTTTAGCATATTTTAAAGAGTTCCTTAAAATGTGTTTTGTTACACTACACAGGCGATATCAATTGTAAAGATAAACACAAAAAGAAAATTGTTGCTTTTGTGCACCAACTTACAATATAAAGTTTGTTTTTGCCACACTAGCTTAATGCTAATATGAAATGATAAGGGGCTAATGAAGTGCTAATACAAATTCCCATCCCCTTAAAGTGGATATTCTCACACAAGAACCTTACAATAATAATAAT
Source organism: Stigmatopora nigra (assembly GCF_051989575.1). Classification (NCBI taxonomy): domain Eukaryota; kingdom Metazoa; phylum Chordata; class Actinopteri; order Syngnathiformes; family Syngnathidae; genus Stigmatopora; species Stigmatopora nigra. The sequence continues at coordinate 7,419,952 of NC_135509.1, read as the reverse complement.
ATACATTTAATTTTTACTTTTTATCATTCATTTTTTTTCAAGGTGAGGTTAATTGTACACTAAATTGAAAAAAAAAAACTTATTTCACCATCTAGCTAAATGCTAATATGTACACAATGGCCATTCAAGTATTAACCAAAATTAGAATTTGCAAAAAAAAAAATCACACAAAAACATATTTTTAACAATCATCAAAAACAAATTTACTTTTATTTATTTTTACTTAGTTTTATTTTTCTAAACATTTACTTTATTGAATTAGTACATTAAGTTGGCTTCGCTATAGTTATTTTGTTCCAGGCAGAATACTCAGTACAGCTTTAATGTAATTTTACATTACCATAAATGTATTTTATAAATCTAAAAATGCACCATAATATTTTCCCCCTTTTATAATGCATTCTTAGGCTATTGCAACTAATACTCAGGTACATTTTACAGTCCAAAAAATACAGACCGCCCACCAGACAGGCAATCTATTTTATGTAATGAAGTAAAAATATATCTAAATACATATTTGGGTTAGAAACCCTGAGCCAGATGGACTGAGAGGGAATCACACCAACAATCTGGCACCCAAATTTAGGAGGAACAAGCTAAATATGGCGTGTTTGAAACAAGCCGGCGGCGGCACGCGAGCTCAGTTATTCCGTTACCTTGGCAACAGCAGTGCATAGTAACAAGATTGGCTGAGTAAGATGGAGAAATTGATACGTTTTGGGGGCGGAAACGCTGCGTGCAACCACGTCCAATCGGAATGCGGCGCGGCCGAGGGAGGCTTTGGAATGGTTTTGCGGACGCAATCGACTGATAAATACATAAATCTGGGATGGATGTGCTGAGTAAGACAGGAATAGGGATGAACTCATTGGTTGTGATTGGCAGGGATGGAGTTCATTTGCTCCTCCCCCTTTAAAATGGATTGGACATCTATCCTTATCAATGGCAGCCAATGAGTTCATGATATAAACTGACCTGGTTGAGGTAGTGGTATTCCTCAGGTTTAAGCAGGTGGAAGGACTCCCTTTCTTCTTCGCTGGCTCCGGCCAGAAGGTAGTAAAAGACGTGGTAGTTCCTAAACACAAAATATACTCATTTAAAGTTACTAATTAGGATGATCCGTTAGCTGGTTATTGCGAAATTCCTTTGGCAGTCATGTGACCTTTGACCTTTCATCATGCAAACATATTCCCCAAGTTTAAAACTAATTATTTTTTGTATCTTGTGTTTTTGGACCTCCAACATACTTCTGACTTTGTGACCTTTGACCTTACCATCCCGAAATGTTATAATCTCTTGCGATTAATATTACAAACATCCTGAAAAATTGATATGAAAAATAATCAGATATATTTCAAACATCGGTCTCATTTGACCAAAAAACAATTGGATTATTATTATGTATCTAATTAATAAAGAAATGTAAAAAATATTCTGTAAAGTAACTATCACTATATTCCAATTTAGTATAATTTTTCAATCTGTACTTTTCAAAATAAGTATTGCTGTCAATTTTAAAATGTTACTATAATTTACTTTAAAAAAAACTAAATTAGAGGGGAAAAAAAAATCGACTTTTCTCCGTATTTTATCAATGCTTGAATCTCCATTTTGTATTAAAAATGCAATTTATCAGTAAAAAAACACAAATAAATGCGGTATTTCTCCTGATCAAATTTTGACATGACTGCCAATTATTCATCCCAGCAAAAAAAAAGTCGATTAAAGAGCAAAAAAAAAATCGATATAAGAGCAAAAAGTATCTTAGTTTCTTGCCTGCAGGCGGACAAGAGATCCAATGTCCCATGTGGAGGAAATGGAATTGTTTTGAAGATTGAGTTTCTTTTTCAAAGAAATTCAGAGCTGACATTTCATCTCTGACACACCAAAGTGGACGGCTCTGATTTTCTCTTGGCGTGATTGATGAATGAATGCAGCAGATCTTCTTATGAATTTCAAGAGTTACAACAAAAATGTGGCCTTCAAAGAATGAAAATGAAGCTGACTCTTGAATATTTTTTGTAGTAATGCTGCACTCAAAAATACTAAAAAAAATTGCCGCAAATTTCTACAAAACTGCAAAATACACACAATATCTAGTTTAGGGTATGTATTCAAATACCTCAAAGTGATATGACTCAAAAGGAGTTATGTGGACTAGAGTTAAAAAAAAATGTTTTACAACAAAACAAAATGGCATCACAATTAAAACCTATTTGGACTGACTGAAGAAACCAAATTTTATTCTCTTCCATTTTGACATCTAATGCCGTCAATGGCACATAAAATGTGACAAATTGTTCACTCTTACCTTTCATTGTGCTCCTGGTAGACGAGCCGCGACTTTTCTAGCAAGTACTTTTCCACGTAGGCCCTGAAAAAACATGGCGTTTTGCCTTATGTTACATTGCAGCCTTTGTCGTCTTTTTATGCGCGTATAAGCCCAACCAATGCGGCTTATATGCGAGTATTTACGGTATTTCTTGTCTTACCCTCTGACGGTGCCACTGGCTTGGTAGTTGACTTGGATGAACTTGCCAAAGCGGCTAGAGTTGTTGTTGTGCGCCGTCTTGGCGTTCCCGAAGGCCTGAAGCGAGAGAAGAAGAACGCCACCATCAATGTGTGAAACTTGACAAGAAGGCCATGACGATGTCACCCGAATTGCAAATACCAAAAGGAAGACATCTTTTTTTTAGTTTTAGCATTATGTGTCAAAGTGGCGGCCCGCGGGCCAAATCTGGCCCGCCGCATCATTTTGTGTGGCCCGGAAAAGTAAATGATGAGTGCCGACTTTCTGTTTTAGGATCAAATTAAAATGAAGAGTATGGATGTATAATTACATTTCCTGATTTTTCCCCTTCAAAATTAATAATTGCACTTTTTTAAATCATTTTTTCTGTTTTTAGTCCAAAAAACATTTTGTAAAATCTAAAAAAAATATATATATAAAAAAGCTAAAATTAACATAGTTTTAGATCTATAAAAAAAACTTAATTTAGGACTTTTAATCCATTCATATAAAAAAAATCTAAATATTATATCTAAAATGGTCCAGCCCATTAACAGTAATGTGGCTCGCGAACCACACCCTTGACTTATAACCGATAATGTCACATGGTCATGGGTTCACAACGATGTTCGAACCTAGGACAGTGGGTTCGGGAAGGGTGACCCCCCCACCCCCCACAAGTCAACCGTGCGCCACACCGCCAAATTCCTAACGTACCGCCGCCACCCGCCACTATTCATGAAAGCTTTTCGCACAAAAACGCACACATCCGTCATTAGAGGGGCCTCAAAAGGGTGCATGCAGGTTCTCATTAGGGGGTTCCGTTGGGGGCCCTCACCGGGAGATTAAAGAAGGAGATGATAGGACAGGGGAGATGACAAGAGACAGAAGGAGGAAGAGAGATGAGACGAAATGAAGGCAAAATAAAGGAGTGAAGATGATGAAGAGCACATATGTACTAGAAAGGAACCACAGACAGTTGATTTACTCCTTTTTGAGTTGTTTTTTTAGGGCAAAGTACAATTTTTGGAAAAAAACTGGGCAAAATATGAACTTTTGGTATACCGTATTTTCACGACTATAATGCGCTTCGCATTATAAGGCGCACCCCCAATGAATGATATTTTTACATATATAAGGCGCACTGTCTATTTTGTCGAAAATGTAAGACTTTTAAGTGCGCCTTATAGTCATGAAAATACGGTAATAGCTATTGACTTTCAGGTATGAAGCACTCACTCACTACACAGTCACCTCTAGAGCCAGCCATTGTTAACGTCAACTCGATTTTATGTATAAAATTCACACAATGGCAAGAGGTAAATTCTAAAATTCTATGGGGCACTTGGTAAAGTAATTTGGGGGCTTTTTGGGGTCATTATAGGAACAGAAAGTGACTCAAAAATAACAGGAAGTTGACCTAAGCAATTGAGTGACTTGTGTACATGATTGTCAATTTCACTTTCCAGTGTGCCTATTTTGCATATTTTTTTGGTCTCAAACATGTTGGCTTTTCTTTTTCTTTCCCCTCCTCACCTCACATGACCACAGCGCCACGTGCGAACGTCGTAATCCCCCCCGTTTTTTCCCGCGTGGCGTTCACAGCAGGAGCCGACCACAAAGCAGCGTTTCCCTTTAAATCAGCTCCAGTTTGCAAGGCCGCTCATTAATCTCACGCAGACCGTTCATAGAAAGCAGCGCAGGCACCGACCGGCGTACATTATTAGCTGTCATGTGCGTGCATAATTTATGATATTATAAAATCGCTTTTATGGCTTTGGTTTTAACCCTTTTAAGGGATGTCATTTTTTCATTGACTGTCATTCACTGTAATAGACATGCAATCGATCTTGACTGGGATACTGACAACAATTTAGGGCAAGCACGTGTACTTGTACTATGACTATGTGTACTTGTACTATGACTATGTGTACTCGTACGTACTTGTAGGGTAAGTGTATTTGTACCCCTGTCACATGTACTTATACCCTCAACATGGGTACTTGCATTTACTTTAAAACTTTATTCAAACCTGCCATTGATCAATGGCACAGGTGTCAAAGTGGCAGCCCGAGGGCCAAATCTGGCCCGCCGCATCATTTAGTGTGGCCCGGGAAAGGGATTAAATTAAAATGAAGAGTATAGATATATAATAAATTTCCTGATTTTCCCCCTTTTAAATCACTAATTGTCATTTTTAATCATTTTTTTCTGTTTTTAGTTAAAAAAATAATTTTGTAAAATCTAAAAATATATTAAAAAGGCTAAAATAAACATTGTTTTAGATCTATACAAAACTGAATATCAATAATTGTGATTTTTTTTAATCATTTTTTTCTGTTTTTAGTTCAAAAATCATTTTGTACAATCTAAAAATATATAAAAAAGGCTAAAATAAACATTGTTTTAGATCTATAAAAAAACTGAATATTCAGAGCTTTCAATCCAGTTCTTTAAATCCATTTATAAAAAAAATCTAAATATTATATCTATAATGGTCCTGAACCAACCCGAGTTTGACACCCTTGGCCTAGCAATAGCTACAAAATGACATTATGCTAATATATACTTCCCCGGGGTATTTAAACGGCATCATCATAATTACATGAAGCTAAACGGAAACAAGCAGTGTAGCTATTTCCGCAACAGGATTTAGTTTGTTAGGCAGAAAGCACGTTTGGAGGGGGCTACCCGCTTAATTAGCATGTCAGGGTCTTCCTGTTAGCAGGGGGTAAAAATCATTTCAAATAGCCAAAAAACTCTATTAGCTTCTTCTAGCAGCATTTTCCCACGAGCTAGCAAAAACCTTTTGGTGACCTATATTCGGAAACACTAGTGGAATTGTGCCAAATAGGCCACGGTTAGCTTAGCATGTCGGTTTCATTCATTTGGTTTATATGAGTGAATCATTTCACTAGTTATTAAAGAAGCTAGCTATATACTAAATGTGTGCTAGCCAATATTTACCTGGAGAAATATTTGTATTATTGTGAACTAATGTAGGAGTAAATTAATAAACCATGTTTGATTTGGATGTGGTTGCTAATTAGCATAGAAATATGGGGGGAGGTCAAATTAGCTTACAGTGGGTAAACAGATACATTTTATGCTAACTCTAAAATGTACTTAGTTAAGTTACTCATAGTTTAAAATTATTTATATGCTGAAGAACTCGCAAAATTTGAAGATCCAATTTAGGAATAAAATACAAGCTGAGGAAATGAGCTCATCAAGTGTTTGGTTATCCCCTGAATCAAACCCAATAGGCACAAATTCAAATATATCTTGACTTCCTTTCTTCCAAAGCACTCCTTACTTTTTCCACGCTTTAAAAAATGTCAGCCTGTCTTTGACCTGCTTTACTGGCTGAACATTCAGTGCCGTTGTTAAAACACTTTCTCGCAAACCGTTTGGCTAATTTTTGATTAAAAGCCGCGCGGTTGTTCCATCATTTACGTTAGTAAACAAAGCTTCGTTTTTGGTTGACATTGTTAGCTCTTCATTCCAGAAAAAAATGTCTGTAAAAGTTAGGTGTGCACCATTTTGGAGTGTAAGAAATCGAGTCCAACGTGGGAAAGGAATGATGGAAAAAGAAGGCAATAAACTTAAAAATAAATAAATGGTCATCAAGCTGCACCGCACCCTTAAAAAAGTGTGATTCACTGTCTTTTTTTTTTACAACTGGCAAAGGCAACCACCACTTTTTTCAGTGTGTGGTTCAGTATTTTCAACAAAATTAAATTTTAAAAAATATTTTCAGTGGGAAACAATAAGTCTATGAACAACTACGTATTGTGCGGACTATAAATCGTACTTGAATTCAAGTTTTTGTGCCATTGGCAGCTGTAGACGTCCAATCTATATGAACTGAGAAGCCCGGCAGAACACAATTTAGCTCAAGTGTGGTTCAGTATTTCAACAAAAATTAATTAAATAAATAAATTCAGTGGGAAACAATAAGTTTATGAACAACTACGTATTGTGCGGACTATAAGTCGCACCTGAATTTAAGTTGGCTGTCATTTACAGCTCTAGACGTCCAATCTATTTGAACTGAGAGGGCCGGCAGAACACAATGAAGCACACTTGTGGTTCAGTATTTCACGAGAATTCAATAAAAATATATTTTTTGTCCTTTTCTTGACTTATTTAGCATAAGCCAGAAGGTAAAGCTCCTTTTTTTACAAGTCAATTTGCATTCCACAGTGAAAAAAAGGAGCCAATATGAGTCACCCGGCCGGAGCTGATAAAAGAATAATTGTATTCCGATTATTAGAAGGCAGGCTTTTAGTCTATTTCACTTTGTAATGTATTTTGGAATCCTACAAGTCCATTATTCACATGATGTCAAGAGAAAGTAGAAGATATCCGGGAATGAAATGGAGAAAAATAGCCCACTTTGGCGCCAACTCTGGTGCCACTCATTCCATTTAATTGAAACCACCACAGCTGAGAAAAAAAACACCTCAGCAGACGTAGCGACTGAGTAATTTGCGGTTATTCATTTTATGATCATTACACAACAAATTGGAAAGATTCAATGACAAAACAAGGGGGGGAAATCATTAAAATATTATTTCTGAAATAGCCTTCACCAGTATAACACAAGTGATTGCGCAATCACGACACACGTCCAATTCATTTCAACTGGAAAAGTGGCAGCAAATGAAAGTGCATCGATTTGCTGCCAACCCTCCCACTTTAAATGAATTGGACATCAAACAATTTAAATGACAGCCAATAAGTTAAAAAAAAAAAGTAAAAATCTTCCTCTGGCCAAACTACACCATCCCACTAATAAGTTTACATTCATTCATTCCCTGTCAACCCTCCCACTTCAAATGAATTGGACACCAAGCCATTTTAAAGACAGCCAATCAGTTTAAAAAATGTTTTTTAAAAATCTTCCTTTGGCCAAACTGCACCATCCCACCAATTACTCTACATTTGTTCAATCCCTGCCAACCCTCCCAGGTCAAACGGATTGGACGTCTAACACCCTAAACGTCACCATGGCTTCTTTTAAACGAGACGCCTTGGCAGCGATTGCGGTTCACGCGAGTACGAACACTCGAAGCAACGAAACTGCTGACGAGCGTACGCCAGCCGACGTAAAACTTGACGGGCGGAGGCGGTGTGGGAAAATCCCGTGGCCGAGCGCTAATCCCCCTGGGGGGGATCCGCACATAAGTGTGTATGCTGTGTGATTCATTTGTGTGGGAGGGAGGAGTTTTGTCGGCATGTTTGGACTCTAATTATATAGCATTCAGACAGACATGAGACATAAGGGAGGGAACAGAAAAATAAATGCAAGCTTGTTTCTTAAACGTTACAGCTAGACTAGAATCTGCTTTTGAGGTTTGGGATGCGTCTTTTGGGTAAAAAAAAAAAAAGAAGAAAAGAAAAGTTTATTCCAAAAGTGTTGAAATTACATTAAAAAGGGGCGGGACCTAAAACCATTCCCTGAGGAACTCCGTTTACCTATTGATGCATGAATTTACTCTAAGACGAATACATGTATAAATAAAAATACGACTGATATTGACCCATAACCCTAACTCTTGCCTCCTGCCTATAGTCAACTGGGATAGGCTCCAGCACCCTCGCAAGGAGAAGTGGAAAGGAAGATGAATGAATGCAAATAGTTTTACAACAAAAATGCTAAAGGGGGACATTAAATGGCACATTTAGATAATTTAAAATTGAAGTCAGAAAAATAAAAATAAATAACTTTAAACTTTTTTTCAAAGGAAAAAATATATATATTTTTTTAATTTCTAAAAAAAATGGAAAAAATGTATTTGTTAATAAATGTCACCTTTTATCTCTTCACATTCTGATTTGGGTAGTTTTTTTTTTAAAATTGAATGCAATTGATCATAACTATCTGTATTTTTGCAATCAAATATTGGATATAACAATTAATATCAATAAATATATTGCTACTGCTTTAATGGACCTGTAAATGGCTAAACATACACAACACGACTTCCCAGCAGAAGAGAAGGAGAGAACAATCAGCCATTTTCCTTCCTCCAATTGTGGCTTATTACGACAATTCTTTGGAGGAAGCAAAAAACCACCGCCAACACTTTGTCAAAAAACGTTTTGGTTTCAAGCGCCAAGCTTTGCTGTAGCAAATAAAAGAAAGCTTTTAACTTAGCAGCAGTTGTGTCCATCAGAGACCACCACAATCTGACCGTATCCGCTTGTGGTTAAAAAAGTCAAACTGGACGGGAAGAAAAAAAACTAAATCGTCCAACGCACAGAGGATTCTGGCTCGAATATTATTTGGACATATTTTTGGTTATTGCTTTCTGGTCAAATCAAAATATCTATATATTTTTTTTATGTGTATTTTTTGGCTGGTCCAATTCATAGTGCAAAAAATAAGGTTGTTCATAGTTTTTTTTCAAATCATGTATAAATTATTCATGGGCTATCACTTATCATGCTTTTCTACCTTCAAAGAACTCCAAGTACTTTGACACTATTTACTTTGTAGACAGGGTAAACATGTATTTGCATTATTTATAAATGACGAAAGGAATGAATGTGGAAGATGATTAAGTTTAAATGTTTTTGGGAACATGTTTGAAAAGTAGGAGAAAAATTATTTTGTTTTAAAAATAGGAAAAAATAGTGGTGTTTATCCTGAATATGTATTTATTTATATATTATTTTGTATTTTTTTATTTTGTATTTTTTATGTATTTTTATTTATTTAGTATTTTTATTTATTTATTTTGTATTTTTATTTATTTATTTTGTACTTTTATTACTTTATTTATATTGTATTTTTTATTTATATAATAAAATATATTTTTATTTACTTATTTTTTATTTTTGTTTATTTAATTATTTCGTATTTTTATTTATTTATTTATTGCTTTAGCACCCCCAGCGAGCCTTGTGAGAGTAAGCAGAACGTTTTTTTTTGTTGACATTCATGCTATTTTTAACATAATTTTCAAAATTAAGCCACTTAGTACTGCATCAATTTTACCCCTACTGGTTATTCTTTGCTATTACAGGTCAGTGGAGTATAAACAGATTTTTTCTGCTATTTTTCTGAGTGAAAACAGAGCAGAGAGGGAAAAATAGGTCCAAAAGATTGAGGGAATGTAAAGACTGAAATACCGAATGTCAAGCCAATGTTCCACCTTGACTTTCATCTTAGACGAAAGGAAATACTTGTGTCTTTATTAAACGCCTGTTAAAAATCCTTCTTCCTATAGTTCCCATAATTCACCGTTACCCTTCCAACATGGCGAGCATCCGCGCATAATTCCACGAGTCCTTCCATTTTGGCTGAGTTATGAACTCTGCGCCAGACTCTCCGACCAAGCTGCAGCTATTTGTTTTGGACATAGACAAGTAGCATTTTTTTGGACACGACCACATGGCCAAAATAAAAAGTGGACTTGTCGGCTAAAATCCCACTAAACCCAATGTATTTTTTTTGGTTACACAAGAGATTTGACCTGCGTACATATTCCGCAACATATAAAAACAGCACAGAAAATATCTATCTAGTATCTAGTTTGGTTTAAAAATGGGATTTCTATGCTCTGTGACTGTTTACACTATAAAAAATGAATCTGGTTTCAATCAGGATTGGCTGAAAAATTGATTTTGGCTGCGAGAGGGTTATGGTCTTATTCTGTTCTACCGAAGCGTTGTTATTTCCTTGAAAATTATTCACACAATGCCCAAGTAGGGGTTTGTATGTGTGTGTATGTGTGTGTGCGTACATTTGTGTGCGCATATTATTGTTTCCGTGTCCTCGGGCCTTTGTGTGCACGCTGGCCTCATGATAATCACGCAAAATCCTCCTGCTGGAAAAGATAGGCAACTGTTTTGGCTTCTGTTTGAAATTCAAAGCGGCTTAATCTTCATATGTGCCACACACACACACACACACACACACATATATATATAAACACTGTTGTGGAGCAGCATGAAGTTAATCATTTAATAATTTAATCGCCTTATTTAAACCTTCCTCATTTTCTAGTCTATTTAAAATGTACATTTCCATTTGAAAATGTATGTTGGCCAAGAGGTGTTAGGGCAACTGGCTAGTGATAACGCAGTACTTAAAAAAATAAATAATACCTATACATTTGACTATGACTATTAACCACCCAAATTTCACAAATCCAACAAAAAAACACCAACTAAAGTCTACGACAATCCACACTACCCAAATTTAATTTAAAAAAATGAAAAAAATAACTAACACCATCAATAAGTCAGAAATTACACTTCTAGGGGGCGCCACTGAGTCACCAGCCTGTTAACAGCATCAAAATGAGCCCTATGCTATCCTCAAAATGCTACAATCCTGCGTCCACGAGATGAAAGCATTTCATTTTTTAATTTCGCACATCCTTCCACTATCATCTCCCCCTAGAGGGCCCGAAAAAAAAGAGAAGAGCAAGAACATGAGAGAGTGGCATAATCCTCAAAGGCAAGCGAGGACAACTCAATGGAGACATTTTCCCCAACCCACTGCCCTACTTTTGCCTACGCAAGATGGCAAGGATGTGGCTATAATGGAGACTCAAAAAACACCCACACTGCACTGATGTTTCCTCACATTCACCTTGTAAACTCGAACCCTGAATTTCAGAACCCAGACCGACATGTTAACCACTTTACCAGCGGGCCGCCTTATAAGGAATACTTAGGAACGAGTTAGGTTCCGAGTGCTTGTTAATAAGTTGAAATTGTTCAAATTGAAGTTGATTTAGTGATATATTTTGTATTATAATTTATGTTTAAGGCCTATACAAGTATATTGAAGGTTTCTATAAGTGAATTTGTAAGTTTAAGGCTTGTATAAGTAACCAGAATTGGTTTGTACTGCAAAAAAACATTTAATAAAATAGAGAGAATAAATATAGTACTGTAGAAGCAGTACTCGGAAAAAGGTGCGCAATATAAAATCAAATTTACGAACATTTTATGACATAAACGCAATTTGCAGACATGTTCGTATCTTGAATGTTCGTAAGTAGGGGAGTGTCTTAATTACTTGTTAGAAGTAAGAAGATTTAATGAAATTTGTGCTTATTTACAAGTCCTATTTTTCCATTCCTCGTGTTTCTTGCAGTTGTTGTGAAACTGCAGCTAGCATAGCGCTCGAGGCACTTTTTTTTTTTTAAAAAGGCAGAAAGTTACAAACAAAAGGACTTGTTTCTTTTGAGTGCTAGCTTAAAATAAGTCAACAAAGGCTTGGTTTCCAAGCCTTTGGGGTTTGATGTTGGATTGAGCGATGTGCGACATTTTGGAGGCCGCTTGAGTATAGCTATTGAGTTAGCGCAATTAGCCCAGATGGCCTCTTTGGAGCTAATGTTGCTAATCGCATCTGTGTCGTGTTCAGACGCTTTTATTGAATAAGAGCCATTTGGACCGGTTAAGTATTATGACAAATGAATAAAAATGTCAAGATGTCTTCTTATAACGGCTCAAATCAATAATCAAACATTTTTTTAAATTATTTACAATATTTCTGACACATTTATTAATCAGAAACATTCTAATAAAAGATGAACAAATCACTTATTTAGACGTTTCAAACTTCCAAAATGGATATATTTCATGTTAAATCACAATAAACGTATTTTCAATAATCTAATCTTTAAATCATAATCAATGGAAAAGTTTTATCTCTAAATATTTGAAAAAAAGTAGAATATAATTAATTGTCTATATTAAATGAATGAAGCTTTTTTCATGATTTATTTCCAGTCATTTGTAGCTTAGTTTAGGCGATTTTTCACTTTTTATGTGCAAAATGTGACTTCAAATTAGTATTTAAAGCAGAGTTGGCTGCACATTGACGGCGTCTAACATAAAACATGAAATAAATCCTTAAGGGGAGGTCGATGCAAAGATGAAAGCTGACTTTTTTCCCCCTTTTTTGCTCACAAGATCTGAGCACAATTCCAAGACTTCCAGCTGTGTTTTGCAACAAGCGTCACATTTTGGAACCTTTTTTTACTTTTTTTATTTTACGACCCGTGTACGGTTACCGGGCGGTTTTGGAACAATAGCGACCGTGTTAGATGTTCCAGGAAATGCAGTTTTTAGCTTTAAAGGTGGACTGGAGTTGTTAAAAAATAAAAAAAATTAAAAGGCTGCCATTTAAAGGCTTTTTCAATGTCAGTTTAAGACAATATTGTTTTTTCTGGCCGTTTTGACTATTTGAGATTGAGCGATATGTCCCCCCTGTTTAGCATCTTTGGACTTAATCCTCTTACAAGCGCAAAATGAATTCTATTCATCAATGTGACCCCACAACGTAGAGAAAAGAATAAGGACCTTATCAGTCTCCAAATGGGGGAAATTCCATTTTAAGCAGAACAAAACAGTCAAATCGTTTTGAGTAGGATGAACGGAAGCGAGACTGATGAAACAAAGTACACAACCCTGGAAAATATTAAGACCCCCAGCCCCCTCCCCTTCAAATCTACGCCAGAATTAAAATCTTATCTGACATCCACAGCATTAAATATGAGAAATCCAGAGTCCGATTGGGTTCAAATTTGGGATCGTGTACGGGCCAATGAGGCGAGTCGATTGTGGCAGCTGTCCGTAGACAAAACTGCGAAATGTCCTCGGCTGGTTCCCGAGAAAGACGAGCAGGAATGTGTCCGAGAAGGACAGAATGTGAGGACCGTAATCCGGCAAACAGATGTTTGGGAGATCACGGAAGAATGCCGGCTTGTCCGGAGGAGAGACGGATTTACCAGCGTGGAAGTGCTAACGGCTATTCGCGGGCCACTTTGACATAAACTTGATTTCATGTGGACCGGACCATTTTAGATAGAATATTTAGATTTTTTTTTTTTATAAATGGATTAAAAAACTGGATTAAAAGCCCTGAATATTCAGTTTTTTATAGATCTAAAACAATGTTGATTTTAGCTTTTTTATGTATATTTTTAGATTTTACAAAATGAATTTTAAACTAAAAAAACTGGAAAAAAAGATTAAAAATGACAACTATTGATTTAAAAGGGGGAAAATCCGACACTTAATATACATCTATACTCTTAATTATAATTTGATCCTAAAACAGAAAGTCGGCACCCATAATTTACTTTCCCGGGCCACACAAAATGATGCGGCGGGCCAGATTTAGCCCCCGGGCCGCCACTTTGACACCTGTCATAGAGGCTTGAATTGTCAGATCTCTAAAAAAAAAAGTTGAAATGCCACGGTTTGGTAGCAAAGAGAAGACAATGTCCCGATAAAAGCAGATGGAAAGACACAAAGGGACGAAGGGTGGCTGCAAAAGTGCTTTGCTTTTGTTTGGGTTGAGCGGGTTCACCTCTGCAATACTGTAACTGTACACCGGGCTCCAGATTGACAGTTTTAAAGCCAGGGCCTGTCTTGCATCCTTGACTATTTGGGGCCAGCTACACCTTCCCAAAGCCCAAGCACACTAAAAGGCACCAAGTCTTTTTTTAAAAGAGACATTTAGGAGAGAGGAGGGCCCAGGCACTACCTGGAACCATCCATCAACCACAGGAGACAGGTCGCGTCCCTCGGGGATTGGGGGGGGGGGGGACGCCCGGGACATCTGGATGGAAAGCATCTGGCTTAGTCTAGTTGGTCTTCAAAACAAGACCGCAAACAGATTGACCTTCTGGAGCCAATGCCCGTTGGTGGGAAACCAGGAAGTGTCTCTAAAAACAATTACATGTCCTCATAAATTCCCATTATTATCTAATGCTCGAGTTACGATGTCCTCGACCTACAACGATTGGTCCCTTGTCCTCCATTTAGACCCCAGAATTGTAGCTTCTGCTAAGCGAGTTTTTGTCTGTGTTTATAGGGGGGTTGGTTAAGTATCTTTTTTGTATCTCTTTGTTTACATGTTAGCGTTGAAGACGAATGCTAGGAAGCTAATTCTTCTAGCTTTAGCCAAAAGAATAGCAACAACCATGGAAACCAAGTTTAACAACATGAAAATAATACAGAAAGCACTTTAAATTTTTGCGAAAAATGTTATTCTGTGGTCAGACAGACCTTTTGTTGCTAATAATCAATGTCAAACAATTTCTGGTTCAGGTCATTAAAAAATAAGCACAGTAATGTAACTAACATACACACGAATGTAAAGATGACCATGTTAAACAACGTTTTGTGTTTTGGTAGATTTTTCTTTGGATTATGATTTAGCCAATTAATATATTGTGTTGGAACATTATTATTCACTGCCAATAGCTCGAGTTCAAATGCATAAATTGTTCGTTTATCGTCAAATTAGCGCTTTTGATTGCTAACATTTTCACCAATTTTCTGCCCGGTAACACCATAGCACAGCTGCACTCGTCAGCTGCATTTCCAGATGACGAAACCAACAAACGAGCCCGCAAGATAAAATCCGCAGCTGCATTTGGACAAGACATCAGTGTACATCCTGACAGGATGTCGCATACCGGGACCACTCGCCAATCGCCACGGGGAATTTAGCAAAAAAAATGTCCCAAGTTTACTAGGTCACTCACTCACGTCTGTCCATCTGCGAATGCCACAAATCTAAGTCATTTACAAGCAAACATTCCGCAATGAAATTCCATAATCCATCATCCATTATTGATTTTGTAATCCAGGGTGGATTAGGCCACATTTTATGAGATTTTATTTTTTTTCCGTCAATACAGAGATGGAGCAAAGTGTGTTTTCTAGGTCACGTCACACATTGCCGCTACGTATTCGCGTATCCGACGTGCTATATATAGAACGCGGGATGTTTCTAATCGGTTTCATGCTTTTCACTCATGAGCTCAGTCAGGCAATCCGAGGCCAAAAAAATAACCCCAAGCCTTCTCCTTGGATTTTAACGGGGCTTTTGTCACTTCCGCGTCTAATTTGGAGCATACGAGCAGGCTAAGAATTGCTGGGATACCCACACTAAAGCAAGTTATGATATTTTTCTGATGAGGATAAAGAATATACGCATTTTTTTTAGTGTTCAACTATTCATGGTTTAAAACATTTACTGTTATTGACAGTGGTTGTTTTTATTTTATGTGGGTGTTGCTGTTTAATAAGAAAAAAGGGGGTTATTTTTATCTGTTATTTTATGACATTGGTGAAGCGTGTTTTGGGGTCGTAAGGTTTGTTTTTGGGTTTGATTTTATTCTGTTCCCATTTTCTTCAATTTTATGACATTTGTGTGGTGTGGTTTGTATTCAAGTGTGGTTCATGTGTCATTTTTCTTGGGTTTTATTCAAGTTGGGTCATGTAATTAATTTGGGTACTTCAAGTGTTATGAAATTTGGGTGGTGGTGTCTAAGTGTGTATTTTTATGTTTTTTAATTTGGGTGGTGGATCTTGTGAAGTGGTCTTTGGAGATTATAAAAAAAATATTGGTTTTATAAAACGGGTGATGCAATGTTTTTTCTTAAGGAGTTTAATATTAGAGTTGCAGCTTTTAATCGTGTACACTCAATATTGCCCTGGTAATCTATGTGTATGTATGTATATATGTGCTTATATATATGTATGTGTATGTATGTATATATATATATATGTGTATGTACATGTGCGTGCGTTTTGGCAACACGCTAATTTATTCATATATTTATTCATGTATTTATTCATTAACTTACTTATTACCTTATCTATTTATGTCTACAATGTCTTTTTCTGTGTCTGTATTCATACCCTCTTGCTACTGTGAAAACAAAATTTCCCAAATACGGGATGAATAAAGTTACCCAATCCAATCTAATCCAAAGACAAAAAAACTAAATCATATCGCAAATCTATTCAATCCATAAACAGTTGTTGTCTTACCTCCAGCACTGGCCCCGCCCCCAGTATGATCTGCTCCACTCCACTGGCGAAACCCTTCTGGCTAAGCGCGGTCAGGTGATGAATGAGAAAGTTGGTACTCTGCGTCTTCCCGGAGCCGCTCTCCCCCGAGATGACGATGCACTGGTTACGTCGTCGCTGTAGCATGGCGTGGTAGGCCACGTCGGCCACGGCGTAGATGTGCGGCTCCAGCTTGCCCAGTGCGTGGTTATCATACAGTTTAACGTACTTGGGGTTGTAGATGGGCAAGAACTGAAAGGGGTTGACCACGATGAGAATGCTCCCCACATAAGTGTAAATCTTCTCCTGGCGGAAACGTGCCCGCAAACTCTCCAGGAGGGCGCGTTCGGTCAACTCGGGCAGGGCGCAGAGGTCGGTGGGGGGGTCGCTGCCAGCCGGCTGCGGGAGGAAACCCCGCTCCACTAGGCGGCGCCGTTCCTCCGTCACCCGCAGCCACATCTGTAGGCTGCCGCCATAGTGGATGGAGCCGTCCAGGTTCTTTTCCCGAAGCAGGAAGCGGTAGTCGTCGCCGCTGCCCAGGTTGCCGCGGTTCTCCAGGGCGCTCCGTGGCCAAAGCATCATACGCTGCACGGGGCAGTCGCCCGGGTTGAGGATCCATTCCTCTCCGCCGAACTCCTTGACCTCGGCCAGCACGTAGCACTTGGTGCGGTCCAGGCGGAGACGTTGGATGAGGCGCTCGATGGCCTCGGCCGCCGACGTGTTCTTGCGGGCGCCCACCGGGCAGTAGATGGTGCCCTCGGCCAGGGGACCCGGGTATACGCGCAAGTTGAACTCCTGGTCCTCCAGGCGGCGCCGCTCGGCGCTGCTGGCGTGGCTGCAGCCGCCATCTTGGTAGCTCATGGTGGCGCAGCCGCTCCCATTAGCATAGCGCTCTCTCCGGGCTCGCCGGGGTCGACTCAGGACATGCCAGCCTGGGTGAGACAAACAAAGACTGCTGTTAAATGGATAGAGGACGAGATATGTAAGATAATATCAGCCAGAATTTGAAGTTTTATGAATGCTTGACACGAGCGATAAAGGCAGGTGTCAAAGTGGTGGCCCGGGGGCCAAATCTGGCCCGCTGCATCATTTTGTGTGGCCCGGGAAAGTAAATCATGAGTGCCGACTTTCTGTTTTAGGATCAAATATAGATATATAGATGTATATTATAAATATAGATATAGTAATTCATGATTTCCCCTTTTTAAATCAATCAGTCATTTTTTAAATAATTTTTTTTGTGTTTTTAGTTCAAAAATCAATCTTGCAAAACCTAAAAATATATAACAATATTTTATTTCCACTTTAATATGGAACATAATAAAAATAGTTTCCTTTTGAAATGAAAACAAATTATTAAATACATAATTTTCTCTTACTAAGCAAAAAACCCCAAATAATCTATAAAAAAATTGAATATTTAGGTCTTTTAATCCAGTTCCTTTAATCCATATATAAAAAAAAAAAAATCTAAATATTGTATCTGCAATAGTCCGGCCCACATGAAATCGAGTTGACGTTAAACAGATAAAGATATTAGCTTAGCTAGGAGGGAAAACTGGAAAAAGCAGCCTTGTGAACTTGTGTCCCCTGCTAGCATAAGTGATTAGCAAATTAGATAAGCTAATGTAGTATAATAGCACTGTCTATGTACTTATTACAAGTAGCAAACTTGATACCACATTAAACAAAAAGATGTAATAACATTACAGGCATTGGGAGTCCAAAAAAAGGAATCTTTTTAACCCAAATTAAGGTTTATGGAGGGGTTGGAGCTTCCCCGCTGGAAGCAACAAGATAGCACAACATGTGACCCAAGGAGAACAAGAAGATACTTTATGTATGAGCAACGTATTCCGACTATATAAGCACATAGCGCGAGTGTTTGTGAGCCCGTGTGTGATCATGTGACAGGCCAGAAGCCAAGCGCTAAGATTAACAGCAGCCAGCGCCCGCCCGCACAAAAGTGGCTGTAATGAGCTAAACAATGGGCTAATTCACCGCTCACTTCCTGGTTTATAGTGGACACCGATAGCCGGCTCGCATTCATTCAATCGCTCACACAAAGGTTAATTGATGCTGACGAGGACAGCGGCTAATGGCAAGACAATAAACTGTGCGGGTTACGACATCCAAGCTAGCGACATCATTTAATGGACTTGGAATTTAAAATGACAGCCCAAAAATAATGTCACCTTTTAAATTTGGAGTTCCTTTTAATGCTAAAAGCTTCCTCTTTCTTATTTGGTTGTTGCTTTCACTGAATTATGATTATTCAAAATAAAATTGAAGTGAAATGTACAGTGGTGTGGAGTTGAATTAATTAAGCTAACCTACTGGAATGTAAATGCTAGCTATGTTAACAAAGATAGATTGTTTTGCATTGTGAGTTAGCATTAGGCTAGCCCAATATTAGTCAAGTGGCTTGTTTGGATGTATTTAAAATGGTTCTATTTAATTTTGGGTGTGGTTTTAAAAGTTAACTTCAAACAAATGTGATTATAAAGAATATACAGAGAGTAATTTGCATCGTTTTTGGCTAATATAGATTTCACACTTTCTGCTTTCTGGCTAGTTTGTAGCACCTAGCAAAGATCTCTCACATTTTTTCAACTTTCTACGAGTTAGCATGGAGCTAGCAGAAAAATACTCAACAAAGAATTTAGTTAAGCATTATATTAGCAATTTTAAGTGGGCACTTTGTATACATTTTTCATGTTTTGCTGTTTTGTGGGATATTTACGAGTTAAGCTAATGCTAACTTTTAAATAGATGTCCATTGCAGTGATCCCTGTCCCTTTAAAATGGCTAAAAAACATCATCCATGTCCAAATGTCCGCCGCCAAGCATAGCGGAAGAGCGCAGTGGCTAACAAAGACGTCAACTGTGACCGAGCAGACGACCAGTCCAAAAAAAGATAGACGGCGGGGCAAGTGAAAGCCACAACAAGTCGCACTTTATTCCCAACCAAAAGGAACAAAATGGAAGACTAACAAGATGACAACAAGCGTTTTATTCACTTCAAATGTCAGCCTTGTCTTGGAAAATGTTTAAAAATCGTTATTTGATGAATCAATATGATAGAATAATCCATTAAAAAAGGCGTGGCAATGTTTACAGGGAAATTTTAGAGAGGAAAGCATTAAAAAAGTGCAGCTTTTTATGGAAAAAATAGGATATTACAGATTAATGTTCGCTAAAGCTAAATCCCTACATCGAGTAATGGTTTATTTTTAGGAAACGGGGTCGGAGGGGGGTCTTAAACGACTCTTAGTGAGACGATCATGCTTTTTCATTTCTAATATTGTAATGACGCTTTGCAACTTAACATGTAATATTCATATTTTCTGTCTAATTTTTGGGTAGACCAGTTTTTTTGTACATTTTTTTTATAAAAATTTCAAACAAAGATTTAAACAATGAAATAACGAATCAACTTTCTTTATTCTCCAGTTCATTAAATTAAAAAAAAAATCAGAAAAAAATCACAAAATCGAGTGAAACACCCTTGCCAGTTTTTAGCAAAAATTGAACAATCCTTTCTAACTCCTCCCACTTAAAATGAACAAAACATACTTCCCCGTCAATGGCATGCCATTGAATCTGAAATCTTTTTTTTTTCACACTGCAAGTTTAAATTTCTAAACAAACCAGTTCCGGTCGAAATGATTGTCATCCTCCTCTTCCTCCATTTTTATTTTTTCTAGCCGCCTTCATTCCTTCTGACTTTCTCAGCAGTGTAACAGCAATAAACACCAAACCTCAGAATTCCTCAACACACAAACACACACACACACACACACACACACACACACACACACACACGTATGTAAACATACACTCGGCGGACTACAAATCTTTTGACACAGGAAGCGTGTTTCCCTGCTTGGGCCCAAACTTGGACTGGTACTGGAAATTCAACAAAAAAACAGCATTTCCAGTTAGCTCATTTTAGCTAACATGACAAGGCTAGACATCCATAGAGAAATGACAACCAAAACCAAATGCGAGCAGGGTGATGGATCGCAGTCGTTTCTCGATATTTCCCATCATGCATTGGCGGATTGCATGCTAATTTTTCCGCTAGCGAATGGCGTCCTTTTTTAGGATGACATCAGCCTGGTGAAAATGGCTGGTATTGATTTAAGAGCGCCGTGCATCCGGCTCAACGTGCCGGGCCTCCAAGGGGGCATCTGTTGCCATGGTTACAAGGGCTCCACCCTTGATTTAAATCAATTTGAGGCAGTGTTCCTTTAAGAGAGAGACGCAAACATGAGGAGAATTGCTAAGATGTCGTTTTAATCATTTGATTATGGAAAGCCAGATTTTGGATGGAATGGAAAGAATAATTTTATACTTTAAGTACTAGGAAATAGCATTTTTTAAGTTTATTCTTCAAATTTATATTATGAATTGTATGAGAGTTAGCTTAGATTAAATTTGATTTGATTTCACTATCACTCAATTCTCATAACATCAATTTTTGGATGAGAATATTATTTTTATATAAAATGTACAAATCCACAATATCAGTTGAAAAACCCCCCATTTTCATCATAAGCGAACAAACTTCCCCAAACTGCGACCTATCACCTTTCCTACCGTGAGAAGTTTGATCCAACAAGAATACAAACCTGAACTTCAAAAATACTTTAACAAAAACATGCTACAAAACAAAATTTCATTTCTAGGTATCAAGCATCCTCCTAGTAGTCACTTTCACTTCCTGCAGAGGTTACTGGAAATGACCCGAGGTTTCACTTCTTCATCATTTGAGTCAATTCGAAAGAATTTTTTGAAAAAGCCAAAACCCCATAGATGAGTGGTTAGCGCCCCAAAACATGCATGCTAAGCTAATTATAGGCTAGATTGTCCTTAGCTATGAGTAAGAATGATTGATTGTCTCTTTGTGCCCTGTGATTGGCTGACCACCAAATCAGGTTGTCCCCTTGGTTATGCTCCAGCACCCCCTGCAACCCTTGTTCGGAAAATTAATGTCTATAGAGTCAACATTTAAATCAATGGGTTATTAGGATATATTGTCACTACAATAGTGGTTAAAGTTCTCATAATTATTGATTTTTTTTTCAATATTAACCCCATATCTACAACCAAAATGTGTTATGGCAACAGGCCTATGGCTTACTTCTCATTTTTAGAGCTCCCTCACATCTCATACCGCTTGGCCAATCCTCATCCTCATCTCGGTAACCATAGCAACAGACTCCCTCGTCATTTTTCCCCCCCGAAAACAAAGCGAAAGATTTTGGAACTCCTCCTGAAGCCAGGAGAAAAATCGGAAGGGAAGGGGTGCCGGATTACAACGGCTACAATACCGCGCAAGACGTTTGCGTTTGGATGTTTTGACGAGGCCACGTGGTGGAAAAATATTTCTAGGAGTGGATTGTTAGCATCGGCGCGTGAGTGCGTTTTTGTGACGGAGGGAGGGAAGAGTATCAATGACGTGGATTAGGTGCACCCCATTTAGTTCTAAGAATGCGGCCATTAGGACACGTGTGAGCCTCGGGGCATGTTTGGCCACAAGCTTGTGGAGAAAGGACGTCGTGTCATTTTCTGGGATGGACGGGCATCTGTTTGTAAACTTGCCATCAATTAACATGACTTCTCATTCATAAATGATGAGCTTAAAATGTGGCACTGAGTGATCAAGTATCGTTGAGGGTCAACGTACAATTTTTGAGTATGATTTTTTTACAGTACGATTTTTTTACAGGACGGTTTTTTACAGGACGGTTTTTTACAGTACTATTTTCTACAGTACTATTTTCTACAGTACTATTTTCTACAGTACTATTTTCTACCGTACTATTTTCTACAGTACTATTTTCTACAGTACTATTTTCTACAGTACCATTTTCTACAGTACATTTTTTACAGTACATTTTTACAGTACATTTTTTACAGTACATTTTTTACAGTAGAATTTTTGACAGTACATTTTTTACAGTACAATTTTTTTACAGTACAATTTTTTTAGGCAGAATTTTTGGCAGAATATGTTGTATTATTATTAATCATGATAAGTTAGCATAGCTCATTCTAATGTCCATTTTCAACAATGTTTATTATCCCACTCCAAATGAATTGGACATTTTATAGCGCCATCAACAGGAGCCAATGAGTGCCCCATATTATTTTTTTTTAACTTTCGTTGTATTCCGCTCTAAAATGATAAACAATAAAATTTACCAAATACAGGATGAATAAAGTTATCTAATCTAATCTAAAAATGTTTTCCCTGCCAACCTCCCACTCCAAATGGATCAAATGTCTACAACTGATAAACTCATTTAAAACGTTTTCATTCAGAGAAGCCCTGAAAAAGTCCATTTCAAACATAAAAACAATTTTTGTCAATTGTACTAAAAAAGCCTGATTCCCGTCCGGGAAATGTCATCATAACCAGGCATCCAAAAACAGGCACCTGTCCTATATGTGGCACAAAGACACACAAACAGGCATTGACGTCCTGGAGACAAAAGACCTCCAAAGAGCGCGCAAGACGTGTGCAGATGCTGCTGCCCTTCCCCCCCGCCTTCTTCCAGCCACCAAATCCACTTAGCGGCCACTATTGGTGTATTTGTATGTTCGCGTATGGCCAATCCATCCCAAAAAAAGCAGCTGCTCTCCTTCCTCAAATCAACTAAACAGAGCACGTCATCATCACCCTTAAAAAAATAAGCTCCTGTACCTTTAAGAACCTTCACATTCCCTAAAATGGAATTAAAAAACAATTGAAATAATAAAATCTACATGAACTTAATTCATCTTTAATATTATCGCGATGACAATTACTATTCATGGCGAATAACATTGGAATTGAGTGAGATGAAACGGTGTCCTAAAGGAAGGGTTAAAACAGGGAATTGAACATGTGTACTTGCGCTTTTGCATTCATTTGAATTAATTAAGACCACTTTGATCACCTTGACCACAAATACGCACCATGACAACAGCGGGCACTTCGGGCCAATCACTCCTTTGCTTTCATTGGGGCCGGCCAATCAGAATGCTCCGTTCGGCGCCTTCATGATCAAAGCACTAAAAGGTGTACATTGCACCAAATGATTTGGAAATGGCTCCAGGGTTCATTTTCAAATGTTTCAGTGCCATTGACGACGGTAAGTGTCCAATCTGTTTGGGTTGGGAGCGATCATTCGCCATTTTGATTGCGTTTTCAGTCGTAAAAAAGCTAAGAAATGGTCCGTCCAGGGGCGGAGTATTTGGGGGGTGCCAAGGGCACGGGCCCCAAGTAGGTTTAGGGGGCTTTAAACAAGTTGTGGAAGGTAAAAAACTAACCAAAAACAATGTCCAGAACGATAATTGTGTGAAAAGATCTCAGTTGGGACTAAAATCGATACATTAGCAGGTGCTTAATTAATCATTCGCTACCTAAGACGTATAAAAAAATATATAATGTCTAAAAAATCTAATCTAAGGAGTAAAAAAAATGTTTGGGGGGGATGAACGATGGAATTTACAGTCCTCAAAATACCCAATCTTTACTATTTCCTCACTGAGTGAGCACTGAGTTTCCATCAAAAAATCAAGCCAAATAGCCAAAGCACCACAAGCTGGTCAATAGAACATTGACAACATAATTTAGCCTGAATCCAAAAGCCACAGTTGAAATCATCTGGAGCAGAAAATAGACATTTAAGAGACGTTTAAGAGCACAGCCGCAGAGACAAACAAGACGCGTCAGCGGCGGCGAGGCCAGAAATGACGCCGCTAATTGCGAAAAAAAAAAACGAAGAGAGATTTGCTGGCGGCACACTTTTTCAGGCATGTCAAACTGAGCCACACAATTAGCTTAGCATTAGCTACTGTCGCACTAACAGAAAAGCTCATGTGCCAAATTGATTGGACCTCTAATGCCATCAATGGCGGCCCAAAAAAAAGAAATAATATTTTTCCTCAGACCAAGGTGCACAATCCCATCGTTCAATCCCTTTAAATCATTTTTGAATTAATTTAAATACATGCATAAATTATCTGCTCCTATCACATCATTGTTGTTGAATTCTACACGTGACGACCAGCACTCGGATCTGAAAAAAAAAACACAAATATTTATACAGACGCCATACCAAATTCCATTTTCCATACTACCCCCGATGTTAAAACATAGCCTGTACGGTAAAAACTTTTATAAGACATACGTGTTATTCCAATTTATAGGATTTCCTATGGGGAAAATGTTGTTTCCAAAAGCAACAACGTTGAACGTGCGCTAAACTGCTGCCAGTCCAACTAAAAAGTAGGACTTTGCACACGGATGCCAATAAATGTGATTTAGTGGCGAGTGTCAGTAGACCCAAAGATGTTGATCATCTGACTGCCGCCACTCAGGCGCTACAAAGCTTTTTATTGTCCCCAGATACTCGGCTTTAATCGGCAACCGTGGCGTTATTTTCCCATATCACATTGTGCTGTTTTTAGATAGCCCATGCATAGCACACAACTACAAAAACTGTCAAAAAGGACCAAAACGCGGGTCTCCAAACCAAACCTAAATCCAAATTACCGTATTTTCACGACTATAAGGCACACTTAAAAGTCTTAAATTTTCTCCAAAATAGACAGTGCGCCTTATAATCCAGTGCGCCTTATATATGAAAAAAAAACAGAAAACCAAAAACGAAAAACCACCACCAGATATTAAAAAAACACAAACGCCTGAACTGAAACAATACTAATAAATATGCAGATCAGCCATCTTAGTTTACAAAATCTTCCATCATATAGCTCCTCCCCCACTGCAAGATTTTATACAAAAACATTCAAAACATCAACAATAGCTGGCTCTACAGGTGACTGTGTAATGAGTGCTTAAATACCTGGAAGTCAATAGCAATTACCGTATTTTCACGACTATAAGGCGCACTTAAAAGTCTTAAATTTTCTCCAAAATAGACAGTGCGCCTTATAATACAGTGCGCCTTATATATGGAAAAATGTCATTCATTGAGGGTGCGCCTTATAATGCGGTGTGCCTTATAGTCGTTAAAATACGGTAGCTGCATTCTTTAGTTTTTTGGTCAAAAAGGAAAAGTTTTGACAAAGAAAGCCATAACTTGGGGGAAATAGGACAATTTGGGCGCGTGTAAAATGCATTGTGGGAAACACTGATTGCATGTAAAAGGAAGTGAAAACATTGTTGTAGCGTGTTTAGTTTAAGAACATGAAAGAGGAAAAGAAGAAGGGAACCCGTGGCTGAATGAAAGCGACGTTTTTTGTTATTTTTTTCTTTTCCGTCGGACAATGACGGATGCTATTTAAGATGGCCCCGCCCCCCTGCCATTGTGCAGCTCTATAAATACACTTGCTGAGAGATACATAACATAACAGGCCTGACATGGTATGTGAAGCATCAACTTCATCCTGGGGCCCAGTGGTGTTAAACATAAGGCGCGCGGGGGTGCTCTACCTAAGCTCATTCATACTGTGCACACACAATTAAATGCTTTATGGACATGGACGCTGTAAAACTAAAATTTGGTGATTTCTGTAATTGAGTGTGCGAACTATCGCAATTTGTTGACACGCCCCCTGCCGTGAAAGCCAGCCAATGAGCTAACGAGGTATCTTAAAAGACCCCAAAATCAACATTAAGTCAACTGGAAATTGCCAGAAATCAGCAGAAAGTGACCAACACACAAACTAGGCCTGAAATCTAAAGTATTTTAACTAAAAATTACAAATATTTTAAGTCAAAATGACAAAAAAATGGACTCACTGCCCGCCATTGAGAACAATAGAAGTCCAATTCACATAACCTAGCTTTGCATGCTAATTTTTCATTACCATTCCTATAAACGACATTCATTCACCCCTCCCAGTCAAAATAGATTGGACGTCAATAGTTGACGACCTGAAAACACGACAGACTCGTCTTTACGGGGGCTTTTTGGCTCCAGTTTTCTGTTGAGAAACCCCTTACTGCGCCGTCATCTTTGCTGACGTTAACGTTTCATTGAGCTGGTTACGTAAGTAGCGGCGCCTGCGAGAAGCCGGTTGAGCGCATTTTTCTGACAGCTGCAGCTGGGCCGCAAATGGATTGAGTCGCACAGCAGCAGTGGAGGCACGCGCCCCGGCACCTACGTTAAAATCCCTCCTGGGACGGCGCCACTCGCAACAACGTTCCTCTTGAATCATTCACAACGGATTAAAGATGCCACATAATGGAATAACATTCAATTTTGTACTCCAATATGGCCACATTTGATGGTTATTTTACCCAAAACGAGGGTCGGGAACGCCCACTTTTTCAGCGATTCTGGTTGTGACATCACAACTAGGACTGATGATTATTTCTAGCTGGAAAATGTTGACAAATAGGATTAGTTTTTATCCGTTTTTAAGTTTTCTTCTATAATAATAGCATCACTGTTTGCTTATCCTTATTTTTTTTGTATTAAAAAAACAGACAAATAATAACTATACAATATTAATAATAGACTATTTACCAACAGATTTAAATGACTCATCAAGTCGGCCATTTGTCAACAACTTAGCGACCTATTTATTGAGGCAGCCCCGACCACCGAGCCGCCATTTTTCTTTTCCTTAACCCCAAAAACAAACAAAATCAAAAAGTCATTCACGATTCATAAGCGCTTTGCTATCCACCAAATGAATGCGGCCTCTTCTAGGACAGGAAAATAAACAGTCAAAGGCTTGCATTGACTCAACGCCGATTCACCTTCGTAGCCGCCATCTTTCTTTAACAGTGTTAAGCGAGAGTGTAACACAAAAATTCGAATTTTACTCACACAAGAAACATCAATGTCAAAGCCCATGATTTACTTTTGTGGGCCACACAAAAGCGACATGACTAGCCAAGAGTTTGACACCAGTGATTTAAAAGACTTTGTAACAATATTTGCAACATTTTTGCGGAATATTCCAATCTGACCTAGTCTGTCTGTCGACTTTAAATGGGTTTTTACGACCTCTGGACTGAAGACTGTGATTATCAAGTCAAATCAAGTCATGCTGCTAAACCTAAAAAGATATTGTGGACATATTTTACTCCAAAAAAATGCCATGGTGGGGGTTTTTCCTCCAAATTTGAATCCCCCTTTGGCCACCAATCGCACATGCTCGGTCAGATCTCAGACCCGAGGGGGGAAGCGTCTGGACAAGACTGCCAGTTCCAACTTGTCGGTGAACTCGCTCAAGTGTCACAATGCGAGCCGACCAACAGGAAACGACTCGGCGAGCCAAAACATCACAACATATCGTATAGAAAGTCAGCAGATTTTACCCCCCTAGTCAAATTGGATTGGACGTCAAGCACCGTGAATGGTCTTAAAAGATGAACATTCGTTCAGTCATTTCAGTTTAAAATCAATTCCAGGAAATGAAATGAATAAAGCCAACACATGTTTGTAAACTAGGTCGCTCACATTTTATGCTAGCGTGTGATGTTTTCACCACGTAACCAATCAAAACAATTCCAATTCAGGCATGAAATCGAGCAAAAATGAAAATAAGAGCAACAATTGACAATTTTAACATCATAATGTGCATTGAAAAATCTGTGATGATTTGAAATTGGGATAAATTGAGGTTTAACTCATGTGTCCAATGCATTTTGACTGGGAGGACTGGTCAAAATGATTGGACGTAAAGCACATTCAATGTTTTGAAACAGCTAGTTTAAATTCAATGGAAATGGCAGACAACAAATTCATTAAAAACAACACATTTTTGAGGCTATGTCACTCACATTTTAAGCTAAAGTGCACACTTTGGTTTGAAATATAAACCTTCATTAAAGTAAATACTACTTCTTGTTTCCATTTACATTAAACATAAGACATATCGTACCATCAACGTCATGAAAACATAGCAATTCAAAACAAGTGATCCCAGTTTCAATTCATCATCAATGACAGGTGTGTTGGCTTAATTGAAGCTAGCTTAACTTTAAGCTAGCTAACCCAAAGCGTGGCCCTTTTTCATCCAGTTTTGAGAGGAATTCCCTCACTAAATGGATATTAACTACTTCATTGACATTACCATACTGAGGAAAAAAACGCCAGAAGAAGTTTGAGACTAATGATGACAGAATAAAATTTAGAAACTACCAAAGGCAGGGCAGCGAATGACTTGCATTTAATGCATGGTGTCACCGTTAAAAAATGGAAGGTGTGCGGCTTCTTTTTCAATTTAAACGACATAAATATGACATACAAACCTTGCAAAAGCATCATTCGGAACAAGGAGTAGGGGGAATATTTTCGTTTTTTAAACTAATGCTCTATTAGGCTGCTATTTTTTTGTCCAGCTGCAAATGAGACTGAAACATACCCCCCTTCTGCCCTTCCCTCCCACGAGGAAGGACTGCGACAATATGATTGCATGAAATCATTGCTCAAAGCCATAAAAAATGTGGAAAAAATGCACATAAAAACGATGTTATACAAGAAAAACAGCGTGACATCCATGCTGCGACAAGGAAAGGACGGAAGAGGGGACATATGCCATCATGCCGTTTCAATAACGGATAAATTGGGAATTGGGCAAGATGACAACGGCCAAAATAACGTCAACGCGTAAACAAAATGGAACATTAATGCCTAAAATAAGAGGAAAAATGATTAAAAAGAGGGTCTAGGTTTGCTCTTACCTCCTCCTCCACCGCCTGCGACCCACCACCACCGCCACCGTCGCCACCTCCAGTCCGCCCGGGCGACGAGGAAGAGCGGCCAACCGCCACCGAGTCAGCCGCAACCCGGTGCGCTGCGTCCGGACACTCGAGGAACAATCCACCGCTCCAATAGCTCGACCATGGAGGATCCAATTAGGGTTCCGGAAGAAAAAAACCGTTCCTGCGTGTTTTTGGGGCTACGCGGATTTTTCTTGCGGTCACGTCACGTCGCGCTGCTGCTCATCGAGGCGTTCTCCGCCGCCACCACCGCCGAGCTGAGAGCGTGACCGCGCCGCGCGTCCACGCGTGGGATGCAATGGGGAAGAGAAAAAGGGGGGGTTGAACGTGGTGTGGTAGAAGGACACGCCTACTAACAGGACAACAATTCATATTTCAATCCAGATGGACATTTTCACTTATTAAAGTATAAATAAGAAATAGGAATACCATTAATTGGGATTTTTTTAGTGATTTGTGAAGTCGGGGGCTGCCATTGACATCCATAGGCGTCCAATTTAGTCAATTGGGGAAGCCTTACTTGGGGAAAATGGCAGGTGAATTGGACGTCTAGAGCCGTCATTGGCGTTAAGAGGTAAAATATGCTGTTCTAGTGGTTTTGATCATGGCTAACCGTCCAGGTCAAATGTTATTGGACGTCTGGTGCTGTCAATGCAAGCCAGTATGTTGGAATCAGTGAGAGACCATTTGGAAAGGACAATTGAAAAAGGTAATTTAAGGTAATTTAAATTAATTTAATCCTCCCTCCCTCATGGCTCACGGTCGTCGGCCAAAAGATGAAAGTTCTTTGCATCGTCGGGCCTCGGCTCCGCTCTTCCTGTGTGGCGTTTACGTGTTTGCATTCCTCTCACATTCCAAAAACCTTACATGCTATGTTCAGTCAAGACATGAAATCGCCCGTAGGTTTGAATGTCGGTGTGAATGGGGGTCAAAGGTCAACGGTGTGCCCCAGGGGGTCAGTTAAGGTGGGCTTCGACCCATAAACCAGCTTCCAGAATCCGCACTCAAACGGTATAATCAAGGCAATGTTTCTCCCGTGTGGTCAAACTATGTATTACACTTTAAATGAAAAGCTAATTTTTAACGTTGTTAAACAGAAACAAAATCTAGTTAGTTGTCGATGACAGCAAAAAAGCCACACTGGTATTTAATTTTAATAAATAGCAGATTTTTCTGTATATTTAAGAATTGAACATTTTTCTCCAAATAAAACCTAAACCATAAGGAATTTAATTTAAATCGTTTTCAAATCCATTAAGAATTATTTAAGTGAAAAGTATATTTTCTCTTTATGAGAAACAGTACCTTTAATCCCAGAAGTCTTCTGTTGCAAGATGGCCGCCTGTCATGTATGCCATCAATTCCACCTTAAGTCACATACACCAACAATGTGTATAGGGGGCGCTGTCTGACAAAGAATAACAGTAGTTGGGTGAAAGTTGCTACACATACTCTTTTCTTTATTTTTATATATTATTTTGTATATTATCAACATATATAAAATTGATTTAAAGTAAAAACATGAGACTAATTTAATTACTGATTATTTTTTCCTGATTTTCTTAGAAAACAAGTGTTTTTATTTAGTTAAGTTCCTCCAAATTTAGTTCAATAGAGTGGAAAATAATGCACAGTTGTGATGTGTATTTTTATGCCATTTGTTAAAAAAAAAAGTTATTCAGAAAATGAGGCTGCAGTTCAAAAGTGTGTCAGCACTCTAAAGAGAAACAGATGGCCTTTGCCTTTTGCGCATCTTGCGCGGCAGGTTGTGTAACAACCCCAACTTAAGCCATTACGACACAACAGTTTCTCTTTCTAAATTTGGCTTACCTTTCTCCAAGCAACAACTCTTTACTATTACAACATTCAACCTGTGAAACAGTCATTTTAAGGCTTATTTTTGATAACATTAATTGGAAATTGTTTGGTTTCTACAACATCAACTTTTGTCAACATAAAGTCAACATTTTTTCACGTAAATGTAAAGGATTTAAGTCATATTTGGAGAAAAATCATAAAATAATGCAATTAAAAAACAGTCATTAGGTCAATGTGAAATATTAGATTTTTGAATCATTTTGGAGGTTTTATGTGATTCCTGCTGATATAACTTTGATAAGAATGACCATTGTTAATATAGTTTTAAATTAAATATTTTCCCTTGAGGTTTTTCCAATGCAAAAAGGGTTCCGCAGTTTAAAAAAAAGTTTGGAAACACTATTTTTTTTTGTTGCTTCAAGGCATTTTTACTTTCTTCCACAAAGTTTGTTTTTTCGTCAATGGAGATTAAATGAGATAAAAATAAATAAAAAATAAAGTGATTGGGCCCACTTCTGAGAAACGTAGCCTCCTTTCCGAGGTGACTTTATGTAAGCTTTTAAAAGATTAAGGCCACCAGAGCAAGAGGACGACCGTTGGCTTCTCAGTGGAGAGGATAAATAAACCCAGCCATGCATTTGAAGCCATTCAATGTTTCATATTGACACAAGCAGCACCCAAAAATAACAATTTTCACATTTTATTGTTTTTTTTTGTATGTTTTTTTTTCATTTTCTAATTTTCCCAACTCAAGAAGATTCAATCGCAATATGATCCGCCCAACTAAGTCATCGGAAAACAAACAATAAATACCTGAAAATGATACAGAAATATACGGTAGCTTATTAAATTCAGATTACAAAAAAAAGAGCCTTGACCATTTTTTCAAATTAATTTTTGGGTTTGTTTTTTGAATCATTATTTTTTCCTGTTTTTCTTCTCCTGAGCCTGCTCGTCAGCGGAAAAAAAATTCAAATGAAAAACGAGCAAGCAACATTACAGATTTAAGGAAAGGTTATTGCATTCACCAAAAAAAAAAAAAATTAAAAAAGGCCCGGCTGTTTTTCAAATTGTTATTTAATTTTTGGGGTTGTTTTTGAGTTTTTTTCCTTAAACCTGTGTTTTTAAAATTATTTAATTTTGGGGGTTGGTTTATTATTAATTTTTATTCATAACCTCAGTTATGTCAAATTAATTAATTTTCTGGTGTTTTTTTTAGTAATATATTTTTTTAGTTTTTTTACATTATTATTTTTCTTTATTTTTCAAAGCCAGTGCTTATTTTTAAGGTGAATGCAATAAACTTCTATCAAAATAAACTTTTTTCTTTCAAATGACTGGAAAAATAACACTTAATAATTAGTTTGTTGTTTCCAACAATGCTAATAATCCCCAAACCAAGATAAAATCTTTTTTGGCATTTACTTGAAAGTGCTAACTGAAAACCCCCAAAGCAAAAAAAAATGAAAAATGAAATATCACATCACCCTCAGGTTTTCTTCTTGTACAGGAATTAAAGGAAGACATTCCGCCATAAGACTCCAAACAGTAACAAAAGAGGCACAAACACTCCATCCATTGCACTCCACGTCCCAACGGATTGGACGTCTAGCGTCGTTGACGGCGACCTTTTTTTTTTTCCAAAGTCTCTCGGGGAGATGCGCGCATCTTCAAAATGTGGGAATGCCTTTTTACGCCGCTAAAACGGGAAAAGAAGCCGTCACCAGTTTCCAGCCATTTTGCTAGCAGTCTCAAAAAAGAGAAAAATGGAGAAAAAAAACATCCCAAAATAAAACTCGACCCTCTGGGGTTTGGGTTCAGTCCTCGTCAGAGCTGCTGCCGCTGTCCAGAGAGTAAAGCATGAAGGCCAAGTCGGGCCGAGGCGGAACCGACGGGTCGCCCGGTTTCACCATCTCAAAGCCCATGTAGTGGAACGTCCTGATGATGGACGCTAGGGGGACACCAACGAAGACGCTTTCGGTCAGTACGTTCGAGGAATGTCGAAATCCAATAAGTTAAGACATAAGTTTTGGGCCATTTCTCGCCCCATTCCAGTGGTCTCAAACCGGTCCTCAAAGGGCCACAGTGGGTGCAGGTTTGCATTCCAACTCAACAAGAATACCTTTTGCAAGTGCAATCAGTTAATTAGAGTCAGGTGCTACTTATTTTAAAGACACCTAATTGGTTAAAATGTCGGCACTGGATCGGTTGGAACAAAAACCAGTACCCACTGTGGCCCTATGTGGAACCGGTTTGAGACCACTGATTCTCTGAATGGTAACGCATTTCTAAACTTTTGATCCGTTCACATTTTTTTTTTTTTAGTGTAGTATGATGCAGAACATTTTGGCTGGAAATCACGGAAAAATAAAGCACCCGCCCATAAACACAAAAATTCCTAAAACAAAATTATGCCCCATTTCTTTAGTATTTTACGTCCATCAATTGAAGCCAATCAAATCATACATCAACTCCATTGTAAAAACCCAATTTCTGACCCGATTACAATGGGTCATTAAAAGAATAAAAATGGGCCCTCTTAGACAATAGTTTTGGGACATCCCACAATCAGGATTTACTAAAATAATAATAATAACAACTGAAATCTTACTTCTATCTTCTCGGCTTTTGCGGAACCAAAGGAAGACGGCGTTGACCTTCAGCTTCTCCTCGGCAAACTCCAACAGAGCGGTGAGCCTGACAAAGGACAAGCAGAGTCCATCAGTCGTGACGGGATGGGACAAAATGGGGGTGCCCATGACACGCTCCTTTTACATAAGAGACCTTCTCACTCTTTACATAATATTCCAACACTGCCGCGGACACAAGAACAGGCTGACCTCTTCAACTTTACACAACTATGCAAAATACTCGTCTCTCTCTTAGGTGACATCACAATTCATTCCTTTCAGTATTAAATATTGTGGAACTAATGATGATGATGCCCTTTCAATGTAAAATAAAAATGAAATGAGGTGGTCCTCACCCTTCTTTGGTGCCTTCGACGAGGGGGCCGGCAGGAATCTCCAGAAAGAGGCTGTCCCCCGAAAGGATGGTATCCCAGAATGCCGAGCGCAGTTCGCTTAGCTGGTAATGGAATCGTAGTCGTGGGGGGTTCCCCTTCACCTCCGGGGGGCGCGTCACCGTCAACTTTCCGTCCTGGAGACGAAAGTGCTGGATTTAGTCAGGTGACAACATGGCCACTTATTCAGAAAAAAACCTTGCCTTTCTTAAAACTCCATGTTTTTAATAAAAATAGTTTTTATCATTATAAATATGCTTTTTTGATATGTGCAATTCTGTAGTTTTGATATTTAAGACATTAGACAAAAGTTTTAGGGTGAAAAACAATATTTTCGTAAGTAGTCGGAGTGGTAATCATTGGAGGGGGCGGAGCTACACGGCAGAGATGAAAGTTAATTTCTCGGGGCCTGACGATTTGTATTTTTCAATTCAACGTCTGTGTTGCATATCTGATGAAGACACGGGGAAGACAATGAGCCACTTATGCGTGTCTAATCCGGGAGCTCGCTCGGTCACATGTCCCAACCGGGTGAGACGTAAACACAGTGGCTTGTGTTTGGGTGCGCCCTAAAGTGATCAAATTGAAAGGAGCGGACTGAATATTTTTATTCAGGCACTGAATCGGGCACAGATAAATGAAGATAAGAGCCACCATGGATACTTTGTAAAACTAAAAGTACAGTGGAAATACTTCAGGCGGAACTTTTTCTTCAAATCAGGGCGTATTTTACTAAATTTTACGTTTTTTTTCCTCTCTAAGATAGTTAATTATTTTTTTAATTGGGAAAGATGGTTAATATGAGTGGTGTGGTAAATTTCTGTAATACATACATTACCGATAAAAACAT
The DNA here is from genome assembly GCF_051989575.1 of Stigmatopora nigra. Lineage (NCBI taxonomy): Eukaryota > Metazoa > Chordata > Actinopteri > Syngnathiformes > Syngnathidae > Stigmatopora > Stigmatopora nigra. The sequence goes on along the minus strand of NC_135509.1, from coordinate 7,385,220 downwards.
TTTTTTTCCATCTGACTTATCACGTCGTCGTTCTCAACTATGCAGAGGCATACCAAGAAAGTTTTGCTTTTATTCTGGAACAGTCTGATGCCATTCTACCATATAATTAAGTGTGTAACACCCATGAAAGTGGCACTTTAAAGCGTTTCCATTTGAAGTGGATCAAAAAAAAAGTGAGGTTTACTCGCAAAAACTACAAACTGAGAATTACACACTATGTATTTAACCAAACCTGTTTAACCTGAAATGTACATTTAACAAACAAAAGTACATTATCCTAAAATATCCCACGGTAATGGAGTGATCCAGTTACCATTTAGCAAGCTTTACATACAAACTCTGTTCGCTGCACGCAAAAAAAACAAACATTATGGTGTTATGATAAATACATTATAAAAAAAACGCCTAAGGACGATTATGGCGACTCACCTTGTGTATTAGCGTGCCGAGAGAATGATCCCTAACCGTCCCTCGCCCACCCGGGATCTTGAGCTGTGGGTGAGGGGCATCAGGAGCACCACTGAGGCCCTGGAGGGGGGGTGACGGAGCCGGATAGCCGCGAGGCCGCTAACCGGGAACTGCAGGAGAAATTGTGCATTTTAGAAAAGGCCCTGTTTGGCTATCAAAAAGCCAGAAATAAATAGACTTTGGGTTCAACCTAGTTTAGTCAGTCAAGTCAATTCTGCTTCTCTGCATTCACAAGTACGTGAACAATGTCACCGTGTAAGTGTTACGACCATTTTTAACGAGTGTTGCCGTTTAATGACATGACTTGACTTGAATTATAGTTATGTTATAGCACCATATGTCCTGGGTTGCGTGTGAATGACTGGAATAGGACGCCTACTTCAAGAAACTTGTTTTGCAGCATATGACTTATTTTGTATCAATTTCTCACTGAGTGCTGCCAACTAGTGGACGGGAGTGGAAGTGCAGCCATCTATTGTTTATGCTGAACTAGAGAGAAAGTCATCAATTAAGAAGGACGGGGAGGAGAGACGGACGGGCAGGACACAGATGGAGGAAGCGATACGAGACGCTGGCCAACATGAGATGCTTGTCTTGTTTTTTTCCACCGACTCAAACCCGTGGATGTGCCAGCTTGTTGTGAAAGGCAACACTTTGACATTTAAGGCGGCCTCGCCAACGCCCCGCCCCCCAAACCCCAAAGGCCGACGAGGTCATCCTAAAACAGAATATAGGTTATGTTTTTAAGATGTTCGGTCAACCCCCGGGAGGCCATCTTTTACGATTTCAGATGGCGCGGAGCCACTTCCTGGCGTCGCTTGGTTAGGATCAAATGGACTGTTTAGGAGGAGTTGTTTTTTTTCTTCTTTTTTTTTAATAGGACGAGCGTGGACTATTTGATAGGCTGCCAAGAGACATACGAGGAACAAAACATCCCCAGAAGACCGGAAAATCTTCTATAGAGCACAATGGGTAGTTCAGGAACGACGTGATGTCAAAACAGGCCAGCTGAAGGCGTGTCTGATGTGATGCGAAGACAAGAAACTCACAATCTGGTTAGGACTAAATTATAACTACCGTATTTCCACGACTATAAGGCGCACTTAAGTCTTACATTTTCTCCAAAATAGACAGGGCGCCATATAATCCAGTGCGCCTTATATATGGAAAAAACTGAAAACCAAAAACGAATAACCACCACTGTCGGATATTAAAAAAACAAAAACGCCTGAACTGGAACAATACTGTTAAATATGCAGATGCCATCTTAGTTTACAAAATCTTCCATCATATAGCTCCTCCCCCACTGCAAGATTTTTTACAAAAAAATCCAAAACATCAACAATGGCTGGCTCTACAGGTGACTGTAAAGTAGTGAGTGCTTCATACCTGGAAGTCAATAGCAATTACCGTATTTTCACGACTATGAAGCGCACTTAAGTCTTACATTTTCTCCAAAATAGACAGTGCGCCTTATAATACAGTGCGCCTTATATATGGAAAATGTCATTCATTGAGGGTGCACCTTATAATGCAGTGCGCCTTATAGTTGTGAAAATACAGTATGTTGCCATTGGAGGGAATAGTCGTCCAATTACCTGCCTGTTAAAAAAAAAAAAAACTTTTCGGTCTATGGAGAAAAAGCAATTGGCCCGAACGTATGCGGGGGTGATGTTTTCCCGCCCGTTTGCCGTCTGGCTTCAAAGCGCCCCGGGCAAGAACCCTCACCCCGCATGAACGCTGGCACGGCGCCGTGCGGTTTGGCCGCCGTGGCGGAAAATTTGACCGCCATCTCCGCAAGGCAACGGGGGCACGTTTGGGAGTAATTGAATCCATTGACGGCAAAGAGGGGCGGAAAAGAGCCAGCAAATGATACGAGCCCTTTGCGATGCCTTTTTTTTTGCTGACACCAGCGCAACAGATCGTCAGACGGTAGCGTGACAAGAGGCTAAAGCAGGCGTGTTAGTGTCATGTTACAAAGGAGTTACTTGGTAATCAACTCTTCAAAACTGGGTGCTTTGGAGTAACATGCCATTTAACTCATTAGAAGGAACTGATGGGACTCGCTAGCTGCTACAAACAATGCTATTTACATGTTTGTTTCGTTTCATGTTTGGGTTTCAGATAACTCAAGAACGAATTAAGGGATTGATTACATTTCAGGATGTCAGAAAGGGCATTTTATGATAATTTGAAAACTGGGTAAAAACATTGAATACAAATTTGATAAATAGGAGATACAATAAGAGCCTGACCAAAAGGTCACAGGTCAAAAATATACCAATTCTTCAAATAAGGCTACCGAGGCATAAATTGGATTGTAGTGCGCTCCTTTTCCCTTTATTAAGATATTATTAATCAATGTATTCATTAAAATACGTTTAGAAAATGATTTTAGTATAAGATTTTAAATATTTTATTATTAAAATGTATACAGCCCCAAAATATTGTGTCATAGTGCGAAATTTTGAGACCCCTGTCCTATATGAATGCAATAAATCCATTTAGGAGTCAAAAATGACGTTTTTACATAACTTATGCAACCTAAGCATGTACCAAAGTTTGTAAACACATACCAAAACAACAATAACAAGTTTCCAGGTGTTCCACATTGAGGAAGTAACAAAACCTCAAAGACGCGCATGTCGTTAGTTTTGTTTTCTATTCTTTAACAATAGCTTTTGTTTACGATCCTCAACTTGAGCAAAAAAAGGTTAGAAAAGCTTGCTAAATGCCACAAGTGGCATTGAAACAGACGTTAAAGTGTGCTTAAAAAGAGCAAGAGGCACTTCCTACCTTTCGTCTGTATTCAACATGACAGCTTCGACGACAGCTTTCTAACGTCCTGTTTCGTTTTCTTTTTTTTAACGTATTTTTTTTTAATTAAAAAGTTTTATTCGGAACAAAAAATAATATGCATAAAAGTTATGCACTGGGTGAGCGACAAATTCTGAGTTTTAATGAATGTTGAGTTGAAAGTTAACAGCTGATTGATATAATTTGAGCCAGCAAACTGCAGGCGATAACGGCGAGTCACGCTATTTAAAGGAAGGAGCTATCGCGGTGCATTGTGGGTGACTCCGCCTTCAAAGGTCTGTCACGCTATGTAAACAAACAAAAAGAACTATCAAACATTTTTTGTTTTTAATGTTTTGTGTGATTACGTTTTTATGTTGTTCGTTTTTAGTGACGTTTTGTAAAAATACACAGTGTATATATGTTTTTGAAAAATGTTAAATCTTTTTGAAATAGTACAAAAATATATGTCGAATATTTAAAGCTATTAATGGTTTCTAGGTATTCTGATCATTTCAAATAAATATGTTTTAAGTGATGTAAAATTGCTTTTTTTAAAAATACTTTTAAATAGTATTTAAAGAGAATACCATTTGATTTCAATCCTCCAATCATGTTGCAATTAAAAAAGAACTTAAACACTTTAAGAGTAAATATAGCAGAGATTTAATGTCCATTTTAAGACCCCTCCGCGTGAATGCTTCCTTCCCCACCCATCTTTTTTTTTCTCCAGCATCACATGAGAATTTGAGAACACCATCTTCCTTGTGGGGCCAATGCCACGAGGGAAATGAAAATTTGGTTGCGTAATGCAAATTTTGCTTTGATTTAACGTTATTGTTTGGAACCTACAGCAAGAGCAACCCTTCAATTTGTGCATGCCACCACAAGTATTCCTACTATAGACTACAACGAGACTATGTCTCCCCTTAGTTTGCTTTACCCCGAGGGATTGACCTACATTTCTGCACTTATTTTTTTTCTTACACCTTAATTCTTTACGTGCCATGATTATCTTCCTAGGTGTGGCGCCGCTATTTTTATTGAGCACATAATAGGCAAGGGTGTAAAAGTCGGGTTAGTTTAGATTTTTTTTAATAAACGGATTCAAAGAACTGGATTAAAATCCCTGAATATTCAGTTTTTTATAATTCTAAAACTATGTTTATTTTTGCTTTTTTTGAAATATATTTTTAGATTTTACAGAGTGATTTTTGAACTAAAAACACAGACAATTTGATTTAAAAATGACAATTATTGATTTAAAAGAGGAAAAATCAGGAAATGTAATATACATCTATACTCTTCATTTTAATTTGATCCTAAAACAGAAAGTCGGCACTCATCATTTACTTTCTCGGGCCGCACATAATGATGCGGCGGGCCAGATTTGGCCCCCGGGCCACCACTTTGACACCAGTGCATGACGCTTTTACACTAACAGGCTTCCAAATGATCATATTGTTTCCAATGTGAAATGTTCCAGGTTCCTCAAATAGAGAATTGAACATGTCTTTTGAGCTGATGGCTTTAAAATGAGTGGTGCGTCCCCCCCCCCCCCCCAACGAGCAAACGTGGCAGTGCCATTGTGTAACGTGGAATGGAAAAAAAGTCCTTGTGCCAACCAGATTATCTGATCAGTAACAAGATAGCCGGACGGGCTACTTGATCCTGGCACCTTAGCCATGCCAGCTTGCTTGACTGGTGATGGTCGGCGTGACGGGGGGGCCACATGGGGGTCACTTAGGAAGATGGTGACAGACCACCAAGGACTGTGTGACCCATGATTACATAATTTTCCATTTCTTATTCTCTCACGGCTTATCGGCAGATTTTTAGAATGTGTTTTAGTTTAAATATCCCATGATGCAACATGGGCACCAGCTGTGTATGTATGTAGAAAATGTATTTTTGGGTTGAAATGAGTGGGCGTGGCTTACAAGGAGATTTTTTTTTAGATTTTACAAAATTATTTTTTAACTAAAAACAGAAAAATGGATTAAAAAATTACAATTATTGATTTAAAAGGAGGAGAATCAGGAAATTTAATATACATCTATATTCTTCATATTAATTTGATTCTAAATCCAAAAGTCGGTACTCATGATTTACTTTTCCGGGCCACACAAAATGATGTGGCGGACCAGATTTGGCCCCCGGGCCGCCACTTTGACAGTAAGAGTGCATACCAAAATTTCTGAGTGCATCCATTTTGGTCACAATGCCTCTTAAAATAAAAATATAACTTATATGTGAGTCAAATAGTGAACCATCCCAAAAATAATGACAACTAACTTGCATTCTGATTCAATCCCTTCAAGATTAAAAGATACAAAAGTATGACAACACTAGAATGCACTTTTTCCCATATTCCTCTTCTTTCCCATTCAAGTTTTACAGAGGATAAAGAATACCCATAACACGTCATCTGATCTGGCACGACTGTGACCCAAAAAACAAAAAAGTACTTTCTTTTGTTGAGTCCACAAAGATAACCTGCGTGTAAACAATATCGAAGTCGCCACAATTTGCAAGAAAAGTTGCTCCAGTGGCCTGATTTGGGTTGGATTTTGCTCACGAGATTATTGTTTGCGCAAAGCTCAAGGGAACAAAAGACAGGCCCGCTATGAACTTGGCAACGGTTGGCCAACGGAGTGGCCATGCCAAAATGCTGACCGTAGCACATAACGGATTGAAGGCTTTTTTTTCAATTCATCAACACGTTCCACTGAAATTCCAATTGCGTAATAATAGACTCACCGGGAAGACGCTTCTTTGTCGTTTTTCTTCCATCTGAAATCTTTGCCGACGCTGGATGTCCAATCTTATTGGCCTTCTCACAGTCCAAATGCTCTTTAAATACTAAAAAAAGAGAATAAGAGGTCAAATAATCATCATTATTTCAGAGAAAACAAAAAAATGGTACAATTGGTCATGTGAGATGAGACATTAGGCGTATAAATATCCTTAAAATATGATGTTATGAGATAAATCCATTTCCCAAAAGCAAATATAGCTCCATATTCCCACTAGACGAGCCGCATCTAACTGAGGTCAGAGGTCAAAAGCCAGCCTAAAAGGAAAAATCTGCTCATAAAACATCAATAAAAACGATTTTGGTTTAAAAAGCTACACGTTAATGCCCAAAAAAGTGCTTGGAATTTACAAAAACGGCCATTTTTTGGAGTTGGGCACCAATCGGAAAGTCAAAACGGACAAACCGACGACCAAGCTAAAAACAACGGCCGAATTTCCAGGCTTATTTTTTTTCTTTCCCTGGAAACGTGAGACCTTAAGCGTGTGAGAAAAGCCCCGCCGCTTCCCACGGAAGACAATGGCCGAACCCGGCGGGGGGGAGTCCGACAGAAATTAGCCGGCGCGGCTAGCGTGGAGCCGCGTTGGGGAAAATGGCGGGAACCGCCTCGGAGAAATAGCCGACGGCCAAAGGCGGCCCGAAGGAAGCGGGAGAACAATGAGCGAGCGGCGGACGTCTTTGGAGTCGGATGCGCTGGCAGCAAAAGTGGGCCACTTCCGACGGGGCGCAGTTCCCACGCTGACCTTTCCCACGCCACCCCTTTTGGATATTTATATTATCCCATCGAGTCGTTTCCCTTTGCTGCTGTTTGTCTTTGCTTATCTTTGTGGACGTGACCAAACGCTTTTTTAGCCACTGCAACATGTCCAATCTCCCCCTTATGTTAAAAGTGCGGCCCGCGGGCCTGAAGTGAGCCTCTAGGGGGTCCGATCGGGCCAATTTTAGTGGCTAATTCATACTCTACATACAATAATCCCTTGGATTTAGCTTTTTTTTCTGGGGGTAATATTTTTTTGGGTTAATTCAATTTTTTTGGTGAGTTTATTTCAAAAAAATACACTGAAACTCGCAAAAACTCCACCATTTTAAATATAACATTTTGATTTTTTTTTTAATTAATGGATTAAAATCCTTGAATATTCAGTTTTTTTATAGATATAAAACAATATTTATTTAAGCTTTTTTTCTATATATTTAGATTGTATTTTTTTATAAATTAATTAAAATAACTGGATCAAAAGCCCTGAATATTCATTTTTTTATAGATCTAAAACAATGTTTATTTTAGCTTTTTTATTCTATATTTTTAGATTTTACAAAATTATTTTTGAACTAAAAACACAGAAAAAATGGATTAAAAAATACAATTATTGATTTAAAAGGGGGAAAATCAGGAAATTTAAAATACATTTATACTCTTCATTTTAATTTGCCGTGCCACCCAATTGGGGTGACCTTCCTATGCATTTTTTTTGTTTACCGCAGCTATGTCTGCTTTACATTAACTACATAATTACTATTTCTTTTTTTTTTTACAAGGGTGCCACAAAACCAAGCTCATTTGTGCTAAAAAAGTGGGAAAACGAATGGCATCTGTTGTCAATAAAAACAGCAGAAGACAAAAATGCATTTTTGATGTATGAGGTTTCAGCAATAAATTACGTCCATATGGATTTGTTTTTTTTCCAAATGAATACGAAAAAAAATCACATAAGTTATCATAAAATGTAGTATTATATCGCCCAATAAACACATCTAATAGTTTATATTATTTTGTAATGTGATCATTTCACTTTTAATAAGTTTTGTTTGACTTTTGCGTCAATAATACTTTTTTTAAAGTAAAGAAAATAAGTTATTTCTCTTTCAAACCTATTTCCCCTCCATAAATGTAAATAACTTTGAAGTTAATCTTCCTAAAATGAAGAATTAAATTCAATGACTCCATTTTTAGCAGAGTTAAAAAAAGAAAAACAGGTTACGGTGCTAAATATAAACAGGTTTTCTTTGTTTTGGCCGATTCTCTGCCATGCTTGTTTAATCTAACCGACAAAGCCCGGCCGTTCTAAACTATGTCAGATATGTCCGGCCTGCGCGGCGTAGGCCGCTAGGTGAACAACAACACTGTTTCAGCGCAAAATCCCTCCAATCGGCGCAATCCAAACAAGAGAGGCTTTAAAGATTCCAGGGATGTTTTTCCCGGAGTTGTTCCCCATCCTGGTGAGTCACTCGATGCCTGAATGGATTTGGGCAAAACATATCTGCTCAATTCCTGGCAAAATGGACGCTCATCACCCCATCATAGTGGGAAGAAGGATTAATTTTTTTCCTCAATGAGGATAAAGAAAATACACTTCAGTTTATCATGGATAGGCATTTAGTTAACAGTTTTAAGGGGCAAATTTGCAATGCTGTGGAATTTGGCACTTCGTGTAGTTACTATTTGGTACCACAAGATGGCAGATATGAGATATCAATAGTGGGCGTGGTTTTCATCCACATTTTGTAGTTTAAATCATCTTTGCAAAGGCTTCCGGGAGAGGATCATACTGATCATTTTTATCGTTTACGCTATGCCTTTATCTCATATTTTTAAGGTAAAGTAATTTGGAAAAGTATTATCGATACATATTTTGGATAAAATGTATTGCAAGGAGTTATCTTTAGTCAGTTAACAGTCACTACACCAAAAATATGCATAAACTAGCTAATTTAAAGATGCAATGAAATGGTGACTATGCCAGAAAATGTTTGCATTAAAAAGGAATTTACTTAAACTCACATTTCGCCGTCTTTTTGGTGAATTTGGCACATTCTTCACACATTTATGGAGCCCAAATTGCAGTCGATGAGAAATTGTGGTCTGTTGACCATGTTTAATTTCAATGCCAACAGCACCAAGTTGAATGGTAATCGTTAGAACATTTTAAAGTGATCGCAGTAACTAGTTAGAAGACAGGTGCGGGAATATTCAACGCAGCTGTGCATTATTAAACTCATTTTACTTCCGGTTTAGCGTATCAATAATAATGATGGACTCGAAACTTTTCAGGAAGACAAAATTTTTGAAAATGCTTATTTTCATCCAGCTCTTTGGACATAATCTTAAATATTGTGCTATTTGGTACCATTTTTGGAAGCGAAAGTACGTTATTTTACCACCAGGTATAAACTAATTGGACCTTTCATCACTAGACTTCACAGGGCAACGACGCCCTCTATAAGTCAAAATGAGAATTGCACATCATTCCCAACAAAGGATCACACAAAAGTATAACAAAACCTGGAAGCTTTATTTCAAGGAACTCGTTCTTTTAACAATTATATATATAAAAAAAGGATGAGCCTTAAAGTTGTTCACCACGGAATGCTTGACGGTAAATGTAGCCAGATTGCACTGGCGATGGTAACATGGCCTCCAGTGCTTCCAGTTGGCTGCCGGCGCCCACACATTGAGAACCGAAGCCCCCTCCCTTTCCCCGCAGTAGTTTTTATTCCTTGGCCACGACGAAGGGCTCGTCCACTTTGATCACGCCGCAGTCGTCGATGACGACGTCTTTGAGAGGCTTGTCGCGACTGTCTGTCTTAGTGTCCTCGATCTTGTGCACAATGTCCTAAAACGGTAACAATCAAATAAAAAAATACTCAATTTTTCATACTGAAAATGTTGTGAGTAATAGGATTTTTGTATCATTACTATTTTTTTCTAAGACAAACCACCCACAGACTTTTTGTATCTTATTCATACTGTACGTACAGAATTAAAGTCTATTAAATTCAATTATATTCAATTAAATATCAATAGGACCCACCAAAAAGGCCAGAAATCAAATTCCCCCTCATGAAGTTGTGCAAAAAAAAAATCTCACCATTCCCTCAAGCACTTTTCCAAACACAACGTGTTTGCCGTCCAACCAGCTGGTCTTGACGGTAGTGATGAAGAACTGCGATCCGTTGGTGTCTTTACCGGCGTTGGCCATGCTCAGCCAGCCGGGTCCGTAATGCTTCAGCTTGAAGTTCTCATCGGCAAAGCGGTCACCGTAGATGCTCTTGCCTTAAAATAAATCACATACATAGACTGTCAATACCAATTTTATGACTAGAGGGGAGGCTGGGTAGTGCGTCTCACCTCCGGTTCCATCACCCCGGGTGAAGTCTCCTCCCTGGATCATGAATTGTCTGATAACGCGATGGAACTTGCTGCCTTTGTAGCCAAATCCTTTCTGCAAACAGCCATAAAACTCTATTGATCAAAAGTCCAGCGTTGTCGTTTGATTGGTTAAGTATTATGTTATAAAAGGAAATAGCAGCTCCAAGTTACAAATTCATATTCAGTCATACCTCTACTTACAACATTTTGAGGTTTGTATTTTTTTTATATACAAATGAGTGACTCAAGATACGAAAAATATCCAAGTTACAAAATTCTGAGTCAAATGTCAAAAATATTTTATTCATGGTTTTACCTCTCCTGTTGCCAAGGCCATAAAATTCTCAGCCGTCTTGGGGACCGTCTTTCCAAACACACCGATGACGACCCTTCCGACACTCTCATCTCCAATTTTAATGTCAAAGTATACCTAAAAACAAGAATTATAGTTAACAATGCATGACAGACGTTTGAAAAAAAATGTGCCCAAGCAGGATAGCACACCGTCTTTACTGTAGGTTGATGAGAAAATTACTTTAATGTCACTCAAATGTTTGTCCCTGTAAATGACGAGTTTTGTCTTAAGACAAAAAAAAAGCATTTATTTAGTATAACTATGTGGTGCGTTCACGTTCAGCTGCCATTTTAAAAGCCGTTGTTAGAATAGAACAAAGTGAGCTGGTCAGATTGCAACAAAACCATTTTCATGTTACGGGTACCAGAAAGAAAGAAAAACAATAAAAGTCCTGGAATTAAAGTGAAGAAAAAAACAAAAAAAGACATGGTCAAAATGATTGCTCAGTTTGTGTCGGCTAGCAAGCACCTAGTTGGCAAAATAAAATCTCAAAATGCTAAGTGTGCCACACTGGAAAAACAATCTGATATTAACGTGGAGAAAAAACATGCCCGATATAATAACAACCGCTAAAATAGCGCGTGTGCATTTTCTTATTTGAAATGTAACACCAGCTCGGGAAAAAACAGATTTGATTTTAACGCCGCAGGCCAAGCTAGCAAGCTGTGCTATGACGTGGCTCAGCGACAGTTTAGCATTAGCTCGTCAACATCTTAGCTCTGCGGTTGCATTGCGGTTTTATCAGTGGCTAACTCACCTTAGCGGTTACTTTGGAGCCCTTCTTTTTGTCCTCCGCCACAGAGCCATTGGGGAAGGCGAGGAAAATTAGGGAGCCCACGATGACCGTGGCGGCCAAGATGAACTTCATCCTTCTCTCGCAGAGTCTAATCATCAACGAAAAGACAGAGCAGAAAACGAAGAGAGAGTACTGCTAGTTATATACCCCGGTAGTTCGCCAGGGTCTACTTCGGCAGCTACGCGTTGAAATGAGCCACGTACCAGTGACGTCATGCTAAAATCAGCCAATCAGCTGAAGACGCGTGAACTACGTTTCTTGGCAACAGTTTAAAGATGAGACATTACAAGATTCGATGCGTGATGCAAACAGAGATCGTCTTTGTCGGCCATTTTGAGTCAGGACTACTGGCGATACAAACAAAAGGGAGCGTTAATGAATTGTTTGAAATTAAGATTGTTTGCTATAAACCTAAAGGGTGTCTTTACTGCATATTTGAATGTATAGTTTATTCTTATCTAATTTCAGTTTGAAACACAGGCACGTTAAAAGGCTTGTTGTAAAGCAAAGTGTGTATTATAGTAGGGAAAAATTACTTGTTTTAATTACACTGAAACCTCGCTGATATTCCAAGTACATAAATCATAAAAAGACAGGCAAAGTGTCTTTCCTGGTTTAGTTTAACAATTTGTGGAATGGCATAGATGCCCAAAACTATTATGCAACTTGTAAATTCAGACTTAAGACAAGTTGCCCACAGACAACAAAATTTCCATTGCAAGGAAGTAAAAGTGTTGTTTTGGTTTTATGGGCCTTTTTTATTTCACAATCCTTCCAAATGTACAAAAACAGACAACCAAAAGGAATAATTCACCGTTACGTAACCTCATATGACAACAAGTAGAACAAAAACAGAGTGCCAGGTGATACTGAAAGCTGTGTGACCCCTACTGCAACATCAGCCGTGGTTTGAACAATAGTTGCTTTTTTTTTTCTTAAAGAAAAACAAAAATCAAATTAAGGAAAACTGGTCCTCTTCTCTAAAAAGAACAGTCCTCCTTCCACAGTATTGCCAGAGGACCTAATCAACTTTGCTTCAGAGCATTTTATAGTTCAATAAGAAAATGGAATCGGATTTACTTCTCTCTCTCGCGTTGCAGCAGAAATGTCAAGATCCTGTTTTGGACTTGTTTTTTTCTCTCCCCTTTTTATAGCTCACCGTCGTCACTGGTCCTCTTCTTTTTCTTCTTGGTTTCCTCTTGCATCACTAAGGGGTTGGTAGCCTCCTTTTTCAGGTAGGAAATAAAGTCGCTAACCTCACGACCACCCTAAAAGATGAGAATACAATTAGCATTAGCCATTTACAGAGGATAGCTATTCAGTTAGCATTATGATTTTTTTTTTTAGAACTTTTCCACTTTTAAACAATTTTGACACTATCAGTTTCAGAATCTTGCTCAATGATCCTTAGACATGGTCAGTGCAAGCGGGGAATCGGACCCACAACCTCAAGGGGTGAGCTATGCCGCCCTTTGTATTGTATACTAAAATATATATAAATATTTTCATCCCAATTCACCTGCCCACTAAACTGAAAGAATGTCATATTTAAAAATATATATAATTTTGTCCCATTCAAATGGTCAAGAAAGGTCAGCTAAAGCAAAAATATAAATAAAAAAATGAAAATAAAAAAGACTTTAGGCTGAGTTTGGCATTTTCCAGAATACTTGCCTCATACTTCTTTGGCTTCATCTTACTGCCAGCTGGTGAAAAGTACATTGTTGGGAATCTGAAGGAAAGACAAGATTTTAATCAAAAACAGCATAGCATCTTATCTTTATGTCTAAAACATTTACAACACGTGCAATGAATGAGTTTGTCATCAAAAAATAATTCACCACTTTGCCCATTGGGCCCAAGTTGTTCACAAAAAGGGTGTCAAACATATGGCCCGCCAGCAATTTTGACACCCATTGTAAACTTTGCATTGTGGAATTCTGCTCCAACTCACCCGCTGACTTCATAAGGCGAAGGCACATCATTGGCCGTGGCGTCCATCTTGGCGATGATTACATTGGGATCGTTGGCCAGCTTCTCTCCGAGCTCCGTGTATTTGGGCTCTAGACTCTTGCAGTGTCCGCACCACGGCGCGTAGAACTCGATGAGAACGTCTTTGCTGTCGTCGTTTACGATGGCATCGAAGTTCTCAGCCACCAGAACCTGAAGCGACAGTCACGTGATGAATCCTTCCCATGTTTAGAAACCAACGCTTCGCAAAGTCACCGACTCATCTCACCTTGACGGGTCCGTCGTTGTTCTCCGGAATGGGCTCAGACTTGAGGTAACGCTTCAGCTTGCCGTCAAAGTAATCCTGCAGGAAACTCTCCAATGCCTTTCCGTCACGACTGTTTAGAAAAGTAAAAAAAATATATATACAGTGCTGTCCAAGCAATTTGTTTCTAGTCTTAACTTACGTGAACTCCTCGGTCATGACGTATTTGTCTCCACCGACGGTACGCAAGGCCACTAGGGGGAGCTCTCCAGAGGCACTGTCCATACCAAACTCGGACAAGTCGTGATTAAATGATTGCTTGTTAGCCACGGCGAAGCTGAGCTCCTTGCCCTGATCCACAAAGCTCTTGGCAACCTTCATTACTCTGCAAAAAATGATAATAATTGCAATCATGTACAAAAATGTCATATTAGGGGTCAAAGATTATGTTTATATTTATTACATGTGTAAATATTTTTTTTCTACTAGATCTATTAAGTGCAAAAAAAGTCCAGCAACAGCAAATACAAAATAAATAAATTACAACCAAGCTAGCTCAATATGTCAGACTGGATAAACAACTTTTTAAAATATAAAATTTCATGTCAAACAGAAGAACGGAACTGAAGAATATGAACTTGGTTTGTTTACAATTTTAGTTATCCACAATATGACCAAATAAAACGTTTTTTTTCACTTCACTGAAACATTTGGTATAACAATATAATATTAAAATTATAGGAGGAAAAATTACCTCCAATTTAAACAAATAACCTTTGCAAAGTATCGGATTGTAACTCGGCAAAGAATGTCTGTGACTAAAATGCTAGTAGGCTAATGTGGCTAAAGCGACCATAGATGTAATTAATGGGCAAGATTAGTTCTATTTTTAGTGATCTACCACTCAAAAATAAGCCAATAAACCAAGAAAAAATAATTACTGTACCTATTCCTCCAGTAGTTGGAACCTTTGGGATTTTTATCATAATCCACATCATAGTAGGCCACCAACAGGTCTTTTCCCCTCATCTGGTCTTTGTTGTCGTCTGTCATGTGGGGGCAGAGTCCAAAACTGAGTGGAGCGGGAAGAGCATGGGAGGGGGGTTCAAATGAGTAAAATGCACTCAGCCTCCAAATCATATGGATGTCAATCACATTTTAAAAATGACAAAACATACACATTCTCCTTAATAAATGTCTTGATTTTGTTTTTGGTGAGCGAACCCTCGCCAAACTGGACCGAACTGTCTTCAAACTTGTTGCTGAGTCTAGGTGGGCGGAACAGGATGACGCCCCTGGAAGCAATAAAACATAACTTAGGTACAATTGACCATTTTGGGAAAAACTAGTTTTGCTAAAGGAAGGGGAACACTCACTCTCCATCTACGCCATGACTCCTGAGGAGCGCCTCTACGGTGGTGTGGCCGAAGCGGTAGTTTTCCCTCAAGTCGTTGGCGGCCTTCTGGAACTGCTCGTATGCGGTGCTTTGGCTGTCCGCAAAGAAGCCTGAAGAAAAATGATAAGACATTTTTTTCTTATTCAAATGGCCTTCAATTGCGGTGCAAAAATGGTTGGCGATAAACCTCGGAATTATTCATAAATTCCTTAGGGTCGAGATAATTGCCTGTTTTCTGCTTTTCAAATTCAATTTGTCCATGAACTGTACCATTGCTTTTTTTCTGTTAAATGTGCAAAGCAGTGCTGAAAATTACCGACAACGCTGGCGTCTTTATCTGCAACAAACTTCTTGAATGCTTCCTCACTGGCGATCTCCACCGAGGCGGGTCCGGCCTGCTTTTTCAGGAAACTCACAATTCCATCTAGCAGAAATCAAAAGAAATAAAAAAAAAATGGAAAAATTAAGTGAGAACAAAAATAACGACTCTGCCTAAACATCACAAAAACTGCCGAGTATGATTATATATACAAATCCCTCATCTTAAAAATCCAAAATACCTGCTGATCTGGGTCCATCATAGGGTCCAGATACTTCTCCACCCCTGAAGATCTTCAGGGTGGGGTACCCACTGACACCATATTTACTACAGATCTCACTGTTAGCTGTGCAATCAACCTGCAAGAGAAAAACAGTTCGCTTGCAGTGGCTGAGCCGAAGAAGAGTTGAAATAAAAATCAGATAAATGACTTATTCCGCACCTTAACAAGGGGAACGGTGCCTTTCAGTCGCGTAGCCGCTGCCTCGTATTCCGGAGCCAAACGTTTACAATGACCGCACCTTCAAGGACAGGGATGTGAGAAACAAATTGGTGTTAGCATTCCGCTCCCGACTTGGCAAATAAGCTGAAGCTAAGTGTTTGCTTGGCTGGGAACGTTTGCGCATTAGCCAAGCACATTATGATGCATATTATTGCTCAGTTCCGCAATAAATATACACACAAGCAACAGAAGGAACATTTTCGAGATCCCTGGAGCACCAAATTCTTGCTCAAGGGTACATAAGAAGCCCAGTTAGCAGACTCAATATTTACATTTGTCTTTTCTGTTCTGAATCCTTTACCGACAAGGTAATTATTTTATCTTTAGAGTCCTGAATGTATTGATTAGTATTGTTTTCTGTTTGTGTAGGACAAACATTAACTCATTGCCTGTCATTGACGTCAAGGAACGTCCAATTTATTCTCACTGGGAGAGCTAGGAGCTAAAGGCAAACTGAATTTGACAATAAGGGCCGTCAAAAAACAGCCAATTAGGGACTAAAATTAGCGTAGTGTCGTTCTCGTCAACCAGGACACCTGTAATTGAACTAAAAAACTAAAATGGGTTCTTTACAAAGTTAGGTATGTATTGTTTCTGCTGGTGTTTACTTAAAATGTATTAAAATGCATTGTTTCATTTGTATAAAAAAAATCAGGACATGAAATACGTCACACTTGACCTCAACCAATCAGTGACGGCCACCCAAACTTCCCTGTCCAATTGCAGCGTTACAACAGTGAGCAGATACGCCCTCCAACTTCCTGGTGGAGGTTAAATTACGCATTTTAAGGCGTTAAAGCGACCCAAAACCTGCATTTCATGTTACGAGTTTGTTAAAAACACAATAAATGTTTTTGCATTCATGTACAACATATGGAAACTGTGCAAAGTGTTGTAATAGGTTTCGTTGCAGTTGGCCTATCGCCTTTCCCTCGCCAGCTAGCATGCTAACAATTTAACACCAGTGTTATTTACGCATTATTTCCCAGTGGGATAACTATGTTAGGACTTGCTTTTACAACAAATATGTAGGTTTCAACAAATAGATGAGTAAACTGGCCCTTAGGCGTTTCGTTAGCCAATTAGGCTAGTTAATGCAAACAAGCTAGCAACATCTAAAAATACTCATCCAAATAACTTACCACGGTGCATAAAATTCAACGAGGGCGAGTTCTTGGTCTTGGATGTTGCTGTCAAAGTCATCGTCGGTGTATTCGAGCACGTCGCTTGCTCGGGAGAGCCCGGCGAGCGCAACCAGGAAGACCAGCTTTAGCATCGCACTCGGTGGCCGGCTAAACAAGTTGTCCGAAATGGATGGCAAACACAACAGTAAGCACGCAGGGGAGATTCAATAGGAAGTTGTTACGATGGTGATTTTCTCCCGGCTGCGGATCGAAAGAAAAAGAAAGGGGAGGTGGGGAAGATGTTGCAAAAGGCCTCAGCGCCGCTCCTTACCGCACTGTGGCAGCCAGCCATTGGTCGAGCGAGCGTGACGAACACAGGTCATTGGCGAATGGGGATGCAGCACACCGGCACTTCGTCGAGAAGGAGCCAATCAGAGGTCGACTGAATCAAAACTCCTCACTCGCGTGCACATGTCATTATGACAAAGCTCCACCGTAATTTTGAATGCGTTTTAATTTCAAAACCGCCCTCATTTGTACTGAGAAGAAACTTCCCTTTAAGTGGCTTTAAGATAAGTTATTTCTGTCCCCAAAACAAAACATGAGTATACCTTTAAAATATCTTAAAACAGGAAACTTTTTGTGTATAATTGTAACTACAAAAACGTTTTGTAATCAACTCCTAAAATAAACTTTCACTTTTCTGTAAGAAACATTTTCGCGAATATGTATATAGTTGCTAATTAAAATGCTTTTCTAGCTGCGAAATACCTGTAAGTGTGCCAAAATGCCAGCAGAGGCCGCTCTCTCCTGTGGTTCACTACGAAAGCGGCCTCTGCTGGCCTTTTGGTGCACTTACATTTTTTCACAACTAGAAAACCTAGTACAGTAGTAGCGTTAGTGCGCCTAGAGAAGTGGTCGCCATGACAACAATCACCCTCATCCTCTCTTCAGTCATATGTGGAACCAGGATGGGGGTGCTGATGTCATACTCCTCGATAGAAACCCCCTCCCCTCCAAAAACAAAAGAAAACAGTGCACATTTTGTTGTCAGCATCCAGACAATAACATGTTGTGTGTCTCATAAATGAAACAAAGGGTTATTATTAAAAACAAGACCACTCAGCAGATTACAGATCTCTACCAAGGCTCCTCGATAATGCCAGATAATGTTGTATAGCATAAAACCAGGAGACGTTGTATCTGTTAAATAGATGATTTGTTTAATAAAAGACGCGCATGACATTCATTGATGAGCTGCTAAGATATTGCTTCAAAGTCAAAGGCTTACCGTACAGAAACCATCTTTTATATTTGAGTCACATTCAAATCCACTCCAAGAAATGAGTAGCATGAGCACCATGTGATGAATTTTTATTAACATCAGGGGAGGGGTTGGCATGCTGTGTGGGGGAAGGGGCGTGGCCAAACTGGGTCAAATTCAGGGTTACGTTTGGGGATTTTTGTTGTTTCCAATAATTATAAATCATTCAGTTTAACACTTTATAGGGTTAACTCATTAACTGCCATTGAGTACATGGAACCATTTTAACCGATAGAGTGCTTACAAGCGAATTATTCCAAAAATTGTCACTGGCCCTATAAAGGGTTAAATTTATTTAGTGAGGGGATTGATTATAACGTGTCATAAGAGAAGTGGGGGGTAAAATTACACATGAAGGAGCACGGAATGAAACACAGGCATAGATAGATATGTAGTATATATAGATATATATCTGAATATATCTATGTGCAGGGCTGGGACATTTGTGCATGTGTGGGCGGGGTCAGGTGGTCTATTTGAACTGCTTGATGGGCGGGGGCACCTTGATGTCCTGGCCTTTCTCCAGTCTCTTCTCGCACTCCACCAGGTAGTTGACGCCGTCCACCACCGTCTGAACCAATTGGACCTGCGCGGAAAAGTTTATTTAGTTGGTTATACTGTTTGTCTTCGTGGTTTGACGATAGACGTCCAATCCTTTATGACTGGGAGGGGATTTTCATTCACTCCTCCAGGTTTAAATGGATTGGATTTTTCTGTTATTTAATTTTTTTTTTTTCTTTGACAAGCAAGCAAATATTTTCAAACTATTCTATTTTGGAAAAAGAATGAAATGATAAGAAAACCAAAATTCGTTCAAAATATTACAACTAATTCAAGTGAAATATATGATTTTTAAAACTGAATTAGCATAATGCTAACAAGCAATGCAAAATATATAGGTAGTAGTTTGAATACAAAACTAGGATCAACATGTGTAAAACTATTACAAAAATACACCCAGGTAGGTATTCTTTATCCTCTGGGAGGAGTCTATTCACTCATCTTCAATTGTGAACAACTCCTTCATGCCAATAGTTTGAAGATGGTGGAATTTTTGTACTTATAAAATCTGTGTCTGGTATACCTCTGACTGTCCCAGACGATCCAGGTTGGATATGTCAAAAGTTCCACCCACGGCGGCCGTATCAACACCACCTGTCCCTCTCTTCTGGAGACGTAGATTGTCCAAGATCTTACTGAAGCGAGAGTCCTGAAAGAGTGAGTGGAAAGAGTCCATTGAGGAAAAAGTCCATTTCAGCATTGTGTCATCTACAAGACTTACCTTGCTCAGGAGGGGCAATTTGACATGGACGCCAGCCCGAAGCCCAGTTCCCAGGTTTGAAGGGCACGTGAGAATGTAACCCAGGTGCTCGTTCCACATGAACTCCCAACCTCGCTCTTGGATCAAGCGCTCTACCTGCGCCAACAGACAACTAAATCGCATCCAGTCCACGTCATTGATACTAAATCCCACCTAATCTCCGGGTTAATTTCGGTCCTCGTCTAAACGTCTACCGCACACAGTTCCAGACGGAGTCTAACCTCCTGGAGACCTTTGCAGAACCTATCGAAGACTCGCTTCATGTTGCCTCCTTTCTCCATGGAGATGACCCTGGTGTGGTCTTCCTCATTGATCCAGATCAAGAAGGTCTTGTCATTGTTGTGCCTAGACAGTAGAAAAAAAAACAGTACTTTTTGAATACAATATGCAATAATTCCTTTCTCATTCGTATTCATGATGCACCAATAATGGATGTCAATACTGCTACCATATTTTTTGTAGAAATATATGCATTAGATTTGACTCATTATTTTGACACTTACCAAATACCTCGTGCATCGGGCCAGTCGCGGGCCATTCCCGCGCAAGTCAGCAACGGGGACACCGGCTTGTCAAACAAGAAATGGTCCTAACGGGAACAGATAGATGAGAATCGACTTAAGGCTACATTCGAAAGCATTGTCAGCGATAAACGTTCGCTCCATTTGAATCGTCTACGACATTGATCAAGTTCCTTCCTCACATCAATGAGTTGCTCCTGCTCCTTATCCGTCATCTGGGTCAGGCTATAGTACTTCCCGGCCAGGTCGCCCTTGAGACCGGCCAGGGCGTCCACCACCACGCGCTCCACCTCTCTGCGTTCCGCTCGGGTGCAGGCGGGGGGCAAGCTCAACCCCCGGATGCTACGGCCAGTCCTGACTCGGGACGAAAGCACGTAGCGCTCGTCGAAGACGCCGGACTGGAGCTGAAAACCAAAAAGGATCCATCGTGTTCATGTAAGAACCTCTAAAATTCTGGTTATTGAACTATTTACCTTGCTAGAGTCCAGATCGGTGGGGTGCTTCATGGTGTGGGGATCGTAGCCGTTGTGCCTCTCTTTGATGACGGGGTCAAGCAGATCCGCAAACACCTGAAAAACAAATTTGACTAAATTGCGATCGCCAGATAGCCAAACAAAGTCATACAAAAATACTACCATCTTTTGGATGTGTTATACTACATTGAATTAATCATTTTTATACAAGTAGACATAGAAAACCCGCCATCTTTTTTTTCATTTTCTGAACTGCTTAATCCTCACTAGGCTTACAGGGGGTGCTGGAGCCTATACAAGCTGCTTTTGGAATAGGGGAATTGGTCACATTGTTTGGAAGTTGAATATAAAGACCCCCACCTCGTAGGACTCTTCGTCTCCAGCCACCATGCCAACCGTCTTGATGAAAGGGTGCCCGGGGTTGTCCACGCCCGTCTGGATGGCCTCGTCCAGTGTGTATCCATTGGGCGTGGCCTTGTCGCACAGCTTGGCGTAGATGGCGGGGGTCAAGTGGCTGGCCATGCAGTTGTTGTGTTTGCGCAGGTCGGGGTACTCCGCGCTATGCAAATAAAAAGACAAATATATAACAGGACGTTAACAGTAGCATTAGCGTATTTCCTCAAATACAAGAGACACAAAGTACAAGAACCAATACATTCTAACACAGGGATCGGGAACCTTTTTGACAAAGAGAACCATAAACAATTCATATTTTCAAACATTATTCCTTGAGAGCCATACTCGGAGTTTAAAAGTAAAAATACATGAAAATGTGAGCATTTATCATTCATTTCACCACTTTGAAAGTTAAAAAAAAGTCTGAATTCGTTTGAGAACATTATTTCACCGTTGCTAATCAATGAGTATCAATAAGAGAATGCATGCAGAAGAGTCTAAATGAAGAAAAATATGATTTAAAAAGGCGGAGTGCCATATATACTCATCAAAAGAGCCACATATGGCTCACGAGCCATAGGTTCCCTATCCCTGGTCTAACAGAAAACACTCCATATTTTTTTGCTATATTTCCTTGTCTCCTCCATAGTTTTTTTCATCTTCTTTGGAGTGTTTATTTGCGGCACTTTGCTTTTTTGTGCTCTGTGCATAAAAACCTGCCACAAAGAACGAATACACTATGTGTATACGCTGAGGATAAGCATGAAATCCACTTTGAATGACAGGATGACCGCTCAGCTGAACTCTACTCTAAGGAGGCTAATGGAGCCTTTCTTTAAATATCCTTCTTATCCACAGCATGTGTGTCAAAGTCAAAGCCCTACACTTAAGCAAGGCAAGGACGTCTGCTCCGTCTTTTGCAAAATGATTTTTTTTAATATGAACGCAGTCCACCTGCTGCCACCCTTGCCAAGGCTTATCAGTGCAAAATTACACCCATATGACGTCAACTCTATCAGTTTAAAGGCTAATTTATCATTGATTTTATGCCCTTATTGAAGTTCCGGCTAATTGTATCCAATATTTCAAGTAACTAACCCTAACTTTTTTGGTCTCTAGGTAGACAAACAATGTGATTTATAATTTTTTACTTTTATGTTTTGAGCTTAATGTCGAGACTATTTGTTTCGTCTGTTCCATTTATAGAGTAAGGTTTTATATATCGAGCTGGAAGATAATGTATTCCTAATCTCTTAATACGTGCAGCTATGTAATACATGCAGACGTGGCTCAGGACACGTACACACATCAATCAATAGTGTGTCAACAGAAGGTCATAAAACACTAAATATAGGGAAAGTGAACAAGTCATGCTAATTTCGGCTCTATCTCGCTAGGTAGGCTTTGGATTTATTTATTTTTTTTGCATATGAACATGAGTTAACATGAGTTAAACTGTCAACTTCAACTCGAACATTTATTTCAAATATTTCATTTACATTAAAATATCAAATTTACCACCTAAAATATAACATGCTTGGGTCTTAATTAATGTCACTAGCTTAGCATGCTAATATTTGCCCATGGCTAATTATGACATCTAACAATAGCATTCCCTTAATAAATGCGTAATTTAAAGCAAATTACAAAATTACATCCCTTTCAAATATGAACAAAACATTTTTTCTCTTGATATTTAGTCTATAAATAATTACAAATACCTCTTTAAGACATTATGACGCCATAATGCTAATTACAAATGGTGACCACCTGCCAAATTCACGTCCTTTCCACCGCTTACATTAAATAGACAACAATAAAAATGGGTTAAAATGGACAGAAATAAATGTTATAATTATTAGCAATATTATTTTACAAGAAAATGCAATTACCTGGCGGGGTACAGTTTGCGCCCCGATCCTCCGGCGCTGACGTTTTGCCGGTGTAGCAAAATCCCGGCCGTAAGAGACCCGCCGACCACCGACAGGATTCCAATACTGCGTTTGGAAGACATAACCTTGGAAAAGCTGGTAGCCATTTTAGTAGTGTATATATTTATATATAAGAACTGAGTTAGACGCTGAGAAGTGAGAGAAGCGCAGGTGTAACTGAACGATGGTGCTGATGAAGAGGTTGTAATGGAACGAAAAGGGCGAGGAGGCGCTTTTTGTCAAGCTTAGTTCGAAGTATTAGCCCAGTACCGAAAAAGCGCTTTCAAAATAAGACGAACATACGCACTACACCGCTTATGAAGTAGGAAACTAAACACGACAAAATGCAGTAATGTTTGACGTTTTGTGTTAATAAACCAGCAATGGTGTCAATACAAGGGTTTGTCAGTCTGTTATAGTGGGTTAAGGTATGTAAAAATGTTAAGTTTTCTTGTGAAAGGAGCAGGAGGAGAAACACTTTCTAAACATGGCTGTCTTGACAAAGGAAGAATGCGGTGTGAATTTTGAAGGGCATCAGTTGCAAATGCTGCAGAAGGCAGTGACTCAATACATATTGGATCACAATATATTTTTTGGGGTCATGTAGGCCACATTATTAACATTTAATACACTGAAATATATTTCAACGTTAAGAGTAAAACTCATTGTCCCCCATTGACAATGACCGACATCCAATATATTTTGACTGCTAATAATGTAAAGACGTAAAGTTTAGTAGCGAGATGTTTCTTTTATTAAACTGTGAAATTCTAGAATAACACTGATCATTTTAGTCTATTTATCCATTGTCTATTAATGAATTATGAATTAATTATTCAGGGGAAAGGGCAAAGATTTTTCAAGCAACTTAGTTACAGAAATCAAATACGGATTTGCACTCGGTCCAGTCACAAGTGGCAATAATGCCAGGCCAATCCTTCCTTCCCACTCAGTACATGAGCTCCTTTATTGAGCCACCACGACTCAGGATCAAGGTTCAACATTGTATTAAAGTGGGGAAGTGAACACTATTGCATGGCCCATTACTTTCAAGCATTGGAAGATTGAACCACTTTCAACTGTTGGCGACTTAAAAAGGCCAGAGTGACAATATGCTTGCACAAGTCTGACAAAATTTGTTTGCAGGGGGTGCTAGAGCATATCTCAGCCTGAATAGGCGGGGCCACAAGGAGACAGACAACTCAATTCATGGTCACACTTATATCTAAGGGGCAATTTAGTGTTCAACCAGCCTAGAATGTGTTTTTAGGATGTGGGAGTACCCAGAGAAAAGCAACACAAGCCCGGGGAGAACATGCAAACTCCACACAGGGCGGACCGACCTGGGATCGAACCCTGGATCCCAAAACTGTGAGGCCCTAACGCTCACCACTCCTTCACCGGGCCGCAATAATCTGAAAAGAATAACTTGCATTTTAATTATAATCAAAACAATAATCTGATATTAAAGTGACATTTCAGGAGTTTCCCCTCCAGAGACCACTCCCACTTTACCTAGTAAAAAAACAAAACAATAACTAAATAACAGTTTCATCATATTTTGGAAAAAAAACATCATTTATTAACAAGCCTGAATATCATAATTACGTGGCAAATAAAAGCTTCAACAATTCCTTTAGCCTTAAAATCCAATTGTTTTGAAAAACGTAACGAATAAATAAATAATCATTTACAAAATGACAGATTTTCAGGAAAAAAACACATTTAAATTGAGAAATGCACAACATTCAAATTTATAAAAGGAAAATAGAGGACGTATTTACGCGTTTTTATAGAAAAGAGTGGACAAGTGCTATTAAAAAAGCCTTTGGAAAGACAAAGAAACAAGTCTTCATTGTCAACCGCGGGCGCATCAGTGGATCAACCGCTTCCTGCTGCAAGAGCGCCTAGTAGGCCGAAAGGGAGAGACCGCCTCGGCTTCTGTCCTCTTCTCGGACGCCGCTTCGTCTATCGGAATCAAATTGAGCCGTGGTGTTCATTTTAGAAAGCAAGTCAACCACCGACAGCAATGTAGTGTAGTAGTAAAAGGTGAATATTCTATTTCCGTGTCTACTCGTTGTTTTGGGAGTTAAAAAGCTTGTTGTGGTGCTAATAAGTAAGTGATGTTTTTTACCTTTCAAGCGAGGCGTACCCTTCCTGGCGGAGGCGGGGTTGCCCTGGAAGAGGAGTGGAGACTGAGTGAGAGCCAGAATCCCACTAGCCGTGACAGGCTTCCTGAGTGTGGAACTGGGAGGGGTTGCTCCTGTTAAAAATAGACATATTTGGTTATAAATATGTCAATTAATTGTTGTGACTTATTAAAAAAAAATTAAAAATCAAATATCTTTGAACCGGGAGGGTTGATAGCGATTGAACAAAAAAAAATCATTTACTTCCTACTTTTTAAATAAGAATATTTACTTTGTTTCTGTTTTTTGTTGTTTTCAATTGGATTTTCCTTACACATGTAAATAATAACCAAAAATGTTTTTGATATTACTGTTTTTCAAAAACCAAAAAAAATCTTCAATAAAAACTAGAAATTGGTCTTGAGAATCCTCAATTAAGAGGATTACAGTAATCCCCCGTTTTTCACGGTGCTCCACAAAGACCATGAAAAATGGGTGAATACTGCAGAAATATTTTCCAGTCTATAGTTAACATTATAGCTTACCTGAAGGGACGTCACCTGTCCTGACATCATTCCATAACATATCTTCTGCATTTGGCTGAAGATCTGGCGCCACCCATTCGTCCATAGGAGAAGAGGGAGGCGACTTTTTTCTGAAAGCCGCAACTCCCTCTGCGTCCTCGCCATCTGACAACCGGCTAACCCCTAGTTCTGCGTCCTCTGTCTGCTCGCCCTTGCGGCAACGATCTCTGCCTCTGGCGGCGTGGACTCGCTTCCTGCGAGGCCAGCTGTTCAGGTTATCCGGGGTGACCTTCCCGACGCTCTGCGGGGAAGGCGACAGGGGGAACACGTCGGCGATCGCCATGGGGGACGAGTTTCCCGCGGGATGGCGGGTCGGGGTGTACGACTGGCAGATGAAGGTCTGGAGTACGCCGCCTTTTGCGGGTGTGGCGTGGCTACAGACGGGCGGCGAGGTATAACCGGCGTCTTTGTGCTTTGGGAAGACCCCCGACGGACTGTCCAGCTGAGAAGTTTTAGCGGGGAATGGCGGGCCGCGAGTTACTGACGCGGGATCGTCGACGGCGTGGAAATCCGTCGTGGAGTCGGTGCGTTTGAATTTAAGTTTGGGGAGTCCGGATGTTTGCATTTCTACTTCCACTTCATAAGAAGCGGATTTTGGCGTGCTGGAGGCAGTTCGGAAGTCGCAGGCGTAGCCCAAACGTGCGGCAGCTTCACGTTGTTGTCGATCGGGGGTTTGTCGGAAGCCGTAGCTGCGAGCGGGGGTACAGCGTTCGAGCGCTGGCGAGTCGGAGGAGTCGGTATTTGTTGAAAAGCGGCGGCCGGATTTGGACGGTCTACGGGAGAAGCTAATGTTCATCTTGAGACCTCCGCTAAACTGCGCCTTGACCACCGACGCGTCCACGATGTCGTTGCTGTCGTCCGTGGCGGAGTTGGCATGCGAAGAGTCCAAAGTCAGGGAATCCGAATGAGAGCTCGACTCGCTTTGGGATTTTCCAAAACTTTCCACCTTTTCCGCTTGGTTTTCGGGAACAAAAGCAGATTGTCCATCCGAGGGGGACGCAATGCCATGGTTATTTTTGGACTCTGTTTTAGCCATTTGATCAGACCTGGTCCTCTTTGGTGACTTCTCTGGGGACGCCATTGCACCGCCCAGTAACATCCGCACAGTCTTCAGGTTAAAATCGGGCATTTGTCCCGACCGTGTGGCCATTTGGTGAACTGCGCTGGCTGTGTTGGGGTCTTCCATTGGGGGAAATTGGAAAGGCAAACATTTTGCTTCGTCCTCTGCAATAAGAAAGACACTTGGAGAAATTCTTTGGAGGATTACGTGACAAGGTGACGTTAGACCGCTCTTCTCAGGGGTCTTAAAAGTCGCCATCTCCTCGCTAGGGTTTTTCACGGGGCTGTTAAACTTTAGCGGGGTATTCCCAGATGGGACGGGGGGCCATTCGGGTCGCTTGAAAGCGGTGCCTCGTTGTTTTCCTGGGGACGGAGACCATGTGACCACCTTTTTGGGCGTGTGGGCGGATTCCAAAGTCTTGACGGGAGTTCTGAGAATTCCCTTCAGTGGGCTCTTCAAGGGACTTTGTTTCGTAGGCGTATCCAACGCAAGGACTTTGTTGGGAGGAGATCTAAAGGGAGCACCCCTGAGGGTTTTGGAAAACGGTTCGGTGGGACTTGCCGCATCGGGGAAAAGGCTGAGCCTGGAATAGGTTTGAGTTTTGGGGGTTCTTGGAGTTTTGGGTGTAGCTTCCCCAAAATGGCCTCTTCCGCATTTTGCATGGGTTTTTTCTGGTGTTTTAAAGGGACTCTACACAGAGAAAACATTGACATAAATTACTATTGCGCCCATTTAATATAGTATTCATATTTAAAAAAGGAAAAATAAAGAGAAAAAATCTAGAAAATAAATAGAATATTATGTTTGCCCTCTTTTGGCGTTAGAATTTTTAAAAGAATGTAAAAATAGCAGAACAAAATGCAGTAATCCCTCGAATATTGCGGTTAATGTAGACCAGGGGTCAGGAACCTTTTTGAAAGACTAAGTAAACTATTCTTAATTTATAATATTATTTCTAAAAAGCCATCCTCCGGATTTAAAAGTAAGAATATATAAAAATATGAGATTTAAAAAAAAAATTGTCATTTCACCACTTTTTAATCACAATAAGTCTCAGATTTTTTTGACAACATTATTATGCTAATCAGTTTTAATGAGATGCTAATCAGTATTAATGAGATGAGTAATGAAAAACTTTTTTTTTTTTTTGCATTTAAGCTCCTATATTCTTCACATGCCACAAAAAGTCAAAATAACTTACCTCAAAGACACTAGAGTCTGTGGACGCCCGAGTCCTACCCGTCCAGGTCACCCCATCAGAAGTAGAAGGACGAACAGGTGACTCGGCAGCACCGAAAAGAAGCCTCAGTGGAGATCGAACATTTTTTAAGCTGACTTCATGAATCCTGCCTTCACTGAGAGGAAGCTGGGAGGCGGAGAGCGCCCTCTCCAGGTTACGGGAACGTGGCTGAGAGCTTGAATAAAAGGTATTTAATTGTCTCCTGCCAAAGCTCTTTATCCTTGGGCTCCTTCGGACCTCTGACGAGTAAACAACATAAAATTGTCAATTAATCTTTAATGTACATGATTGAAAAACATTATGCTGAATTCCCAACCTTCTGCTGGCTTTATTGGTGATTCTTCAACAATACAATCTTCACTTGGAAGAGAGGATCTAAGAAAAGGGCACAAATATACACTTTTTACACAATTTTTGACGAAAAAAGGCCACAACAATTCATATTTCCAAAACATTATCCCTTGAGAGCCATACTCTGAATTTAAAAGTAAAAAGACATGAAAATGTGAGCATTTCTTATTCATTTCACCACTTTAAAAGTTTTAAAAAAGTCTGAATTATTTTGAAAACATTATTTCACTGTTGCTAATCAATGAGTATCAATGAGAGAATACATGCAGAAGAGTCTAATGAAGAAAAATTATGATTTAAAAAGGCGGAGAGTCATATACACCCATCAAAAGAGCCGCATATGGCTCCCGAGCCATATACACCCATCAAAAGAGCCGCATATGGCTCCCGAGCCATATACACCCATCAAAAGAGCCGCATATGGCTCCCGAGCCTAATACACCCAGCAAAAGAGCCGCATATGGCTCCCAAGCCATATACACTCAGCAAATAAGCCACATATGGCTCACGAGCCATAGGTTCCCTCCCCCTGGGTTACAGAAAAACAAACGTGACTGAGTAAGGCATTTTTTAAAATATAAAATAACACTTACCGCCCCATTTTTTGTCGATGAAGAAGCCGATTGGACACTTGCTTGTGGTGAGGTGTCTCACATACTTTCTTGGTTATGAGTCTGTGCCTCTCTGGAAAAGGATTAGAGTATTATTTTTTAAAAAATCAAAGCAATACGTCAGCATTTTATGTAGTTTATTTTTTCTTTACCATCTGATTCATGGGATCGTTTGCGTTTCAGTCCTTCCACCGACGACACGGACTGGCTCCGTGGGAGTTTGGCTTTCTTAGACGGTGAGACCATTTCTTGGGTGAAAAGGTTTCTTCTTACTTTGGTGACCTCTGAAACAAAATTAGAACAGAGATTCTTTTCTTTGAGTATTTTGCTCTCAATTAAGTGGAACATCTAAAATCTGCATGTCATAATTTCAAAGAAAATCATACCATGTGCTCCTTGTTTTTGAACTTGTGGTACTATCACTGGTTTCTCGTGAGTTGTAGAGAGCTCCGATTTGGACTAATGGAAGACAAAATAAAGAAATATGAGGTAAAGCAGTGGAAAAATAATGAAGTATAATTTTTCTTAATATTTATTCCACTTTTGGCAATAGGCGAAATATATGGGAAGTGGAGGTTATCTTTTTATAGAAATAGATGAGTGTTCCAAATAAATGAAGGAGAAATAAGGGATGATTATCATACTTTCAGGACAGATTTATATTATGAAACGTAATAAAAATTGCCAGATAAAAAGGTGAAATCATTTTTTTTTGGTAAATCAAGATGAATAAAGGGAGAATTATAACATTTATGGGGTATATTTGTAATATTTAAGAGAAAATGTGATTAAATTTCAAGGTATCCAAATTAAAAGGTATAGAAAAGGAATTTTGCAATACATAATCAAATAATTATCATCAAATTTACAAGATATTTGTACTATTGATTGGACAAACTGATTAAATTATGGAGTAATAAGGTAAATGGAAAAAAAATTAAAAATACTTAATAGGGATGCCTGTATTTCACGCATGGCAATGAGTATACTTTTTTTAAAATTATCATTTACAGCAAACAGAAAATGAATTTTTGAGTAAAACAGTAATTAATGAGTCTTACACTTCGGGTTGACTTTTTAGGCATCTCTATCTGGCGTAAACTCTGTGAACATTCAGTCATGCTGCGATGGCGGGTCAGCATGCCGCTCCTATGAAAACAAAAAAAGTGCTTAAAACCATACAGAATAAAAAATGGAAGTAAAAAGTGATCCGATCAAACCTCCTATTGTTAGCGGGGCGACTGCGCATATCTTGCAAACGATCGCTGCAGCTGGAAAGCGAGCCCTGAGCAGAGAAGTGGGGAGAAGAGACCGAAGGAGAAACGCTGTCCTTGGCAATGGACTCGTCACTGAAGAAGTCAACGGGAAGGACGGCCGTCAAGGCTTCTGGCAACTGTGTGCCCAGACTGTGGTAAATGTCAGCCAGGACTCTCGGGATGGCTGTCAAGAACCTGCATGGAAACACGCAACGGGTTAACTCATTGGCCGCCATTGACGGCAACTATTAGAGATCTGGAAATTACCCACACATTCTTTTTTTAGTGCTTCTCAATCAAAAATATTTTTCTAATTTCACTCAGTAATTAAAAAAAAGAACGGTTTTCTTTCTTGTTAAATTTGCATGAGTTAAAAAAAAGGTTTAACAAATCTGTAAATATTTTCTATAGCATTTTTTCAATATTTTTGGTCATACATTCACTTCATTAATTGAATTTCCGCAAAAAAATAAAAAAAACATAATAAAAATTGGCACTGGAACATTATTACCCGCATCCATATTTTAGCTTTTATATTTTCCAACACTTACGCTGGTAGAACTTCATCCTGAAGGAAGCTTGTAAGGCACCCTGGATCTTTTGTCAAGGATATAATCCTAAGCATCTCAGCCACCTTAAACACAAACATTTTCCATATTTTCATCTTCCGATGTGTTCCAAAATTCCTCCTCTACCTCCTCAAGGTATCAAAACTGTCTCTCCTTACCTCCTCTGCCATCTGTTCATCATCCAGCGCACTGGCCTCCTCCTCTTCCTCCTCCTCCGAGGAAAAAAGCCTGCATAACTCCAGCCTGAGCAGAGCTTGAAGCTGACACCTAGAGGAATCAAATACACATGAATCACCACACACACTTAAAAAGCCATGTTCTGTATTTTATTCAACAAAAAAACAGACACTCACTCTCTAACTTTGCTGTCCACATCAGCAGTGGCGCTGTAAGCCTGCCTGATGGTTCTACTGCTTTTGAGAAGGTGCTGCTCCGAAAACTGAAAAATCTTGGCCTGCCGTTGAAGCGCCTGTGAATTTCCCATGAAGCTTATTATTAGCACAACCAAACAACTCTAAAAGAGAGGAAAAATTCTCACCTGGAGCTCAGATTCTGCCCCGAGAAAGCTTTTCACAGCAGTTAAAAGCTGTTGGCCGGCTACAAGGAGAGAGGAGTCCATCTCGGCTATGCTTTTCTCATAAGTAGATTGCAAATAAGAAAGCAGTTCCTCTTCACTGCTGAAAGCTGTCAAGAAAATTCAATATAGTCAATAAATTAATCTAAGTAAGAAGTATTCTTTCCACTTAATACTTGTAATACTAAGTAATAAGTACTTCATCAACATTATTGTTGTAACTTTATTAATTTCTTTGGGCTAATCTAATCACCACTGGAGGCTACATTGTTTTCCCTTTAACATTGGTTATCACTGGTATCATTGAAATGGATACTAACCGATAATGTTGGCTCCTCCCACTTTGCTCTTGTTGCTTGACAGTCTCTTGGCGAGTCTCTCCACCCCTTTCGTCTCCGACGTCGCCGGTTCTACGTCACCCTGGCTTTTGTGGGCTTTAACGTTGAACCGAGCCACGTTAAGCATTTGCAACGAGCGGCTCATGCTCTTCATTTTCTGCTTCACTGGAGTCCGCTGCGTACCTCCTGTGGCGAGGAAAATAACTACATTTCACTGTGTTTTCCGTGTGGACTTGTTGAAACATTGACATATTGTTGTTTACTTACGTTTCTTGCCTCTCTTGGTATTTCCTCCCTTCGAGGATTGATACAAATCTGCCAGTTCGCTGATCAGCTCCGATTCCAAAAGGAGCTCCTCTTCCTCTTTTTGGTCGGGCGCCGCATGAAGCAACCTGACAATAAGTTGAAGTTGTAGTTAGAATAAAAAGAAAATGTAATAAAATACAAACTGGAGCATGCTCTCGTCACCTTAACGACTCCATTAAATTGGAAGTGACTCCCGAATGATCGGAATGAGGAAACCAAGTCTCCAACAAGCCAACGTTTGGTGAGCTTTGGCTGAGTTCCTGTTTTGCCCACTCGGGAATTGCGTCATCAACATTTGGTTGCTCTGAGGGAAAAGAGTAAAAAGTAAGAAAAATGTTTTACTATTTAGCAAATTCACATCTAATCCATTTTGACTCGGATAATGGGAATACTGTATTTTCTCTCAAATAAGCTGTATTTGTAACAAAAAAATTAAAAAGTGTACAACTTATATGAACCGGGTGGCGGCTTATACGCGAGAAATTGTCAAATTCACCCATTTTAAGGGGCGGCTTATATGCGAGTAAATACGGTAAACGTTCATTTGGGCCCTCCCAGTCAAAATGACTTGGACATCAAGTGTTGTCAAAGGCAGTGAAGAAGATAAAAATTGAAATGTGTTATCCTGACCTTCAATGCTCCCATTGTCTTCTTCTAGCATGTCGTATACGACGCCCAGCACGCTGTTGACGACTTCCGGAAGGTCAGGTGAGATTTTACTCGCGGTGGAAGTGATTTCGGTATTGTGATGGAGTTGGTGCCGATTAAAGTTGGGCTGGAGAAGCGTGAGCAGACCGGTACAGTTGGACAACGGGGAAAGGACGGCTGTGGTTGACATCTCGCTGTGGTGCACTTCTGCAAACTACAGCAGAAAGTAGCAGTCAATTAGCAAATACAATTCAATTACATGTCAACAAATGTGTCTGAAAATCTGACAAAAAATCTAGTTATTGGTTAAAACACATGACAAAAATTGGATGGCAATTTATCAGAAATTCAAACATTTCCTGGGGATTGGATAGGGATTCGGTATCAGCAGATTCTCAGAATCAAATGAAAATCGTGGAAAAAAATGCTATTAGGACATTCCTAGTTAATTTATTTGAACTGGCATGGAATTTAAGTAAATAATATCACATGCTTATTAAATTGCTCACCATGTGCAGGGAATGTACTGACAAGTCCACCAGGACGTCCTGGAAGAAAGATGCCCCTTGCTCGCTAAGATCGGAGCGTCGAATCAGCCAGGACTCGGTGGGGGTGTGCGACAGGGACAAGCTGTCCCAACCTTGTAACACACCCATCAAACGAACTTCCACACCCTGGGTGAGAGGTTCTTGTCTGCGGGACACCGTCTCGATTGTCACGGAACAGCTCTTGGCAACATCACCTAGTGGAGAAAAAGAGAAATTAAGTGTTGAAAGGCCTGTAACTATCAAATCTTTTAAAAATAGATGAGTGGTTATTTGATTGAATGATTGCGCAGTGTTTTGAATGTCCATTAATAATAATTTGTCATCATCATTGACTCAACAAACAACAAAAAAAGCCTAATTTTCATCATAACCAGAAAATGTTCATTTGGTATTGCGTGAGAGGGCAAGTAATTTGGTAATTTTAAAAAACTTTTATGGTTTGGGGTCAAAGGTCAAACTGGCAGATGTCATCAAACAAATGAAGTGTTCAAATTTTGGGCGTAGAGGTCAAAATCTAGATACTATTTTCTAATAGAAAACTGGCATTTCAGTGATTAGTCACTCACCATCCTATCCTGAAGCATTTATAAAATGTCATATTGATCAAATTTATGAAACACAGAAGTATAGAATTTACCTGTGACCATAAGCAGCATCCCCTCCACGGTAGGAAAGGCCACGCGGTACAGATTTTCAGATGACAGTAAATACTCAAGACTGGACCGGAAGGGGAAACTGCCTAAGCCAGTCTCCCCGGGGCAGTAACGGTTCAACATGGCCACTGCGGGAATCACTTTGCCACACATCTGTGTCAGGAACAGGGCCATCTTGCTCAAACCCAAATTGTCCCCATTCTGCATGTCCTGAAATGAATAAAAAATACATTACAAGTCCAAATACATTCCAGTTGACAACAGTCCGGGCATTTTACTATACTTACATGCAATGTGCTGTCTACCCAGTGCAGCACAACCTGCCTCTGAATCAACATATCTTGGATACTTTTAGCTAAAATGTACTCGGATACATCCACATCTACGCCAATGTTCTCGATCCCGAGGTAGTCCTGGAGTTGCGTCCAGCTCCGTGGACATTCTGACACGATAAACACCACATTTTTGCTGTGGTTTAGAAGGTTGTCGTCAAGCGGCAAAGCTGGTTTGCCAATTTGATTGGTCTTCCTAGGCCTCAGGGACAGTTTAGTGGGAGAGGTAATGTCCGGTCGGTCCCATTGGAAGTCCAGGAGGATTTCCTTGAGGGACTTTTGCACAGAAGAAGATGGGCTGAACTGCTGGGAACTGGGTTGTCTCTCTCTGCCGTCAAAGTTGGCATCAAATTCCATGAGGAAATCCTCAAATGCTTTTTGGCGAAGTTCCTTGAAGTCTGAACCTCTTGTTATGAGGCTGCCACTGCGACCAGTCTTGGATCTGAAGAATTTGTAACCCCAGCGCACTTTGTCAAAACCATACTTGTAGCCGTGGTGCAGTAAAATCTGCAGAATTCCACGTTTCAGAAGAAGATTCCGGATTTCAAGACAGTCGAGTGACTCTCGAGTTCTGTAGTCCACGTCGACGACAAAAACTAGATTGTGCAAAGCCATTCCGTCCAAGAGACACTGTATATTATCTTCACCGACAAACCATTATAACTAACAACTATATAACGCAACCAAAAAACTCCACTTCTAGACTAATTGTGTATTCATTATATTAATTAGTGTAGCTTTTAAATAGGGAAATTAACCTTTCTTTACGGTAGCCAGCTAGCATATTTGCTACTACGACTCACTTGACATGGTACATTTTCTTCTGTTCGCGTCCTCCACGTTTGTCCTTCTTAGAACCAACATGGTGCATAGCAAATAATCCCACTTTATTAACTGTATTGCCACGAAAAGTGTCCAAATTGAGTCTACTATAAATGTTACTCGGTGTTCGCCATTTTCTCGTCGTAACTTCTTAACTGTTCGCGCTTCTCAAACAGGAGCCCACCGAGTTTACACTGATTGGCTAACACTCGTTAAAAACAATAACATCATTGGTCCAACGTGGGCGATTGCTGCGTAGTGATTCGCTATCGATCAGTTGTTAAAGTCTGATTGGTTGCATCCAACATCTGTCACATTTGTATTCGACTTGCGTAACAAAGGTACCGCCCCCTCTTTAATTTTTAAAATAGACAGGGAAGTTTGACGTCATACAAAATGTAAAAACATGGTAACATTAGTTTGTTAAGAAGAGTCCCTTTCGCAAAAAATCATTAAAAAATGAATAGTAGTTTCAGAATTTGGTACAAAAAGTTATTCTACAATTTCAACCCAAATAAGGCAAAGGACTGTTGATGGAAAAAAAACAATTTGTACACATATAATTAATGAAAATTTCAATTGCATTTTGAGCGCATTCAATGATAATACAATTAGAATTAAAACATGAATACTACAATCTGGTATGCAACCAAAAACCCAAATTTAGTTTAAAATAATAACAATAATAATAATAATAATAATAATTGCCTACCATGTATAGATGTCCAATTCCTTTAAACTGCAAAGGTCGGCAGATAATGCTCATCTTTCCATGCCATTGACAGTGCCTGACGTCCAATCCATTTTGACGGGGAAAGATTCAAGTAATAGTCTGTTTAAATAAATAATTACACGGCAAAGGGTCATTAAAGCTGCGTTCAACTTGAAATATAATAGTATATATTACAGATGAATGAATACCTGCATTAAATATGAAAGCAACAGAAAACAGCCTAAAGTGGGTCAACTACTGTTTTGCATCCATAGTCACTTTTTCTTCAGCAGCAGAGGGTGATGGAGAGCTAAGGATGAAAACAAGTAGATGGAAGGAGAAGCACCCTGCATGTTTGGCTCTGCAAGATGTAGGTCACAGTTGCCTGAAAAGCAGCAAAAAACAAACAAACTCAGCCTTACTGTAAACGTATGCAGTCGGCAAAAACATTTGTGATGAAAAGTCGGTCAGTGGAGATTTGTTGTGGTGTAAAGTTGCTTCTAAACAGTCCATTGATGCACGCACGGAAAGGGCTCCAGAAAATTGGGAAAAAGTTCACTTTTAATGTAGTAATGAACAGTCTGAAGCTCATTTTTGCCTTACATTATATTTTATAAATGA
The DNA here is from genome assembly GCF_051989575.1 of Stigmatopora nigra. Taxonomy (NCBI): domain Eukaryota; kingdom Metazoa; phylum Chordata; class Actinopteri; order Syngnathiformes; family Syngnathidae; genus Stigmatopora; species Stigmatopora nigra. Next base: position 7,348,964 of record NC_135509.1, on the reverse strand, counting down.
TAATTTCAATCAAACAAAATTTACAATAAAACTATTAGGTAAAGGCACTCAATCACAAGGCAATGATGTAGCGTTAAGTTGCTAACTGAAAGATTAGCTTCAATTGACATGTTATGCTAATCAGTGAATGACTAATTTAATATTTTACGATCTGTGGCAACCTTAATTGTACATTTGAACCTAATCAGACAGTATTTTGACTTATCTACAGTTGTATTATCTATATTGTGCTAGCTTCTACTCAATGTAGATCGTAAAAAAACAACAAAAAACTTACATTGAAGGTAAAATAATGGAAACCGTGGTTGCCAGAATTTTGCCATTTGAAAAAACAAGCCAAAACAAAATGCAGGAAATTATAAAATACATGGAAAAACATTATATAGCGTTAAGTTAGCAGGATTTATCTACAAATACGCAAATTAAATGTTTTTTTTCAATCTAATTGTAATAGGTCAATCTTAGAATTGTCTCTACCATAATATAATTAAAAGGCATTGGTAAAATCATTACTCATTGATTTCTATTATTAAATCACATTTAAATAGCTAATGCAAGTGGGGACATAAAAACAATGTCACCCAAGCCGCCATATTAGGTTCCTGCTTTTCAGTTTTTATGCACATCTTGATAGCCACTAATCAGGCAAGTGTATAAATATGAATAATGAAGTCATTAAAATACAAATACAAGGAACTAAGTGTACCCCTTCTTGTTCTCCTTTCAAAGCAAACATTGCACATGGAGGGATTATTCTTTACATGACGCATCTTACTCGGTATTGAGATGAAAATGAAGTGCAGTGACGTGTATTATGATAACCGGACAAAAATAAGTCTCTGGCTAGACCAGACTGTCCCTTGCTTGCACAAACATAACATTGGAAAATGGAACGAGACACTTTCCTGTTTTTCCTCAGTTTTTCACTTGACAATTGGGCTGCTGATGTGTTTGCTTGTCTTCTAAAACGTCGGTTTTTGCTGACTCGCTGGCCGGAAACTCTGTAAAAGCAGTAAAAAGCCACTTTTAGTATTTACAGTGATGTCAGTTTAATGTTTTGCAGACCTTCAACCTGTTAGTGGAGCGTCATGTTAGGACAAATTGTACCGAGTGTGTCAAAGTGGCGGCCCGGGGACCAAATCTGGCCCGCCACATCATTTTGTGTGGGCCGGGAAAGTAAATCATGAGTGCCGACTTTCTGTTTTAGGATCAAATTAAAATGAAGAGTATAGATGTATATTAAATTTCCTGATTTTCCCCCTTTGAAATCAATAATTGTCATTTTTTAATCATTTTTTTCCTGTTTTTAGTTCAAAAATCATTTTGTAAAATCTAAAAAATATATATAAAAAAGCTAAAATAAACATTGTTTTAGATCTATAAAAAAATGAATATTCAGGGCTTTTAATCTAGTACTTATAATCCATTTATAAAAAAAAATCTAAATATTCTATCTAAAATGGTCCGGCCAATGAATCTGACACCCTTGATCTAAACAAAAACGTCTTAAAACATAAATCATACATAATTTAGTCTAAAACAGCGGAAAATATTGTAATGCAATTTGCCGTCAAATGGCAAAATGTCATAAAATGTACTATATAATGTAAGGCAATAATAAGCTTATAAAAACCATCCTGTAACAGTCCCCAATTAACTCCAAATTTACACTCATGTGCCCTAAGAAGATTAACTACTTTCTAATCAGTGGGAAAAGAATCTTGAGTAGGCTCACACACACACACAAACACACACACACACACACACACACACACACACACACACACACACAAAACCACACAAGCCTATACACACATAATTTATTGAGGTAACTAACAGTCATTGTTTGTTCTAACCTGGCACCAAAATGCAGTAAAAAAAGCAACACAACAATAGTCAAAGATAAACTGATTGAAAAAGTTTCATAATATGTCCCCTATAAACTTCAAAGTGTCCTTTCATGTGGGCTTCTTATTATGCCAGCATAAAACTCTGAAATGACGTTTAAAAACACATCACGTGACTCCTGTTGATGTTAAAAACACACAAAAACACACACACACTACTCTCACTTTACAATTTGACGGCTAGCTTCATCATGCATATACTTTTTACCTTTTACATGACGTGTATTGCTGCAAAACACCAAAAAGTACATAGTATCTAGTACAGTGGTGTCAAACATAAGGCCCGAGGGCTAGTATTGGCCCACCAGGGGTCCGTTCTGGGCCCGTGGCGTTGTTGTGCCTGTCGTTTTTAAATATAAAACATGTAAAAACATGATAGTGAACTTTTCTTGGTGTGGTAAATGTATTATTAAAGGTATATTTTAGGATTTAATGTGTGGATTATTGTAAAATTTTAGATTGGTGGTAATAAAATGAGATATTATTGCAGTTTTACATGTTTTTTTCTCCTAAATGTCACAGAAAATATTTAATTTCAATAAAAAAACATTAGGAAACACATTTCTAAAATATATTTGCAAATATTTATTAAAATATGTATACCGAACATGGTATTAAATATAAAGTAGATTGAGAACAAAAGCACAATGGAACGGTTACAACTTTCTGTAAAAGTCGAGTCGAAAGAAACGACTCGAAAGCGCAGTAAAATCCCACATTTGGTTATAAGCAAATGAAAAAAATAAATAGAATAAACTCAATTTTTTTCTTTACAAAGGAATCTTTTTCTTCACTCACAAAAACACGAGTGCCTCGGAAAGCTTCAGTGACGACCCTGGCCACTAGGTCGCGCTATTTACAACGTTAGTCAGCGGCTACTCGCTTTTTCTGAAGTAGAAAAATCAATTTTTCTAAAAAGTCATTGTTCATGTTGACAGTAGAAAAGGAATACAATGGAAAATATAAACTAAACATATTTGGACGTCTATTTCCGTCAATGGCGCTGAAAAGTGTTCATTTGTGGTTAGCCTTCAAATTCAAACAGTAGCAGATGAGTTAAAAGAAGTCATCTGCTGCATTTAAATCAAAGAAAATATACATTAAAAAACGCTTAATTGAGCGATCCTTTTGCGCACCACTAGAGGGAGCCAAACACATCGGCAAAAAGACAGGATAAAACATATTGAGCTTGCTAGCAAGTGCTAGCAAACGACGAAAGGCAGGTGACATGATCGAAACACCATACGTCGACATGTTAGTGCAGGGGTCGGGAACCATTTTGACCTTTTTGAGAGCCATAAACAATTCATATTTTCAAACATTATTCCTTGAGAGCCATACTCCAAATTTAAAAGTAAAAAAACCTAAAAATGTGAGCATTTATTATTCATTTCACCACTTTGAAAGTAAAAAAAAAGTCTAAATTCTTTCGAGAACATTATTTCACTGTTGCTAATCAACGCAGAAGAGCCTAATGAAGAAAAATAATGATTTAAAAAAGCGAAGAGCCATATACACCCATCAAAAGAGCCATATAAACGGCTCCCGAGCCATAGGTTCCCTATCCTTGTGTTAGTGGGTATTAAAAGCAGTTTGTCTGGTTTTGAGCGCATTTTCTCCATCACTGGGTGGAGTCAGAGTCACTGGAGTCTTGCGTAGGCGAACGGGCGCACTGATGCGGCGCCGCCGGCGAGCCGTGGAGGGTCTGCGTGCTCCTCCTCAGATTCTCCAAAGACTGCAAAAAGGAACGTCGGGCACGCTCCTCCTCCAAAGGCGAGGAGCCCTCCTCATCCACCACTTCGGCGATCTCGGCAAAGGTCACCGGTTGGGTTTTGAACCGAGCTTCACGGGGTCGCCGGGCGCGACACTTGCCCTTGGACGGGCCCTTGGGAACCGGCAGCTGTTGCGGGAACTCCTCCATGGCCGAGGCCATCAGGTGCGCCGGGAGGACGTGGAAGACGGACGCTTCTGTCGGCATCGGACGCACGGCAGCCATTTGTGAGGCGCCAAAAATGGCTCAAATTGAATTTTTTGGTAAAAGTGAAGGGTTTTTTTCCTCTGAAAATCCGAGATGGTTGGTTAAAGTTGAGGTTGTGGCTTGTTTTTCTTCTCGGCTGAAATGTTGGAGGCTTGAGCTTCAGCGCTGGTTTTTATAACGTGTGTGCCCGCCTCCTTTTTTTTTGTGGGCACTCCTTATTTGACGTTTTGTCCGGTGTAAGTTACTCCACCTCCTCCTCCCCCTTTTGACGGACTGGTCACGGTTCTACTATGGACGATTCGGTCACGACCCTCAAAATAACAGCGGTGGGAAGTCATCAATTATGAGGGTGCGAGTACTTTTGACAACCCGGAAAAAAACGATGTGAAGTAGAAGGAGGAGGAGAAGTTTGTGGATGTTGAAAGTGGAAGTTTCGAAAGGGAAATGTTGAAAAATGTGTTTTCTTCTTGATTATTTTTCCCTTAAAAATATTTTTTTTGTTCCAAAACTGGTGGTTGAAACAAATGGAAGAAAATAGAAATCATTTGAACAATTTATATGACTTGTAAAGTGGATATTAGTATAAAATGACCTTGTCTCATAAAAAAACATCATATAATATAGCCAATGCAAATACCAAATATAAAATCAATTATAAATACAGTACAGTTCATTGAGAACAAATACTTGAATTAGTGAGTCTTGTTTTAAAACAAAAATCTTTTTTCAGTGAGCCAAATGGATCCATTGCATATTATCTAACATTATAAATCATGAAGAAGGTATAAAACGTCATGTGATGTCACATGATTTGGCAGCTGCCACGACTTTGCAAGGATTTAAAAATAGATGAAGGCTGACTATAGTATGCATCGTATACTTTCCAACTAATGCACATGTGTGTGTTTGTGTCTGAGACAAGATACAACAAGGCTTGCGTTACTCACCATGTCAAACTATCACGTCATTCCCAAAAACTCTTCCGCATTGATGTCATCCCTTGAATATCCTTCAGCAGATTTCAACTTTAAATGTACATTGCCAATGCAACCATGCTAGCTTAACAAATAGTGCAAAGTGCTTCAAAAAGAGTTCAATAGTGATTGTTTTCAAGAAATTTGTTTTTTAGTTGCGCATTATAGTGCGGATGATACGCAGTAATGCTTAAAAGTTGTGTTGTCGAGTGATTTTTTTCAGTATTTGTTTTTTTATGGACTGTACTGTATTTATTATTGATTTTATGTTTGTTATTTTATGTTGTGGGTGTTTTTTATGAGAGACAAGGTCATTTTAAATTAATATTCACTTCACAGTCATATGAAATCGATTAAATGACGATATATGTTTCAACCACCAGTTTCAGAACAAAAAAACAACATTTTTTAAGGTAAAAATAATCAAGATGGGAACAAACGTAGATAACAAGCTTTTGATATCCCAAAAAATCTTTGATTTAAAACTCAACAAGAAATACAATGTTATTTTTAGACAGGTAAACTCAATTTAGGGCCACTTTAAACGACATTTTTTAAAATACTTGCTTATTATTTGCTGTTTTAAGTGCTAACATAACATAGCGCACCATGCTAGCAGCAAAACTGATCTTGTCAATCAAGCTAGGAGTGTCATTTCGTCATGTTTATTTGACATATTCCTGCCAAATAACATTTTGATTCAAAACTCAACAATTTTTAGACTAAAACTCAATTCAGGGCCACTTTAAAAGTCATTTCTTTTAAAGACTTGCTTATCATTTTCTGTTTTAAGTGCTAACAACATAGCACACCATGCTAGCAGCTAAACAAACCTTGTCAATCAAGCTAGCAGCGTAAATCCACCATGTTTATTTGACATATTCCTGCCATTTTACTATTTCACAAAGTGGCCACTTGAGGCTTTTCACTCGATATCAAGTTACACTACGCTAGCCACGACATGGTTATGAAACAAGACCACGTCAAGGCTTTTAAAGTGCAAGTGATAGATGCTCTTTATGGACTGGGTAGTGTAGAATTACAGCGCAAGGACACGTTTACAAGGGACGCCGTTTGGAGCAGCGCAACGAGCTAAAGTCAGTCAACAAAGTCCTTCAGCGCAAACATGTTGATGACTTCTTTCTAGAGGAGGCTTGGGAAAAGAGGGCAAAGATTTCATGCGGGTTTTAGAGGGCGCGAGGTGAGGAGAGCGCATTCCCCGCGGCGGATCACAATGTCCTCGCTACGCGGGGGACGCCTCGGTCGCCAAGGTAACTCAAATGTCAAGAGGAGGTGGAGAGGACTAGAGTTGGGAAGTCACAAATCTGCGCCATATTTGTTGCAAGGTTTATTCATTAAATCAAAACACGTGGAGCTAGCTAGCTAGCGGTTAGCGTATCTGGCTAGCGGTTAGCGTATCTGGCTAGCGGATAGCAGGTGGAATCTGCGCAAAGTATAAATGTACCAATATATGAAAGACCAGTTTCAATCGCACAAATCATGAGCCATAAAAATAGAAGAAATTGAAGTACAAATATACCTTAAAATTTTTATTACAATATATAATTAAAAGTAAATATATTTATATTATGAATGTATATAGATATTTACTTAAAAATATATTTCGGCAACATGCTTATTTATTTATTTATATATTATTTATTTATAATATGTATTCATTTATGTATTTATGTATGTATTCATTTATTTCTGTATTTATGTATGTATTTATTTATTTCTGTATTTATTTATATATGTATTTGTTTCTGAATTTATTTATATATGTATTTATTTATTATTGTATGTGTTAATTTATTTTTGTATTTATTTATTTACGTATTTATTTATTTATTGACTTATTTATTACCTATTGATTCATGTCTACCTTAATGTGTAAATGCAGAATAATAATCTACTACTTGTAATTTAATGTATATATATATTTTTAAATTGGATCTTGTGCACCCCCAAAGTAATTGCACCCAGGGCAGTAACCCATATGGCCTATAGCAAAAATTGCCCCTGGTTAGAAGGAAAAAAAAGTGTTTGGCGGGTGTCAAACTCATTTTTGGCGGCTAATTCCCTAACAATTTGTAAAATATTTCATGAAAAAATGCAACCCATCAGCCACTGTTTTGACTGAGTGACAATGCCAAAACAGTAGTCACGTGATTGCCAATCCCTCAGCATGTTTACAATCAAGTTTCCTCAAAACGGCAGGTGGGTACTCTTCTCCCGGCAGGGGGTCCGTGTCCAAAACACTGCCTGAGGTCACGTTAGCCGCTATTCCAAAAATAGAAAAGGGGCACCCTGAATACACTCCAGGCTTATGCGGGAATCACACGGCAAAGCTACTTTTCAACTAAAATTACTCTTTTATAAATAGGAGTGCTGAAAGCTACCACGAAAATGGAAGGATGGCGGGGGTGGGGAGGCTGTGGGGGTATTTGTCTACTCTCATGGGGGGATGTGCCGGTCCAAAACGGTCAGTTCTTTCTCAGGGAAACTTCCCAGCAAAGCGTAGTCTGCTTTCACACACACACACCATTTAAGAGTCGCTGTGGCAATCACACAAAAACACACACACACACACACCTTAAAAAAACATTTGCTCTTTGTTTACAGAATGACGCTAACGCGTATGACAGTCCTCTATTTATCTACATTTTACATCAGCATTTACGTAGGGTTTCAAATGGCTTTTTTATAAAGTGTTTTTGAACGGCTAGTGGGTCGTAAATAGTGTTTAATAAGACTAGAGTCATTTTTGGCTGAATTTACAGTAATCCCTCGAATATCGTAGTTGTTTGGTGGCATTAGCGTTAGCATGTTATTGTAAAGGAACGTTTTGTTTTCAATATATTGTTTATTCTTTTAGGTTAGTTTGTTGGTTGCAATTGATGAGAATAGATCCTTAAAACGTTTTTATTTGAGTTTTTTGATTGAGAATTTGGATGCGAAAATGTTAGCATGTCAGTTCAGGCTAAGTGTAGCAAGTTTTTGGTAAGAAAAGGTTGTTTTAAATACATATAGTGAGTAATTTTGGATTTGGGAAAACGGGTCAACACAAGCGCATTGGAAAATGGCCAGCGTGGGATCCAGGTGTCTTTTGTGAGTCCCTATTGATGGAGCCACTTGCCCCGCCCACTCCCAGCAAGTCAAGCCAAAGCTTTTGTGGCGGCCCTGGAGGGGGGCGGACCATAAAGCACCTGTGACCTTTTCCCTTGCTCTCATTGGGACGGCCAAAAAGCGCAGGTCTCTTGATTCCCACCCACGCTACTTTTAATATTAAACACGATATATTGTCACATCGTTCTATGTACTGTAAATCCTAGTAGTACACACACTCTGTTGTCACCTGTGTGTGTGTGTGTGTGTGTGTGTGTGTGTGTGTGGAAGGTTACTTCAAAACTATTTTGGAGGACTATTTATAAAGTAAACGCTGAAAAATACAAAGAAGTATGCCAAAAAATATATATATTATGCAAAAAAAGCATTTTGTATCTATTCATTTAAAGGGGAAAGTTGATTTTTTGGGGGAAATATACGACTTAAATTTTTCTGCTTAACTTTAAGAGTATTATATAGTCTAAAAATTTAATTTCAGTTAAAAATAAGTAACTATTTTTGAAAAAGTGAGCTTTTTTGTAACGAAAATGCATCTAAAATGAAGACATTGAATTAAATGGATAAAATAATACTAGAAACTAAAATTTATAAAGTAAACGCTGAAAAATACAAAGGAGTGTGCCAAAAAATATATATTATGCAAAAAAAGCATTTTGTATCTATTCATTTAAAGGGCAAAGTTGATTTTTGGGGGGAAAAATACGACTCAAAATACGACTTAAAGTTTTCTGCTTAACTTTAAGAGTATTACATTTTGTAAGGAAAATGCATCTAAAATGAAGAAATTGAATTAAACGGATGAAATATCACTAAAAACTAAATAAACTAAGGATATTAAAATGGATATAAACAGAAATACACACTGTTTACTCTCAAGTAGTACTTGGCATGAATGTGAGCCGCCATCCCAACCAAGTTAGGCACCCCCCGTTGAGGATCACAGTAGAGTTTATCAACATGTCAGTCTTTCCATAAAAAAGACGCTATTTCAAGGCCGTGGGCGCAAAGTTGGAAAAAGTTAGTCAGTGTTGACAAAAGAAAAGATTTAAGGCTTGTTTTTCACCGTCGTTCCTCTTTTAGTGAAAAGACAACGTGATGTTACGCAACCTGCCTGCGCAATGGCAGCTGACAAATCGCCTTTTTGCAATTTTGTTTGATGCCACGAAATAATGGTCAAGATGAAAAACAAAGTGGGGAGGTCATAAGGTCAATCATTTTGGATTAAAACTTAAAAATAAGAGTCAATTGAAAGGTTTTGCTTGGTTTCTATGCTGTTTAGCAGGATTTTTTCCTCCTTTTTTGCTATTTTTTGTACCACAGTTTTGCATTGAAATTGATTTTTATCTTTTTTTTCAGGATTAAAATACTAAAATTAATATAGAAGTTTTTATTTCTTCAATTTTGTATTAATTCTGGAATTTTGTCTACTACTTTTGATATCCCACTAGACCTTCTACTGCTAAAAATTATACACAAACTATCCAAATAGGTCAATATAATATTCTGGACTACAGCGACCTCTGGTGTTTGTTTAAAAAAATCCACGTTCAACTGCCTTGAGCATTATTTTAGTGACAATTTCAATAATTTAACTCTGATTTTAAAACACATTTGTTTCAAAAAATAGTTGTAACAGCTAATACAATTGATTTTCAGACCGACTTTTCACCCTCATGTAAGTGCAGTAACCACTTCGACCGCGAGGTGGCAGTATAACCACAGAAAAATGTTCATGACCATTGAGTGGCCTTAAAAAAAGGCAGTCAGCCATTTGTAGGTCAATTTGTCCTTGCAAATTTCGTGAAATATTAAGGAAAATGCTCATTAATAACCACACCCAATTAGGTAAAACGGACCAATCCAGTGCGAGGAACTCCAAATGGCTGTTTCATTCCATAAAAACATACCAAAATGTTACAGACTTGCTAAAATCAGCTGCTATTGTGGCTTTTTATTAATCATAATTATAATTAATATTATTAATCCTACAATGAATATTTGGGCATGACGTCATTATGTTGTATTCTAGTATTGACGCAATGGCAGGGCAACATTTACGTAGCGTATTTTGCGGACTATAAGACGCATTTTTGGGAAGCAATTTTTAAAATTTGATGAGAAACTAAGACCAAATAATTATAAATCAAGTAAAATAAAATTGTGCAGTAGTTTTGGATTATTTCCAATTGCTTCTTGTTCATTTGCGCCATTTTAAGGTTCCTCCCTCAACTCATTGGCCCACATTTTTGTACGTTTGACACCCGTGCACTACTGTATTCAGTTTCACGATCCATTCAATGTCCCCGCCCTGCCTCGCCAGCAATATTTTCCAAACGTGAGGGTGGACCGAGAAGGGGAGGGGGGGCTTTTTTTCCCAGCGTGGGCCGGCCTCGACGCAGACCTGGCGGAGGAGTGAAAAGATTGACGAGGTGCCTTGCGGCTGGGCTGGAAAGCCTTTGCGCAATCGAACAGCTGGCAGAGCTCCACTTGGCCAACGTAAACAGCGTTAATCCTTTTTCCGAGCGCCTTTCGACACTGGCCCGACTAGCGTTATGCTACGTTACGTCGTGCTCGTTTGGGGGGGCGGTCTTTGGGAGGCACGGCGACCTCTTTCCCGGATAACAACGTTATTCACAACTCAGAAATGTGATTGCCTTTGATTTTTTCCCCTCCCATTTCAAACGTGTAGCGCCGTCAATGGCAGCCCATTGCAGTAAAAACAATGAATTCTTCCTCTGGCCAAGCTACACCCTCTCACCTATTAGTTTATCACTGGTGGACATGCGACTTATATATGTGACTACTCATTGATATTGACTACTTATCTATATTGCCTACTAATTTATTACGTTATATTTATCGATTATTTATTGCTTATTTATACTTATGTTGTTGACTAGTACTTATCACACTGACCTCTTATATATGTATTACTTATTTATTGATGATTATTTATTGATTATGTATTGATTAGTATGTATTGGTTATTTATTGATTAGTATTTATTGATTATTTATGATTGTAATTTATTGATTATTTATTGGTCATTTATTGACTCATATATATATTGGTAATTTATTGATTCATATTGATTGATTCATATTTATTGATTCATGTTGATTGATTCATGTTGATTGATTCATATTTATTGATTGGTATTTATTGATTGGTATTTATTGATTGGTATTTATTGATTGGTATTTATTGATTGGTATTTATTGATTAGTATTTATTGATATATTGATGATTACATACCTGTCAACTGGTACGTTCTCGCCGTAATTGGTACAACTGAAAGCCCATTTTTATATTGGTACGCTGTACACATGAAAATGGTACGCTAAACGGTGATTTTGAGAAAAAAAAATAAATTAAGGCACTTTCTAGCCATTTTTCACCATCCGCCATTGTTTCTTCCCGGAAACGCATGTCTGCCAAGTGATATATGTACCGGCGCCTCTGATTGGCTAAAAAAAAAAGATCATGATAAACATTTCGTTTTGTAACACTTTCACCATGTGATTTCCGTTTCCTGTTCCCTTGTTTATGTTTACTTTCATTTTCACTTGTTGTTCGTGATTTTTTACAAAAAAGTAAAGTGGTAAGATTTTCCATGTATTTATACATATATGTAAGGGCGAAAACAAAATTTGGTAAGATCACAAATGGTTCGAGGTTGACAGGTATGTGATTATTTATTGATGATTATTTACTGGTAATTATTTACTGATGATTATTTATTGATGATTATTTTTTGCTGGTTATTTACTGATGATTATTTATTTAGTGTATATTTTTGATAATTTATTGATTATTTATCATTTTTTTTCTCTGTTATGGGTTATGGTTTTGATCACTTATTTGTCTGTTTTTTGTTGTTGTTAGATTTACACTTTGTGTTGAAGCTTAAAATCTCATTATACTTATTCAAAGACAATAATAGGCATTGAATTCAATTGAAATGGGGAAGAAAGTTGGCTGCCAGCCTCCCACTTGAAATGGATGGGACGTCTACGGCTGCCAAACACAGACAAGATGAAAGCATTTTATACGCTGGGCGAGCGAAAGCGAGCGAGACTGAGCGAGACCGAGCGAGACCGAGGCCCAGAGCGGGTGTGTTGTTGCAGGGGGTTTGATTTCCCGGAGCTCCCGGGGGGGATTTGGCAGACACGGGCTAATTTGTACTGAAATTTCCAGCTCACTTTTGTTTTGCAGGTGGCTGAGAAATGGACGCGGGGCAGGGAGGGGCGAGGCGCCGCGTGTTGGGGAACCAGAGAAGCAATTTGCTCTGCGCCAATGTGTGTGTGTTCGTGTGTGTGTGTTTGTGTGTGTGTTGTCATTGCGCATGGTGTCGGGAGGGCGCGACTGCTGGAAAAAAGTTGTTCAATTTTCACAGGTCGGATATCTTGTTGTTGTTATTTTCGTTCTCATATTGTGGATGAATTTATAGCCAGGGTGTGCAAACGACAGCCTGCAATGGAAGCTTGAGTCCAGCCTACATTGTTGTATTTGCCAGGTTGGACGCTAGATGGTGCTAGACAGTTAAAGACTTATCATTTTGAATTTGAGGGGTCAATATCTGACAAAATTAGGGAACTGCAGAATTTCCGTTTTTGGGGGGGGGGGCATTAATGAACTAGGCGGGGGTTAGTGCGTCGGCGTCACTGTTCTGGGGTTTGGGTTCGAATCCAGGTTGTGTGGAGTTTGTGTGTTCTTCCCGGCCTGCGTGGGTTCAAATCCGGGTACTCCGGTTTCCTCCCACATTTCAAAAACATGCATTGTAGGCTGATTGGACACTCTAAATTGAGTGTGAGTAAGCGTGATTGGTTGTTTGTCTCATCGTGCTCTGTGATTGGCTGCCCACCGATTCAGGGTGTCAGCTGGGATTGGCTCCAGCACCCCCCGCGAATGAGGATAAATCAGTTCAGAAAATGAGACTATGAATTTTGGCTCAGTGAAATCCAATCTAAGGAACTTTAAAACAATCAGAACTGGGATTCGAACCCAGATACTCCAACATGCAAGCCAGGCATGCGAAGCCAGGGAGATGAAAAAAAGGCGATGAAAAAAATGAAAGATGACAATGGTGCCAGAGGTCACAAAAGCAAGACGAGGATTCTCGCCAGAGCACGTTTCAGTCTCGCCAACTTTGGCATGGCTTTACTTAAAAAAGAAAGAAAGAAAGAAAGAAAAAGACTTTGAATTGAAAGCCAAAGCTTGGATGCTCAAATACGTGCCAGATGTTGCCGTGGCGCTCACTCAAACAACTCGCAAGGTGTCAGGAAAACCAGCCAAGACTCTTTTCTTTACACTGCATTGATTACGTCTTCACTATCTTCAAAAACGGCTATCAATCCAAGTCAAGTTCGCTTTACTCTTCTTCCTATCCACAATCACATTGATTCATTTGCCCCAAAATGGCGCCTTCAACAGCAACTAATGACTGAATAGGCACCTGGAAATGCCCCAAAATCAGCAGGAACCAGCAAACATAGAAAAATGACCCTAAAACGTCCCTCAAACTCAATAGGAAATGATTAAAAATATACCAAAACTGACTAAAATAAAGATGAAGTGACCCAAAATGAACTCATCGCCCCCTATTGACAACAATAGATGTTCAACACATTAAACTAGCCATGGATGCTCATCTTTAAATGCTATTGTAGGCAACTAAGTGGACTTTTTGGGCCAAAAGTAAACTAGTCCACCAACCTCGGTTTGACACTCCTATGCAAAATGGACTCACTTCTCTTTACCTCCATTATATCTGAACATCTTGTCTATGGTATCTAAAAAATAAAAGTACAGGGGTAGGCTTCTGGGCAAGGGACAATGGAAAGTGTTGGCAGGAGGAAAGAATGGAGGGAGACAGGCATGGATAATGCCTTGGACAAGCAGCTCCAAACCATTGGATGCCACTCAAGCGGCCACCTGCTCTTCTCTTTTACCATAGCATTGGACTAGACGAGTACTTGGATTTTTGTATACATATCTGGCAACCTCGGCCAATTGCTCCCCTTATTAATGATTGCAATTCCCCTTATTAGGTGATTAACACAATGTAGCACATATTTACTCACTTAAAAGTCTAACATTTTCCTCAAAAGTGGACAGGGTGTCCAATCAGAATGCACTACATTTAAAATTCTATAGATGGCGCTAGATGACGCTGACAGCTTGACTGTCTGGGTACATTGCTTGCTGACTTGCTATATTTATATAATGAAAAAGAGGAATTTGCGTGCGCATATTATGCTTAAGAAATGACAAAAATGACGTTTTTATGTGCTATAAGTGACAAAAATGATCCAGATTAGAACTGAAATGGGTAAAACGGGATCGGTTTTACAAAAAAAAGTCCTTTTTCAAAAAAAATCCTGTAAAAAAAGTTGTTATACGGCATACGCAATTTGAAATGATAAAAAACATGTATAAAATACGGGAAAAATTATCACTGTCACTAGGAGCCAATCATTTTATTTTGAAGTTTTATCATGTAATGAGAACCACTCGCCACCGGGAGAACATAAATCCTACCAAAAATTCATCTCTCCAAAGCGGGAGCACGTGACGTTAAATTAAACCAAATTTCTTGCCAGATGTTCCCACGCAGATGTTCTTGGACAGAGATCTTTCGGAAGGAATCGGGGGCGCCGTTAGTGTTTATCGTTCAGTTTAGGTTTGGTTTCGGCTAGGCTCCAGCACCCCCCGGCAGCCTAGCGGGTATACGCGGGAGGCAAAATGAACGACAAGGACTTTTGTATTCTGTGATTGTTGAGGTGCTAAGTCCTTCTTGAAGATCACTTTTCAATGTGCCTGAGGTTGCTAAGCAATGGTGGCAATCTGGCGCTGACGTGTGCCCCCCCTCGTCTCCGCTCCGTCACCCCCCCGTCACCTCTCCCAAAAGCCCTCGGGCCTGATTTTCACTCATCGCCTCCGCAGAGAGACACGAAGCCACCCACACACACACAGCAAATGATTGTCTTTTTCGAACAAATAAAAACGAGATCCCTGCAAGCCTTGGCTTTTACTTTGAAAAATAACGAGATCTTTGCAAACCTTGCTTTTTACTTTGAAAAAATAATGAGATCTTTGCTAACCTTGGCTTTTACTTTGAAAAAATAACGAGATCCTTGCAATCGTTTGCTTTTACTTTGAAAAATAACGAGATATTTGCAAACCTTTGCTTTCACTTTGTAAAATAAACGAGATCCTTGCAAATCTTGGCTTTTACTTTGGAAAAAAACGAGATCCTTGCATACCTTTGCTTTTACTTTGAAAAAATAATGAGATCTTTGCAAACCTTGGCTTTTATTTTCAAAAAATAACGAGATCCTTGCAAACCTTTGCTTTTACTTTGTAAAATAAACGAGATCCTTGCAAACCTTGGCTTTTACTTTGTAAAAAGAAATGAGATCCTTGCGAAACCTTGGCTTTTACTTTGAAAAAATAACGAGATTATTACAAACCATGGCTTTTACTTTGGAAAAAACAAGACCCTTGTAAATCTTTGCTTTTACTTTGAAAAATAAACGAGATCTTTGCAAACCTTTGGTTTTACTTTGAAAAATAAACGAGATCCTTGCAAACCTTTGCTTTTACTTTGAAAAAGAACTGTCACGCCATGACATCATGTTCATTGTCCAAAATGTTTTCCCATTTCCAAATTAGAAAAAAAGCCATCAAGTTAACTCATCTAACAACAAAAGCGACGACCAAAATAATCTTTTACGTTGACTCATCGACGGCCAAATGGCTGAATATTTTCAGCCCGACTTTTCTCTAAATTCAATGGGCGACAGGTTTTTTTAAACGACATTCTGGCGCTTGTCAATCGAGCTGTCATCGGCCCGCGTATGAATCCGACTTTTAAAAATAGCCACAGAAAAAAATGCCACGGCTGAATGAGTGACAATAGAGGAGCAGCTGTAGCTTCAAATGCGCTGTCCAACTGACTTTGCTTCACGGACACATTCATACCAACTTTATTTTCGGCCTAAAAAGTCCACTTACTTGCCGCCATTGACGGCAATACACGACCAATCGTTCATTGACATCTATCGTTGTATATAGCAGGGAATTTTACGTAACTTATTTATTTCGCTTGAATTTAAGAGTATTTATGGGTCATTTCTGGTCAATTTTGAATCATTTTCTATTGATTTTGCGCTTTGCCTGGTTGTTTTTGGGTTCTTGATGATTTTTGGGGGATTTTTAGGTCCATTTTTGTTAGTTTTGGGGCATTTTAAGGTTCCTAATTTAATCATTGGCTACCCAAGTGCGGTAGTTTTGATCACACAATTCACAAATTAAAATTATTTAAGTTTATACGGTATGGATGAGCTACAAATACCACCACGGGCCGAATCAGACCTCCTCGCTGCCCACTTCTGGCCCACGTGCCGCAGGTTTGACACCGTGGTCTAAATTTTGAAAGTATCAACATTTAAAGCTTGCCATGTTTGCTGTATTGAAAAAGCACAAGTTGTTGTTTGCCTGCCTGTGCCACGTTTATTTGTTCATCTTTTGTGACTTGTTGTAACCAACATCTTTGGGAGCAGAAAACTGTAAATATGGATATGTTCTTTGTTTTTTTGTTTGTTTTTTTTGTAGTATATCTTTGCTTCTCTGACAGTACGTGCTTAACGGCGTTCTAACAGACGCGCTGCCAATTCTCAAGTGGCTCCGTCAAATAAGCAAACAACATAACTCGGGTAAAATGAAGAATAAATATTTCATGTCATGTTATGTTGATACTTTGTGATGGTGAAAATGATGTGGCGGAAATACAAATACCTCAAAAAAATGAAATGAAGACAAATCTCATAAAAAAATGATAAAATTAGATATATCATCCTTACAAAGCGTCATTTATGGGTATGTGAGTGTGTGTATGTTAAGATTTCCTCGCTATGTTTGTCCAAACCGTGCATCCTAGAGAGTTGAAATTTCTTATGGTGGCCAGAAACGGTTGCCAGATCCTAACAGACGATTTGAATTTTGTTAAACATCCATTTTTCAAAAGATATACCTTCTTAAATAGTGCAACAATTGTCAATTGGTTCTTTGGCGGTCCCCCGAACCATACCCCCCCCCCCTGCTTGTTATATATTTGCCACAATTCAAGTCGACTCACTACTAATCACATTTGCGCCATCTCGCCTTCCCATGAGCCAATTTACAAAGGCTAATCACTCCTAGAGCAAGAGTGAAAATGTCACTATGAGCCTAATGAGATGCTATCATTTGCATCCCAGGTTATTGTGTACGTCCCATTTAAGTATCTCCCTCCATCTTCCCTTCTTTGTCCACAGCTCTTTCATTAAAAACTGGCGTTATCTGCCTGTCTTTGCACAGCTTCCCCAGGAGAAAAAAAAGCATCGTTTTTACGCGCTAAACATATTCAGCGGACTCGCTAGCTCGGTCATTTATCACCGCGGACACAAACAAAAGAGGATCGGCCATGACAGTAGCCCTATCTCGATTTTAAGTGAATACGTGTCTGATGAATTAGTGCTGATACACAATTTTATTGTCAAAAAATAATTAGACCACCTATTTAAATGCTATGCTTTTTAAAAAAAATAAGGCACAAAAGTGTGTTAAAAAGGATAATAAAAGTAAATTGTTTTTAATAAGCAGAATTCATAATGGGTCATTTGAAAGCTAGCTTAGTAGAGAATATAAAATATTCTAAATATGAAACTCTACTGTATTTTTGTAACTGTAAACTTAGTTATTGAAGTTATTGCCAAATATATTTTTCTTAAATGGACATTATTTGAAAGCTATACTAGTGTAAAATATAAATATGGGAAAGTTAAATCATTTCTATTTTGAATATACGTGCTTTTATTTTAAAATATTCAACAGAAGCACATATGCTAAGATGCTAACTCACACATTTTATCATTTTAAATTAAATCTTAATAATAATAATCGAACAAATGTTTCCTGTTTAAAATTGTTTACAAATTCCATAAACAAGCAAGTTTTCACGTGTGAACAGTCAACTTTTAACGATAAAAGTCAGCTAGCTATTGATTAGCGCAAGCTAAAGTGGTTGGTGCATCGTCATTGACCATTAGCCTCAATGTAGCAATGCTAACGCTATACAACGCTCTATATAGTTCGATGCTTGTTTATTTTCTATGTACGAATATTACTTCTACGACCAATAAACATCTGCAAAACCAACTGAGCTTTCATATTCGATCAACAAGCCAAGTTTTTCCACACGCGTGGTGATAAATGACAGCCAGGAAATTACAGACACGCTTTTGATTTAGCATGCCATTCAATGACTGACTGCAAAGCGCAATAGGCCACCATGACACGAGGTACCAGTGGCTCTCTAACCCGCAGATGCCGCGGTTGGGTAAACACCCCCAAACGCTTCACGCCGCAAGTCAAGTACTAAATAACATTCTTTCGTTGACAAGACAGAAAAGTGTGGCGGACCCGACAAGCGGCGAAGCGCTCGTCCTATGCGGGCCAGGCCACAAAATGATACTTTTCGGGCTTGTGGGTAAGGTAATGGCGCACCATTTTTTTCTACATTTTCTGGAAGCGCAAAGCTAACTGGGATTTATTGCCACTAGAGGGCGCTTGACTAGACATTGAGTTGAATAGTTAGGAAATGCTCTACGACAGCTGTCCACAATTTTGTCATTCATTAATTCATTTTCTGGGTCACTTTATCCTTACTAGTGTCGTATGGGGTGCTGGAGCCTATCCCAGCTGACCCTCAACACGGGGCTGGGGACCCCTTGAACTGGTGGCCAGCCAATTGCAGGGCACGAGGAGACAAACAACCATTCACGCTCACACCCATACCTATGGTGAATTTCAATGGTCCAACTAGCCTAGCATAATACCCAGAGAAAACCCACACAGGCCCGAGAGAACTCAAAAACTTCACAAAACTTGGATTTGAACCTAAATCCACAGAACTGTGAGGCTGACATGCTAACCACTCACCCGGCGTACCACACCTAAGTCCAAGCATAATAGCAATTATTTATTATTATTATTATTTATTTACATGGCCACAATAATTAAAAAAACGCAGGGATACCCCTATTAAAAAATAATAATTATATTTTTTAATTCTTATACTTCAGTGCTGAGTGCTAGTAGCAAGAGTGGAAATCTACTAAAGAAAAAAAAATAATAATAGTAGAAGAAAATTACTTAATTATTGAATTCGCGATAAGTAAAGTCGTGATAATCGAGGGATTACTGCATTTGTTGTACTCTTTTGGTCTGTTTATTCCTCTTACTTGTGTTACATTAGTGTTTACTCTCAGCAAAATGACTTTATGCTAATTTGATGTTGCCATGTTGCCACTCGGGGTGGAAATTGAAACAGCTGCTTGCGCTGTTCCACTCCAGCTACTGCCAAATTGTCCCGCCATTAAGCTATTATACGTTTACGAGCAAAGCCCAGCGAGGTGCTTCGCGGACCGCTGATCTTCGCCCGTTCTATTACGGCTCGTTATGCCACGTTCTTACCGTGCGGCTTTTTGCCCGCCTCGTAATGCAATTACCACGGGGGCGCTATTTGCCTACATGGGCGGGTCAGGGCTTGTGCGTTGTTTGCAGGTGGCGTGCTTTTGGCTTTACTCGTCAACGTGCGGGTAACTCACCGAGTCATGGCCGTCCATGACTTGGAATTTGAAATGAAACGGCCATTTGTAATGAAAGGATTTAAAGAAAATAAATTGGACGCGTGCTATCCAAAACAAACACATAAATTGGAATCATGCTAGCTTAATGCTAACAGAGCATGAAGAATACTATAGACAGGCTAATAAATATTACAAATGTGGTGGTAAAATGAGATCAGTTGGACTAAAAACTTACTTATTTTTCCGTCCAAAAGTTGTTATACGGCGTACACAAAGGGTGTCAGACTTGGGTTTGTTCGCGGGCCGCATTTTAGATATAATATTTAGATATTTTTTTTATAAATGGATTAAAATAACTGGATTAAAAGCCCTGAATATTCAATTTTTTTGTAGATTATTTGAGCTTTTTGTTTTAGTAAGAGAAAATAATTTATTTAATAATTGGTTTTCATTTCAAAAGGAAACAATTTTTTATTATGTTTGATATTAAAGTGGAATTTTTTTGGAAGTAGATTTTGTAAGATGATTTTTAACCTAAAAACACTGACAAAATGGATTTAAAAATTGCTATTATTGATTTAAAAAGGGGGAAAATCAGAAAATATAATATACATATATATCTATCATTTTAATTTGATGCTAAAACAGAGTTGGCACTCATGATATACATTCCCGGGCCACACAAAATGATGCAGCGGGCCAGATTTAGCCCCCGGGCCGCCACTTTGACCCCTGTAGCGTTCACAATTTGAAATAATCTAAAAAATGAAAGGTATGCAAAACAAAAACGAACAGACCAATAGTGAAAATGAGTGCTAGCTGGATTAGCTAACCTCAACATTCTCAAGCAAAACCGCCCAACTGTGTTAGCAATTCCTTTAGCGTGTAGCGTCATGAATTATTGGACTGGGGCGCTCTCCTACGTTTGTTTTTTAGCGGTGCTTTAGTTATTATTCTACTCCATCAAAAAGGTTTTGTGCGCAAAAAGAGGTGTTAGGCTGCTAGAAGACATCTGGCTTTTGTTATGACAGCAACGACTTAGCTGTAAACAGCTAAAGCAGTTAGCGGCGGGCCAGAATTGGAAACATTCGCCCAATGCGTGTTTTTGATTAAGGAATCGTATTGAACCGCATCGTAGATCACGTCGTAGTACGCACGCATTAAAAAAATTGGTTTGGAGTCTGCAAAAAAATGACTTGAGGCTAAAGTTGCATCAGAAAATAGACGATTCAATGGGAAAAATGGCTTTTAAAAGTTACATTAACAGGAAAAAAATATGAAAATGCGGTTGTGGTATGTCAGCATATCCAAATGGAATTATTCGCATTATAAATCGGGGCATGTATTTCATTTTTTAAATTGTTTTAGGTCCAATGTTTTGTGATACGTACTAGCATTAGCATTTAGTTACATAAATGTTAGCATACTTAAGCCAAGTCTTTGTATTATAAACACATTTTGATTCATTTTTAGCTTTTTATTAAGGGTTTAAAAACCCCAAAATAGAATTTTTTGTCAAAAAACACTTTTGTGAGATACATTTTAGGGAGAAGTTGATACTTTTTGACACATTGACCAAGATTGTGTAGCCAAAATTTGGGTGGATTGCCTAGAATGTAAATGGATTAAATGAACAAAATGAGTATTTTTGACATTCAGTTAGCCATTGTTAATTTTGCATCATTTCCTTGCCATTTTGGGTCGCTTTATACTATTTTTTTGTGCATTTCGGCTACTTTCTGTTATTTTTAGTGGCATTTTAGGCTTTCTTGTTAACTCATTGGCCGCCATTAAAGTACAGTACCACACAAGTCTCCAAATTCGGGTTTTACGACAGCCACGTCAAAACATTTGGTTGAAATTGGTCACCAAAAATCATGTAGAGTCAGTAAAAGAAATTTCATGCCACAAAAATGGGGAAAAAATCATGTTGGCCAGCATTTTTTCTCTCCTCCCAGTTCAAATTGGGTTGTCTATCCACCACATTTGTGTGTGTGTGTGTAAAATTTACGACTCCTCTCAGGCTAGACACTGGGCTATGACTCGCACTATGCATTATTTAAAAATGTGACGGGTTGTTTTCAAGTTTTTCCAACATTTTTTCCCCCTTCTACCACTCCTACTCGTTTTCAAGCGGGTGCCAAACTGTTAGCATTTGCTGGGGAAATCACAGGCGTTCCACCACGTGTGTGGCAAAGACTGACATTTGGATTCAGTTTTTCTATTTTTTTTTTTTTTTTTGACTGCAGTGATGTCACACCCATAATTTTTTTGAACGTTCGATCACCCAGCGAGCTGAAACAAAGCCCGGATCTGTTGTTCTGTCACAATCGTCTACTACTGGAAGACTTTGCCAACACTTTTAGCTCCCGGCGTCAATACATTTTTCTTTACAGAACATCACCAGGTCACTGTGCACTTCCCGACTTATTTATTTATTTATTGCTTATATGTTGATTCTTATTTATTGATTCTTATCATTCTTACTATTACTATTCTTATTGTTACTATTATTCTTATTACAGTTACTATTCTTATTGTTACTATTATTCTTATTACTATTACTATTCTTATTGTTACTATTATTCTTATTACAGTTACTATTCTTATTGTTACTATTATTCTTATTACTATTACTATTCTTATTGTTACTATTATTTAAATTACTATTACTTATTTATATTACTATTACTATTATTTATATTACTATTACTACTACTACTATTATTACTATTATTACTACTACTACTATTATTACTATTATTACTACTACTATTACTACCACTATTACTACTACTATTATTACTATTATTACTAATATTACTACTATTACTATTACTACTACTACTACTACTAATACTACTACTATTATAACTATTACTACTACTACTACTACTAATACTACTACTATTATAACTATTACTACTATTACTACTACTATTATTACTATTACTACTATTACTACTACTACTATTATTACTACTACTACTATTATTACTATTACTACTATTACTACTACTACTATTATTACTACTACTACTACTAGTATTATTACTGCTACTACTATTATTACTATTATTATTATTAATGGGATTACTATTGCTTTTACTATTATTATGATTATTATTATATTTATTATTTATCTGATCATTTGTTTGTATGTTGTTGTTATTTGTGCACTAATTTATGTATTACTTATTTATTCATTATTATTTATATTATCATTTATTGATTAGCTGTTAATTTGTTATTGTTACTTGTCCACTTTCCTATTTATGTTGACTAACCAATCAATTAATAATTGATTATTTATTTGCCTGTTTGTTGGTTGTTGTTATTTTCACACTTTATGGTGAAGTTTAAAATCTCATCCAGGTATAATGACAATAAAATTCAATTCAATACATTTCTTGACCTAATTTGCATTTGATTAAACCAACAGAGGCGTCCGATCATTTTGCCTGACCCGATTTTATTCGCATTTGGAGCGTCAAGTCGAAGATTGGACTTTGGACGGCGAACCCGAGCACAAAAGTGACCTTGAAAGGAGCTCGTTTTTCTCGGCCCTGAAATATTTTCCCTCTCTGCTGGCCGTCCATCACTGTCATAAGCTGCTTATCGATCAGAGGGCAACGCGGCTCGTGTTCACGCTCGTCTCCGGATGACTCAACCCCCCCACGTCCGTCTTTGGGAACTTCAACGGAACTGGACTTGACACAACTTTTCAAGGTTGTTTATTAGCGTCCGCTAGGCTAGGTTTGTGCTTCCTTTAAGGTCACGAGTCACCAAAAATGAGGCAGAGGGCGGCCATTTTGGTCTATTTTGCATATACAGCCTTCCCTCGATTAGCGCAACTTATTTTTTAGCGATTTTTTCTGCTATAAGTTATATTTGAAAATAAAAAACATTATTTTTTCTCTCTAAAAGTTCCTAAAAATGTGAAAATCCACGCTGAAACTTGTAAGCGGAAGCTACTATTGCTCCTAGGAATCAGTAATTAAGAAGAAAAAAAAGCTAGCTATAATAAAGTGACCTAACTTTGCGATTTTTCGATTGCCGCGGCCATGTCTGGTCTACATTAACCACAATATTTGAAGAATTACTGTATCTGTTTTGGACACTTAAGCGTAAAAACTACACCAACAAAAAGCTCATCTGGATCAATGCACTTGAGAAAATAACACAACGTTGGCCTTCAAAAGCAGCGTAGCGACGCAAGCTAGCATTCGCAGTGACAATTCCACCCTCATTTTCTCCCGCGGCCGTTTCCTTTCATCCCACGTGACGGAGATGAGGAGATCAAAGCGCGTCCTCCGGCGCGTCCCTTTCGGCCATTTTTGCGCCTTTTAAAAGGACTTGTGACGAACGTGCCGCCGCCTTTGAAGCAAAAAGCGGGCTCGCCTTTCACGCCGCCGTTCAAAAGAGGTTGACGGAACATCCGTGGAACGCAAACCGGAGTTTGGACAACCATCTTGTTGACAATGCTTTGTCTTGGATAGGAATGCCACTTTTTTTAAACCATTTCTGGCTGCCACTGATGGCGAAATTTGTCCAATTCGCTTCGATTGGGAGGCTTTTAAAGCTCCTGTTTTGGCACCATTGTTGTCATTGTTAAATCAATTCCAGCATCCACTACTTTAGGGGCAGATCATTCCACAATCAATGGGACACAATCAGTAGAACTCTTAGCCATGACTAATTAACCTTTGGTGCCCATTTTCACACAACATGGCGGAAACGCACGACCAATCATTCCGTCAATGGTGGTGCCAAAATCGGAACCCAAAAAATTAAATAGAGTCGAACTGAGGCGGATGCAAATGAAGTGAAATGCGGAAAAACTATATTATATACCAATATTCCATATTAGTTATCATTGGGACAGAAAGAGAATAATGATTTTTTAAAAAAATAGTAGCGACAGAATGAAGTCAAAGTTTCCGAGCAATTGGCAGCTAAAAGGCTAAAAGGACAAAAAGAGGCGGGTGATAGGACTACAAATATGTCATGAGTAGGCGTCCAATCAGAGTAAAACGGAATGGCCGTCAATGGTGGTTGAACATGATCATTTAACGGGGCAAACTACGGCTCGCGGGCCACATCCGGCCCATTAGTCTTTTAAAATCCGGCCCGCCGACTTTGTCTAAATAATGTTTTTTCCCCCCAAGATGGCGCCGTCACGCGGAAGCCAGTGGCAGTAGCTCTGTCCACTCTTATTTGTTTTTGGTGTTTTACAGCCCCTCCATCTTTATTTATTTATTTTAATATTTCTTAATACATTCCTTTTGACTTGACTGTGTACTTTATACTTTTTACTTTAATGATGAGTGATGAGTATGTTAATACTTGAGTCCTTTTTGTCTGTTTATGTTTCATATGTACTGTTAACGGATGCACTTTTTTATATGTATCGTATCTTGTGCTGACCCCGCCCATCAGTCAAATTTTTAAAGTCAATGTGGCCTCCCCCTGGCCCCAAAAGTTTACCTACCCCTGATGTAACGTCTACTCAAGTCACTAAACTTGGCTTGACATTCAATATTGTTTTCTTAAGTCGCAGTGCTTGATTTGCATTGAATATAGTGATATAAAATGTACGTATACAAAAGCAAAAGGTGGATTTAAGGGTGTTTAACAAAGCAAAAATGGCGAAAACACCAAACGCCCGAGCTGCTATAAAACCTTTCTTCTTATCAGCTTGTAAAATGGATCACCAAAAACACCAAAAAAAAATCTCTATTTAACAAGCGTATCGCTCTTTTAAAGCTTTCTCAGGTCGGAATGAATTCCAATTCTACAAACACTCTCATTGTTTACGCCAATCATTTATCGGGACGGGCGCTGAGACGAATCGCATGATGACTATCAGTGAAAACAAACAAAAAAAAGCAAAAAGCCATTGACTTCAGAGAGAACAAAAAGCAAAGAGGGCCCTAATTGCAGGTTGCAAGCCAGTGGGGATGAAGACCAGATATTTAAGTAATAAACACACAAGCTAGCTTGGATAATTACTTTTGAAATGGACTCATTTATCTTCATCTGAGAGGATTGCGGTTAAGACATCTGTGTAAATCGCCTGCGTCATTCTCCTCTTAAGTTACAGGTGACATTGAAAGGGATGTTTGGCTGTCTTTTTAAAAAAGCTGAAAAGACTCACCCGACCGGGGTGGCATTTGGCGGCCGATCTTTTTGAAGTTCGATCGCTTTTGGTTGGATGCACGTAGCATGCTAATGCTAGCATACTGGCAACATTTGCAGCTCATTCTGGGTGTGATGTCATCTTTGGTTTGGAGATTTTTTAGTGGGTGGAGGAGCCAAGAAATCTGAGAAAAAACACATTATTAGAGATTATTAGCATTAATAGAAATGATTAGCTTTATTAGAAATGATTAGCATTATTAGAAATGATTAGCATTATTAGAAATGATTAGCATTATTAGAAATTATTAGCATTATTAGAAATTATTAGCATTATTAGAAATTATTAGCATTAGAAATTATTAGCATTAGAAATTATTAGCATTAGAAATTATTAGCATTAGAAATTATTAGCATTAGAAATTATTAGCATTAGAAATTATTAGCATTAGAAATTATTAGCATTAGAAATTATTAGCATTAGAAATTATTAGCATTAGAAATTAGCATTATTAGCAATGATTAGAATGATTAACAATGATTAGCATTATTAGAAGTAATTAGCACTATTGGAAGTGATTAGCATTATTAGAAATTATTAGCATTCTTAGAAATTATTAGCAATATTAGAAATGATTAGCACTATTAGCAATGATTAGCACTATTAGGAATGATTAGCACTATTAGCAATGATTAGCACAAATAGCAATGATTAGCACTATTAGCAATGATCAGCATTATTACCAATGATTAGCATTATTAGAAGTGATTAGCATTATTAGAAGTGATTAGCATTATTAGAAAAGATTAGCATTATTAGATTTTGTTTGCATTATTAGAAATTATTAGCCATTATGAGCCATAGTCAGAATTTAAAAGTAAAAATACATGAAAATGTGAGCATTTATTATTCATTTCACCACTTTGAAAGTAAAAAAAAAGGCTGATTTCTTCTGAGAACATTATTTCACTCTTGCTAATCAATGAATATCAATAAGATGCATGCAGAAGAGTCTAATGAAGAAAAATGATTTAAAAAGGCCACATACACCCATCAAAAGAGCCACATATACGGCTCCCGAGCCATAGGTTCCCTACCCCTGGACTAAACTACAACTACTTAATTCAGTGACTCATGTCTGCCAATACCCGCTTGAAAATTCCCTTATTTTTTTGCAGTCTCCCTGAACTAGAGTCAACGGCAATTTGTCAACGCCACACAGCGTTCAATAGTAAGACTTGGATGTCAACGTCAAGTTGTCAGGAGAAAAATAAATTAAAAAAATCGGCCATCTTTCTGGAAACTGCCGTTCCTTTGGTGACATCCAACGAGCAGCTCAAGGCCATAAAGTATTCATAGATCTCATTTCCTTTGTCAAATTTCTCACCAGAGACACAGCATCACCATCATGGCCGCCAGGACGACTATCGATACTGGGAAATTTATACGGCCTTAAGTATCTCCGGGCTCATTTGTCTTCCTCCCGGCCAATGAATGTGACGTGAATCTCTGATGAGAGAATTGGGAGAGATCTATTTGAGCTCAACTTTTTATCGCTTCAACCTTTGCCACTGACGCCAGCGCCATCTTTCAAGCTCGCCGGATCGGAGATCGCTAATTAACTCCGATAAATAGGGATGTCACGACTACAGATTTTGGCCAGGGACTGATTAGGGGAATCTGTCCATATTGATTTTTGGGAAATGGACAAAGTAGGGATCACCCACCCAGATGTGTGTGTGTGTGTGTGTGTGTTTTGTCGTGCATCTTTTCCTGACTTTAATCCTGGGTGTCAAACTCGGGTTGGTTCGCAAGCCGCATTAACGTCAACTTGGTTTCACGTGGGCCATTTTAGATATAATATTTAGATTTTTTTTAAAATAAATGGATTAAAAGAAATGGATTAAAAGCCCTGAATATTCAGTTTTTTATAGATCTAAAACAAAGGTGTATTTTAGCTTTTTTTAAATATATTTTTTAGATTTTACAAAATGATTTTTCAACTAATAACAGAAAAAATGGATTAGTTATTGATTTAAAAGGGGGGAAAAAATCAGGAAATTTAATATACATCTATACGATTCATTTTAATTTGATCCTAAAACAAAAAGTCCTGATTTACTTTCCCGGGCCACACAAAATGATGCGGCGGGCCAGATTTGCCCCTCGGGCCGCTGCTTTGACACCAGTGCTGTAAATGGTGAAACATGACGCTGGAATGGAGACACCTTTTAACTCAATACCTTGCTTTTGACCAACAATTACAGAGAGATTTTCGCAATTAGGGTAGTCAAAAAACTCCAAAAATATTGAAGTATCGTTACTGAAATGTTGTATTCTGATCAACACTATATGATACCTCACAGTACTTTTAAAAAAAATTCTCCCTTCGCTCGACCACGCCCCTTTTTCACCTGCAAACCAAAAACAATTGCTTACAGTTTTGAATATCATTGATGTTTAAATACAAAATAGCATAAAGGCCACTCCTATACATAATGGGTTTAATTTCCAGTTTAGATTTGGGTGCTCTCACCAGTGATGTTCTGGAACAAAAATATATATCTATATATATATATAAATGAGTCAAAGTACTATTGATGTTGCTTTTTGAACATTTGCAAATAAAGCAAGATAATATAGAAAAGGGACATTAAGACAAAAAGATATATATATATATACCAGTGCAGTAGATAATTGTAGTGGTAAAAATGTTCTAAGAGCTGTTATGGTGCTGCTACTAACTGACCGGCGGTCAAGTAGCTCTCTGTGATGAATTAATTAGGGTCATGAGCTCAGAATCATGTTTAATGGTCTTTTGTTGCATTAATGTTTCTCTTAAATCATCACTGTGTTGGGAGGAATCCATCCCATAGACAACAAAAGATAATAATGATATGATCAATACTTTGTGGTTCGCAAGCACTGTGCCACAGAACAAGAATATATAAAAAAATACATTACTTTTGTTTTTTAAGAATCTGAAAAATGTTTTATTTTGAAAAATTGCCCAAATTCTCTATGACATCCAATGAAATGACTTTTGACGCTTGAAAACTAATACAATATTTTTGATCTCCAACTTGAAATGAAAAGATAAAACCCTTTTAATAATAATGAACATAGACGTTCGATATTTGTTGCTTTCGTCTTTAGTTGCTCGCTGTTATTACGGCGCTTGGTGAAGAAAAGTGGAGCTGGAGCCCGCGTGTCATTGAATATTTATCAAGTGTCTGATTTGTGTGGGGCCGATTTGGCGGGATCCCTCAGGGCCTGCAACTCAACACCCTGAAATTGAAGCTCGCCTGTCATTTTTCACCCCTGGGACATGCTTAATTAATTACACGTCGGCAAACTTTTCCACATTTAGCGTAGCTAAACTCATCCTTGTTACGGTTTACGTGTCACCCATTGACATCTATTTTTGATAGACATTTTTTGACCTATAAAATCTAATTTGAATCCTCTTTTAAATTTATACTGTACTTTGCTGGTGATAGGTCACACCCTAAAAAAATGCACAAAGGCAGGGGTAAAAAAAAAAAATCAAACTAACATAAGTCGGACTTTGATGGGCACTTTTTTGTTAAAAAAATTCAAAACAAAGAACTGTCATGGCATTTTAAAAGGCATTTAAAACAAAAAAAATAAGATATAAAAAAAGAATAGAGAATACAACAGGCGGAGTATTTTTATTTTTTTTACCAAAAATTTTTTTGGGCTGAATATAATTTTTTACACATTTTTTTTGGTAAGTTCTTCTTTACAGGCAAATCTACGGGTTAGCCATTCCCACCCTTTGCTAATTATGAAATAATTAACAAGGGGCTAAAGCACCGTAAAAATCTGTGAAAAATTTCCCACATAAATCACACTAGAAAATAACCCCCAAATAATCTATAAAAAAAAATAAAGACTGCAATTTATAATCCGGAAAATACGCTACCTCTTATTTAAAAAAAATGCTGTAATTTTAGTCGTCATGGACGACAACAAGAAATCAAATCAGATTGTCATTTTAGCCGCAAAACATGAAGTCGATGGGTATAATTAACGACCCAAAAAAATACGAACGTGAGGGTCAAACGGCGCTATGGGCGAGCGTGAAGCGGCACTTTAATTCCACATGACTCCGAGCGGGCGTGCTTGTCTTCAAGACACTCTGGCGTGCTTTTCCATCGATCGTCTGCGAATGGAACATTAGCCATGCGGGGGTATTAAACTCAACTCATTGTGTTCTATTGTTTAGCGTGTCGTATTGATTTCCCTGCTGGAAGAAATATGGCGGCATAGACCGTCTCCAACTGGATCTATTCACAAACAATTTGTGCAAAACCACACAAAGTACTGCATTACCTCCACACTCTAAATCGCAATACCAACAAACGTACATAAGTAAATCTTATCTGAAGTTCTCCCAATTGGCGTTTTAACCTAATTACATGAATTCAAACTACAGTTCAATGTGGAAAAAATTAAGTTATTTTGTGTGATTCGGTCAAGTATGAATGATTATAATCGGGACAGTAAGTACCGTATTTTCACGACTATAAGGCACACTTAAAAGTCTTACATTTTCTCCAAAATAGACAGTGCGCCTTATAATCCAGTGCGCCATATATATATATATGGAAAAAACAGAAAATCGAAAACCACCACTGTCGGACATTAAAAAAAACACAAACGCCTGAACTGAAACAATACTGTTAAATATGCAGATCAGCCATCTTAGTTTACAACATCTTCCATCATATAGCTCCTCCCCCACTGCAAGATTTGATACAAAAAAAAATCCAAAACATCAACAATGGCTGGCTCTATAGGTGACTGTGTAGTGAGTGAGTGCTTCATACCTGGAAGTCAATAGCAATTACCGTATTTTCACCACTATAAGGCGCACTTAAAAGACTTACATTTTCTCCAAAATAGACAGTGCGCCTTATAATACAGTGCGCCTTATAATACAGTGCGCCTTATATATGGAAAAAATGTCATTCATTGAGGGTGCGCCTTATAGAAGTGAAAATACGGTAGTTGCATTTCAAGTAAATGCATTTCTAAACCAATGATTGATTTTGCTTGAAAACCATCTCGAAGAACGACAGTCTATTTATCATAGTTTAAAATCTAAGTATGGTTAATGCAGGGGCGCTGATGAATATTATCTCGGGTGAACAGCTAAGCGAGAATGGTGTTTGTCTCCCAAAAAAAGCCCAAAACAAAAGTCCATCAGTCAACAAAAAGGCTGAAACAATAACCTTGACGTGAACAATAGAGCGTCTTCTTCATTTGCATGTGCTCTGTTTTCTTATTACTGGCGGCATTTCTCAATATATAATCTCGCTCGTCTTTGTTCCCGCGGTTAATGAATTTCATGTCAAAACACGAGTGAATATACAACCCTGGGAGTTTGTATTCCCTCGTAACAAAGTGTGACGGTATGAATAGAGGTGATAAATACAATTCTTTCCCATTTACAATGTTACCTCTACTTACAAATACCTCTACATACAAAAGTTTCTGGTTACAAAACCAATTAAAATGCAAATGAACATTCCAATGGACGAAAACAAGA
This sequence comes from Stigmatopora nigra, assembly GCF_051989575.1. Classification (NCBI taxonomy): domain Eukaryota; kingdom Metazoa; phylum Chordata; class Actinopteri; order Syngnathiformes; family Syngnathidae; genus Stigmatopora; species Stigmatopora nigra. The sequence continues at coordinate 7,317,629 of NC_135509.1, read as the reverse complement.
GGCAAAACCCCCAAAATGTCAATGTGTTTCATGTATATCATGTATTTTATTTTGAAATAGTGGCGGGAGCATTGCCTCCTGCTTGACAATCTCCCTACACTCTGCTAGCCTCTCATTGGCTTACTTTCAACAACGACTGTTATTGTTGTTGTTGTTTTCCCAGCATGGTTAAAGTATGTGTTAGCGTGCTAACGTTAGCTTCCTCCATACACTACAATGTACTCCTGAACAGATAGAAAATATTTGTGCATACTTGCTATGCATTTTAGTACATTCATAAATCCTTTTCTCTCATTTTTGGTTTTTATTCTCAGGTCTTTCATACAAAATTGGGGCACTTAGATCATTTTTAAAGGGTTTAGTTGGCCATTGGAACAAATATGAAAATGTACATAAAGTATACGGCTCTATTTAAAAAGAATCCAAGTTAGGAAATAAATTGTGAACCAATTAATTTCTTAAATAGAGGTACTACTGTATTTAGATTAGATTAAAATTTCACTGTCACAGTAGCGAGAATACAGACACAGGAAAAGACATTTTAGACGTAAATAAAAAGGTAAGAAATGTTAATAAATTAATTAATTGATTTGTAAATAATATATAATTAAATAAATAAATATATAAATACATAAATAAATATATATATATACATATATATATATATATATATATATATATATAAAAAATACATTAATAAATATTTAAATAAATAAATATATAAATACATAAATAAATAAATATAAATAAATATATAAATGAATAAATATATAAATACATATATACAAATAAAGCAATTAAATAATAAATAAATTAATAATATAATAATTAATATATATATATATATATATATATATATATATTTACATCTATACATACACATAGATGTACATGTATAGATACGGTTGGTTTTAGCATGGCTTAGCATTGGCAATTTAATTCAGTTTGCTAGGCTTAAGCTAGCCATTAGCCTTTGTTTTCCACCTGCTTTATTCATGTGGATATCCTGTCGCGTTGTGGACATGAAAAGCCCACGCCCCCCTCTCCAAAAGGTTCGCTCGGTGGTTTTTTTTTTTTTTTTTTTTCAGAGAAGCTAATGGTCACTCCGGGGCCCGTCAGTCTACTCCAAAGCGCGAGCGGGCTTTGTAGGCAGTCTTCCTTCCCGTGTGACCCCCGCTAGCTAGCACCTTACTACAAATGTCAAAGAATATTGATTTAGCGCCTCTTCAGTGGAGGTCGCTCCCTTTGTGCCACCACAAAGGGAACGGATGTGACCTTCTGGAACGTTTCAGCTAAATTCTAAATATTTTATTTCAAGGTGATTCTTTTTCTTGGCTTTTATTGTTTCTTTGGCGGATTCGATTTCCGCCGCCGTCAATGGCGATGCAAGTCAATATGTCCGCCCTAGCGTTGCGTGAATATCAATGAGGATTTAAATGCAGTCGCAGTGATTTTTCTCGAGAATTACAGTTGCAAATATTCCGTCAAAAACATTATTCAGTAGCAAAAACGTATCATCATCGTAAAGTTCTTTGCAAAAATTTAGCTGCCATTTTTTTCAACCATTCGTCAGAAAATATAATTCCCAAATACATTTATTTTTTGCTGCCGAACGGGTGCAAAATAATGGTAGCCGAATTTTTTCACTTGAACTTTTTGTCACTGAATTTTTGGGCAAATATTTTTTTTTCTCCGAAATAAATTGCAGAGGACTTTTTTTGCAGCTGAATTGTTGCAAAAAATGTCAGTTGAATTTTTGCAACAAACTCTTTTTGCTACCGAATAATTTTTTTGACTGAATATTTGCAATTGATTTTTTTGCCACATAAATATTTTGGCAAATCATATTTGAAACACGATTTGCCAAAAAAAGGTGTCAAAAAGTTCAATTACAAAAATTCAACTGCCATGATTTTTTCAACAATTCAGCTGCAAAAAAGTCCCCTGTATTTTATTTGAGAGAAAAAATTGATTTACCCAAAAATTTAGTGGCCAAAAGTTCATTAGCAAAATTTCACTTGTAACAATTTGGCTGTCAAAGATTCATTTGTAAATAATTCAAAAGTTTACCAAAAAAGTCAAATAAATGACCAAGAAAATGAACTCGAGTGGCATAAAAGGCAAATCCTGATGTAAACAATAGTTCTCGCCACCTTCTTCCTTACCAAGTTTATTATTATTCTTATTATTATTTTTTGGATGGCTGACTTTTGTCATTAGCAATCATTTGAGTGTAAATCCTCACAAGGGAATGTCTGCAGTCATCTGATAACCTTAACACTCTCATTGAGTTCATTGGAAATCCTCTTAGAAAAATCCAAAGTCAAACAAAAAGCTTGTGATTTCCCTACGGTGTCCCTAATGACACACCGACGCTCGTTATATCGTCGAAATTCGACACTGAAATGAATTCCGCTCCATTTCAACACAAAACAAATGTTTGCAAGCCACTCAAGGAGAAATCAAAGTTGCTGTTCCGTATTTTCCGCACTATAAAGTGCAACCAAGACTTCAATTTCCCTCAAAAAGTGCGCCTAATGTAGATCACTTCCCGTAAATGAGTTTTTGTTCTCGTTTTTTTGCAAGATATGGTTTATTTTTTTTCCTAAATTTCATTCAGAGACTTGAAAATACATTTTGTTAAGGAATTTATCAGTTTATCTTTTCTCTATTTTGAAATAATTGGCTGTTTCGTCTAATTTATTCGCAAAAAAGCCGCACCCTCAATTTTTTAGCAACAAATAAGGCTCATATGAGAGAAAATACAGTAAATATGTTTGGTCTCTGTCACCTTGCAGTTTCGTCTAATTTATGCGCATATAAGCCTTACCTACCCTCAATTCAGTCATCATTTTTTAGCGACAAGACTTATGAGACAAAAATACGGTAAATATGTTTTGTCTTTGTCACCTTGCAGTTTCGTATAATTTATGCGCATATAAGCCGTACCCTTGATTTGGTAATATATTTTTTTAGCAACAAATAAGGCTTATATGAGAGAAAATACGGTAAATATGTTTCGTCTTCGTCACCTTGTAGTTTCGCCTAATTTATGCGCATATAAATATGTTTTGTCTTTGTCACCTTGCAGTTTCGTATAATTTATGCGCATATAAGCCGTACCCTCAATTCAGTCATCATTTTTTTAGCAACAAATAAGACTTATATGAGAGAAAATACGGTAAATATGTTTCGTATTTGTCACCTTGCAGTTTTGTCTAATTTTTGCGCATATAAGCCGTACCCTCAATTCAGTCATCATTTCTTTTAGCGACAAATAAGGCTTATATGGGAGAAAATACAGTAAATGCTAAAACCTCTTCAACATGGGCGATAGAATACAAAGATTACTGCTTTTTTTTGGAATTGCCTGACTAAGAAAAGACGAGTCTAAGTGTCTTCTGTTGTTTTTTGTCCCAGCGGATTCCTCGATAACTATTCCGATCCTTTGTTGGAAACAGCTTTGGGGGTTTTTCCAGGGGTCGGCCCAGCGGATACGCCGTGGAGCCACCTGTTAGAGGCCCGGTCCGCCATTCCGCCATTCCGCCTCTGCATCCAATAAACATCTCCAACTTTTGATCCTGTTGCATAGCGGCGAGGTCACTTTTCATTCGGCACATCTGCGCTTTCTTGGAGCATTTCCCAAAAGTCCCTTTGGCGGTTCAGTGATCTTCCTCAGCTGTTGGCGCGCCCTCGGGCCGAAAGCAGCCCGGCTGCGAGCTCCAGCTGCGGGCTTCGCCGTGGCCCCGGGGCCCCACTAAAGGCCACTATTGTCCATTCATGGGGTTCACTGTGTGAGAGGTCACATTTGGGGAGATTCTGCTCTGAGGGGCTGACAGGAAATGAAGCTTTATTTGCAACTACGGCGATCGGTGAAGCCGTTTAAGCCCGGACCAATAAGACGGTCTGTGAAAAAGCCATTTGCTACGTCTGCGGTAGCTAGCAAGCACATGCTAACCGAGTCATATGGTGTGACTGGGGAATGCAAAGGCGTTGCAGATGTGCAGATAAATCTTGATTATCTATCTGGTCCCGTTTAACAATTATTTGGGCCAAAAGTGTCTTCCTAGAGAAGTTGCAGGACATATTGAAGGACAAACTCTTGTCTCCAGGTCATTCCTGTTAGTTTTTGCCAGAATTTGGGAACTGTTTTAAGGCTTTTGGTATGTGATTTAAGGGCAGTTTTCCATTTGGCTTTCACATTAAAGTGGAAAGTTTCACTTTTAGCTTATGTTTAAGATGTAGTGATAAGAGCTAATTCTTCACAGGGGATAAAGAATATATGTACCGTATGTTCGTGACTATAAGGTGCACCGCATTAAAAGGCGCACCCTCAATGAATGACATTTTCCATATATAAGGCGCACTGTATTATAAGGCGCACTGTATTATAAGGCGCACTGTCTATTTTGGGGAAAATGTAAGACTTTTAAGTGCGCCTTATAGTGGTGAAAATATGGTAATTTCTATTGACTTCCAGGTATGAAGCACCCACTCACTACTTTACAGTCACCTCTAGAGCCAGCCATTGTTGATGTTTTGGATTTTTTTTGTATACAATCTTGCAGTGGGGGAGGAGCTATATGATGGAAGATATTGTAAACTAAGATGTTTGATCTGCATATTTAACAGTATTGTTTCAGTTCAGGCGTTTGGGTTTTTTTAATATCCGACAGTGGTGGTTTTTCGTTTTTGTTTTTTTCAATATATAAGGCGCACTGTATTATAAGGCGCACTGTCTATTTTGGAGAAAATTTAAGACTTTTAAGTGCGCCTTATAGTCGTGAAAATACGGTAGTACTGTTTCTGTTTGCTTATCGCAAATAGATGCTGTTTTCTATGACATTTTGCATTGTTTATCAAAAACGTATTGACCCCAAATGACAACAATATACATTCACAACGGTAAAGTCAACCATATTTGTATACAAAATGTTAATATTATGGCTAAAATGGGAACGTATTAAAATGGCAGGTTTACCAAGTGATTTTTCTAATCACGAAAAATAGCCTGTTGAGGGTAAAAAAAACAAAAACAAATCCATTTTGTTGTGGCGTATGCTTTGCCTACAAATGAATTGAATGTCTTTCACCTTCAATGGCATCATTCACTGCTCAAAATTGATTGGCTCAATCAGAGTTTGATATGTTTAGCTTTAGGGGAAACTTTCCCTGATATGCTCTCTATCCAATTAAGGTATTTAATTGAACTTTTTGTGAGTCTTCCCTGAGGAAATACGTGTTTGTATATAATGACCCTCATTTTAGCTTCTAAACAAAAGCTTGAATGCAAAAAAAACATGACGCTTAACAGAATTCTTCCTTCAAAACAATAGAAAAAACTTTTTAGCTTCATAAAAATCCACTGTCTCCCAGTAGGGGTGATTAAGAACTTTCCGTAGAAGGTTATCTAGTTGTTTGTTTGTTTTTTTTAGAGAAAAGAATAGCAATTAAGATCCGGACAATGTCGGACAGCGAAAAATTCAAGTTGAAGAAGGAAGGGAGAATGTAGACATTTGCCCGTTAAGGATTATCAGGCAAAAAAAGGGTGTCTGAATAGTAGAAGAAAATGACCTTTCCCTGTGCTGGACTGCCAAATGATAATCAGGCCCAATTAAAAGGGACTCTCTCTCTCTTCCACTAATCCAGCAAAAGAGAGCCAAAACACCGAGCCAAGAGCTAAGCAAATTGCTCCGTATTACCCAATTGAGTCCGGACAAGCAAACAATCTCATTTGGAGCGCTAACTACCAACCACGTCAATTTAATCCAATCCTGGATAGGACGCTCATTTATTTTGCCTATTGCCGAAATAAAATGTAAAAAGGGCCTTGGTTAATACTACAGCAAGTGACTTTAAAAAAAATAGTTTGGACAAAAACCCGCTTGGAAAAACTGACAAAAAATGTTTAATAATAAAATTAAACGGCTATTTATCTTGCTTTCTAAGCCGTCTTGGCCCCGCCCACTCGGTGCTCGGGACGTTTGGTCGCCGCCGGTCTTATGGTGACAGGAATTTTACTGTTAAAGCCAGCTCTCAAAATTAGAATCATGACTGAGAGTTTAATATCTAAGTACTGTTTAATATCTAAGTACTGTTTAATATCTAAGTACTGTTTAATATCTAAGTACTGTTTAATATCTAAGTACTGTTTAACATCCAAGTACTGCTTAATATCCAAGTACTGTTTAATATTTAAGTACTGTTTAATATTTAAGTACTGTTGAATATCTAAGTACTGTTTAACATCTAAGTACTATTTAACATCTAAGTACTGTTTAATATCTAAGTACTGTTTAATATCTAAGTACTGTTTATTATCAAAGTACTGTTTATTATCAAAGTACTGTTTATTATCAAAGTACTGTTTAATATCCAAGTACTGTTTAATATCTAAGTACTGTTTAATATCTAAGTACTGTTTAACATCTAAGTACTGTTTAATATCTAAGTACTGTTTAATATCTAAGTACTGTTTAATATCTAAATACTGTTGAATATCTAAGTACTGTTTAATATCTAAGTACTGTTTAATATCTGAGTACTGTTTAATATCTGAGTATTGTTTAATATCTAAGTACTGTTTAATATCTGAGTACTGTTTAATATCTAAGTACTCTTTAATATCCAAGTACAGTTTAATATCCCAGTACATTTGACCGGCGACCAAAAGACCGGCGACCAAACGTCCGGTCACGCGCCCATTCTAAATATGATGTCACAACCAGAATGAGCTTCTTACACGTTACCCAAAGGCCTTCTATTATTTCCCTTTGATAATTCCGTCTTTCTTTCAACACCTACTAGCTTGCGCGGGCCTAAAAAGCTAGCAACGGCCATCAATCCCAGTTACAATCCTCTCAATTCTCTGTTCTGATAATAATGTCCAAGTAGACATTTACTTCAGCTTAGCCAGACTACTCGGCAATATTCTCCAGATACTTAGCACTGGCTGCCTCTCTAAATGAGTTGTTATTAGCATAATGATGTGTGCTGCCGCTCGGCCATGTCTTTTAATCAACCCCGGAGTCACTTGCTAGCGGGCCACTAATATATTCTAGCGCACGCCGCCTCTCGCTTTTATTTTTAGACCATTTGCTCTGGTAAGAAAATGGCCAGAAAAAACATAATACCAGTCGTAAGACGTGAATATTTGCATTTGTCGTATCTGTTCACAAACCGCATGCCGTTCTCACTCACCCAAGGTCGTCGTTTTCGGCGTCTTGGGTATATTGCAAGTGAAAGCTGACATTCTTCTAATCTGGCCCCGCAGCAAGTAAAGTGTCTCGGGTCCGCTGGAGGAAATTGGCGCCTAATTTTCGACACTGACGGCGCCTTGAAGCTTTGTTTTCAGGACAGGACATCTGAAAAGGAAATAAAGGGGAATCATGTCCAATAGGTTGGGAATGCACCTTGAAATGGTGCTACTGTGGAAATGGGTCTGGTTAAAATTCATTGGAATGAGAAAAACATGCAGGAATCAACTGGCGAATATATTAAGTGGCGGCAAGTCTCATGAGGACGGACGGGAAAGGTCAGAATGGTCGCCGGGAATGGTGTCGGGCAGTCAATGGGAGTGAAGTGGGAATGACTACAACAGAAGGGCAAATGTATTCAAGACATTTCTGATGGTGTATTCGTGTTTTTGTACCCCGACAATATGAGTGCGATTGACAATATACGTTTTTTTTTTGTTGTCAAAATACATGTTCAGTCTTTAGGTAGCTTGCTGTTAATATAAAAAAAACACTAAACTTAATAAATGGTTTGATTGGGTCGATGGAAAGACAATTTTTGACTGACAAATTCGCATGGATTTAAAAAAAATGCTTGCTTAAATATAAAAAGTTTACATTTGTAGGGGGAATAATGCAAACATGAAATGGGGGAAAAATTTTGGACATTTTTTCGCTGGTTATTGGGCGAGATTGTCTAACGTTAGGATTTAAATAATAGTAGAGAAATTGTTTTAAAAGTCCAAATAATATAAAATAAAATAAAAAAAAAACACTGACCCAACATGGCGGTTTTTCACTTTTTTGCAGTAAAGCTTATTAACCGTGATAAATGAGGTATTACTGTATTTATGTATTTAAAGCTTCAATACAGATCAAAACATCTTTGTGTTTGAAATAAAAATCTGGACTATTTTCAAATGAGCCTGCCAAAAATTGACATATATTATGGCTTAGGTTACCCTAATAGTAGTGAGTATCCAATTAGATTTGAGTCTTGCATTCTTGCAGCTGTTTTGAATGACGGCCACGCAAGAAACAAGTGATATTTCCATATTTGACTGAGTGCGGCGCTCCTTCCGCCGTCTCGGTTACAGAATTTCAACACGGGCTACATACAAGAGGTCGCCACGCCCTGCAGCTGTGCACCTGGAACGGCTCCCATTCCGACATGGCGCTGAACCCAAACACCTGTTCGCACCTGAAGCCGCCACCCCCCCGGACCAAGCGCCACCGTGGCCTCAATTTTGGAACGAGAGAGCCAGTCCATCAAAAAAATGAATAGAATATGCCACAGATTATAAATCGCGAGTGGTAAGCGCGTCGGCCTCGCAGCTCTGGGGTTCTGGGTTCAAGTCCAGGTCAATCTATCTGTGTGGAGTTTGCATATTCTCCCCGGGCGTGCGTGGGTTTCTTCCGGGTACTCCGGTTTCCTCCCACATTCCAAAGACATGCATGGTAGGCTGATTGGACACTCGAAATCAGGGCAAACTATGGCCCGCGGGCCACATATGGCCCATTAGGCTTTTTAATCCGGCCCGCCGACGTTGTCCGATTTTTTTTCCCCCAAGATGGCGTTGTCACACCTGCAGTAGTCTATCACTAGTATGCGTCCAATCCATTTAAGATGGAGGTCTGGCAGGCATCAAATTCAAATATTTTGATGTCAATGTAAACAAAACAGTATTACAAGACTGCCTGTTTTTATAAGAGCAAAATATTGTCAATAAACTGCATAATAACGCTAAAGTTATCATTTAAAATTTCCTGTCTACTTTTTTACTTTTGATTTACCCCCGAAAATAAGTAAAAAATAAAAATATGGTGGCTCCAAGCTAGGGAAAAAAACATTTGTGAGGTGCATGAATGAGCGAAAGAATGTTGTTATTATTTTTCAATTAACAACACGGGCTAATACACTAATCCGAATAGGTGATAAGTAGCTCGCACATTTGCAGGCAACCGAAGAGAATTCGCTTGTGCGCCAAAGCAACAGCCGCATAATCATTTCAACTCGCCTGGTTGCGCTCTTGGCAAAAACGCGTAGCAAAAAATGGGCCCCCAGGGCGGAATCCACTCTCTAATTGGGCCCACGCCAGGGGACCACGCCATTGGATGACAATATGGCGCAAATGTCATGTTAACAGATGCCTATTTAGTCCTATAGTTCAACATTTGACTATTGTTACTTCAACTTGTTTTTTTTAAATAAAATAATAATAATAAAACATTATTTGGACAACATCGGCGGGCCGGATTAAAAAGCCTAACGGGCTGGATGTGGCTCGCGGGCCGTAGTTTGCTCATGACAGCACTAGCCAAAGGCCTTCTATTGTTTGGACTAGTGACAATGCGATTCAGTGCAATAGCAAAGAGCCGGATATTTTAAATTTTTTGCATTTATCTGCATTTACAATTTTCAAAACAATCGACAATTAGAAATAAAACAAGTTTTTGCTTTTTGACTGCACTGCCAGTAGTGAACAAGACGACAATCCGACTCGGGAAGAGGCGGAAGGACCCCCAAACCCCCCACCTTTGTACGTCTACAAAGCGCTCACTCGGCAGTCTGCTGTGGACTCATTGAACTTTCTATCATGTGGACGGGTAAAAAAAAAAGCCACATCACCCAGGAAACCCCTTTTCAGCGGGTGTATCGGCCAATGAGCCGTCGGCGTCCTTAACGACGGATCTTTGTCCGGACGTAAAATTCCTACGCTGGGCTTTTCTGGAGGAAAAGCCGAAGCTGAATGTCATGCAGACGTGAGGATAACGACGCACACCCCCCCGACTTGTTATTTTTGGCCTTGGCTTCTTCTGTCTTCAATTGAACATATGTTGAACAGCCTTGTCAGCTGGAACGCAATAGGCTTCCCAGTTGGGCTTCCCAGTTGGAGGAAGGTGAGGGGCCGACATTCAGAAAGGTTTTTATTATTGGGGAAATATGCCAGAACAAAAAGTTGACATTTTACCACCTTTCATGTAACTAGAAGTTGTGTGTTGGTATTACTTGAATTTTTTGGACTGATACTACTTGATATTTTCAATCAAATATGTGGATTTTCCATAAGAAAAAATTCTGAAATTTGAAGAAACAATAATGTTGGTAGGAGTATATTAATTAGATAGTCATTATAAGGGTAAACAGTACTGGTAATTACTATTAGAATATACTTCATTAAACCAGCTATTTTTTACTCTAACAGGTTGGAATTTTTTGCAATTATTTATCTTTTTTTTTTTTAAAAGTGGAAAAAACGTTTTTTAATGGGCAGTTAGAAAATATTATGGCATTCCATTTAATTTCAAAGGATGAATCATATTTAATACACCAATCCCAGCACTTAAACCCAAAACACTTATTAACAACAAGAGGTGCATTTAGGGACATCTCGGAAATCACAGTTTTGCAAACCTCAATTGCACAGTGCAAACACCCATATACAGTCAAGTATACAAAACACGGATTGACCTATGACCTACGATGGCTTTCCCATCAATCCGTCATTCCCAAGTGTGTTCGTAAATCAACCAAACTACCAACAAAACAAAAAAAAATACAACATATACTCCAGAAAGTTATTAAGAGCTGGTTTCAAGCTGAAAATCCTCTCCGTTATCTACTATGAAATATATATGTATGTACCTATACATATAACACACCCAAAGCATGAAAAGGCAAAAATACTAGAATTGGCATCCACAAACGGCTAAATTCAGATGCTACGCTAAATGCTAATTCCATTATTTCTCCACATAGGCGAGAAAATCAGACGCAAGCTTTGCTGTAAACACCTCAAGAGGACAACTTGAGATTCTCTGAGCAGGTGAGAGCACCATCCTTTCCACCCTAAGTTGTTGGGGTCGCCATGTTCCCACCGGGATAACCCACATTCAGCTCTCACGCGTCCCCCGTGAGAATGGCGGCTCTTAAAGTGCATTCCGCGGGTTTCTGTCCTTTGCCACTCAATGAGAAATCAGCATCTCTATAAAACACCCTATTTGGCGCCCCCCATCCCCCCCCTTTGGCCTTTCTTGGTCTTTCGAGCCAATCCAACCCCCCTATTCCCTCAAATTTGGAATCCATAGGAGGTTTATTTGCCATGTGAGTGTGAGAATAGCGGCCTTGGAGGGGAAAAAAAGCCTTTTGGTTGGTCCTGAATGGGGCATTTGAAGAACCGGACGTTTTTTTTTCTTCTTTTTCAGGGACTCCTTCAGGCAGACGGACAAAGGCTATTCAAGAAAAATAGCGCTTCATTGCAGGCTAATTTGAAAGGGTGTCACAGGCCTGTTGGTAAATATGTTGGAAGCCGAAACCCAGTCGAGACTTTGCCTAGCGACCCATTGTTTGCATTCCAAAAGGGAAAAAAATGGTGTTGATCAGCGGCCAAAACAGACATCAAAAGCTACTTATGCTTTTTTTGGAGGGTCTTAGTTGAGGTTTTTACGTTTTTATATGTGAGGGACTTCAAGTGGAAGCTCAACTGTCAAGAGGGGATGAAAAAAAGGGGGCCAAAAATAAAGTAAAAATGAATATTTTACGTTTTCCACATAGGTTTGTAAAAATATTTACTGTTTTTGTCCTTTTTAATATAAAATGAATCCTTCAGATTAAAAAAAAAAGAGAAAGGCATCATTAAAACTATTTTTAAACATTTTTAAAATACAGTATTTGGGGTAATTTCCATTCAAAATTATTTTGAAAAGATTAAAAAACTAAAAAATAAAATGGAGAATTTTTACTACTTTATCCCTCTTTTAATTCTCAATGTAAATGCATAAATAAAATATTTAGCGTTTTCCCCTTGATTGAAAAACAAAAGATAGAAAATACATTTTTCTGAAACGGTAAATAAAAAATGCAACACAGAGGATTTGGACAAAATTGTACACAAATTAGCATTTTTTTTAGTCGATTAATTACGCCAATGATGGCCGTCCACGTTTTACAAAAAAAAAAAAAACGGGCCGCACACCCCTGCCCCAGAGGGCCGTTTCTGGCCCGCCTGCCATATTTTTGTTATCATATAACCTACGGGATTCTATTTGGGCAAAAATCCAAATGGAGCCTAAACAAAGCAAATCAAAAAAACAGACGAGCGATACTTGAACGTGGCTAAGGCATCTTAACGTGTCCTTTTTGGCCGCGGCGTGTTCAACTAAAACAGGACGCTGTAGAAATAAACAGCTTTTTGGGAGGTCCACGGCTATAATTAACACCGAGGCCTCAGCTCGACAGCTGGGATGGCGGCTGGCCGTTTGAGCCCAACGCAGGTGTGGGCGGCGGCGGAGAGGAATTTCAGCGAGTGTTTGACAGACGTGCAAGGAAGAAAGTAAGAAGACAGGTGCTCCCGCGGATCCGGCCGGCACCAGTTGGTCGTTGAACGGAGATAGGAACAAAATGGCTGCCTCTATGTGACCAATACGTGGGGAAAATGCTAGCTAGGTCGGCTCAAATCCTGTTCAAAGGCTCTTAAATGCTCTATTATTTTTACAAATATTAGTTAACTTGGTTTTAATGCTGTTTTTTAACTGGTAGTTTTCATATGTACCATGGTATGTTAGCATGAAGATAGCAGGCACTCAAAAATGAAATATATATATGTACAGTAATCCCTTCCTCGATTATTGTGGGTAATGTAGGTCAGACATGGCCACGATAAACAAAAAAAATGTATGGTCACCCCTATTTAGAAAAAAAAAATATTTAAAAAAAATAAAATTTAACTACAGTGCTAAGTTCTAGTCGCAAGTGAAGGACGGGGGAGTGGCTTCTGTGTGCAAATTTTAACGTGAATTTTCATATTTTTATGAACATTAAATTTTTTAAATTAAATTAACAAAAAAAATCTACTCTAAAAAAATGGCACTGTAGTGAAACCACCATATTCGAGGGATTACTGTATATAGACACACACACACATACAAATATACATAGGCGTGTATGTATTGTCAAAATGGCGACTTTGATAGCAAAAATTGCCCCAAAACCAACAGAAAGTCACCAAGAAATGGCAAAAAATCAGCAGGAACTGACAAAAAGAACAAGAAGTCCCTCAAAATCAACAAGCAATACCCCAAAATTTACAACATACAAACTGTTATTACCCTAAAATGAAAGTAACACAAAATGAACCAATTGGACAATGCTAGCTTTCCAATTTGCTACAGATACTAATTTTTTTCAGTACCATTTTTCAGTCCAATCCATTTTAACTAGCACAGGCCAACGAACAAATCTAGGAGCAAAGTACATAATACCATGACTCAAAACGAAAACCCATTGTATCTATTGAAACTCACCTATGAGTCAGAAAACACCAAATTCCAAGCCCCCTAAAATCCCTTTGTTTTTCTTTTTTCAAGCTCTCACACCACTGGATCTTACTGTAAGTCAACCTACCGTCAGCTAAATCACAAGCCAGGGCCTGCCGACCTGCCCGCCCTCCCACTTTGGGCCTCCCGTCCCGAAACACGCTAACAGTAACATCCACCCGGGGGCTTTATCCCTCCGATTACAACTTTAGACCAGATATTCTCCAAAATTTAGCATCCCTTTCCTCCACTATTTAAAATATCTTAAAAAAACGCACCGTGACGGGCAAACAAAACCCTTCGCGGAAATACCCGGACAAGCAAAAAAGAGGATTTGCGAATGAACTGGCGGCGCCATGGCGTGTTTTCTGTCACTTTTGCTACTAAAGATCAGCTAGAGCCATCCAGTACAATCTTTGTCTTTTTTTCAAGGGATTTCAAGCAGCGGGAATGGATTAAAATGTCTTGAGAAAGAAAAGAGAGTTAAAAAGCGGCGCATAAATTGAGGCTATCATGAAATGGCGGCGCTAGCTAGGAAAAAAACTAGCTTCCTGCTGATTTTCGTGAATGAAGTCATCGCGTTGGGGATGAATAATAATGAATAATGTGGGAAATTTACTAGGATTGTCCTCCCCAATGTGGGAGAAAAATCGATAAAGCACCAGGTAAAGGTTAACGTGGCTTTTTATTGCTTTTAGCTTAGTTACAGATAAGGAGTTATGAGAGTGATGCTACGCTAGGCTACGCCAAGGGACTGATGCTAAAACGCTTTCATTGACATTTTATACTGTAATCCTATTTTATTTGCTGTTGTATTTATTGAGAAGAATTATTGGGGCTGACATCTTACAGTTGTGGCAAGGAAATTTAATGGTGATGATTGGGGTGGAAAAAAGAGGGGGAAAAAGGAGGAATTGCTAACATATTTTAGCCAAGAAGAGTGAGTATTTTTCTATATTAATGAATTATTAATGTGATTCGAATTTATTGAAAATCAGGATCGAAATTAGGTAGAAATTTGTTGTTTGAAATCGGGCCCCATTGAGTCCTTTTTAGAGGATTGAAATTTGGTAGAAAATATATATAAATTATTTTCAATTTTTCAGTATAAACCACAGGTGTCAAAGTGGCGACCCGGGGGCCAAATCTGGCCCGCCGCATCATTTTGTGTGGTCCGGGAAAGTAAATCGTGAGTGCTGACTTTCTGTTTTAGGATCAAATTAAAATCAAGAGTATAGATGTATATTATATTTCCTGATTTTCCCTCTTTTAAATCAATAATTGTCATTTTTAATCCTTTTTTTCTGTTTTTAGTTCAAAAATCATTTTGTAAAATGTAAAAATATGTAAAAAAGCTAATATAAACATTGTTTTAGATATATAAAAACTGAATATTCAGGTATTTTAATCCAGTTCCAGTTGGTATAAACTCATTTTATTTATTAATAAGTCATTTATCCCATACTTAATGCCAAATAAGCAGTATGGAAAATGAATGAATGAATGAATGAATGAGCCGTGTTTGAAAAACAAAAAAACAGCTTTCTGGCCTGCGGACATGTAAATTGACCCTCATTCATGCTGTTCAGTTATGAATATTTTTTTTAATGTGAAATTAATGCGGTTTATTTTGCTGGTTTTAATTAAAAACGGGGTTGAGCTGCCCGGCCTGCGAGTTGAGACAGAAAAAGATCGACTTAGCCTGAAGGCAAGTATGACTCACGGAGGTTATTTTGTGTCTAGTGATGGGATTTGTTATTTTTTGTTTGTTTTTTCGCCCCAGGGTCTTTTCCTGTTTCCCAATTTTTCAAGACGTCGTCACGGCGTGAGGTGTTGCGACCAATCAGTTGTCAGTTAAAGTCAACAGGATCCATCATCGGCAAACACCTGACTAAACAACATTTGTTTTTATTGTCTTTGTTGTGCTACTTTAGCTATCAAGCTAGCGTGTCAAAATCAATGGATATACAAATTGCTTTTTATTTTTGTTTTCTACTAATTTATTTAAATGGTGATCATTTTTCACTGCTATTGACCCCAATACAATTTGAGGCGAGCCGCAAATGAACGATGATAAGAAATAAACATTGCCGTTAGCTAAACGTCATGCTAGTTGACATTAGGAGCTAACATCGAGATAGCAAGTGATTTTATCTGATGAGATAAGACTCCACCTCCAAACAGAACAAAATACCACTGGTAGAAAAACGTTATGCTAGCTAGCATGAGAGCTAAGCAAAAATGATATCTCAAATATGGAAATATTTGATATTTGGATGCACTTTTTTGGGCCATGCTATGAAATCGGATCATCAAAATGGATTGGAAATGTATCTCATGACAACCAATATATATTTAGAAATATATATTTTATTTATTGTATTTGTTTTTTTATTTATTTATTCATGTATTTATTTAATTTTAAATATATTTATTTATTTATTCATGTATTTATTTAATTTTAAATATATTTATTTATTTATTCATGTGTTCATTTATTTTAGAATATTTGTATTTATTTTAGAATATTTTGTATTTATTAATTCATGCATTTATTCATTTTTAGATATTTTTATTTATTTATTCATTTATTAATCAACTTATTTTTTTATTTATTTTAAATATTTTTCATTTATTTATTTGTAATTTTTAATCTTTTTTTTATTGTAAATTAATCTTTTTTTTTTTTTACTAGGTTCTCCCTGTTGAAAAAAATGGCTGTTGCAGCCTTGGCTTTTTTGATTAAAAACTATTCTAAAAAAAAATGTTTTTGGTCGCCACTGAATTTCTCTCTCCACCACTTTGGCAAGGATGATAAATATTAAAAATATGTAAATGATCCCCGACTAAGAGCTGGAATTGCAAATTCATTTCCCTGAAAATGTGCACTGGGAGCGAACGGCCCTCCAATCATAGCGAGCGATTGACCCATGCTAATAAATGAAGAAAAGAACAAACATTACAATTGCAAATGAGAGCCACCGGCTTTTTTGGGGGTGTGGGGGAGCTTTGGCCTCCCACCTTTTACGAGTCTTAATTTGCTCCATTTGCTAACGACGAGTCGGGGATGGAATACTAGAATAGCAGCGCGTGAAGGAGGAGCCTGGCCGGGGAACTTGAAAAATTCAACGCGGGTGGGCCTGATCTACGAATAACTCGGGAGCCCAAAAAAATGCACAATTCCAGATTTAGAGAAGGCTCGTTCGAACTAGCATTGGCCTTCTGCCAATTTTTGATTGGCCCCAGGCAAGTATCGTTCAATATGGCCCGCACAAGAAGCTACAATTCAGCTTACAGCTTTAACACTGGATTTAAGTTGCCTTCAAAATTGCCTGTCTAAATATTGACAACATGAAACCTGTCGAGATGTTTTTTTTAAGGATTTTAAATATAGTATTAATATATATTTTGGAGAATTTCTTGATACGTTTAGATTACCAATGGCAGCCAATGAGTTCAGACCTAAAATTGATTTGAAACCCATTTTTTTACCTAATTTGGATCATCTCTATAACCAAGTATGTCAAGTTGGCCTTTGATTTTTTGGACTAAAAGTTTGGCCACCTCTAATTTTTGTGGGTTTTTTTTCTTCATTAGTGTCAAGATAGCAGTTGGCAGGGAAAAGAAAACATATGATCATAACTTATGATCATTTTTGTTGATTTTTGGGTGGCCGATACTTTGCCCGCACCTGCAAAAACTTGTCACTGCATCTATTGTGACGAGAAGGGACAAAAGGAAGGGCAGGTCGGCATTGCCGCAGCTGTGCATACACCAAATCTCGACGGGATGCACCTAGGTTCAACAAGCAAGACAGGACTTTCAAAAAAAAAAAATTTAAAAAATCAGTTTAACAAGAAAATCTTAACCACCCATTTGTCTTGGGGGGTATTTTTTTTAGTAAAAAACTTTTTTGTATCAATTCAAACTGAGACTAACCCTTTTTCTGATATTTTTTTTATATAGATTTAAAAATATCAAAAGTAATATGTATAAAAAACGTGAATATCTTTAAAAATATGACAACTAACAACCTACTAGCCCTAGCATACATAAACACCACCCATTAGTTTTTTTTTTAGTAAAAAACAATTTTTTATCAATTAAAACTCAGACTAACCTTTTTTTCTGAAAAAGAAATGTATATAGATTTAAAAATATCAAAAGTAATATGTATAAAAAACGTAAATATCTTTAAAAATATGACAACTAACAACCTACTAGCCAAAGCATAGATAAACCCATTAATTCTTTTTGTAAAAACTACTTTTTTATCAATTAAAACTGAGAATCACAGTTTTTTATGATAAAAAAATTATATAGATTTAAAAATATCAAATGTAATATGTATAAAAAACACATACATTTAAAAATAACAACCTACTAGCCCTAGCATACATAAACGCCACCATGCTAGCATGTACGTTAGCATATAAGCTATTGAGATATCAGCTCGCCTTAAAACAGACAATGCGAACCCTATTTTTGAAAAAAAACGACGCGTGTGGATGAATCCAAAACCTCCATTAACGAACGTTTTATTGGTGGCAGCCCGGCGGAATTACGGCTCGGGTCAACGAGGACGCAAAGGCGGGGGGGCACGGGACGCCGCTTCCACACGGGAGTGATCTGGAATACGTAAAGCCTCATTACGGCAAGCCCCCACCGGACCACAAAGGTGAGTTCCTTTCAAAAACCAGACGCTAAAGCGTCCCATTTCATTTTGGGGCGAGACGTGCGGGCAAATAATGTCCTCCGACGCCATGCCGGGACCCGGCCGTCGAGACCAATTTGGGAAAGACGTCTGATCCGCCGATGCCTTCGGACAGCCGCACCTGGCGAATTGTGGTTTTGGCGACCGGGACGGAACGGACGCGAGGTGGCGTCAGGCGGAGCTTATCGCCATGCCACAGCTGTCTTTTGAATTAGCGGCTTTTTGGGATGCCTTTGGCTAGAGATGGGATATTTTCAGCTCATTGTTTGCTTCGGCTGTCCGTCATTGGGCATTAAGCGCGCTACATTTTTACGCTAACTCATGCTAACTGGCATTGACGACGTTAGACTTGAAATATTTCGCTAATTTATCGATGCTAAGCAAGATGAAATGTCGAAATTGACGGTAGTCAAAGAGTTAAAAATGCGGTTGTGGCCATGTTAGATTTTTCCACCCGAGTAATTTCATTTCCATAAATGAGATAAAATCATTTTTGCATGATGCTATCTTAACGTTAGCTTACCATGACAGACAGTTGTTTATTTCTCCTTCCTCTATTTCTTACAAACGTCATTATTTTAACAGTAATCCCTCGATTATCACGTCTTCACTACTTTGAACAAAAAATCCACTATTAATTATGATTATTATTATTATTTTTCATAAAAATGTGAAAATTCAAGCTAAAAAAAGGGATTTCTGTTTATTTTAGAAGACAAATAAGAGCCGCACTTCAAACAAAAAAAAATCCACTATAATTTATTATTATTATAATTCATAAAAATGTGAAAATCCACGCTAAAAAAAGGGATTTCAGTTTTTTTTAAAAGACGAATAAGCCACAAAGATGAGCTTCCTACGCCGTAATCATGAGGTAAATGTGTTTAAATGTCATCTTGGCGCAAAGAAGTGAAGCGTCATAAGTGACTGGAAGAGTCGGTTTCTGGTTTCACGTCCAGCTGTCATGGATGTCTTTATATGGTGGTGAGGATGAAGCACGGGGCCTGCGGGGGGCTTCCACCCAAGTCGGACAATCGGAATGCTTGTTTACGGCTTGACGTTTTGACCGAGCGAGCGGGCCCTCGTTTCCTGTCCAAAAACTAATTGGACATTTAGCGCCGTTCATGACCTCAGAGACAATTCATTTCAAAATATACATACGCTATACTACACCAAGGGTGTCAGACTCGGGTTGGTTCGCGGGCCGCTTTAATGTCAACTTGATTTCATGTGGGCCGGACCATTTTAGATAGAAGATCTAGTTTTTTTTTAATAAATGGATTAAAAGAACTGGATTCAAAGCCCTGAATATTTAGTATTTTATAGATCTAAAACAATGTTTATTTTAGCTTTTTTAATAATATATTTTTTGATTTTACAAAATGATTTTTGAACTAAAAACACAAAAAAATAATTTAAAAAATGACAATTACTGATTTACAAGGGGAAAATCAGGAAATTTAATATACATATATACTCTTCATTTTAATTTCATCCTCGTCGGCACTCATGATTTTCTTTCCCGGGCCGCACAAAGTGATGCGGCGGGCCAGATTAGGCCACCGGGCCGCCACTTTGACACCTGTGATATACACCATCATTGGTCACCGACCAATCGCAGTGCACAAATAGGACAAACAACTCAAACCCAGGAACAATTAGCATTGATCACCTACAAGTCTTTGGGACGTGGGAGTAGAGCGGAGTACCCAAAGAAAACCCACGCAAGCATGGGAGAAATCCCACAAAGCAAGTCCCCAGCCCAGGATTAAACTCCTAAAAATCATCTTTTTAATGACTACCATTAAAAAAAATACCTTTTTTTTCTTATCAGCAAATTTCCTATCAACTCATTAAACAATAATCATCTTATGACGTCTTATTAACCAATCAAATGTCAAACATGGCCAAAACTGAAGGAGGCAGCTGTGTTTGAGGAGCTGACGAGCGAGCGGGCCTTTCGTGTTTTTCTTTGTCGTGGACGTAAAAATACGCCTTTCAACGAGGCCAAGTGGCTCGCTAACCAAGATAGGCTCATTTACGCGGGTGGCTTAAGGGTGAACTGGGGCGACTTGGGAAATCTCGACGTTATTTTTTTTTGGTGCGATCCGAGGAGGAGAAATCGGAGTCGCCGTGTGGCCAAGAGAGGAGGAAAGGAAAGGGGGAAGGGTGGTTTTTGTGCTGGAGCTGAAGGGTTGCGCTGGTATTTTGCTGCCTGCAGCCTGATCCCAAAACACAGGTGCAGCACCCCCACAGCAGCCCCCCCACAACAAAGCCCCCTCATTCCCTCCCGGTTGCTAGCGCTCGCCATCGCTATTAAAATCTCATTTAGATGGATTTGTCTTTTTTGTACCTGCTGGGTTTTGTTGTTTTTTTTCCAATGGGGATCAAAAAAGAAAAGAAAATCAATATACTGGGATGCATTAAAAAAAACAAGTTAGTTAAACTGAACTTTTCATTTTCGGTTGTTGTTTTTTTTAGTGTTCCTAGCATCTTTTATTAATTTTTTAAAAATATATTTATGGTGGAATGGTACATTGATTTAGATTGAGAATGGATAAAGCGCAAAATGTCGATGAAATTGCTGTTTTTGTTGTTCAAAAGAAGGGAAAAATGTCAAAAAATATTCAAATAGTTTTGGAGTTTATATTGAAAAAATAATGGAATGTCAATCAAATTGAATCAAATAGTGTCTGTCATTTTAACAAATATTGTGCTGTACAATCAAAATATATTGTAATGTATCGGCATGAATTTGGTGATTTACATTTTTATGAAGTATATTACATTTTAATTTTAGGGGAGAGAATATAGCAGTAATTATATATTTTTTCTAAAATCTAAAGACATAAACTGCTTTTATTGTGTCTGTACTTCCCTTGACTACCTAACGAAAAAGAATTATACGGTAAAATCAGGGCAGTATTTAACAATTGTGGGCTCAATAGTCATTTGTTACAGAGGATAAAGAATACATGCATATTTTTTATGTACTTTCATTCATTGGAGTCCAAATAAAATTGGTGGTCCAGCGCCATTAATGGAAGCCAATCAGTTAGAAAAAATCACAACTCTTGCATAAAATGAACAAATTCAGCAATTTCTTAAGGATTTTTAAGTAAAAAAATACCCATATTCAGAAAGAAAATCTAGTTTTTGTATGACTATCATATTTAATAGTTTAATTACAACCTGAAAAACAAATTCCTGCCATTAACAGTGATCGACATCTCATCCATTTCAAATGCTCACTGCCACCCCTCCCAGTCAAAATGGATTGGACATCTACCACTGTCAATGGCAGTCTGCAATAATCATTTATTTTAAATTGTAATTTTCCCACAAATCTTAATCTGAATGAACATTTTGGGTGCAAAAAAATGTCATCTATCCCTTTGCTAATCCGACCCCCCCCCACCTCTCTCTCTCTCTCTCTCCTTTTCACTCTCTCTCTTTTCGAGGGTTTGACGGTGAAGTCACGTCGTCACGCAGCGCCCATCATTGTCTCGCTCACACTTTGTAACGAGCCATTTCCCAAACGTCCACGCGGCGGACCGTCTCTCTCTCTTTCTCTCTTCCTCTCATTTGGTTTCCTTTCCACGGCGTATTGGATTAAAACGCGCACCAATGCTCCACCACCGGATTTAATCCCACACACTATGTCTCTCCGACCATCGACTGGACGTCGATGGGAAGCGGACAAAGTGATCGGCGTGGGTCTGTCGGAAGATCAACTCCCCCCAAAAGCACTTTTGATAGCCACGGTGGGCGCCGGATTTGCACCTTTGCGGATTTTACGTCTAATTTGGGATTACACTGACTGACACTGGAGGGGTCCATTTGAGACGGGGTCGTCGGGGGGGTGGGGACGAAGACGGGGGTTCCCAGACGGCGTCTGTAGGACTCCATGCCGTCGCAAAGGTGGGTTTCATATTTTATTTTTCTAAATGTTCCCATTTTTTTTTCCAACTGTTGCTATTAGAAAAGTCAATGACCAAAAAACACCGTCAAACTATCACAACGTGACAGCTGCAATTAGCAATAATTGACTTCGTCCAATAAGGTTGAAGTGTAATGACAGGTTCGGGTGCCCTCGTAAAAATGTGTGGTTTTGGTCCAAGTCGAGTTGATTTTTTTTTTTTTTTAAATTTTTTTACAAGCGCCATCTGTTGGAAATTGTTGGGGATTTGTTAGACAGACAACATAAGCGTAAATTAATGTATATATTACTTAAAAGTGGCGCAATGAAATGACTGGAGAATTAATTGGGCACTGCTCGTTAACCCTTTAAAGGGGGGGATCATTGGTTGCCATTGACGTTTGCGTTTTGATTGGCAGGAGGGCTCCTTCATTTGCATCGTTTAAAGTCAATGAGTTGAAATAGTGGAAGATTATGTTTCTGTTTTTATGCATTCCAAATGTATTCTTTTGTGTTGGATAATCATCCCTTTATTCGCTCTTCAGTTATTTTGATATTTAAGCTGATATTTAAGGTTGTCTTTCCCTGATTGGCCGATATTATAATGTCAAAAATGTATACTTATAGCTACATATTATTTATTGTTAAGACCTGGTGTGCATGTCACATTTATAGTCACAAAAGACAGACTTATCTAAATATTAATATCGTGGCCTACATGTTCTATATTAAATTTTTGGGAGAATAAATACCAAAAACAGACATTTGGCCCTAAATAAAAAATCTGGAAAACTAAAATGTTGTATAGCAGTTCACATAGTCAACCCTGTAAACATATCTATTTTCTAATTTTCTCCTGAAAAAAAACTTAAGGTTGTTGATAGTGTCACTCAAAATGATTCATATCCATGTCAATTAAAAATAACTGGAAAAAATGCATTTTCATCCATCCACAGGCCTGAACAATTTGTCAAATTAGGCTCAAATGCTTGAAATGGGGCTACACAAATGTGGGTGGGGCCACCCAAGTCCATCATATGCGAGAAAAATGTATGAAAAATAACAGCCAGGCACGACCCAATTATACTAAAAACACATAACTTTCATTTTAGGGTACTCACTCATTTTAAATCATTTCCTAATGATCTCGAGAGACTTTTCCGGAATGCTTTTTGTTCCTTGTTTGGTTCCTGCAGTTTTTTTGGACATTCCGGGTGACATCTTGTTGATTTTGTGGGATCTTAAGCCTTGTTATTCACTCATTGGCTTCCAGTGGAGGTGCTGTTTTGACAACAGAGGGAAAAAGAATGAATAAGAAATAGAGCAAAGAACATCTGGTTTTGCGGGACCCTTTTCGGACCACCTAGCGGACCACTTCTTGGCCACGGACCACATGTTTGACACCATTGTTTTAAATCATTGGGCTTACTCAATAGTTAATCGTTATGTTAACAATTTTCTTCACGTCAGCAATGTTTTCTAAACATAATAAAAAAAACATGACGTATTGCAACGTGTTTTTCGATTTATAGTAAACAAAGGATAAAGACAACATTATAGGGGATGATTGTTTTTTCATTTTTAAGTTAGAAAACTATATTTTGGTTGAGGGACACTGTTTTTTTCTTCATATTGCGTCAATTATTCAGAGAGGGAAAAAAAGGCTTGTTATTTGTGGTGTTTTGGGGGTCCCTGGACGGAAGAAGGAATGCGCCTGGTGGCGGCCGATATAACAAACACAACAAAAATAGTTGACAGACACTATATTTTTTCTTGTCATTTCTCCCATTTGTGGCAGGACCACAATTCTTAAAACTTTCTTGTGGACAGAATGTAGCTATGCTCCATCTCACTACTCATTTACTGAAAGTGATTATTTGTCAAAGATTTGTTGGCCTTGCGTAGTTTTACGAGCATATTTTTTCAAAATTTCTTTTAAAATCTTTCTATGCTTCTTGTTCTAAAAATCTTTTTGTATTTGTGGACGCAGTTGTTATAATTTGACAGCTGTACAATACATGATAAATAGAACCGCACCCAAGTAAAAACAACCAATCACGGACAAAAACATGTGACTAACCCAGGTGTCAATCATTTGTCAAAAAGCTCTTGCAACATTAGAAAAATCCCCCCAAAAAATGACCGACAAAATGGTGAGATTTCCATAATTTTATTCATCAAATAATCAAACCAATGCGGGGTGGACGAGTGTAGAAGGCTTTGGTCTCACATTTATTAGGTCGAGGGTTCGAATCCAGGTTCTATGTGGAGTTTGTATGTTCTCTTCGTGCTTGCGTGGGTTTTCTCCGGGTGCTCTGATTTTCTCCAACGTCCCAAAAAAATATTGGGTTAGCTATTAAAACACCTAAAATTGCTATTATTAGTCATCTTTTGTCTCCGTTGCGCTGTGATTGGCTCATCAAAGTTGGGTTGGATAAGCTCCAGCACCCCCAGTTATCCTGGTGTAGAAAACGAAACATCAAAGTACCGTATTTTCACGACTATAAGGCGCACCGCATTATAAGGCGCACCCTCAATGAATTACATATTTTCCCATATATAAGGCGCACTGTATTATAAGGCGCACTGTCTATTTTGGAGAAAATTGAAGACTTTTAAGTGCGCCTTATAGTCGTGAAAATACGGTAGATGCTTTGCAACTGCGTCGGTGGCTCATCGTGGAACAAGTCAGCGCTTTGAGGTGTCGTAATTTGAACCGTGTGGAGAGGTGGGAGTTGGCGGCCAGGAGGGGGCGGACACCCATTGGTTGGCCTGGGTCTCCTCGCTCTCTCTCTCTCTCTCGCACACGTCCGCGGCTACCTCGGGCTCCAAAGGAGCCGTTCGCAAGTCGCCGTTTCGGAGCGCCACCGTTCCAAGCCGACTTTCGGTCCGACGAGGAGAGGGAGTGATGAGAGAGGAGGAGGAGGTGGCCCATTTAAGAGTCTTTTTCGGGGCTTTACTCAAGTCTTCTACCGCTGTGTCGCCCCCCGCTCCAGCAGGCAGAGGAGTGAAGGGCCACGCCGAGGTGGATGGATGGTTATGGGGAAGAGAGGAAGACCCTCGGCGCTTGATGTATGCGGAGTGCTCGCCGTCTTCCTGTCGCTTTTTCCTTCAGGTAAGAAAACTCTAAAAGTGGGACACATTTGGATTAAACTGGGAGACTTTTCTTCCTTTAAATGTGTAATATTGTGGTCATAAAGTGTCGTAAAATGCGAGTCTTTTTACAACCGTTTAACTCATTCACTGCCATGTTAATGTGAATGCATAGAAACCATTTTAATCAAAATGTCAGGCAGCATTTTATCTTGCCATTGACAACAAGAGACGTCCAATCGGATTTGACTGGGAGAGCTGACAGCAAACGGATTGGACGCCCATTGCTGTCAAAGGCAGCGAATGACTGACTCATAGAAAGCCAGGGTTGCCAGATTGGGGCAAATATTTCAGGAAAATGTCTATTTTAAAGGCGATATTGTCATTATATAACATTAAAACACGTTGTTTTTAGCTTCTGGAATCGCCATGTTGAATTTGTTAAGTAAAAAAATAAGTTGAAGATGTTTTTCCAGCTTTGTTTTTGTTTGGGGGGATGGGCTACGCTTTTGCTTTTATTTAACAGTAGCTCATGGAAAGTTCATACTTTTTTTTCCCCTCTTCCATTTTCTCCTAGCAACAAAAAATGGTTGAGTGTCAAGTTGGTTTTATTTCCGTCTTTCAAACTCATTTAAAAAGTGTGTGCGTGTGCGAATTGGATACTTCCAGTGAGGCTTTTTTAGGCCATTCTTTTCTAAAGAAGCACGACCCTGACAGGTTTAAAGTTACTGGTGCTGGAAAAGGGGGCTGATAAAAGCCCCTTTATAAGTCAAATAAACAGAGTGACAGTTGTAGGACACTTTCACGCCATTTGGTTGAGATGGAAAAGCCTCATTGGCGGCGCTCGACTCTTAAGTCACTGGCCGTTTAAACGACGAGGTGATAACGTGCTGATAGTTGAGATTTTAGGTTGTCTTTATTGTCATCTGTTTGCATTCAGAGACAGCGATGAGTCTTTTACAGAAGCTCTTGTTTAAAAGTTGGACTTTATAGGGTATTTAGGCACCCTTACTCGCTGCTAAACTACTAAAACAAGTTAAATACAACTGAATGGTCATTTTTGTTCTTCTTTTCGACAGAGAATGTATTGTTGAGTGCTAATTTAGTTTGTAAATTCAACTAAATAGCAAAAGCCATAATATAATCTTTATTTTAAAACAATACTACCAATCGTTACTATCATCCAAGAAATTTCCCAAATACGGGATGAAATAAAAATCTAATCTAAAATAAATCTAATATAATCTAATCTAAAATAAATCTAATCTAATCTGAAATAAATCTAATCTAATCTGAAATAAATCTAATTTAATCTAAAATAAATCGAATCTAAAATAAATCTAATTTAATCTAAAGTAAATCTAATCTAATATGAAATGAATTTAATATAAAAATGAATCTAATCTAAAATAAATCTAATCTAAAATAAATCTAATCTAAAATAAATCTAATCTAAAATAAATCTAATCTAAAATAAATCTAATCTAAAATAAATCTAATCTAAAATAAATCTAATCTAAAATAAATCTAATCTAAAATAAATCTAATCTAAAATAAATCTAATCTAATTTATATACCATTTAAGGACAATCATACATTATTTGCAAATATCACAAAATACGCCACAATTTGATAAAATATTAACACTATAAGGACAAGTTTGGCCATTAAAAATAACTCAAAGGGCGCAATTTTAACGAGACAAGTGTGGCTTCCAAAAGTAAACAAAAGTGAATTCAAGGTCCCCATTATTGTCTTACTGTCGAAATTTTTTCTCAGATAAATAGTCCTGAATAATTCCACTGAAAGAACGTTCCCAGTCCAAACTGATTAGCCATCAATGTCAACCAATGAGAAAAATTTGACCTGACATTTCCATTGCGTTCCCTTCCTCCCTCCGTCCCTTCCCAGTGAGTCCACAGTGCAAAATCCTCAAGTGCAACTCAGAATTCTGGGCCTCCACCAGCAGCTCCGGGCCGGAGGAGGAGTTCTGCACGGCTTTGCGCGCGTACAACAACTGCGTACGCCGCACGGCCCGAACCTGCCGAGGCGACTTGGCGTACCACTCGGCCCAACACGGGATCGAGGACCTGATGAGCCAGCACAACTGCTCCAAGGAGGGCCCCACCTCGCAGCCACGCCCCCGCACCCCGCTGCCCCCGGCTCCGCCTCCGCTGCCACCCGACAGCCAAGAGCGCTCGGACGGGCCGGAGGTTTGCCACTACGAGCGGGCGCACCCCAACTACACGCACTGCGGCTTCTTCGGGGACCCCCACTTGCGGACCTTCGGGGATGACTTCCAGACGTGTAAAGTGGAGGGCGCCTGGCCCCTCATTCACAACAAGTACCTGTCGGTCCAGGTGACCAACACCCCCGTGCTGCCCGGATCTTCGGCCACGGCCACCAGCAAGGTGATTTAACGTCGTGTCTTTGAGATTCTAGCAGTGCCAAGACTTGTTAGCGCACAGGTGTCCAAGTGGCGGCCCGGGGGCCAAATCTGGGCCCGCCACATCATTTTGTGCGGCCCGAGAAAGTCAATCATGAGTGCCGACTTTCTGTTTTAGGATCAAATTAAAATGAAGAGTATAGATGTAAATTAAATTTCCAGATTTCCCCCTTTTAAATCAATTATTGTAATTTTTAATTCATTTTTTTCTGTGTTTTTAGTTCAAAAATGTTTTTTTTTTACAAATACTTGAGTGGTTAGCGCGCCGGCCTTGCAGATCAGGGGTCCTGGGTCCAAATCCAGGTTGATCCACCTGTGTGGAGTTTGCATGTTCTCCCCTGGGCCTGTGTGGGTTTTCTCCGGGTACTCCGGTTTCCTCCCACATTCCAAAGACTTTAATTTTAGGCTGATTGGACACTCTAAATTGCCCCCAAGTATGAGTGTCTCCTCGTGCCTTACAATTGGCTGGCCACTGATTAAAGGTGTCCGAAATCAGCTGGGATAGCCTCCAGCACCCACCCGAGACCCTGGTGAGGATTAAGCGCTTCAGAAAATTACTGATTTAAAAACTACTACCAGAAGGTCCACGATATGGTGGTAAAATCCAAGCAGCTATCAGATATAACCGTATTTTTCGGACTATAAGTCGCACCTGGCTCAAAAAATGGCATTGACCTTGGACTTTTAACGAGTATCAGGCACAATAACAAATTAAACGAACATCTACAAAAGAACATTTTGGCCTTAAAGAGCATTTTTGGGTCTTTCGGTCATGGTAGCGCATACCAAAGAAGCACAAATCCTGCTAAGCAACGTGTAAACAAGCCATGCTACAATTATTTGATATTCAAGTGAATATGAAGTAATTTAGTAGTAAGAGTTTTTTAAAATTCATGATTAAGCACAGTACTGGAAGCAAAAAACATCTCATAAATGACTTTCAGATGCTAAAAATTCTTACACACAGCTAACAGTAAGAACAATTCTTAACCCCCTAATGAGGACAAGTCCAATAAAAAAAAACTGGACAGATTTATGTAGTATATTGGCCTTAAAAAATTCCAGCACACACAAAATAAAACCTTCTTGGATCTTTAGGAGCTTTTCCCGTCTCTGTGTTGTCAGCAATATTATTTTCCGTTGGCATAAACTACATTCTAAGCGCTCTATTTACATTTCTTTTTTTGGCAAAAAAACACAATCTTTTTTTCTTAACTCCTTATTTCCGATGTCAAATTAAATTAGATCACTATCAATGATAAGAAATGAAATCATTTCAATGATCTAGAAAGTCAACATAGAAGAAAAAATGCTAATCCCTTCATGCTAACGTCGCTAGCCCATATCTTAATGGTATTAAATGAGACATTTTGGCCTGTTTTTTTCGCTTTTGAACTCATTCCATTGGCATTTTTTGTAACTGCACACGACTTGGACGCAAAGCAAAGCCTGTGTGTGTGCACAAAGGGGAAAATAAGGCATCTAGCCAAAGGCACCTGTGCAAACAATCTGCTAAGAGATCAGCATTAGCCAAGCAATGTTGCTACATTGGAATAACAGCCGTTTAAACCGACTCCCTTGAGATTTCAAAGTGTGTGAAGTGAAGTTTCGCAACTCTTGACAATGACTGGTCAGTGTCCATTTTACTGAGCGTTCCGACGACTACGTGAACGACAGTGTACACACGGCTAAGCGCTAGGCTACGACGCCACTCCCCAGAGCATAGTTGTGGGGTTCACTGGCAGGTTTTTCACAGCCATGAATGGCTGCTCTTTGTGTCTGCACACTGAGAACTTGATTTTTTACACACGGCTCAGACTGCAGGCTTCTATTTTTTTTTTTTTTTTTTTTTTGGGAGCACGTTTACCTTGGCCTCCAAACCCCCCCTCCCCGTGTTGAGCTAGCTGAAATGTGAGACTAAAGCTGGGTAGTGGTGGTGGTGGGATAGATGGCACCAAATCAGGAATTTCTCTGAAGGGATAGCTAGAGTTTTGTAGGGAATTTAACTCGTTGGCTGCTGTTGGATGATAGAATTTGAATTTCATACGGAAACTTAACATATTTAAATAATAGTATGTGATTTTTAATGATGACAAAACTAAACATTTAATGTAAATCATGCGGTGTCACTGTTCTTGGTGAAGACAGTACTCAAAAAGTCCACTTTTGTTTAGAAAGATAAGAATTGAGTTTTGGATTGGATTGGATAACTTTATTCGTTCCGTATTTGGGAAATTTCATTGTTACAGTAGCAAGATGGTGAGAATACAGATACAGGAAAGGCATTTTAGACATAAATTGATAGGTAATAAGTAAGTTAATAAATAAATAATAAATATATAAGTAAGTGTGTTGCTGAAAAAATATATATATACACATACATACACACATACATATATACACATATATACACATATATACAGGGTGTCTAAAAAAATGTACTCACTTTTAAAATAAAATGTACTCACTAAAGGTTTTCTGGTCATTCTGAAAGGGAGTACATTTTTGATACACCCTCAATATACATACATACACATATACATCCATACACATTCATACATATACATACACACATATACATACATACACTAGGTATACATAGGTAGATATTTTTAGGGATGGATACGCATTTTTTTTTTCAAATATCTCCGGGCTAATGAATGAATTGGCCTAACCACAGTGACACTAACTTAACGTAAGTCCCATAAAAGCTCTGTGAAGATCACTTCTTTTTGCTATCACACAAAGAGCATATGCTTTGGAGAGTTTTATTTTTTTTCCTCTGAGAATGTTCCTTTTGTGCAGGGCATATTCATTGTTCTGAGCATTCAATACCCAATGCTAAAGTTCATTAGCATCTCAATGACATCATTGTACTGCATACTAGAATTACACCATAACTTCTTTGATGGAAACATGACGTTGTTATCAATCCACAGCTGACAATCATCTTCAAGAACTTCCAAGAGTGCGTGGACCAGAAAATGTATCACGCCGAGACGGACGAGCTCCCCTCCGCCTTTGCCGACGGCTCTAAGAACGGTGGCGAACGCCACGGCGCCAACGCCTTGCGCGTGGTGGAAAAAGTACCCGGGCAGCACGTGGAGATCCAAGCCCGCTACATCGGCACCACCGTGGTAGTCCGGCAAGTTGGCCGCTACTTGACCTTCGCCGTGCGTATGCCCGAGGAAGTGGTACGCTCGGTGGAGGAGGACGACAACCAAGACTTGTACCTGTGTCTTCACGGCTGTCCGGCTAACCAACGGATCGATTTCAAAAAGGTAGTGGGCGGATCCGGCGGCTTTAGCTATCGCGCTGCCAAAGCCAAGTGCAAAGAACGACTTCCCGTGGAGGATTTGTACTTCCAGTCATGTGTCTTTGACCTTCTCTCGTCCGGTGACATCAACTTCACAATGGCCGCCTACTACGCGTTGGAGGACGTCAAGATGCTGCACTCCAATAGCAAACGCTATCACATCTTTGACAAGGACGCCTTTGCTAACGTGGCTACATCGCACTTGATGACTCGATGTGTTTTGTTCAATGTTCTTGCTGTGCTCTTGGGCTGTGCGCTAGCTCTGTAAGGTTGTAAAATGGGCTTCACGTTGTCCAAAGATGGAGAATTTGTGGAATATTCCATGTTGGTATTAATTGATGGACGATAAAGTTGGGGTTGGCGGATGGAATTGAACGTATTGGACGTCAATGGGCGTCAGTGCTAGCCAATGAGTTGAGATTTCATTGGGAAGAAGAGGCTAACGCTGTTGTGAATTTCAAGCTAGGTCAATATTTTCCTGCTAGCAGATGGCAGTGATGTCCATTTTGATCCTCCCAAAAAATTCTGGTGACGATACATGCTTCCAGATCCAGTTAAGCAAAGTAAACCGTAAATATTTACCATAGTTTGCGTACTAAAATGTTGCCGTCAATATTGGCGCGTGCTAACAACTAACGCCCCCAAAGTCGTTTATTCTAGTATAGAATTTTCCAACAGTATTTGCATTGACGAGACCGACTAACACGCTCATGTGATTTTCCGACACTTTACGTCAAGCTGTGAACGCAGCACTTTGTGTCAAAATATTTAATTTTATAATTTTTACAAGTACAGTAATCCCTCGAATATCACGGTTAACATAGACCAGATATGGCCACAATAAACGGAAAACCGTGAAGTATTATTACTACCACAAAACATGTTTTTTTTGCCCATATACAGAAAGTATACTGACTTATACTTGTACTTATACAAGTACAAGTATCAAAAAGTGTATATGTATTAAATATTAGAGCTATAAGCATAAGAAAAGACTGTAATGTATTAATATGTAAATATATTTTATATATAAATTAATATAAATGTAAATACTTTAAATACTGTACTCAGTGAAAATAGTTCTTCTCCGCTTAATTTAAATTAAAAAAAAACAGGTTAATGGGAATTTTAGTCCTTTGTCTTCTAAATTCGATATTCGAGGGATTACTGTACTAACAGATAAAGTGCCGATGGCTTTTACAGACGCAAATACTGGACTAAAAAAGTGACGTTTTGCCTCTCAAGATATATTTTGTCATCAAAATCATATTGTATCATCATGAAAATGCCGATTTTAATAACTGAGGGGGAAAATAAGACTAATTAAAGCCAAACTTACGTTCCAATCAGGTCTCTCGGACCGTTTCCAATGACGGTAATTGGGCTAATTGCGAAAGGCGTCCAATTTTGATTGGATTGCAGTTTATTGTGGCGGGTTTTGAACGCCAGCACGACGCCATTGGGAGCAGAGGCCCCCAATTTTGATGAAATACGGCATAGCGTCGCTAGCTCGCTAGCCATTGGCAGGCTGGAGCGGTTGCCAAAGAAACAAGCCTCCGTGCCAACAAACGAAACCAGCGGCATTTGGTACCAATTTGAACGCAAGCTCGATTACTAATCGTCTTGGGTTGATTTTAACACTGAAGTATTTGTCACTGCTGCCCTAATTTTTGGATTTTTTTTCTTCTTTTCTCGGGTGCTTTGACGGCAGCAGCGACGCCATTTAAGTGATTGTATTTTGTGGAATTTGGATGGGAGTTTATCTGTGCTGTTGGAGTTGATTTGGCTTTTGACACAAAATTTCAGAACTATGAATATTCTTTTTTTTTAAATGTATATTTTAAGAAGAATTTGTGGTGGTGAGATGCCATTTGAGTTTGAATTTCAAATTTTGACAATCAAATTGTCAAAAGTTTTGATCAAACTCTATTCAATAAACACTAAAGAATGTAATTAGTTAATAAAAACTTCTATCACTCGTATTTTCTTCCAATGAATTAAAAAATATTGGAAAAAAAATCTACTAAAAATTCAATATTTACCTTTGCCATTAGTTTTCTAACAATTTTATCTCTTGTCTAAGCTTGCCTAATTGAAATTTTACCTTGAATTTCCCATTTTATTATCAAATTATGTCCCAAGTATAATTAATACATTCACAGAACACATGTTAAACCTATAACATGCCTTTTTTTATTCAATATCTTAAATTCAAACTCAAATGGCAGTTATGTTTTCTTCTTTGGATTTTTGTGCCATTTCACAACAAATATCACCAAATACGATATATTTAAAAAAAATCTACAAAAATAAAACAACATTACTCCACAGTAAATACAAAATGTGCACGGATTTACTCCCAAATTACTCTTGTTTGTAGATGCGTTTTATATTGTGACATATAGTATCTGATGTGAGATTGTGTAGTGTGTGTGTGTGTGTGCTTGTGTTGATTTGATATAAACTGTGAAAGTGAAATATTGTATGTTTTTTTTCTGTTTTTCTTTTGCAGAGCCACGAACAGCACAAAGCCCAATTTTTAAAATTTTGCGTTTTGTGCTGCTCATGCTTGCCAATTCAACGCACTTTATGTTTTCATCTAGCTCTTGTGTTGTCGTTGTTGTTGTTTGGAATTAAAAAAAAATAATTATAATAATAATAAAACAGCTGGAAAACGGCCCAATAGATCAAACTGTATGTAAAAGAAAAATGACCCGCTGTTTGTATTGTCAATTATTTATTGAATAAAAGAAAATGTCTTGTAATTGAAGTGTATTACTATTTATTTGTTAGCCATTTACCGCCCTCTAGTGGAAGTTAACTGAACATCAGTGTCATTAGCAGTTAGTGAGTTAAAAATGATGAAATTATGAAAGCCTGCAAATCTGAAGTTTAACAAACTTTATTACATATGTCCAAACATATGTACAAGAGAATTTCTAATTAAGAGTGGTTGTTGTCACAAATATAAATTAGACTTTTTTTTTCCTCGCAGAACAACTTGACATGGAGGAAGAAGAGAAAACACCTTTTTGTATTTTGACCGCACATAATACATGATGGTTACAACTTTATGGTCCCTTAACCAGTTTAAGCTTCGTTGAGGCATTCCTTGCATGTTTAAAAAAAATCCTATTTTTAAGTATTTTTTTTGGTCTACAAATTGGCAAATTAGTATTGAATTTCAGGGATTTTTTTTTTTAGACTTTATAGATTTTAAAGACATTTTGATTTGTTGCATTGAGAAACTGATTTTCTATACGGACTTGTTTTGGGATGCTGAAAGAATTTTGTGTTGAAACAAAAAAAAATAGAATTACTGCAAAAAAAAAAACATTCCAACGTTTTAACATGACCAACGTTACATTTGCAACATGAATTCTAACATCTGATTTTGTCAAAATAATCATATTTTACCTTGACATTTTATAATTACAGCTTGACAATTCTCCCATTTAAACGTCATATTTCATGTTGTCAATGCATGAATGTGTTCTTATTAAATCTCAAATCTAACACTTGGCCTTGATTATTTCTAATATATTGTACACTGAAAGAGAGCAGCGCAGTTATTATTATTGTAAGAAAAAAAGATGCCAACACCTCATTTGTATACTTGAACCAAAAATGCATTATGTTGTCTCCGTGAAATATGTCCCCGTTATGAAATAGATTTTTTGTTTCCGGTGTGAAAGATACTTCGTTTTAGAAATGCTAACGAGCTAGCCTACCGCCATAGTTGTGTACATGGAATACTATACGTATACTGTACTGCACTTTAGTGTACTGTGCCAGCATCAATAAGGCACAAAATGGAGGGCCACGTACAATGTCTTTAAAATGCAACGACACACATTCGTTCATTAACACGGTGGTAGAAAACAAACAATAGCGTCGCCTTCTCGACACCAAGCATGAAATACTGCTTCTTCCGTTTGTTTTTCATTGAGGCATTTTTCATTCCTTGAAATAAAAAATAACATTTCGTGGCTTTCAAAGCATGTAAATGCTAACGATAGCATGTCGTGTTTCGGCGTTCTAACAAGTTACTTTGACATGATCCACACAAACTAATCACATTTCTTAATAAAGGGAGTCAGAAATACATATACAATAGAAGTAGACTTACCACGGTAATGTCGTTTTTTTGGCTTTGTGACCATCTTTTGCTCAGATGTAATCATCCAGTTCCAGCAGGTTGTTGTATGTTAGCATCCAGTCGATAGCCATAGCCCTCACCCCATTCATTAAGACAGGTGTGTGCCCTTACTGACGTTGTACAAACGTAGCTAAATGCTAACGGCTAACGTTGAAGCTAAGCAGGCTTTCCTATAGTTGCAAAGCAAAAAGCACAAGTGTAATTACAGTTGTAAATCAGCTTTTGTTGTGGTCATTTTGTTTTGGTGTTGCAGCTTTTGGCATTGTGGGGTTAATTTTTTCATTGCCACTGTATTATTTAGGGGGAGAAAAATAGCTTAATGGAAATCAGGGGGAAATACTGTAATTGTATTACAATTCTGGTTCATCTTTCACCATCAATGGCAGCCAATAGGTTAAAAGTTGAAAACCAACTGAAGGAAATTGGTGGGGAAAAGTGATTTTTAGCATAATTCTGATTATACTATGTTGACATGACAGTTACAAGTTGGTGTTTGTGTGATTGTTGGCTAGTTATCTCTCCAAATTTAATTGGTGTGGAAAGTTTCCAATTTGGAATATTTCCCAGCAATTTACCAACAAATTGTAACCATAACAGACGCAAAAGTAAATAAAAAGGTAGACGTGATGACACACGGTGACATTCATAGTGAAGTGCGAAGATTGAAACAAAAAAAAATCCTGCTATTGTAGTTTAAAACAAAACATAAACAAAACAAAAAAATCCATCAGGCACTTTAAGGTCAGCCAAGAGTTTTCAATTTGTCCTAAATTCAGCCTAAAAAAAGGTAGTCCATGGGACTAAGCGTCCATTCCACAGCGTCCAGTCACTTTGATGAGGGTGAGGGTTGTTTGTCTTTTCAGTTTATGAGTGAGCCGGTCCAAACTTTTTAGTTTTTCCTGTTGGTCCAGGCCAGATCGGCCGGAGGGTTGGGGTCCGCCGGCGACGTGAGGACTTCGTGTGGGGACTTTTGGGCCTGAGGCGAACGCGGGTCCAGCGGCAAGGGTTTGTCCGCTGCGAATGGTCTGTTGTAGTGGTCCGGGCCCGGCGGGAGGGGGGGCCGGCGCTCCGGCATCCGGCGGAAGTCCTGAGAGGGGCCTTCGCGTCCCCCCGGGTGGTGGTAGTTGGGGCGGAAGTCGTCGGGACGCCGTCTTTTGGGGTCCTGGTGCCTGAAAGTCAAATGGACAATGGCCATATTTTATTCAACTTTGCATTGTTTTATTTAAAAAGGGGAAAAAACTGTTAAAAAACAGCAAACTTGTTATTAATTTAAATTCTTGTAATAAAGAGGAATACAAAAAATATTATATTATTGTTATTCATTTAAACAAAAAGAGTATGCCTTCTTTTTATCCATTTTATTTTATTTTTTTAACATCTACTATACATTAAATGCTCTTTTTAAAATTTAAAACACCAGGAAAATACCTGTCAATATTCCCTTTAATACCATTTTTTTAAAATTTCAAAATAAAAAAATACATGTCATTATTCACCTTTTAATTATTTAAAAATAATTTAAAAGTACATATTTTGTATAAATTAAAAAATATATATTTTCTTGTTTAAAAAAATACAACTGTAATACATATATCTTGTCAAATGCATTTAATGTAAGCGTGTTTTTTTACCTGTCGTAATAGGGCCGATGCATTCTGTGATCCCGGTCGTTGCCGTACTGGTCGTAGGGCCTCTTTCGGGGCGTGCTGTTGTTACGGTAACCGCCCGAGCTGCGGTAAGAGTCGCCGTGGGCGTGCCGGTCGCCGTAGTGGTCCTTGTAACGGTGGCCGTCGTACGAGTGGTGACGTTCGCTCTGCCACGACGGGTTGCTGTTGCCCGGGTGGTTGTACTTGCGCTCCCGTTGCCAGTCGCCTCGCTCTGTCGGCACATTTTGTTCGATTCCATGACATTTTACAACACAGGAAAACACAGAAAAATCTATTTTTGTATCCAAAGATGAAAGAAATTGAATTTTGTGGCAATTCATTTGGAGTTTGGCTTCTAAAAGATAATCACATCAGTTATTCTCAGATTCTCCCTCTAGTGGCAAATAATAGTACTACACAATTAAGTACACTCTTTGGCTGCCATTGACAGTGCTAGACGTCCAATCCATTCAAAGTGGGAGGGTGCCACATTTAATAAAAAAAATCAACTCAAATGAGGTTACCGTCGTTGGGAAAATGTCGTTTGGCGCCCATGTTGTAATCTCTGTGATGCCCGTGGGGCCCCACCCCCATGGAGTGAGACCCCGCCGACTGCTGAGCCGCGGAGTCACGACTGGACGCCGAAGCGTCCGGCCGGAAAGACTTTGCTCGCCCGGCAGCGTCGTCCTTCTTCTTGTGTTCCTTCTGTGAGGAAGAAGATGAAAAAAAAGCCAGATGAGGATGAGGAGGGGACAAGATGAAGATTTAGTCGTAACTTGCCTCTTCTTCATGTGAGCGCTTTTTCTGGGCCATTTTGTAAAGCTTATGCAACTTCTTTGCGCCAAACTCTGTGAATTTGGACACAAAAATCCAGAGGTTTCTGTGGAAAACAAAGAGTGTCATTTTATTAGTTCTATAGAAAATTAATAGTCTATTCAATATCAGTTAAACATTTAAAATCCACTCTGTACTATGATTTAACTCCCTCTAGTGGCCAGTGCAATCATCTCCAATCCTAGTCATACCGTCGCCATGTTTTGATATGTTCCAGATCGCTATAGGCTTTAAGGCACTCGGTGATGCGGTCTCCGATTTTGAGCAGACACGTGCGCGTGTGCTGGAGCTGGTCCAGGTCCGACAAGCCCTCGTCGGGTTTGTCCAATTGCTTCAGGGCCTTCTTTACCGGCCTCATGCGCTCCTTGCACTTTTACAACAAAAACACACAGTTTCAAAAACTTCTTGTTGGAAACCCTTGTTTCATTTGGGCTTTGGGCTGGTTTCAAACTCACAATACTGAAAGTCTCCTGGTCCAGTTCATCTTCGTCTTTCCCTTCGATGGGAACGGGATCGGAACCAGCCGTGATGTGAACCGGTCCTTGGTTTTTCCGCGCTTTGGCACCTTTGGCCTGAAAAATGTCAAATGAGAGCGTTAGGGCCCAACTTTATTATTATTATATATATTTTTTTAACTAAAAAAGTTGTTGAGAAGAAGGAAAATAACCTTTTCTTTCCTGCCCTTGTTGCCCTTCTTGTCTTTGTGGCCGTCCTTGTCCTTCTTTGGGGTTCCCTGTTTTTCCTTGTTCTCCTTGTTGTCCTTCTTCTTCTGTCGTTTCTTGGCCGGGGACTTTTCCGAGCCATCTTCCTGCTCGGATAAACATGCAAACATCATCAAAATGCTCGTCTACATTTTAGGATTTATTTTATTTTTGCATTTTCACGGATTGAAAACACATTTTTAGATTGAAGTAAATAATTTCCCTAAAAATGGCTTCAACACAAAACATTTTC
This sequence comes from Stigmatopora nigra, assembly GCF_051989575.1. Classification (NCBI taxonomy): domain Eukaryota; kingdom Metazoa; phylum Chordata; class Actinopteri; order Syngnathiformes; family Syngnathidae; genus Stigmatopora; species Stigmatopora nigra. The sequence goes on along the minus strand of NC_135509.1, from coordinate 7,278,998 downwards.
AATCTAAAACTAAAATATCAATTGTAGTAATAATAATTTTAAATCCCAAATAGTATTCAAATGTATTTTTTTGTCTCAACTACATTTTTACATTGAAATACTTTTCTCATGGACTGAAAATGTTCGTTTTATTTAATTGAAGTGAGTTTATTTGAAAATTATGAGCTATGATTGAATAATAAACACAAAAATCAACCTCCAAGTAGGCCATTATAGTAATAACATTTGATGTGTGATCAATATGATTGAAAAATATGTCTGTATTATAATTATGTATTTTTTATTATTGATAAAACAAAATATTATTATATTATTATTAATAATTGTCAGCAATTTTAGTGAAATCAGACAGTAATACTTGAGAAATTTAACAAAATCCTTTTATACGTTCAGAAAACTGTGAATTAATGTAATTATTTGCAGCCCCTACCTTGAGTTCTCCCTCTTCCGAAGGATTATCGGACAAACGCGGGGACGAGATTTCGTTTCCTTGCTCGTCCTTGATGACCTTCTCCTTCTTCACTCGAGGTTTCCTCTTCTTCGCTTTGACCTGTTGGACAAGCGAGTGAGCCAGGGAGAAATACATGGAAGAAAGCAAAATGTCCTAAGATGCCGACCTACCTCGTCGCCTGTTTTGGACACGTCTGCGCTGCCTTGTTCTTTTTTGAGGAGCTTGAGTAGATATTCTGCTCTCGCTTGGAGCTGCTTGGCTTGCGGCTTCTTGCTCGGATCGTCCGGCAGAATCTGAAAAATACAAATTTGATAAATAGAAGGAACATTTTTGACTAATTTTGATTGTTTCATTTTAGTTTACATTGTTTTGTATTGTTACTTTAAGTTTCAGACAATTTTTGTGACCATCCTGGCTTTTTTCCACTCACTTAAGTGTATCAATAATTAATGGTAATAAATCTATTTAAAAATATATATTTTTCATGTTATCCAATCTTGATATATATATATATATATATATATATATATATATATATATATATATATATATATATATATATATATATATATATATATATATATATATATATATATTTTTTTTTTTTTTTTAAACAAATTTTCCCTTTTCAGTATTTAGCTAGCAAAAAACCCGCCAGGCTTATAAAAGATCAGGCGAAACCTTTTCAGAAAATGTACGCTAGTATTTCAGACCAAGTGTGACACATTTAAAGTATTTTAAGACTTGAACGGAGATCGCCCGCAGTTGACTTGCCTTTTCGCATAGCTTGAGATCAGGATCAGTCTTGATCAGATCCCAGTTACTGAATCCGTGCTCATAAATCCCCAACAAAAGCTGAGCATCGTCGTCCTCGTTCCAGTCCACGTCGAAATGAGCCACCTTGACTCTGCAGGATAACTTGAACCTGCCAGAAACACAACGTGAGTCAACAGAAGCCTTCACCTCCAAGTAAAATTACGGCTCGCTTACGTATTCCTCTGGGCGGGATCGGACGGGACGGCTTTATGCAAGGGTTCGAACTCCTCTTCGTGTTGGATGATGGACTTGGCGTTAACTTGCACTGCCGAGATCTTGATGTTGATTCCTCGCCGTTTCCCGGGACCTTTAGCTGCGTCCAACACATTCTTAGCTACTTTTGTTTAATCGGCATCTACTGCCATGGTTTACCTTCAACAGGGTTCTCCTTCAGATGTTCCTCATGCTCTTGGACTGCAGCCAAACAGCTGCTATGAATGAGCTCGCCAAGTCTCTTCAGGTCTGCAATGGACTTGTCCACCAGCTCCGAGTCCCGGGCGATGGCTTCTAACCTGGAGGTGTTCAAATTTGATTTAGTGGGTTAACTAAGGAGTCTTTGTTTGTGCTCTTACAGGATTGGAAGACATTTTGGGTCTGAAATTGTAGGCCTTGTCTTGTCTGGTTTTCTCCACACATTTATCAAAAAATTAGGCATAACCTTTCAAAAAGCTTGAACAACATAGCTTTCAAAAAATATGTATTACATTTGTTTGCGCTTTTCAGCATTTTGCAGTATCAGGATTGCAAATCCATGCTAATGCTAGCCTTTTCCTTCAAGAGAAGCTAGCTCTTACTGCTAAATAAGAGGAAACTTATGTCAAATAAAGATAAATTATATTATTGTTAATTATATTACTGTTCTTTGTATATATGTACTGGTGGACAAATGTTTGCTTTCTATTTTGAGTAGTATGCTAGTTGTTTAGCTAGATGCTACTACTCACCAAAAGGACTAACTTTTTAAGCTAAATCAAGTATTCAATTGTAAAATTGTAGATTTAATAATACACTCATTGTTTATATACATGTTGTTTGTGTTGGAATGATACATTTAATCACTAGTCGATATAATTATGAAAATTTAAAGCAGAGACATAAATTTGCTGATAAATTTGTAACATAAAAGAAGTGATTACATTTTGAGGTCTTTGAGGTTAATAAAGTTTGTGATAGCATATTTTTTTTGTGTTTTATTTGTTTATTTAGCTACTACTTATTTTTTCATCTTATTTCAAATTTAACGCATCAAATTTCCTCCAATTTTGGAAGACACACTTACCGTTCAAGTGGCGCTCCAAACTTCTTGTAAGCCTTAATAAACCTACAAAATAATAAAGAAGCATCAAAAAAAGCTCTCCAAAAACACCAGCAATCGCTATTAAATATTGACCTGCGTATCTCGGCGTCATTAAAGCCCTCCACATTGTTTTTGCGTGCTCTTGGCCGCCCTCTTTTCTTGGGTTTTTTATCCTCATCGCTGTCGTCCGTCTCGCTGTCGGAACCGGAAGAATGTTGCTTCAGCTTGGAACCCACGTCACTATCGCTGTCATTGGCTTGAGCCTGTGGGAAATACACATATTAAAAATCATTGACTTTATGATGCCAATCTTTGAAAACGAAAAATCACAAAATATTTGAAATTCTTTCAACTATGAGCCTTTAATGGTCCCTTGAGGCAAAAACACTAATATTATTTGTCTCTAATGTGTCGTATTTATATGAATGTTTAAATGAAAGTTTTCATCATGGAAAAAAAATGCTCAAATTACATGTATAATAAAAAATAGAATATATACTTTTGGAAAGGTTAGCGAACAAAAAAACAAAAGTTTGAAAATACCAATTTTATTCATCAAGGGAGAAAAAAAAACTACACAAAACCACCCAACCCAAGATTTCTGTAATAATTAAACAAAATTCATAAAGGGTATGCTTAAATTGTTTTTTTTTCTCCTTCGATTAATCAAATCATCATTTAGAACTCTTTTTTTGTTTTCTCGTGTCTGACATTTTGACTAGAACAAATAAAGAATTGAAGATAGTGGCATATATTTGCTCATTTTACCATTGCACCACTCAACCCAGTTTAAACGAATGGGATCGCGTGATGTGTGTGTGGCGACCAATCAGTCGTTGATTACCCGCTTGTTGGAGCTCCTACTTCTAGGCAACATGAATAGATCCATTTCCCGTTGTTTCTCCTCTTCTTCCACTTTCCGCCGCTGATCTTCGGGGATGATGTTTTCCCACTCCCGAGAAGGTTTTTCCTCCAAATCGGGGGCACTTTCCTCCATGCTGGAAAAATTGGCCACCTGCAAATAAAAAAAATAAAAAAATACAAATAAAACTATTGTGATTAACAGAAATTAATCTAATATTGGATTACGTACAGTTTGCAGTTCCTAAAAACATCAAAAGTTTTTGCAATGGTTTGAGCCGCATCTCTAAGTGTAACAATTTGTGTAAAATAAAGGAGAAAAATGTACTAAATATAAGAATTGAAGTCTTGATGATGATCTTTCAAAGCAGTTTGTTTTTGAAAAAAAAAATCTCCCTCCATATTAAAAACAATCCAATTTGCATCAGGCTATTTTTTAACAGTTTTAGACACGTATAAGTTACAGAACGTTCAAACATCGTCATGTTTGCGTTCGTCGTGGAGACGCTAGCCCAAAATGCAGTGTAAAACCTTGCTGCATTATGGGATGCGGTGGCCATTTTAAATTGGCCAGAATTTAGATTTTTCGTCAATGTAGATCTGCAACAATTGATCGATTAGCTACAATAATCAGATTTAAAAAAGAGCAATGACTATGAACTCAATGAAGGCACCTTGAACTGAGACAAAAGTTCATCCGTGGCATTTTGCCCTTGATCGCTTTCCCTCGTCTCAGCTAATCTCAGGATCTCGTCAATGTCCATTTCCTGCAAAAACAACAACAAATAAAAGAGGACCCGTTGATTCAACTAAAAAAATGAGGTGGTGCAATACCTGAGGTTCTGATTCCTCTCCTTCTGCTTCTTTAAAGAGTTCCTCAGCGCCAAATTTAAGGATGGCGGTGAGTTCTTCCTTGTTAAATGGGTTAGAACTGAAAAAGACCAAAAAACGTGTAATAAATGATGTAAAAGGAACCAAATCACTAATAGAAATTACTTGGTGTTGCCCGAATTGCTGTCCAAAACCGTCCGTCCAGTAGTGTCCATTCTCTGGATGACCAAATGGTCCAAAACCATTTTCTTCTTGGCCCTCTCAATGATGTCCTCCTCGACTGTCCCCTTGGTGACCAGCCGATATATATTCACCTAAAACCAGGATAAAATACATTCAAGCCATTTTTATCTGTCTCCACTTTCCCGTCAACTCCGGCCGAACTCACCTGTTTCTTTTGTCCGATTCGATGAGCCCTGGCTTGCGCCTGGAGGTCATTCTGAGGATTCCAGTCCGAGTCAAAGATGACTACCGTGTCGGCCGAGGCCAAGTTGATCCCTAAGCCTCCGGCTCTCGTGGACAGGAGGAAGCAAAAGTCCTGGAAGAGCGAGTTGGAAGGTTTGAAACTGATGATTATTGGGGATTTCCAAGTGTTTTGGAGCTATGGGACACTTTTTGGATTGAAATAATCTCAAGGTACACCACCGGCTAAAAATATTTTCATTTAAAATTATGTTGCCTATATTAACAATAGTCATTCTCATCAAAGTTTGATCAGCAGGAATCACAAAAACCTCCAAAAATGATACCAAATCATAATTTTTCACACTGAAAAAAAGTTAATGTCTGCAGACCGTGAACAATTTCAGGTTCAATTGATGCAAAAATAAGTAATATGTTTTTATCCACATAATTTTATGACTATTCTCCTGATGTCTTAAATCTCCTAAAATTATGCAAAAAAGTGCTGATAAAAATAACAAAATGACCATTTTGCAATTTGAATCTTGTAATAGTAAAATCTATAATTTAACTCATATCATATTTATTTGAACTTTTTAAGAGTTAAATTTCACCCTTGACATATTGATTTTTTTTGCTGAATATTACGTACCTCTGAACCTTCGGCGTTGAAGTGATCCAGCGCTTGCTTTCGAATTTCTCCTTTGATGGAGCCATCCAATCTCTACAAAGACAAAAGACAGTTTTTTTTATATTTAGTCATAAACAAAAAAAAAACAGTCCGCTAACTAATCCGGCCGGACAGAGCCAAGCCTCCTTCTGAAGGATGCCTGCAGTTCCATATAAAACAAGTCGCCGTTAAAAATAACTCCATGAACTCTCGGCCTGGCCAACTATGTGTACCACAACGTTGATATTTGATCTGTATCAACATTAACACATTAGTCAACGGTGCAATACACCGGATAGGAACACAAATGAACATTTAAGTATGAAATTGAACTCGGAACAAAACCCCCCCAAAATTTTGAACACTTTCCCATCACCTTTTAACACATTGGCTGCCATAGCATCTACTTTTACTCATAATAAGCACATAGACTCCAAAATCACCTCTTTAAAATGGAATGGCTTTAATTTAGAAAGATAATCCATTGTAAATGTGCTAGTGAGGTACATTTAACTAGTTATGATTGGCCTAAACTAGGAATATTTAAGCACTTTTGCTTTGTTTCAACCTATTTGAATTTATTGAAGGAAAATTCCTGGAAAATGCAGATAGCGCCCTAAATCATTTGCTAGTCTAACACAAATATTGAATAATGCAAATTGTGCATCTTTTAAGACTAAAAATAATGTCTAAATTCCAGAAAAGTGAGTGTGACAAACATAATGTGAGTCAAGCTACCTGTGTTTGTCTCATAAATGTCAATACACAACAAATGAGTCAAAAAGTAACTAACTAAATAGCATTTCTGTAACTGTGCAATCCTGTTTTTGGTCTGAGACCGGGACAAAGCGTGCTTTAGCTTTCGACCTCAATTCCAAATGAACCAGTAGCATTAAAAACCAAACCTACCTGGAATGGGTATCGTTTCTTAGCCAGGTATTCAGCCAGAATGTCCAACATTCGAACCATTTGCGAGAAGATGAGCACTCTGTTTCCTCGCTCCCTGAGCCTAGTGAGCAGCTTGTCCATCAGCACCAGCTTCCCGCTTCCTCGCACCAGCGCCTTCCGAAAAAGCAAGTTTGATGACATGGCCACACAACGGCGGCTAGCTAACTTGGGCTCTCGCTCACCTGCAAATGTTCCTCTTGCGATTCATTCTCGCCGTCCTCAGGCTGCTTGATGAGAAAACCATGGTTGCAGCACTTTTTCAGCTCCATGACAATGTTCAGGAAGCCCGAGGAGCTGCCTCGGGCGCCTTTGGAAAGAGCTTTGTAATTGCGAGTTAAAATCCACCTGAAAGTGTTCACAGACCAAATAACAAATGCTAAGTTTTGGAAACATGGGGAGAATCTTTAGGCGACCGAAGAAGGAGACCTACTTGTAAAATTGCTTCTGCTGTGCGCTCATGTCAACACGTAGAATCTGCTCCACTTTAGCAGGAAGGGATTTCTCCACGTCCTTTTTGACACGCCGAAGCAGGAAGGGCTCCAGGACTTTGTGAAGACTCTGGTAGCCATTCTCTCTCCCTTTGCCGTGGTCGTCCTCAAAGTCCTCCCACGAGTCGAACCTGGTCACAGTTGGAGATTATTTCCCTTGGCCACTAGAAGGCATCATCCAGGCAGGGTTCAAATAAAATCTACTTTATTTAATCGCATATAAGCTGCCCCACGTCTAAGCCACACCCTTAAAAATTGTAAAGTTTTATCATTTCTCGCATATAAGCCGCACCCTGATTCACAAATTTCACCTCCATATTCATGGTTTTAATAGGGAGTACAAATGTGTTACTTTGATAGGAAAATCTTAAGAAAAATCATCACATTGGTATTTCTGAGATACTGTATGAATCTATCAATATCATAAGGAATTAATTAATCCACTAATGGTTTTCCTACTGCAAAACAGAAAATAACCAACATATAGTAAATGTTACTTTGCCCATTTCTGAGATACTGTATGTATCTAAAGCACATTATTAGGGTCAATATCATAAGAAATTAATTCATCCACTAATGGTTTTCTTACTACAAAACAGAAAATAACCAACATATCATAAATGTTACTTTGTGGGTACAGTGCGACCTACTTGTCTGGCATGAGGAAGTGCAGCAGTGACCAGAGTTCTTTGAGGGAGTTCTGCAGCGGAGTGCCAGTGATGAGGAGCCTGTGATTGGACCTGAACTCCATCAAGGTTTTGTACAACAGCGAATCATCATTTTTCAGCCGGTGAGCTTCATCCACGCCCAGGAAAGCCCAATTGATGTTGCCTAGGACCCCCTGTAGAACAGCATTTAGTAACATTCTCTTTTTCAACGTCCATTCGATTACCCACCTTGTCTTTGAGTAGAATTTCATACGTGGTCAACAGTGCGCTGAAACGGATTCTTTTAGTTTGGTGGTTGACCCATTCGTAATCCCGGATCTGAGCAGAACAAATACAGACAATGAAAAACTCATCTAAAACATCCAATTTCAGTGGCAAACTACCGTTTTCCTGCTCATGACGTCGCCCAGGTAGACCACCACGTTCATGTCGGGGGCCCAAGTGTCAAATTCTCTCTGCCAGGAGGTCAACGTGGACAAGGGCACCACTACTAAGAAAGGCCCATACAGTTGATGCTGGTGGAACAGGTAGGACAGGAAAGAAATGGTCTGGATGGTCTTTCCTAAACCCATTTCATCGGCCAGAATGACGCTGTTGCACCTAAACAAGAGTTGCCGGGATGAGAATTCACTATCATAGCCACTAATATCAGTGAAATATGATCGCACCTGCACCAAGAATGAGCCAACCAGTTCAGGCCATCCAGCTGATAGTCCCTCAACTGCAGGTTCTCGTCGCCGATGAACGATGGCTGCTTTTTCAGGGCCACAAATCTCGGCCTTTGTTTCAAAACCTAAGGCCAGAAAGAAAAGCTTAAATAAAAAAAATTAAAATACCGTCTCTTCAAGACAAGTGCGACTTGGACTCCTACCTTGCAGTCTTTGGATGGGACATTTTTGCTAGAGTTGCGGTTCAGGAAACTCTGGATGCAGTGTTGGAATTTCTTCATGATGAGCGCACCGTCCTCCCAACTGCATTCCGAGTACGGGAGCCCCATCCATTTGCATAGATACTCGGGCTCGTTGGAGGATGTTTTGTGACTGTGGGCTGGAAGAATTCACAGATTTTAAAAATATCATTAAAAATGGCGTAAATGCTTTTAGTACTTACATGGGAAGTCGGAAGCTCCGTGCGTTTTGCCTGTTTTTGTTGCTGTGGATGGCACAAAAAGTTAGTGTATTTTTCGGACTATGAGTCAGAGAATACACAATGAGAGAGAAAAAAGATAACAATTGCATTGGGGTAAAGGTTGCATTTTTGAGGGGCAGTTTTTTGGATTAATTAGAAGTATAGAACAAACAACAAATGATAAAATACATGGTAAAATACAGGACAGGAAAAAAAGGTACACAACTTAACAGTTTTTTGTATTACTAGCATAACATAGATTTTTTTCTGGTTAATGAGCTTCATGCTTTGTTGAAGTAAGCACATTTTTCTCTTGTTTTTGCTACTTTTGATGCATTGATTTTCCCTCATGGAACCTTTTTTTTCACCAGAATTTCTAAATGCTTTGTAGGCACATCCAACTTGTGTATTTTTCATAAATATTAAAAAAAACATGGTGTGGCTTATTTAACAATTTCACAAAAGGAACTTATTCAGAGTACTCTTACCGATGACGCGTTCCACGAATTGAAATTGCTTATTCAAGTCTGAAATGAGCTCCATCTGGCAGTTGTGGAACTCCACATCCTCGGGGGATGCCTTATTTAACCTGAAACATTTGCATGAAAAGTTTTACTTTGTATAGGTATAAACTTGTTGGATTACTGTATTTTCCGCACCATAATACGCATATTCAATAAAGGTGTTTCATATATAAGGCGCACCAGATTATCAGACACATTGGTAGTAGTGAAATGTGTTATACATAAATGAGATGGAGCTGTAGTAGTAGTAGTTAGATGTTTAATGCATCCACTATATATTATATACAATGATTAACCAATATTTATCTATATATAAGCCAAAATTGAGAAGTTTTAAGTATTTTGGTTGCGCCTTATAGTGCAGAAAAACAATCGTTTATGACAAAATAAATAAACAAATGAATATTTACCATCCATTGAGCTCATCATTTTTCTTTTTGAAATTGTCCAGTTTTTTCAAGCCCTTGACCTTCTGCTGGATGAGCGAGTCCATACTTTCCCACGTGTTATGGATGTAAGACCAGCCCTTCCACTTCACCAAATACTGAGTTTCCCCTTCTTGGTTATTGGGGTCAAAGCCTTCGCATGGATCGCCATTCTCCTCCATGGCATACATGGTTGTGGGAGCACCCGTGACTAAATCAAAGGGGGGGAAAAGGGGGAATGTTAGCATGTTTGGGAAAGAATATTCATTGACAGTCGAAAGATTCACCTCCTTTTTTGCCAAATCTGGTGTCCATGACTTTCTCGATGGTCTCGCTGTCGTCATCTTGTTGTTCCTCGCACGCTTCGCCCGTCATCTCGATTAGATCGTCAGAGTCGGTTTCAAAGTCATGTTGGTCTTCTTTATAGCTAAAAAAAAGGACAAGAAAACATGATGGATTGGATTTTGGTTCGTTTTTTGGGCATGTTAGATCAAGACCTTTTGACTTTTGTGGCCCCTCTCCGACGTGTTTGTCTCTTGGGAGTGTCCTCATCGTCGTCGTCGTCATCATCGTCATCCTCCTCCTCATCATCGTCTTCATCTTCTTGAGAAGATTCCTGTTTTCTTGATCTCCTTGATTTTTGGGACATTTTTTTGCTGGATGATTTTGTCTGGGGTCTGCAAAAGAAACAGAAAAAAAGAAAAATGGGGAAGAAGAGGTAGGTTGATCCACTTTAGATAGCCAAAGACAAATATCCTTTAAAATATTAAAAAGTTGGACTACAAAATAGATCAAATCTGTGCTGTTGTTTTAATGAAAAGTGACTATTTTTTGCATTTTTTTAACCCCCTAAAACCCAGATCATCACATTTTTGGGTCATGTAGGTAACAAAATTCATATTGGATATATAAATTATGATATACGCACACATGTTAAAAAAAATAAAAATAAAATAAGACCCTGTTTATGACCCCAATTATTAGAATTGATACCAACTACAATGGCAAGCAACAAGTGAAATGACAAATCGTATGAAATGAAGTTGTCCAGCGGGTAGCTGTCTGACGGCCAGGCCTGGCTAAGCTCTTACCTTCTAGCAGGAAGTCGTCTGGATCTAACTTTTTTCTCTTCCTGCTCACTGCCTGTACCGCTGGATGTTTCCTCCTCGTCATCATCATCATCATCATCATTCCAGATACTTTACAACAAAAAGATGCCACAATTTCACCATTTTTTGTTTTTTTTACTTTTCCCAATTTCAAGTTTAGGCCGTTTGAGTGCCGTGAAGACAATTTCATCACTGATTGGAGCAATTTAGAATCTAACGTGGCCAACAGATACCCAGTGGCACATGACAATAAATCATATCGATGGAAAAGATGAAGGAAAAATGGAATTATTTCAATGACTCACGGAGGCAAATACTTACTCTTTCTTTTTTACACGAGAGCTTTTTCTTTTGGGACTCTCGCTTTCCGAGTCACTGCTTCCCTGTAAATAAAAAAAATATATGAAAAAAAAAATCTACAGTAATCCCTCGATTATCGCGTCTTAATTTATCACAAATTCAATACTTTTTCCCGCAATTATAGATATATATTTTTAATTCATAAAAATGTGGAAATCAATAATTGTCATTTTTTGTGTTTTAGTTCAAAAATCATTTTGTAAAATCTAAAAATATATTTTAAAAAAGCTCAAATAAACATTGTTTTAGATCTATAAAAAACTGAATATTCAGGGATTTTAATTGAGTTCTTTTAATCCATTTTTTATATAAAAAAAAAATCTAAATATTTTATCTAAAATGGTCTGGCCCACATAAAATCGAGTTGACGTTAATGCAGCCCATGAACCACGAAGTTTGACACCCTTGATCTAAACAGTTTCATCCCTAAACTAATTTTTAGCCAGGTTTTACTCCACCAAAAATGTGCCTTTACCCCAGCGCCGATATTCAGACGAGATGGTTCTTGTCGACTGCGATTTGATCTTCGAACTCCGTGCACGTCTGGATGCTCCTCCCACATCTGGAGCAACAATAACGCCGAACAATACCATGAAAAGTGATTATTTTCAACGGCACATTCTGCATTCCCGCTCACGGGATTGAAAGATTTCATTCAAATGTCAGCGAGTTACCTTCTTGACATCAGCTAAACGTTCTTTCTTCTTAACTGGCTTGTCTTTGAGGTCGCCGCCATCTCGCCTCTTGGACTCGGCGGACTCACTTCCGCTCCCCGAGCGACTGTCGGATCCCGACGAGCTGTTGGAGTCCGAGCGTCGGGAAGGTCGCCTCTCGCTGCCGTGTTCGCTCTCCGACTGACTCCCCGACTCTGACGCCGAGCGGTTGGATTCTTCCGAGGCTGAGTTGCTGCAAAAAGAACATTTTTAATTATATTTTCACGAGTTTTAATTATATTTTCACGAATTTTAGTGCTAGGGCTTTAAGCCCCAGTATTTCATTTTTTTCTTTAATTTTCATTAATTATTTTCGTTTTTATTAACGTTGTGTCATTTTACCAAACAATGTAAACATATATACGCACAATAATAAAAAATGAAAACAAATAATTGCTCATACTCAAGTTTCTCTTTAGTCCAACAATAGCCACTAGCCATAATAAAGATTTAAAAGGCTGAAGTATAAAAAATATTACCAAAAATAATCACACTGTATAATGTTAAAAGTCTTAACTTATTTTAAGTGACCAATGTCCATGAAACGTTACCACTTTTTCTGCTGTCATTCTGCTTTTCAACACATGGGGGTGTGATTCCACAATAGAAAAAGCTAAAGACTATTAGCGTCAGAAATGGACAAGCCATTTTTTGTATCATTATGAAAATAAAAATGTCATGACCCGGAGATAGGAAAAAAATTGTTAAGACAACTACAAGATATAAATAGTCTCGTACTTCTGACGATGACCTAAAGCGGAAAGAGAAAGCGACTTTACCGAGGGCGGGACAAGACAAAACCTCATCTATTGGTCAAATGGTTGCTAGGTAACATATCTACCAATCGTGGGCTCCCAAATAGAGACCGCCCAAGCAATGATTACTTCCGGTTAACGATTCTCATTTTTTCCAAAGAAGTGGACAAACAGTAGAGAAAGCACGGCCCACGAGTATTTTAAACAATATTTAACCAAACACGGGTTAATTATTATGTGAGATTCCTGTCAGAGTATTTATCTTTTAATTTATCTGCTGAACTCCCCCAATGTTAATGTGTCAATAGAGGAGATTAGACACGAGAGACCAAACCTGGCACTATTTAATGCTTTACTAAGCAAACCTGACTAAAATGGCTGCCGTGAGTGCACAATATACTCACAAGTGAGTGGACAGTTGGTGTCCTCTAAAATAGTTTGTCAAATGTGCGTCATGAATAAATGTGATTGACTTTAGCAAGGTTATCAGGCAACACAACGCCTCAATTTACCTTAAGTAAATGTTCTCTGACAACATGATAATAAACATGTAATTAGTCTATAGAGCAAAGTTGGGTGGTAATAATATTAAAATATGCTGTTTAAATAAAGAAAACAGACCATATTCAAAGCTGCTTAGCAAAAAAGGAACAATTTTAGTAAATTATTCTTGGACATTACATCAATGTGCGTTCATGATTAAAAATAACAATGTAGCGACCTCAAATATAAAATGTAGTTTTTATGTGGAGGTGGAGTTTAAAAGGGAAGAAAACAGACAAATATACAGTCCTAAAGTTCAAACTTACGTTGAGTAACAATTCAACCTAACTATTCACCCAGAACAATATTTTTATTCACGATTTACAAACCTAAAATCTAAATATACTCTCAGATCTGCAATAAAAGTTATCACACTTTATGGAAAAATTGACAAATCTGCAAAAAACTTAATAAGCCTTTACTTAAAGTTACTATTTTCCTTGCTTGTAACCAAAACATAGTTTGCAGCTTAGGTATAAAAAAAAAACCATGGTGCAATGCAGCAGCAAGTAAAATATACATTCCGGTGATCTAAAATTAGGATAAAGCAAGTTTGATTTTTGTTCCTGCGTAATTACTACACATTATAAGCAATGCATTCAAAATGTGGGGTTAAAGTGGGGGACTCGATTCCTTTTTAGAGTAGTGATCTCCCTCCCTGCAAGCCCTGTAAACTCAGTAGTAAGAAATGCAATGAAAATCAGGGTGTGGCTATTAAACAATAGCAAGGTCATTGATGACACTGGTGTATTTCGTCAGTGACACAAGCACGCATATGCAAATGAAAACACGCCGTGACAGGTGATTGAGCACGCTTGACAGGGGTAAACAAGTCACGCAAGCGTTAAAAAAAGAGCATTTCATAAATAAATAAATAATCACAATTTTTTTTCCTTACCTGGATGCATTACTTTGAGTTGATCCTTCATCCCCTTGTTTTTTGTTTCTGTTCTTCATTGTGGAAGAATGCTTCTTTTGTATGTTTTTTTTCTTCTTTATATCCTTCGGGAAATAATCTCGTGTCTTGGTATTCGTGTCAAAAAGTTCCAGAAGACAAGTCCCTTAAGATTGTCTTTGCCCCTCGGAGGACACTTTAAATCCCAAATGGTGCGACGCAAGAAGAGAAAGTGGAATTAAATACGAACGGTTGAGCATTATAATTTATATTTATATACATGAACTATACTTCCTTACAAGACATGTGCTATATTCCATTAGCCTACATATATTTATATACCCGGCTACTAATTTCAACGAGAGCCGATTCACGTCAATTAATTTTAACTGCGTCATCAGAATGACTACCAAAAAAAATAATAAAGTTAAACAGATATAATGTGGAATTAATCCAGCGAACAATGTAAATGTAGCAATCTTTAAACAAGACGCCAGCTGATGCATTCAACTAATTTCGCTTCGATTCGCAGCGGTTGCAAAATGAAGCAAAACGTCAAATTAACAACAGTAGACAGGAAAGCGAAATATTTGAGTTAAATTGTCAAAAAAAGAATGCCATTTTAAATACATTTTAGGCCTCTCCGGACCTGCTCAGCTGTCAAGCCCGAGCGAGACAAGAGGCGAGCAAGCAGCACACTAAAAATGGAGGCGCGCCATGGCTGCATGGAAAACAACGACAAGCACTGGCCGCAGCCCGACGGCTCCTTCGACGCGGAAAAAGGAGCCCAAAATCCCGTGAAAATGTCCCCAAAGCGGTCAAAATGTCGAGCGTGTAGCCGGAGGCATCACGCGAAGGGAGCAGGACGTCGCCTCAGTCGACACAGGGGGCAAGAAAAACGGAATGACGACAGCCCATAGCAGCCTTCCTAAGGATCATCCGCCATCGAGAGCTCCTTCCTGGCTCTGAAAGCCTTTGATTGACGTTATTTTCATTTAGGCAACACTCAGGTGATGTTTAAGTCCCTCCCCTTCATCTTTTAACTTTTCGTTTAGGGAAAACGTGGTTTGATATTCATCACAATTTGACAATTAGTAAGAAAAAAAAAGTGAAAGTGGTAGTCTCACTTAAATGGACAAAGAGTGGAAATTATTTTTTCTTCTCCTTCTGCAGCAATTACATCACTTCCTGCTTGAGCAGGAAGAAGAACAACCAGAAGCCATTTTAGAAAGCTATTGGAAACCATTTCATCTCATTAAATGTTATGTCAAGAGTCAGTTTCAAAACGGTTTTATTGACAGTCATCAATAAGAATTATGACACAAAAATAGCATATACAATGACATGAATAGTCAAAATAGAAGTTATGAGTAAATAAACCATCTTATATTTGCTTCATAACTACCAATCTTAAATTAATTTCAAATCACTTGTAACGATCTGTAATACAAATGGCCATCTCCGGAATTTAATTAAAAAAACAGCTAATGACAGAATTCTAATAAAACAAATCATGGGGGAAAGAAATAAATGACACTTTATTCAAAATTAAATATTAGCATACAATTGCCATATTCTTGCTTCTCCAAAACGTCGTAAAGTATTTTAAATCCACGACACAGCCTTCCGATGTCCACGATGTTTTAAAAGATTTTTAAAAATCCATCGGAAGTCATTGAAAAAGGGTTTCAGCCGGTCAAAAAATATGCCATCTTCACGTTTAAATAACGCGATCTTCGCGTTTTAACGATGTCTCCATTGTCAGCGAAATCCACTTGAATGGGTTCTTGATGGGACAAAAAAGAAGGAAACATTTAATAAGCCCACAGTACATATCAAATTATCAATCACTGCCCCATAATCAACAAAAATCAGAAGCTAACACGATTATTACCAAGTAATGATCGTAACAATTAAAAAAACTAAAATCCGAATGACCACTAGGGGGTCTGTACGGTCAGGCTAGCTAGCCGCTAACCTGAACATTACTACGTTAGTATTCACCAGCGGTAACTTGTGACAGAAAGAAAACAAAAAACAGCCAAACGTTTATATGAATTATTCCGAATATAAGCACAAGTAAGAAAAAGTTTGTGAATATCTTAAAATGTCAATCAAATACACCATTTACCTTACTATACAAAGTTACTTTTCCCGCGCTCTGTGTTTGGCTATATACCTAAGTAATAAGTGCATCGCTGAATGCTAAATAAAAGCAGCTAATGCTTTTTCAAGAGTAGAAAAATCCCAACTGACTTGGTGAAATGGTTCCATTTAAACACCTGATAAAGCAAATACATTTGTATGGTGAAGTATGTTGATGAGATTGTAGTGATGTCATCAACATGCGACATCATAACACCTTTAATACGCGATGAAAACCACCAATATGAGTCCTAAACATTACAGCGCGGTGTGCTAACGTACTCCAAACGGGGGAAAATGTACAGCAACAAATTCCCAAACGTATTTTTTTCTTTAATTTTAAAAATTATAACATGGTAATTAGGCAGCTGATTCTGCTGTTTGAACAACAGAAGGAAACTTATGTGGACCTAACCTCTTAAGACTGGATGAAATATAATACTGCTAAATGGCTTGGAATGTGTGACCCTTTAAAGAACAAAATAAAGCTACGATGTCGCAAAACAAAAAAGATCTGAACTGAAGCATTTTGGAAGATAGATGTACTGTCGCATTCAAGAGACAAATTGGGCCTTGTTGTTGAGGTAAATGTCATGTGCAAACGTGAAGGTACTGATTTTGCAGTGTATCTATTTAAAGAGCGTTAAGGAACTTACAGGGCCGTCTTCAAACTGATTGATCCCAATTTCAAAATTATCATTAGTCCACGTCTCTCTGTGAAAGGGATCAAGACAAACACGAGTGAAGTCCGAAATGAGAATGTCCCTCTAGAAAATGACTACGCTGCATGAAAGTATAATAAAGTATTTAAAATGTTTCTTTGAGGAACAGCCAGAATTAGTTTGAAGATGACCATGGGGTTGAGAGCAAAGAAAAGTATGAAAATGGCTTTTCGTAGTTTTCGCAGTGAGCTGAAAGGGTGACTGGATAGTCAAAATAAGCAGAATCTTGAATATCGACAAGATCCGTTTACGTTGTGGGTGTTCCTAAACTTGAGCAGTTGGGTAAAAACAATGTTTTGTGAAGTCATTCCAAGTATCTTGCTTGAGTGCAGCTATGAGACTTCAAAAATCCAGGTTTGTGTCAAGGCATGGGTATTAAGACTGAATCCAGAAGAATCAGGAGACAAGATTTGCAAAGAACGTTCCTCCAATACACATCATGGTAACAACTACTCAGTTTGAAGAGCTGATTGGCCATGAGTGAAAGAAAAATGGTGGCCATTGAATTCATCTCAATTGAACAACTCCAGTTGGCAAAGACAAGGAAAGAGAAATATTCCAAGCCATGAGCAGGGTCATTCAAATCCAATGTTAAATTGAATTCTCATCCACACTGAGCACGTGTAGGCTAGTTGTGTGGCTAATGGTAGTACGCCAAGTGAAGTGGAAAGGATACCATTGGCTTGGTGGATGCTTGGCTCAGACCACATCACTAATTCAGGTAGTTTGTATGGACGTTGTTTTTCTTGAAATTCTAGGAATGAACCTTCTATTTTTATGATCACTGACTCCACCATATTCGGGAATGTTGCAAATGTGCATTGTGTTGTTTAAGAGATACAATAAAACAGTGAGAACAATGTTCGACTTTAAACTGCGCCAAAAGATCTTGGCCGCGAACCTTACCTGCAAACTTTTACTAGCTAAGATACTTTACATCTACCAGACTTTGTTAATCCCAGGGAATGTTTTAAATGTATAAAAGGATTTCCATAAGAAGGCCATGGCATTACTTTCGTTAAATTTCACCCACTAGCCGTATATCGGAAATTATCAAAATTATTTGATGTGTTAGGTAGCTGTAGCTAGCCAGAAAATTTCACTGGAAATGGAAGACTTTTAGCGATGCGTTTTTAACAAAACATTATATGCTAACGAATCAAAAAGCAACATTTTACCACGGCGCACCAAAGTTGCAAAATTGTCGATCGGAGAAAAAACAATAGCCCGTTAGCATACTTTTAAAATTTTGTCTTCTCAGTACGAAACGAGGACAATTACAAGAAAATCTTTCAATCTTCGAAAAAAACTTACCGTTCTAGTCTGGGGAGAAAATCGTACGAATCCATCCGTAAACTCTTCGTAGCCCGGCGTCAAGCCTTTAAAATACAAAACGTTCTCAGTTACGAGAATTACTCACCCTAGTGGTTGTATGTAGGTAGTAGCGATTACGGGACTTAAATATGGAAAAGGACCAAAACTTACCATTTTTCTTCGGTCAGACGATCTGGTCCTTCCGTCGATGTTGCATTGCGTTATCCATCAAGTTGAATCCCTTTAAAAGACAAAATGTATGCACGTTTATAAATTTTCATTTTTAGAAGATGTATTTTGTGTCATAAAATTTGATAAAACTACCAAAATGTTGCTTAAATTAGTTCAGCTACGTGGTAACATGTTTATTTTGTGGGAAAATGCTTAACATCTCTAGGGGTCTTATTATATTTAATGCCTAGTGAGATCCTATTGGGAATAATAGAGCGAGGATGTCTTGTTTTGATATTGTGGACTAATTCGTTATAATCAACAACATTTAGTTGGTAATTCAAAAGTAGTTTGTCAAGTAATATTCATCTCAAAGTGTGTGGTAATCAACAGCCTCGTCCACAAGATTGCCTTTTTAAGAATATTTATATTTATTTTAATTTTAGAAAGGGTTAGGTTTGAAAACTATACATAAATTTGACTTCATGTTCACTTAAAATAACTTTGAAACACTCCTTGGGTGTTTAATGTAAAGAGATGCAAAATGCATGGAAAAATAAAAATGAAATCCCTAGCCATTGCCTTAAAGGGTTAAAAGCCAACACCCTATTTTGTATTTCCAGATATATAGAATTTTTAACATGAAATGGCTTCATTTGATCAATATACCTGTTTCAACACATTTGGAAAATCCTCGCTGACTTGATTTTTGTAAAACTCCATTTAGAGGTATTTTTAAGAATAATTTTACCTTTTTTTAAACCAATCAAAATGTATTAAATCAATAGTTAGAAATAAAATTTTAGAATCCACTTCTATCGACTGTGTACACAATCAAATGGTGGAAAAACGCGTCCTGGTGATATTTTACACAAATTACAATTCGACGAAAACCCTTGAAAATGAACATAAAGGAGAAAAACCATCAAAACAATCAAAATACCTATCAGGACAGTCACAAAGCACATGTACGCGTTTTAAAAACGAAATATTTGCCTGATAATATGCTTTTATTCGACGAAAAGCACAAAGGGCATTTGTCCTTTCAAGGACAAAGCCAATTTTAAATGCGTAGTCACAAAGACGACAAGAAACATCGACAAAAAGACTTCTACAAACATCTTCTATGTAAAAGTCGATGTATGGCGATAAAATATGTCTCTTCCAACTCACTGACACATATTTTCTAACAAATATCGTCGAATACGTCGTCGTCTTTGTACCACCGAGCACACCATGGCCATTTTTTTACAACAGCGTCTAGTAGCTTGTTCTTTTCCACCATATTGGCTCGTACCGCCATGTCGACGCGCCTTCCCTCCTATTAACGTGTAATTCTTGGATTTTTTCTTACCAACATCCACGACCAGGACTATCCGCCGTCGTCTGGCCGGGTCGGCGTTGTGATTTCTGGGCATTTTGGTCGTTTTGGTGGCCTTTGGTGCTGCATGGCTCAGCCGCGTTCTCCTCGACGTGTTGTCCGCTCGGCTTCCCTATGGCGTGTGTCCTTCCTCTCCGCCTCCCGACGAGCTCATATCCTTCGACGGCTCTGCCCACTTTTTCGCTTCGCGACGTAAGCGAACATCCACTTCCTCTCCTCCTGCCCCGAAATGGCCGCCATGTTCTACTGAATTCGTCGTCTTTTCGTTTTCTGACGCTGCAAAAAAACATTTTAGACGTTACTTCTCGTTGCCTTCTCATAAGATACGATAGGTTTGTGATAAAGGACAAACATTTTAAGCACAACATTTGAGGGCAGTGACTGACAAAGAGAGGTTGAAGGGAAAAAGCGTTGGTTTTAAATGGCGCCCCTGTTGGAGGTGTTTGAAAAGAGGAATAAAACGTATTTTCGGGGAATGCTAGTTTGAATTAAGGGGTTGCTGATAACAATATTATGATTGATCATGGATTAAAACAAAGAATGCTTTTATTGTCACTGTCAAACGCAGGGAACGTTTCAAAGTTATTTCAAGTAAACATGAACTCATGGTTGTATACTTTACTGGAAATAGCGTTCTAAAAATAATAATTTGTCTTTTTTTTAAATGATAACAGCCACACATCAATTAAATTTTATTCTAAAATGATGAATAGGGAGTATTAATGTCAGGACATTTTGAATTATATGTCAACATATTATTGTTACCATTCTTGGCTCTATCTTAATAAAAATAAATGTTTTTTATTAGCTCTTTCAGTGCAACGAAAACAGACATCTAAACATAATTTTGTTGTGAATTGAAAAGATTGTCACTTGAAGACGTCCAATCCATTTTGATTTAGCCATTTAAAACATGTATTTTTGCTTATTAGAGGTTTAAATTAGGTGTGCACTAATCACAATTTTCTGACCAATCACAATGAGGCATTCAAAGCCATTTTTTTAACATTGCAACATAAAAACTAATATTTTAGGTGGTGCAGTCAGTGCACCTTTTGTTGGGCTTGTCGACGGAGCCCGTGGTATGTATTCCACCCCCATCAGCAGCCAATGAGATGTTTGTTACTACTACGCATGCCCACAGCACGAGGAAGATTTCTTTAAAAAGATCTGCCGCCTAGCAACAGCTTTGGCCTGTACACTTGGACAAATACAGCTATTGTTAGGGCACAGTGGCCAGTAAAACAGGCTTAGAGGGGGAAATCCATGCATTTCTAACAAATGTGTCAGGTGTCATCGTACACTTGTCTCACCTCAACTCAATGAACCTATTAATGTAAGATACAGCTAATATAATGAGCAAAAATAGATAGAGTTGAAGGACCAGCTTTTGAATAACTGTCCAAAAGTTGTAGTTGGGATGTGTAGATGGTTTTTTTAAATTTAATTTTAGCTTCTAAAAGCAAAGGCAGTCATTTACATATAGATATCGACACATGCTTTTTGTTGGGAGGGTGTGCCTTGCAAAACAGCACAAACAGGATCAAATTAATTGCTGTGTTTTTAAAAATTCAAGTGCACATTACATATTTCTTCTCACACTCTATCTAAAATGTATTTTGTAAGTGTAAGTAAGTGTAATTTCTTTCAATCTGCATCAAGCAATTGAAATTTATTTTTAGGAGTTAAATGGTTTGGGATTATTGGAGTATTGGTGAAGTTTACACAAGAAAGATTACTTTAAAATTAGTAAATGCACCTATGAAACCGACATGAATGTTGAAAAGCAGGTAAAATATCTGTACAAAGGTCAGAGAGCTTGAGATGACATTATATGATATCAGTTTACAACTAGAAGAGAATCTTGAATAGTTACCATGCATGCAGTCTGAGCGACACTCCCTCGCTGCTATGATAAAATAGGTCAAATGTTGCCTGTAGTTGATTCGTGCTGCCCTCTAGTGGGATCTCCTTTAACACAAAGTTGTCACAAAAGTATAGGTAAAAAAACAAATTCATATTGGTTGACAGTTTATTTGGTGGAACCCCATGACACTTGAATTTATGTTTTGAGTTTAAAATGTGTTCTGATCTAAAATAAAAAATACTTTCCTTTGTATGCATTTGTATATATACACACGTGTGGGCATTTGTGTAAACATAAAGATACATTCTGACTGATTAATCATGAATGGACAAAAGGGCATAGTACTTTATATCTGTTATGCATGTATTGTTGAGGGCAATGGGGGATAGTGGAAATTCCGAGTCGACATTGAAGGGGCCACCAGGAAAAAGAGGGGAGGTCTAATGAGCGTTTCCGGAGGAGGCGGATAATCCCAATCGCCAATTCTTAATACGAACACTAAGGTGTTACCTTCAACTCGATTCAACAGAAACGGTTTGTCGAATTAATTGCAATATATTTAAAGTAATTATATAAAAAAAATCTAGTCAAAATGTTACATTTCCTTTGTCCTTTTTGATGGCTCCAATTAGCAAATTCAACCTGTAATGTAACAGCTGTCGCCGTTTATGTTGACACATCTCCGGAGAAGAAGTACCAGTACTAGTTCGTTTCGTTTCGGCTCGGTTTGACTCGGCTCGACTCGGCTCCATGGCGATATTTTATTTAGCTTTAAGTCTAATGGCGGCAGCGGTTTGGAGCGTGGAAGGTGAGCCTCGAAGCTTGTCTTCGTCTCCGACCGTATCGCCGAACACGACCACGGTCATGTTACGAGAACACGACGGCGGCATGGATAACAAGAACGGCAGCCTTGGGGCGGTCGGGAGTCCAACTTCGTCCATCATGACGCACCTGCCCACGCTCAAAGTCGTGGTCATCTTCACCTGCGTGTTGACGGGGGCGCTCATCACTTGCCTCCTCGTCAAAATTATCAGGTAAGAAGCCACCATTCTTGGGTATCCCTTTTAACTCAATGGCCGGCATCGACGGCTATAAACGTCCAATCTATTTCGACTGGGAGAGGGGGTTAAATTGTCCAATCAACCTCCAGGGTTACCCGAAGAAAACCCACACAGGCACATGGAGAAGCAACGATATGAATGTTTCCCTATTTTCTAATCCGTCTTTAGAATTAAGGGTCAATTCCTTTCCAAAACCGTCTCATGTTTCTCAAAATGTGTAATGATTCACTTGGCCTAATCACAAACGAGTGATTGTGTTTGCGTCATGTGACGAAATTTTAAAGGAAAGATCCGCATCGGTTAAATAATCTTTGCACAAAGGATTACCAGTCTAACCTGATTTAAAACGGAATGAATATGTAATTAGAAAAGAGTGCCTTGGCGCTTTAGACTTTTTAAAAACACATTTATATATATTTTTTTATTTTTGGGGTGCCTTGCTATTCCAGCATGAAACAATAATGATATATTTTATGGTTTATTTGTTGAATTTGGTGTCAATTAATAAAATGTACATTTGGGTTTGACAGATCTGGGCGTCGAATCAGGAAAACCCGGAAATATGACATCATCACGACACCCGCCGAGCGAGTGGAAATGGCGCCCCTCAACGATGAGAACGAAGACGAGGATGACTCTACACTATTTGACGTCAATTACAGGTTTGCTTTCTTAAAACTACTAAATAAAATAACTTTAGAGCATTACTTAGGGCCCTAATTACACTGGCCTTATTCTTATTCCTTATCATTTAGTTTATAATACTATTACATTATTTTTTTAACAGGCCTAAAGCCTTCTATTTTGCCTTTTGGCCGGAATAGCCCGGCGGCCCGCCAGGCTCATAAAACACCGATACAAACCCTTACAATAGTAAGGTAGAGCTGAAAATAATCCACATGAAAAATGTTATTGTACATTTTAGCAAATAAATTAAAAGTAGTCTTCCCATCATATTAAATAAAAGTTCAAGGGACTACCCTCTTTTTGTATAGAAAACATCCTTCAGTAGCTGTTTTAATGCGCAAAAACATATTTTAGAGAATGTTAGTCGTAAAGAAGTTGAGATGCCATGTTGACATTGGGCTTCACCCTTCCGTCCTTTCATTGTTCCCTTACTATGAATGCTTCCTCAAGGGAAGAGAGGATGTCCTGTTTACCTGGCAACTTGTTTAACCCGCTTCCTTCTCAAACCACTAGTGAAAACTTAATTGAAATGTTTTCTATTTTCTCACAGGTGAATCTTCTGAGGACCAATATTTCCCATTTTGGACCATCCCACGTGACTTTTTGTCAGTGTATGTTGTCGTTAAACCGCATTTTTCCTGCGCACTGACACGAGAGACGAGACACTGGAAAACAACGTGCATACACAATTTCAACTTTTGACTCCGATTTTGACTACTAAACAGTCTTCAAGATGCACATTTTTTTTCTTTAAAAAATTTCTGCTATTTTAGTTGTAGCCTACATAAAATACTTTGTTTTTGTACTTTTTATGAATTCAAGATATGTCATCAAAACTGGATGTCTTAGTTTTTGGAGTTTAAACACTAAAAAATGTGATAAAATTATAAGTTTAAGGGTTATATATTGTATGAATAAAGTGGTATAGAAATATGAACGTATTGAGGCAAAATAATTCTAATTTGTTTTGCAGGTTAGTAATATATTTCAAATAGAATCATTTACGTACGCAACTATAATGTGAAAATGGCGGTGAAACTTTTTTGATGTACAAAAACTCACAATCAACCATTTGAAAACAATACACAATATGGATTAATTTATTGGCTGTGATAGATGTCAAATCCAATTTAAACTAGGAGGTCTGGTAGCGAATGGATTGTACACCTGAATTTGGTCTTTTCCCTGTTTTTGTTGTTCTGGGTTAAAAAACTGTTTTCATAAGAAAAAACACTATTATTTTCTGTACTATGTCAGTCAAATGTAGATTGTAAAATAGCTATCCTGTCTGTTGAAAAACTGGCAGGAAAAAAAACCTTGTTTATCCAAAGATTATATTATGAAATAGTCCTTTGCTAATCTGTGAAATAAAAGCACTTTTTTAAAGTGATTGGCCCTTTTTAAGATTTTTTTGCATGATGGAAGTACATTCATGTTGTCTTAAAGAGTTCAAATACAGAAATTGAAGTATAGTAGTTGAACATATTTCATAAAAAGAAAAGCATGCAGAGTTATTAGGGTTTTCAGGGGTTAAATATAAATAGAAACAGAGTATATAGATGCTTTTGGCAAGAAAAAAAACAAAACAAAACCCAAAAAGCAGCAGCTAGGAAGCTAACAAATGTAACATAATACTATACATCATTCTTTCAATCCCAAAATTTTAAATGAATGTTGTACTGTTCAATTTTCTTTGCTATTTTCCCCTAAAAAACTAACTTATTTCTAAGCATATTTGAAACTATTATGATGTAACTAATTAAAAAAACCTGTTATTAGTCACTTACTGCAAATTTAAAGACATTCATTGGACAATGACTTTTTGAATATAGATACCATTACCATTTTTAGTATAAATATTACAACTTAATGCTTAAATAGGCTTATTTGTACTTAATAACTCCAACTCTAACTGGAAGGGATTACTGTTCTAAAATTGTAATTTTTGGATATTAAATTTTTCCTCAAATTAGTACTCTACCACAAATTAGCAGTTTTAAGACTTCATTTTTTAAATGTTGCATTTCAATATTTAACACCCAACCAGTTAAAAATACTACTCATTACCTTTGTTTGAACTTGACCTACGACTTTATAGTTTATCGCGGCTTATTATATTCTCAGTATTTTACTACCTATAAAAAAAAATTCCACCATTGTGATTTTAAGTTATACTTTACTGTCCAAATACTGCTAATTAATTCTAGGCACCATTCACCCACCCACACTGAATTCACAAACTGAACGCTTCATACTTTGGTCAAATAAAAAAAAAAACTACATTGAAGCGCTGGTGTACTTGACAATCTTTTTAAATGACTTTTGGCTAAGTCTGTGCAAACAAGGAGGCCCTTCGACAGTTGCTACACGGCACCTTTGTTTCCCACGGAGGCTCCACATTATCCCAGATCCCCCCCCCCCCCCCTTTTTTTTTTCACTGGGCTCCCCAGGTAATGCAACGTGATCTCTTTAAACTTTCGGTCTGGCATCATGTTGAGAAAAATAACCCTGTTGGCGGAATATTAATCTGCCAGGGCACCCATTTAACTCACTAGGCTGCCAATAATGTATAACACACGCGCGTCCTAGTGTTAATGTGGCCAGAAGGGGGCACTGTGGGCTGTTTATATTGACATTCAATTAAGGAGCACCCTGGTACTAGTTAGTTGTTGCAAATAAGTCCTTTTTTCATTGAAAGTTTGTATCATTTTTTAAAATAAGCACACATCCCAACACATTAAGTTACTTTTAACGCATTTGGAGAGTCTAAACAATAGCTGCAAATTGGATAGCGTTTTAGCTAATTCTGGAAAGCTAGTAATTCGTACCTCATCGTTTTTGTTGACCTAGTGGTCTTTCACTCCCGCTTGTTGCTTTTCCTCTTCTTCCTCAGTTGCTGACACTTTTTTTAGCCGTTTGTTAGACGGCGCCTCCTTTTCTTTTCCGTGGATTCCCATCCATTTGCGTTTTTTGTCTCACTTGTCTGGGGAGCGGATCACTTGAGTTATTTCACTAAAATAACAAAACCAACGTCCAAAAAAACACTACAAAACTAGCCCTGGTCTTAAAACCTTGCTTCCCCAGTGACATTCCACTCACGTTACTTTATCGGGCTCTCCTTTTGGCAGCTCCCGGTGTGAAGCTTGAGCGCCCCCTGTCGGTGCAAGGCATCCAGCGTCCTAAACTCCAAAGGCATGGCGTGCGGGCTGGAGCCGGAAGCATACTCGTACTTGAGCGCATCGTAGTAGTGATACTTGACGGCTTTTCCGGCGGGGTCGCGGGGGAAAGGCCAGAAGCCGTAGAGGTGGATCTCCTCGCAGAAGCGGGTAGCCATGGTGTACATGAGGAGCCCCGTGCTGGGACGCTTGATGTGGACCTCGTTGGTCAGCCAGTACCTGGAAACAAAGATGGCGGCCTTGTGACAACTATGACCGGACGTTTGGTCCCCGTGTCTTTTGGTCGCCGGTCTTTTGGTGACAGAGTTTACTGTTGAAACCAGCTCTCAAAATTATATTAATGAGAGAGTTTAATATCTAAGAAAGAGAGAGTTTAATATCTAAGAAAGAGATAGTTTAATATCTAAGTACTGTTTAATATCTAAGTACTGTTAAATGTCTAAGTACTGTTAAATATCTAAGTACTGTTTAATATCTAAGTACTGTTTAATATCTAAGCACTGTTGAAAACAGATCTTTAGATATTAAACTCACTCATGAATATAATTTTGAGAACTGTTTTCAACAGTACTTAGATATTAAACAGTACTTAGATATCAAACAGTACTTAGATATCAAACAGTACTTAGATATTAAACAGTACTTAGATATTAAACTATCTCTCATGAATATAATTTTGAGAGCGGGTTTCAACAGTAAACTCTCTGTCACCATTTGACCGGCGACCAAAAGACCGGCGACCAAACGTCCGAGCAACGTGACAATTGTCAATTTTAATAGAGAGAAACCGCTATCCCAACAATTTTTTTCTAGCTACGTCCCTGAGCGGGCCACAAAAAGCAGAGGCTTGGAAAAAGGTGCTGGATATTTGTGCAATTGAAAAAAAAAAAGTCCGCCTTTGGACTGAATAATTTAAAGAGAAAATCAATGGTGGGCGCTGGAAAAAATTCCGATTTGGCTGAGATGGGAGTTAATGAAACGCTGACCGCGGATGAGTCAACAAAGGTCGCAGTATTGGACTCTGAAGACCTCATTAAAGAAAGGAATGGCTTTGGTGTTTTAGAAAGCGTGGGAGGGCCAGATTGCTGTCAAAAAAAAAAGAAGGAAGGCCAGAGACGGCCAGGGAAGACCATCATACTCAAGTTTTGATCAATACAGTCAACCGCCGCCTACAACTCAGCTATCTATTTATCTGTGTAACTGCATTTGACAGCACAAAGGAAACATTGGACGGTATTCATAAATTAGCAATAGCTTAACTCAGGGGTGTCAAAGTGGCGGCCCGGGGGCCAAATCTGGCCCAGCGCATCATTTTGTGCGGCCCGAGAAAATAAATCATGAGTGCCGACTTTCTGTTCTAAGATCAAATTCAAATAATTATAGATGTACATTACATTTCCTGATTTTCCCCTTTTTAAAATCAATCAATATAATTTTTTACTTAATTTTTTTTCTTTGTTTTTAGTTCAAAAAGCCAACTTAATTCTGAACATAATTTAATAATATATATTTTTTCCTTTTGAAATGGAAAACATGATTAAAATAAATGTTACATTACGAAGAAAAAACGCTCAAATAAACATGGTTTTATATCTATAAAAATATCACAAAAAAATCTATAAAAAAGAGGCTGCTTACCCCCTGACGGCATGCAGCAGGCGCAGCGATGGGAAGGCGGTCCGCACGTCCACCGCGTGTCGCAGGATGAGACGCAAGGCCCACTCCACTCGCTCCTCTCCACCTTTGGCCATGAAGGCCGGGATCCACAGCACGCTGCCGTTGAGGGTCCGAAGACGCCGGGCGAAGGCGCGCTGGGACTCGCCGTCCGCCAGGTCGCGGAAGGCGCGCTGAACCACCGAAGGGTTCATGGTCACCAGATTGCTCCGGCGTCCCACGTCGGACGAGTATTCCTCCACTGGCGCCAGGTTGCACCTTTCAATGAGGAGAATAGTACTTTAAAGTGGGACTATTTATGAACTCAGGGGGCTACTTGACTGAATTTGATAATGGTCACGACCCATAGTCATTTTGTTTGTTCAATTAACCCCGCCAAAATAAGATTAAATGTCATTTCAATGCATGGCATGTAACAAAAAAAATGGATGGAACTTTAGCAAAAAAAAAAAAAAAAAAACTTTGTAAATGAAAATGTATAATGTAATTTATTATAAATTTTATTTTGTTGGTGCCTAAGTACAGGGTGTCTCAAAATATGTACTCACTTTTAGAATAAAATGTACTCACTTTTAGAATAAAATGTACTCACTTGTAGAATAAAATGTACTCACTTGTAGAATAAAATGCACTCACTAAAGGTTTTTATTCTGAAAGTGAGTACATTTTATTCTAAAAGTGAGTACATTTTATTCTGAAAGTGAGTACATTTTATTCTAAAAGTGAGTACATTTTGTTCTAGAAGTGAGTACATTTTATTCTAAAAGTGAGTACATTTTATTCAAAAGGGAGTACATTTTTTTGAGACACCCTGTAGTTAAAGGCTCACAGTTCTTTGATCGCGGGTTCGATCCTTCCTGTTTGGAGTTTGCATGTTCTCTTCAGGCTTGCGTGGGTTTTCTCTGGGTACCCACAACCCTGAAAAACAGGGATACTGGACTAATAGTACGCTAAATTGTCCCTCCTGTGAATGGCTGTTTTTCGTCTTGTCCTATGCGATTGGCTGACCACTGATTCGGGGTGTCCACAGTTAGCTGGGATAAGCTCCAGCACCCCCACAACCCTTGTAATGATAAAGGAGCAATGAACATGCAAACTCCACACCGTGAGGACCAGCCTGGGTTTGAACCCTCGACCCGAGAACTGCGAGGCAGACTTGCTAACCACTTGGACACTTTATTTTATTTTTTTTAAAATATAGT
Organism: Stigmatopora nigra; assembly: GCF_051989575.1. Lineage (NCBI taxonomy): Eukaryota > Metazoa > Chordata > Actinopteri > Syngnathiformes > Syngnathidae > Stigmatopora > Stigmatopora nigra. The sequence continues at coordinate 7,249,714 of NC_135509.1, read as the reverse complement.
AGCACATTATAACTGCTTCAGCTAATGATATACTTTAGTGATTTTTGTCAAAAAGTTAGCCAAACGGAATTAGCAACATTCCTCATTTTTTAAATCCAAGCTACAAATAGCGCATCCTCATAATTGGCAGTTTTGTACCTGATAACAAAGTCGTGGGAGTCTATTTGCGAGCCACAGCTGCTGTTGAGCAGAATTCCCGAGTTCCCGACGATGGCGCACCGCCGATACCGTCGATTTTTCATGGGCGAAACGCTCGGCAAAAGACGGTAGAGGTTCTCCGAGATGTTAGTGGTGCTGTGGCGGTCAAAGACATAGTGGACGACGTCTCCGGGTCGCAGCGACCCCTTCAGGATGGAGATGTCTCGTTCTGGGTCGAGGAATTTTAGAACATTCTTCCTGAAAGGAAAAGACATGTTGGTTTTTCAATCTTCTAGTGGGAAAAACTGAGGAAAACATTACCTGATGAGCTTGGAGAGGGTCCTGTTGAAGGACCAGGTAGAGGAAGGACGCTTTTCACTGTCCTCGTAGCCCACTTGAAAGCGGTTTGTTTCAAGCACTTGTGGCGACGAAGTGCTTCCCACTTGTTTTTCCGTCTTCCTGCAACCGTGTTGTGAAAACATGCACGTTATTTGATACCAAGGTGAAAGCAGATGTCCAATATGTTCACATGGACGGTGAACACAGTGTAAACATTGTTTTTTGAAGATGCGACTGTAAACAGCCATGACGTCATCAATGCCATTCCTCAACTCTCACCATGTTATTGACCATTTCTTTGATGCAATTACTAATTCTTATTGAATATTTTGTTTCCACCTCTTGTAAAATGATGTAATTTATAATTTTAATTTAATATCTTTAAATTTTTTATTTTTTTTCCTGAAAAAAATCCACGAAGCTCTGAGTCCGCGATAGCTGAAGCGCGATGTAGCGAGAGAACACTGTATAGCGTCTTTGGACCGAGTAGCAGCTGGCGGCGCCAAATAAGCGGTAAGCGGATACTTGGCGAAAAGCTAGCTAAAGCCATTACGTTCAAGTCGCAATTCGATACCCCTTTTCGGCCAATCGTATGGCGTGTGTGTGTGTGCAGTTGGGTGATCGTGTTACTGACCTGCGAGGTTTCGGGAAGAGCCGGCGCATTTTCGATCGGCCGGGATTTCTAAATGGAGAAAAGGGAAACGAGAGTTGAGTTGAAAGAAATGGCGGCATGTTAGCGGGTTTTCTCTGAAAGAACAAATGAAGGTGAGAGGTACGCATTATGGAGGGTATTTTTAGACCAATCCACCGTGGACCCATTTGCTGCTGTGATGAGGACACACGGCACTCTAATGGAGGCTCATTACGTCTACGGCACTTCTGGGGATGCGGCGTGGGTACAATGACATTTGAAAATGTAAAATTGACATTGCAGATCTTCCAGTTTGAACGGAATCGGACGTTTATTGGCGTCAAGGGAAGCTAACGTGGTACAATGACGATAAAAATGTCTGAGATGCTTTTGGTGTGGATATATGTTCATTAATAAAAAAAATAGGCTCCAAAAAGCCTAAATTAAACTTGACATTTTTACAATAGTATCATTTTGAAGCTCTATATTCACTTAATTTGCGGTTGTTTAGCTAAAGTAGCTAGTTAGCCCAATTGGTTTGAAAATGACTAATTTGTATAAAATATAACTATGAAAATTCCATTTTTCTAAATAATATCAAATCATCACAATACCCAAATTATTCTCGATTGCTATTCAATACAAAAAAGTCAATTTAATTTACATTTTGGATGCTAACTATAAGGTTACCTTTAGCTTTAAAACCAACAGAGATAATTAACTCAAGGTTCTCTTGTTGCTAAGCTAAAGTAGCTCATTAGCACATTTAGCACCGCGCACGCTAACTAGCTCCAAATACATCTGACTTTCTTTTATAGATATTTTTAAACAACAATCCCCGAATTTTGCTAGGTTAACATTCTTAACAGGACAAATAAAATTGACAATAATTAGCTTTTAAGGCAACAACTACAATGGACAAATGTACCAAACTGTTTTTTAATTGAGAAAATAAATTGTATTCATAACAAAAAGGCTGTTAAGTGTCTTATTTTTTCCTTCACAGACTCTGTTCATAAGCTCCACATGTCAAGCTGTATTTTAGCGCTTTGTTTGGACATCTGCCGCAGCTGATACGGGAGCGGGCAGGCGGCATAACCCGGGTCCCCGAGGGTCGGCCTATTTGTCTTGCGGCAGCTTGCCTGTGGGATCGGCCTCCAATGAAACTAACCAACTGGAAAAGAAAAGTGCCGCTCATTCATAGCTGAATTTTCTACCGATTAGAAATCCAACCCCACGTCCATTTTGGCTCAAATCCTAATTTGGTCATTAGGATGCTTACGTTTCCATCTGTTTTTCTTTTTAAGAACAAGGAGGGCCAAGATGAAGGAAAAAGGATGAATGCGGCTTAATACAATGACAACAATGGAGGTCGTCAAAAGCAAGGGGGGGTGGGTTGCAACTTTTAAGCAGTCGCCGTCAAGGGCAACCGGTGTGACTCGTTGCCAATAACGTCCAAGTCATTTGGACTGGGAGGTCTGGTGGTGAATGTTAATGCATAAAATCATTTTGCCATGGTTTCCTAAAAGGTATGGGTTGTTTTTTTTGCCACCTCAGCAAAAATGTGTGATCCTTTTAGTATCAGTTCACTTTGGTTTCCTTGAAGTGGAAATACAGCACTTAATGTTGATGTTTTAATCATTTTAATGCAATTTTGCAACTCTATGATATGTTTTTTTGCTGATATGACCAAGTCTGCCATGCATATTTTACTTAAGTGGTATTTGACATTTTGTTTATGAAATTGTGACAGGAATTGGTCATCGATAGGGGGCAATTAAAAGCTCACTAGCACCCACAACCTAGGGGGGGATTGTTGACACTCATTGCCCCCGGGCTCTGCTCAAATTTATTCCGCCACTGGCTGAAAATGTTCTCGCACTTGTAACGACAAATAAAGCCCATCTAAATCCAACACCTATCCGAAGGGGGCGCTATACTACGAAACGAACCACATTCATTGAGCAACTGTATATACAAAGACACAAATGTGTAGCGGCTACTCACAAGGTTTCTTCTTCCTCTTCTTCCACTTGTGCGATATCATCAACGATGAGGAGCAGCACCAAGAGTGTGACGAAGAGGAAGATCAGCCCGCCGGACGTAGACGTCATGCTACGGGGGTGCTGGAGCCGTCGGCGGCTAGGAAGCGCCGCGAGTCCGGGAGCAGCAATAGGCATCCCACCCCCCGGCGTTCACCTCCTTCGCATGTCTATTTGCGACCGCGCGTCTCTCTTTGTTGCGGTTCGCGGACCCCCCCGCGCACGCCGCCGCAGTCCAATCTCAAGCGGTCCGCCCCCTTTCGCTTTCTCTGCCTCGGTGGCGGTGGTCTCCGGTGTAAAGCGTTCATTCTCAGCTCCAACTTTTGAAGCAGCTACCTCCAGAGGCGGCGGGGGGGGATGTCGGGTGGGCGGCGTAGAAGATGTGGATCACACGCGCTCTGATTTAAAGGTGCAGGCGCTGATGGAAAATAATAATAATTAAACAATAAAAGTGCAATTGACCAAGGAGCTGGGAGATCATTTTTACGGGCGATCGTGGCTTGATTTGAGAGCGGAAATTTGAGATGAGAGTCAGTGGGCGTGGCTACATATGCAAAAGACCGGGTGGACCTTCGTATCATAGTGGCAAAAATATGTTTTTGTCGAAAATGAATCATTGAAAATTAGTGTTAAGCTGCCATCGATTAGGGGTCAGGCACTACTTTTTCTGTACTCAAGATTGGAAAGGAGACTTATTTATTTTCTTTCTATCGTTTTTAACTCATTGACTGGTGTTGACCGCGCTAGGCGTCCAATCCATTTTAACTGGAAGAGGCTAATGAGCGACCGCAACGCCACTTAATGAAATTAAGTTTTCTGTGACATATTTTTTTTTATTTAAGTTTTCACTCACGTTTAGCAATTTCATTTTTACTGTTGAAAACAGTCCATATTTTTTTTAATAATTGTAATATAATAATTAATATTCATTTATTAAAAAACGTTTAGTATTTTTTTCCACAGCACATTTTCGAGTTTTGAGAAAACTATTCGGAATATAACAATTTAGAATACTTTGGGCAATACCGGCTGAGGAAATGTTGGGTTCCAATAACTTGCATAGCTAGCTAGCTCGCATGCTAACCATTTAACACCGATATATTTTACTGCACTTTAGCTCGAAAACAACCCAACTCATTGACAACACATCTTTCGTCACTTTGTCAAAGCAGTCTTGAACAGCAAAATATGCCGGTAAAACCAATAAAATAGAATTTAGTTGCAATACCAAAGACTAGTACAGCTAGCTCGCATACTAACCAACTAAAACGCTAATATATATTACTGCAGTTTAGCTAAAAAAGAGCACCTAACTCAATGGCAACACAACATTCGTCATTTGGTAAAAGCAGCCTTGAGCAAATTACTCGGATTAAAACAAAAGAATACATACTTGGGGCGGTTTGTGTCCAGATATTAAATTCATCCTTTGGTCGGTCGGTCTTGTTTGTGTTCTTCTAATGTCCTACACAACAATAGGATTAAAGCTTCTTTTTAGCGCTTTTTAATGTGTTTTAAAGAGAGAAAATGACTTCGTATAGTAGCTCAGGAAAGTCCCATCTATCTAATTCATTCAGTAGAGTTCCCCCACCTGATAGTAATTAACAATTTACCAAATGTAATGTTTTAGTTTTAATGTTTTTTTCCCATATTCAAAATGTACATGACATATTTCCATACAATTAAAATTGAACTAAAGTTCAAATCATTTTTTTCAAATAAAATGTTAAGTATATGCACACTAACTTTATTTAAATAGGTCAAAACGTTCTATCAATACATTTAATTAACAATTTACATTTTTACAAGCATATTCACACGGTTAATGTATTTTGACAATATATTATATATCCTGTCCCCTTTTATATTTTAAATTCTTGAAAGTATATATAAAAAATACATTCACTGATATAAAAAAATGTTTTACATTATTTCCACTTAATTTTTCATAACAGGAAAACAACAACCGCACTTGGTTGATTGAAAACTTTATTTCCAGAGTAAAATAAATGGCTTAGAAAAAGAGTACGAAAAGGTCCAAACTAGAACTGCAGTATCATTTCTCAGTAGCATTTGAACAGTCCAATTTCTTCACACAACTGCACTATTATTATTATTTTTGTGCACGCATACACACACACAAACACACACTGATCCTCCCATAGATTTCCACTTGTAGAGAATGAATCTCCGACATTTCCTCCTCCTTCTGAAAACCATTTTCTGTGGAAGCACTCTCTCAATAGGGCTTTTATCAAGATAAATATATTACTCCTCATCTCTTTTTATTTCAAAATAAACAAAGATATACCTTTTCATCTGAATGCACTCCTGGGCTATATGTAGGAATTCAAACAACATTGCAACATGTACAATACACTCCCTTATTAAGACAAATCAGGCAGAATAAACTCCTGTGACAGAAAAAAGACATGCTAGTGACATCTGATACAAACATGTACGACGAAGTGTTAGGGCCAAAGAATTTGAATTTGAACTTTTTGGGGAACTACGAGGAAAAAGTAGCAATTTTACAGAAGTTTTAATGCTACGTAAAGTTCTGTAATATTAGGAATTACTTTTTTTGTGTGTGGCCCTAATACTTTGTCGTAGTGATCCGTGATTCAAACTCAAGAGGTCAGAGGTCATGACAGCCTTGTAAACACTTGGCAACCTTGATGTAAATTAACAATTGACGGAATTTTTGTCATTTTAGACGTTAAGTGACGGTGGACAAAGAGGAGCAGGGCCACTGTGAGAAAGCTAAACATAAAGTATGATATTATAATACTATAAAGGAATAAAATGTGGTAGTATGAGGACAGGATGGGGATGTTTGGAGGGAAAACAGGGATTGATAATGTGAAATAGTTATACAACAAAAAGCGTGATGACAAGAAAAAAAAATTTTTTTAGAAGGGTAGTTTTAAATTTATTAATCTAATCAATATACTTCTATAGTTTTTAAGTATTTTTGCAAAATGTCCCCAGTCAAATTGTACATCCACACGCCTGCTAATTCCAATGTTTAATGGCATATTCAATTGCAGTTATTTTAAATGTAATCCTTTATAAAATATCCTGCGGTATTTCAAATATAATTTAGAAAAATGAGCAATCGTTGATTGAAAAACACATGAAATGTGGAAAAAAATGTTGCCATTCCTTCAGTGACCCCGACCCCTAAAAAAAACACCCCAAATCTGACATCACCCACTTAACGCAGTGTCAGTAAACGCAGCACGAAGTAACCAATGTCACCATTTATCCGCCTAGCGACTAGTGTTGCAAACAAGCTACTTACCTTTCGACTAAACTCCCCCCGAAAAAAAACATTGTAATTGCCTTGAGTGGCCACAAGATGGTAGTAAACCACCTTTTTTCCAAAAGAAAAAACCTGTTGATCCAAATCCATGACGGCAAAATAGCCTCGATTTTCAGCAAACGACGACAACGTGGGCTAGCTTTGTTAGCTTTGCTAGCTTTACTAGCATATCCCCGGCCTACAAAACCGACTCCATGTTCTCACATAACTCGTGGTCCTCCAAGTTGTATATAAACTGTGTCCTGTCTACTTTGGGAGCGTCCGAGAGTGACGGGTAATAGTCGCTGGGCGACATGTTGGCCCCTTGGCTTTTGATGTAAGCGTCGTGGTTGCGGCGGAGGAAGTACCACGTGGTGGTGTAGAGGACAAACGCCACCACCTTGAGGCAGATGGCTAAGCTCACGTACAGGCGGCGGTAGGACAGGTTGTCGTAGAGCAGGCAGGCGCCTTTTTCGCCGCACTCCGAGCTCCAGAACAGGCACGTCGAGTCGATGCCGGCGCCGAAAATCAGCGGAGGTGGGATGAAACCTGGAGAAAAGAAGTGCCGTTAGCTATATAATTATTTCAGACTAAGGCAGGGGTGATGGATAATTAGACCACATGTGTCAAAAAGGTGGGCCGGGGGCCAAATCTGGCCCATCACATCATTTTGTGTGGCCCAAGAAAGTCAATGATGAGTGTTGACAAAACAGAAGAAAATTGTTTGGGTCTTTCTTTTGGACCCTTTGGTAGCCTAAAGCACGTTTTGAAAAATTAAAAACAGTCTTATGATGGCTTAAATAGCAAAAAAAAATGCACAGTATGCCTCCAAAAAAGTTTTAAAGTTAGTGTGAGGCTTTTCGGGAACCAAAAATTATGTTTACAGTAATTTAGGTGTTGTTATTTCTTGTTAATTTGAATAAATAATCTTCCTCGGCAAAACAGTTTGAATGTAAACAAAGGACGAAAGTGGACAAACATAATATTGGACTTTTTTTTACTTTTAAACTTCAAAACGTTAAAGAAAAAAATATAAGAATGATCTCAAAAAGCTAATGATTAGAAATGGAGTCAACAACGTCAGAAAATAGTTAAAATAGTAAAATGCAATTTTTTGGAAGCATAAATAATAATCCTGCATCATTTAAATACCTCATTGTATAGGTCCAATCAACATGTGTTTTACCTAAAAGTCGCAGTAGAAGGAAGAAGACCCCCAGGGCGTATGATTTGAGTTCGGGGGTGACGGTCCTGATCAGGACGATGACAGAGGGGGTCTGGGCCATGGCGCCCACCAGGCTGCACACGCAGATGATGCAGAGGAAGGTGAGGAAGGCCTCCTGGCAACCGGCCGTCGGGCATTTCCCCGGCACCGCCGTGGCCAGTTCGCTCTCGGCCGATACGCAAGAGCATCCGCTCAAGTTCTGTTTAAAAGAGAAGGAAAAAGACGCATTAGAACCCATACACTATTGGTGTCAAAGTGGCGGCCCGGGGGCCAAATGTGGCCCGCCGCATCATTTTGTGCGGTCCGAGAATGTAAATGATGAGTGCTGACTTTCTGTTTTAGGATCAAATTGAAATGAAGAGTATAGATGTATATTAAATTTCATGATTTTTCCCCTTTTAAATCAATAATTGTCATTTTTTATATATTTTTTCTGTTTTTAGTTCAAAAATCATTTTGTAAAATCTAAAAATATGTTTAAAAAAAGCTAAAATAAACATTGTTTTAGATATATAAAAAACTGAATATTCAGGGATTTTAATCCAGTTCTTTTAATCCATTTATATAAAAAAGAGGGTGCAAAGACCTGAGAGCTGGTTTGCTTGCATCCAGCGAAGCAGCCCGACAGGTAGGTGACGCCATTGGAGCCGCACACGGGGCTGATGGACGATGTCAAGCAGTTGCACTGGTTGACGCACGCCGCTTCCGGCTTCTTGCCAGCTTGCAGCGTGCTGAAAAGACGTACAAAGCATTGTGAATATTTCATCCTCCGTAAAAAAACATAAGTCAATCTGTCCTCTACCGCCCCCAGGTGGCTCAAGATGGAAAAGCTCTTACTCGTTGCCAAAGTATGAGACGGTCACGCCGGCGACGGAGCCCGTGTCACAGCCCAGAAAGAGGAAGGAGATGTAGCAGGCGGTGGAGATGAGGTTGACCAACATGGCCATCCGGATGGCTCCCAAGGCCGATAGGTTGAGCTTCTTCACCAGAAGGCCGCCCATGAAGATCCCCAGGCAGGCGCAGGGGATGGCCGTCATGCCTGTAAAAGGCGACGGACAAAGTCAGAAGGGAGTTTGGCGGCGCCAGGGAGCGGCGACGGGTACACACCTAGTAGCTGGTTGGCCGAGGTGGTGGTCAGGTTGAATTGCTGCTCCAGGTATTTGGCCAAAAAAGCGGCAAAGCCGGCCACCACGGCAATTTCCATGCAGGCCGCCAGGATGATGCAAGTGAAGACCGGGTTGGAGAGCAAGTGTTTGGTCACTTTGGGGATCACTGCGGGGGAAAAAGAGCGGTTTTGCTATGATTACTTTGAGCTAGTATTGAGAGCAAGCAGGGACTAAGTCCATTGTTTTGATGGACTGCAAGAGCTAGATGGCATTAAAAGTCCAAATTCTGATTTTGTTCTATCAATTCTGGCCCGCTATTCTTCTTGACAGCTACCTAGTTAGTATTTTGACTACAAATGTATTTATTACTTATTTATTATTTGCTATTATTATTTGCTGTTATTATTTATTATTTGCTAGTATTATTTATTATTTGCTATTATTATTTATTATTTGTTAATTAAAATGTAGTATTTGCTATTAATATTTATTAATTTCTGTTATTAATTATTTGTTGTTGTTATTTGTGCACTTCCCTACTTATGTATGTTGTTGACAACTTACTATGTTGACTATTCATTTATTTATGACTTAATTATTGATCATATATTGTTATTATTTATTGATTAGCGTTGTGGTGATGCTTCAAATCTCATTATACATGAACAACGACAATAAAAGCATTGAATTGAATTCAATTCAATGCAATTCAATGGTCCTAATCCTCCACTGTTTCCACGATTCCACTGGTTACCACTAGAGGGAACCCTCATACCACCCGTTTAGCTTGCTCGGAGACTCGGAAAAAAACTATCGTGGTCTCTCACCCCTGAGTTGCTGGCAGCAGGTGGGGGTCTCGACGGGCCGATGGTCCGCCACGGCCCCGTTGCTGGGCTTGGCGGCATTGGAGTCGGGCTCGGAGTCGGGACTGAGAGGAACGGGGGGAAGCATTGCCTGCTGGCTCTCCGGCCCGTCCTCTCCATCTTTGAGGGACAACGACTGCGGGAAGCCAAACATCAGCAGCGATGAGCAGAAGAGTAAGGCACCGCACAGGAGGAAGCCCACCCACCAGGCCCCGATCCAACGCGGGTCGTCGGGGGTGATGCCCAGCTTATCTGCCGGGGGGAGTCGGGCGCCGTTAGCCACGTTAGCGGGAAAAATGTTTGTCTCCACCGCATACTTACCCGTGTCGATGAAGATGGCGTCCACGTAGAATTTGGTGCAAACGGAACCCAGGATGAAGCCGCAGGCGGGGCCGAACACCAGCGTGGAAAAGAGGATTCCTGCCACAGACATCAAATGCATTTTAAGCAACGTGTTTGTTGTTTTTAGCGATGAGGACGCCATTTTTTTCGCCCATGTGTGTCTAACATTTTCTATAGACATAGTAAAAAATGAGATTCAAATCCACTGACAAAATCCGGTACTTCAAAATGAGCTGTATCGAGATATTACTGATGATGACCATATTTTTTTGCTTATAGGCCGTATTTGGAACTCACAAAAATGACTCAAAGGTATGGCTTATATGCGAACCAGACTTGCAATACTCTTTTTCACCAGATGTCGGCAAAGTAACATTTACTACATGGTTATTTTCTGTTTTGCCTTAAGAAAACAACCATTACTGATAGAATGAATTCCTTATGAGAACATACTTTTGATTGATACAGTATCTTAGAAATACCACGTGCATTGATTTTTCTTAACATGTTCCCTTCAAAGTAAAACATTTGCACTCCCACCTAAAACCATGAATAGGGGGGCGGCTTATACGCGAGAAATTGTAAAATTCAATGATTTTAAGGCGATTTTAAGGATGTGGCTTGTACGTGGGGCGGCTTATACGCGAGAAATTGTAAAATTTAACGATTTTAATGCAATTTTAAGGGTGTGACTTATATGTGGAGCGGCTTATACGCGAGAAATTGTAAAATTTAACAATTTTAGGGCAATTTTAAGGGTGCGGCTTATACGCGAGAAATTGTCAAATTCAACGGTTTTAAGGCAGTTTTAAAGGGGCAACTTATACGTGGAGCGGCTTATACGCGAGAAATTGTAAAATTCAATGATTTTAAGGCAATTTTAAGGGTGAGGCTTATACGTGGGGCGGCTTATACGCGAGAAATTGTAAAATTCAACGGTTTTAAGGGCCATTTTAAGGGTGCGGCTTATATGTGGGACGGCTTATACGCGAGGAATTTTCAAATTCAACGGTTTTAAGGCAATTTTAAGGGTGCGGCTTATATACAAGTAAATAATATAATAAAGCACTAATTTTGCCTGGTCATAATTAGCTTTTCTTTTGAAAGAAAACAAAACTACAGGATTAGAAACTGTTCAATCATCATTCGCTAACAAAAAAGACTGGACGTCCGGATGTCAATGGCAATGTTAGCGAGGCAAAATGGAGCCAGGCTCGTTTTTTCGAGCCTAGCGGCAGTCCTGCAAAAGAAACTAATTTGATCATCACGTTGCAGTTGAAGCAAAAGCCTTTAGCATTGGTCAATGATCCTCCTGGGGGAGGACGTCACGTGTAATTCAATAACGGGAGCTCTGCCTCCGTCTAATTTGTTTAGAGGGCAACACAACCTGGCTGGGAAAGGGACCATGGCGGGTGGCCCCCGAGAGGCTTTTCCTTTCCGCATTTCTTTCAAAGAGCGTACCAACACCAATGACCATGGCTAAAGTGTATAAAAATAAATAAAGATAAAAAAATAGTATGGGTATCAAACTCGGATTTTGGCTAGTGAGCCACGTTGATGCCAACTACATTTCATGTGGGACGGACTAGTTTATTTTTGGACCAAAAACTTCACTTATTGGCTGCCATTGATGGTGCTTTTGATTGGGCGACTGGCAGCAATCATAACAACTGAAAATGTTCGTATGTTATATTTTTAAAAAAAGATTGCTATTGTCTATATAAAAAATAAATATGAAAGGATTATAGGATCCATGCATCCATTGTTTTGCTTTTTAACAATAAAAATAGGATAAAAAATACTAAGATACTAGACAATTATTGCTAAGATAATGAAAATACATATAGACAATTATTTTTTTTAAAAAGTTAAATAAATTATGATCATAAACTTTCATTTGGGTGAATGACAAGGGTCGCGTGGGGTGCTGGAGCCTATCCCAGCCAACTACAAGCAGTAGGGATGGGATATCAGCCAATCACAGTAATAATAAACTTTGTTTTTTCATTCATTTTAGATTATTTAAAAAATGTGGAGATTTTTCCATTACATTTTTTCTTTTTTAGTTCATTTTATATTATTTTTCTATCATTTAAAACATATATTTTTTAGTTTTCCAATAAACTTTGTGTCTTTTTTAGTTTGTTTTATATTTATTTATTTAAAATGTATTATTTTAATGATTATATTATTATATTAATTTATTATTTTAATCTATATTGTGGTTTTCTGTTTCAATTTATGTCTTTTTTAGTTCATTTCATATTTATTTATTTTACATTTTTTGTTTGTTTCCCATTACATTTTATTGATAATTTTTTTGCAAACCATTTTCTTTAACTTTTCAATTTTTTCACTCAATTTTTCCATTCAATTTTGGCTCACCGATTCAACAAATTTGGCATGTTTCAACATCTTTTAACCTTCCTATTTCTTCACAAAGCGGGCGGCAGGTAGCGGTTACATCACCCTTATCCTCATCTATGCCTTGAAGAGGGAAGTTGGTGAGCTTCCATTCTTAGCCTCTCAATTTCTGACCTCACATGAACGCTATTCATCTCCAACCGACGCAACACGACCATCTTTGGTCACCTCAACAACTCCCATGTCGTCGCACCGAGCCGTCTTTTTGACATTTGTTGTCTCCACTCCTCTTTATCTCTGAGAAGGATAACGTCGAGCCGTCCGTTTGGCGGCGCCCGCCCGCCCGCCGTCCATGTCTTATCTCGCCTGGTGGTGGGATTAAACCCGGCCAATTTAAGCAAGGATTATGGAAGAGAAGGAATTGGCTTTGTAGGGTAAAAAACGCTAAACACGGCAGACATTTCCATCCAAGGGACTTTTGCAATAAAAGTAACCAAACTTGGGGCTTTTTTCTAAACACAACAATGTTCCAAAACCACAAAAATGCTTCCGCCATTGCCCCGTGTGGTTTTTTTGGGGGGAACTCCCTTGATGGTGAAAACGCTCACTTGACATAATTCTTTATTTTCAGTTTTCAGACAATAAAACATGCTTTTTTTTAAATCAGCGTAATTTTTTGGTCTATACCAGGGGTGTCAAACATACGGCCCGCGGGTCGGATTAGGGCCCGTCTGGTGGTTTGGTACGGCCCGGGGAAGAAAGCTGCATTGTATAAAAAAAAAATAGGATTTTTCTTTAAAGTTTGTAGTTCTTGTATTATCCGCTAGGGGCGCAGTGTTTTAGTACGTGCAGACAACATGAATTGACATTTCTTTATGTTCTTATGTTATTCTCTTGTTCATAATATATTGTTCATAATGTAAATGGAAAATTCTGTTAATAAACATTCTGATAATTACTCATTCTTTGCACTAATTACTAGTATTAATGACTAATACAAAGGAAAAAAAGTGGGCTTATTGTTAGTTCTATGTCATTTTGCAATGAGTTTACTGGTCCGGCCCGCTTGCTCTCAAATTAAGCTCTATTCGGCCCGCAGACCAAATGGAGTTTGACACTCCTGGTCTATACTGAGCCGGGAAAATGAAATCCTCTTCTGACCCATTTTTAATTTCGTCTTCCAACTCGTCACCCTTTAAAAACAACGAGTCTACACTGCCGTTTTCCATGAATCATTACTATTAACTTTTTAACTATGCAGCGGGAAACTGTTACACAAATAATTTTGTTTCTGCTATTTTAACAGTTGTGGGAGTCTTGATTATTGATTTTTTTAATACTATGAGTAGATTTTATCAGAGATTTAGTGTGTAAAAACTTTTGAGAACTGGCAATGTCATAGTAATGCTGGTGGGAGCTAACAGGTAAAAGTCATGCTAACGTCACAGCGTCTTATTTGGTTGGACGAAGCACGCGGGATTAACGGCTGATCCGCCAAGACGGCGCTAACCGCATTAGCAACGACAGTAGCTTTCACTGGGGATGGCAATTTGTCGCAAGTGGCTTTTAGGCTACGTATCACTTGTCCCGCCCGCTAGCACGTGTTTACGTCATGTTAAATGAGAAAGAGGGAAAATGATATTAATAAGGGAGGATAACATTCATTAGTCTGTCATAATGGTTATCCTCACAAGCGTCATGGGGAGGATGCTGGATGTAATTGAATTCAAGGATAAAAACTGTTGTTTTTGATAGAAAAATTAGGAGATTTAAAAAAAAAGTAATTGCTAATGTTTTATTTTAATAATTTATCTGCATAATCTTCAACTGTAAATCCTCATTTTCATGATTTTTACCAAAAAGGTATTGATTCAAAGTGATTAAATTTTTTTGGACAATTTTGTTGCAAAAACATTCCCAAAATCAGAATGGAAACAACATTTAACAGAACTAAACCCCATAAAGAACTGGCATCCACATACTTATTATACATCATAATTAATGTGGCTTCTGTGAACCAAAATGTAAAATAACATTGTCCCTTTTGCTGATTTTGTTTTAATTTAAAACATTTAAAACACCATTTTTTAAATATAAAATTCCCATTGACTGTGCTAAATGTCCAACACATTTCTGCCAAAAACTCCCAATCAAAATGGATTGATTGGACATCTCACCAACAATTTTGTCCCTATAGATAAAATACATTTCTATATTACAGCCATCGTTTATATTTTTTAAATGAAAATTGCAACAATATTGTGCCATTAGGCGGTCAACTCAACTTCCTTATCGTGGAACATAATCCTCTCAAATAAATCATTGCGTTCCTATAGCGATGCCGTTGATTTTACGCATCCGTGACCCAAATAACGAGCTTAAAAAGTAGGCTCAACTCCATTTCAAAGGCCATTTCGCCAACACACTTAAACCTGGCAACCCCACATCCAGCAAAATTAGACAAATTGGAACTTGGGGATGGCTTCGCGTTCGAATCCCTTCGAGACTCTCGTGCCATATGGTCGCTAAATAAAAAGTACGGCTTATGGGGATGTTTAAAACTGTTTGGGATTTGACCCGATGGGATAAGTCCAGTTTGGGGGCTGTCCGCCATTAAACACAGGTCGGCCATTGGCTGTTGTTATATTATATTGGATATATAGTTTTTTTTTTTTTAAAAACATGGATGTCGCCTGAAAAAGGCGGCGTGCCAGACAGATCGGAGTCCTGATGTATAATTTAAAGGCTGCCACGGCCCGTGGCTCTTTTTGCATGACGGTGAAAAGAAAATTCACTTAAGTTAAATGGACAAATTCATCTAAAAATATCTGTCATTGAAAAAGGAAAAAGGAACAACCAACACTTTTAGGATTAAGGATGTGAACCTAAACGGAAATCGGATGGGAATGTGGGGAATTGAGCCCAGTTTCAGAGGATCGGAATCGAGTTAAAAAAATAAAAAAAATATGAATTTTTTTGTCATTAGCTGCCATTGGCGTCCAACCCATCAAATTACATTGGACGGCTTTCTCAATGGTTATGAAAAATGGTAAAGTTAAAATGATCCATAAATATAATGCAAAATTATTTTCTTATGGCATTTATTTAATTTTATTTCGAATTTCAAAACCCGCCACTATTATTTAGCTCTAAAAATATACACTGCCCCCAACTGGCTAGCAAAATAATCCCCATTGTGACTCAAAACCCCCATTTTATGTTTTTATATTATTGTTCCTCTACTAAAAACTTTCATATATCCACCAAGTGAAAAGGAATTACTCTAATTAATCCCTTTATTCGTTTTTAGGTTATCTTGGCCATAAAAATATGTATCCAAGCTCTACTTACTGGAAAAAGTACTTAATCTTAACGTGTGGTAAATAAAATGAAATTTGGGTGAGTGACAGCGTCTGAGAAGAAAAATGTGGTAAATATAACATAATTTGAGGGATTTAATGATGTAATGTTTGGGTTGTGAAGCTTTGTCCAGCCATAAGGTTAAAACAAACAAAGAATTAAGTGAAATTGAATTACTGTATTACACTCAGCTTAGGAAGGAATTTGTTATTCTAAAAATAGAATAGGCATAGAATTTCTAATAAAAAGTTTGACGAGTGTAAAATTCCTAAACTAAATTAAATCATGAGTCCCCTATTATTTTTCACAGTAAATAAACATATTTTTAAAAACACTATATTCACTCTTTCACATTTAAATAAAACAACAAAAGGTTAAAACATAATATATTTGCCCTTTTTCTGATTAAATTATTTTTTTTAAATCCACAACTAGAGAAAATGTGCTTTTAAGAGGCTCAAATTGAAGATTTGTGCTAATTTTAATGTCCAAAAAATGATTTTTCCACGCTCCAAAAAGCTATCAATTCATGAATCAATTACTTTTATCAGCCTAATGAATTGTAAGACCTAAAAATGCATGGTGACATATGATCCAATGGCAATATAAAAGGATTAACTTCCCTGTGATCTCTTCCACCATTTAGGTCAATACAGTTAGGCTACTTTAAGTTAATCTTTTGAGTCCAATTAACCCGGTGTCAGGAAGACCTAAAACCACTAATTGACCTCAATTCAAGACCTATTGGCCACTTTTGAGGACCAAAAATAATGTGCCGCCTTCAAAGCCATTCTCAAAGAATTGCGCTAACAATTATTAAAAACATGGAGATTAAAATAACAATATTACCAGTCATTCATTGTACTACGACAATAGAACAATGGCACTATTGTGTAGTAGTTTGGGATTAAAAGTCAAATATTACATTAACAGGTGCCTTATTAGCCTGTTGTTCTACTTTGAATTATTTTTAAAGGATGTTTTTTCTTGGGTTTTTGCTCAATTAAAAAATGGCCCTGCCTTAAAAAGTGGATTTCAAGTCAAAATGGCACTGCTGGTGAGATTTTAGTTGGAGACGGTAGGGTGTGTGTGGCTGTCCGGTAGGTGGATGGCGGCAGACGCGGCAGCTGCTCACCACAAGCTCAGCCAGCGACGTCAGTCAGCGTGGGGAGCAGCTGCTAACAGCTTCCCTCGCCAAGTGCGCACGACTAATTGTCGGTCGGGGCTAGAGGAGGCATCCAGAGTACTAGCGGCTGGATTAGAGGAGCACATCATTGGCCATTTCCTTCACTTTGAGCTATTTTGGAATTTAGATTTGATTTATCGACAGTTCCCTATGCTGAATTTCAACCCTACTTAGCCTACCTTAGCCATCTTGGGAGTTTTACTTCAAAATTAAACGAGTGTTGTACTAAATTAGTAAACTAGCAGTGAAAATACCCCATTTACAGTCTTCCCTCAATTATTGTGACTTCAATTCTTTGTGATTTTTTTCTGCTATTAGTTATTCAAAATATATATATATATATATATATTTTTAAAGTTCATCAAAATGTGAAAGGGTGGACCAGTGGAGCGAGTGGTTAGTGTGTCGGCCTAACAGCTCTGGGGTCGGGGGTTCAAATCCAAGTCATACCCAGTTTGGATGTTCTACCCGGGTCTGTGTGGATTTTCTCTGGGTATTCTGATGTCCTCCCACATTCTAAAAACATGCATGGCAGGCTGATTGGAAACTCTAAATTACTTCTAGCTATGAGCGATTGGTCGTGTTTCTGGGGATTGGCTCCAGCAACCCCTCAACCCTAATAAGGATGAGGCGTTTCAGAAAATGGAGGAAAATGTGAAAATCCACACTGAAACTCGCAAGTAGAAGCCACTCCCCTGTTTTCCACTTACTACTCAGCACTAAAAACAAATAAACAGTAGTTATAATACTATAGTACTACACAATTGATCTGCTTTACATTAACCGCAATACTCCAGGGATTACATTAAAGGCAATGGACGTCTACCAATGAGTTATGACCTCATCTCCCATATCTACAAATAACCACAGCACCCCCCACCATCCCCAGAAATAAAGAGCAATTGAGTTCATGAAATAAGCATCCACGTAATGATGAGGGCATTTAATGAGGTGCGCCGGCCACCGCAGTGCGCCGCGGCGACCTTGCTCAATTGACGGACGGCGCAACCTCCCTCCCTGGCTGGCACCACTCAATCAATGCGTCTTGGGATCTGCGGCCACGATGCGCACTTCTTCCCCGCCGTCCTTGCGCAAGGTCGGCGGCGGCGGCGCCTTCAATCCTACCGGATGATTTTTAAACCCTTATTTGAGCCTCCTTCAAATGTACAAACAAACAACATCCAATCGTGTCAACAAGCTCTCTGCCTCCGCCCACTTTATCCGTAAGCTCCACCTCCAACGGAT
This sequence comes from Stigmatopora nigra, assembly GCF_051989575.1. Classification (NCBI taxonomy): domain Eukaryota; kingdom Metazoa; phylum Chordata; class Actinopteri; order Syngnathiformes; family Syngnathidae; genus Stigmatopora; species Stigmatopora nigra. Next base: position 7,231,569 of record NC_135509.1, on the reverse strand, counting down.
GACAAAAATCCCCGTTTTAATCAGCGGGTGTCGAAGCCTGACCTAGATTGCGTTGAGAAAGCGCCGCGGTGGCCGAGGTTTACTGGAGAAGGAGGAAGGTGTCACCAGTGCGGGTTGGCCCAAATACTTGGCGGCCCTACGGCGTGTCGCGGCGTGGCGTGGCGAGGCCACCTGCGGATCTGCTCTAAGGCTTCAGGCTATGGTGGCAGATGGAAAACACGTCCCGACAGATGCTGGCGTGACTTCGCAATAGACGTCCAATCATGTGGCTCTTGAAAACGACATGGAAAGTCTTAAAATGAGTCACTAGGAATGTTCCCTCTAATTTTTCGTTGGTCTGGGCAGAAAGACAACATCCCTGACCAGTGTGAGTGACATCATCATTGCTCGCCAGTATCACATCTGCTATAAGCAGGTGTATGTCAATGTTCAGTCTATTTTTTTTGTGTAAATCATGCTGTAAAACGCAAAAAAACATAAGAGTGGACAGAGCTACTGCTACTGGTTACCGCGTAAATGGCGCCATCATGGGGAAAGGGGTTAAAAAAAAGTTTGGATTTTATTTACTGCGCGCCATATGATTGCTGCTGCGCAGAGAAGACGAGATTAGTGCGCAATTTTGAAGTAGTAGTGCTCACTAGTGAAAGTCCAGTCCATTTGAACTGGGAGGGCTGGGAGAAAATCAACTTTCTGGTCATGTGGATTTCCAAAAGTCAATAAAAATATTCTTAAAATTCGAAATTCCAACTGTGGAACTGACTTTTCCATTAGAACTGACTTTGAACAAACGCTGCCAGCCCTCCCGGATCAAATCGATTGGGCGTTCAGTAAGGTCGATGAGTTAAAAAATGTCAAGATCTCACGGGTATGATGATGATGATGATGATGGTGATGACGATGCAAGCTTTCTACTCCCACTCGAGTCACTTAAAGCCAACAACAACACACAGTAGAGCGCCTTGTTTAAGTGATTCGCAGGATTTCAACAAAGAACCTCATTCACATTGAAATCACCAAAGCCGCAGCATTTTCATTTGTTAGCCTCACATTCCACATAAAACCAACTGTCTGAATAGGCTCCTTTTCATATGGATCAATATTGGTTCATCATTGTATGGAAAGCCCTTTCAGCACAGCGCCACCTAGTGGATTTATAACACAATCCCCTACTACAGCTAATACTACTACCACTGCCACCACTACTACTGTTCTATAATCCGGTAACTTATTTTAACATACTCCATAAATTGATGGTGCGCCTTATAGTGCAGAAAATACGGTAATAAAAGTGGTCCATGATGACATCAGCTGAATAATAAAAACGGCAGTCATCTTTTTGACTTATATGCAACTACAGAGTACGATATATAACGGCATGTGTCAAAGTGGCGGCCCGGGGGCCAAATCTGGCCCGCCGCATCATTTAGTGCGGCCCGGAAAAGTAAATCATGATTGACAACTTTGTTTTAGGATTAAATTAAAATTAAGAGTATAGATGTACATTAAATTTCCTGATTTTCCCCCTTTTAAATCAATAATTGTCCTTTTTTAATAATTTTTTTCTGTTTTTAGTTTAAAAATAATTTTGTAAAATCTAAAAATATATTTTAAAAAAACTAAAATAAACATTGTTTTACATCTATAAAAAACTGAATATTCAGGGCTTTTAATCCAGTTATTTTAATCCATTTAAAAAAACAGCATTAAATAAACTTAAAGTTCCTTGAATGACCAATCAAATAAACGTTACAGTGAGCAACTATGTGCCATTTCTTTCTTTACCACCACAACTAGGGCAGACTTTCAGGAATTCAACCAGTTGGAGGCACGCCTTGTGATGATGTCATTCACCCACAAGAAAACAGGCGCCGCCATTTTTTGCAGCGTCGTCTGGTTAGAGCTCCATGGTAACCAAAACCTGTTTTCAGTGCCACGTTACTGTTTTCCACTCCGAGAAGTTGCAAGTAATGACGTGATTTTTTTTTTTTAGCATACGCATTCGCTCATTAAACGTGATAAATTTAAGCGGACAGATTCCTAAACATCAATTCCAACGAGTTTGTGGCACTCACATCTTGCGTGACTTTATTTATTTGATGTGATCATCGCTAATTAAAGGAAAACACACACGCGAATGGGATTCTTTAACTCACAGGTGTCAAAGTGGCGGTCCGGGGGCCAAATCTGGCCCGCTGCATCATTTTGTGTGGCCCGAGAAAGTAAATCATGAGTGCCGACTTTCTGTTTTAGGATCAAATTCAAATGAAGAGTATAGATGTATATTAAATTTCATGATTTTCCCACTTTTAAATCAATAATTGTCATTTTAAATCATATTTGATTTGTTTTGTGTTTTTAGTTCAAATCGCATTTTGTAAGATTTAAAAATAAATATAAAGATATTTTCCATTTTCCACTTTAATATTGATCATCATTAAAAATATATATTTTGTTTCCATTTGAAATGGAAAAAAATTATTAAAAGACATTTTCCATTACTAAGAATATAACAGCTCAAAGAAACATTGCTTTAAGAAGCTGAGATGCGTCTCAAACTCAAGAAAGGGTGCCGAAACGAAGCCTACACGCGACAAGTCTCGACATCAAAAAAAGAAGAAATGACTTAACAAGCAGCTGTGATGATAGGTCATTTAAGTTAGCCGTGGCTTTCGGCACCACTCCGAACATCCTGATTGGGGCCTAATGATTACTAAATGAGTCAGAGGGCCATGTTACAAAAAAGTGTGATTGCGACGCCCCGGTACAAACGAGGCATTGTTCAGGAAGGAAACTAGCAGACCGGAATAGATCTTAACTGTCGGGGCATCTACCAATAGCACCTTAGCGATCGAGGGGGGGAAAAAGCACTGCTGCAATACAGTAATCCCTCGAATAGCGAGGCTTCACGACATAGCAGATTCTTTTCTGGGGGAATTTTGTTTTAATTTAAAAAAATTGTCAGTTCAAAAAAAGTGCAAATTCAGGCTGATGTTTTTATTTTTATTTTTTTTAAATGGGGTGGTCCGACTTCACCATGCCTGGTCCACATTAACCGCAACAATCAATGTTTTTTTTTTGCTTTTTTTAAAAATATATTTTTAGATTTTACAAAACGATTTTTGAACTAAAAACACAGAAAGAATGGATTAAAAAATTACAATTATTGATTTAAAAAGGGGGAAAATCAGGAAATCAGGAGATTTGGCCCCCAGGCCGCCACTTTGACACCTGTGGGATAAGATCCAGATGCAATTAACGTATTTTCCGGACTATAAGACGCATTTTTATTTTAGCTTTTTTAAAATATATTTTTAGATTTTACAAAATGATTTTTGAACTAAAAACACAGAAAAAATGGATTAAAAAATTACAATTATTAATTTAAAAGGGGTAAAATCAGGAATTTTAACATATATTTATACTCTTATAATTTGATCCTAAAACAGAAAGTCGGCAAAAGCTTCAAAAGGAAAAAAATCACTATAATCCATTTCTACCATTTATGGTCTTGAGGTCAAAACCCAGTAGTAACTAGGCCAAGCCAGTAAAACTGCATCTTCCGGGCCATACCCAGAAAAACCCCATTTTGCAAGGAACCCTTCAAGATGACATTAGCGTGCGTCAAGTTAAAGTCGCTTATATAAACTGTTCAAGCCTGGCAGTCACTGTTTAGAATCACCACATTTCAGCAGCCATGATGAAAAGTCTCTAGAGAACTTTTAGTCAATGTGACTCTCGCGCCAGCCACCCAGTCCTCCTTCTAAACAACGCCCGGGGCTAAATTTATCCACAGTGGAAATTGTGAAACGGATGGCTTTTATTTGGAGCTTTGAAGGAATGTTCAGTCGCAATGTTTTAAGAGCACAACCATGGCGAACGAGTAAAAAAAAAAACAAAAAAAAAATCTCCAGGTAAACGGCAGTTATGAACAAAGGCGTGCTTTCCTCACAAGTCTAAAATGACTAATCTGTCATTTCCAGTTTAGGGGAGAAGAAAGACAGAACGCACTTTTGCTCAAAATTCAGTCTGACATGAACTCGGTGTATAAAAAATGCAAAAAACTAGCAGCAGTGTTCTAAAAAACACAAAAATTGTGCACAAAATAGCCCTTAAGGTCTCAAATTAGTCATTAGTCATACTGTATTCATTCATTATCCCAACTGATTATCCGAATTGGTCGCGGGGGGGTGCTGGAGCCTATCCTAGGGGCAATTGAACGAGCTAGCCTAGCATTTATGATCTCCAGATACTTGGAATAAAGGTTAAAAATAAGCAAGTAGAGGCAATTTGGACTAAGTATAGAGTGGAAACTAAAGTCTCGCCATAAAAGAATCCAAAGGAGTCTAAAAATAGTTATCTAAGAATAAATAATCATCTACAGAGACTTCAAATTAACGACATTATGACTTGCAAGGGTATTTTTGGAAAGCTCCCTTAATATTTATGATGATAAACATGATGGAAAAGCTATAGTATTTGGGTATGTCTACTGCAATAAGTGGAATATTTTTGGGAGGGCAATTTTTGATTTGATTTCAAACCAAGAACATACATTAAACTTAAAGTAACAACATACATAGACATCCGTTAACATGGGTTTTGCACCATAGCCTAAAAAAAATAACATAACAGGGGTGTCGGCCTTTGAAAAAATGCGGCTTATAGTCCGGAAAATACGGTAATTGCATCTGGATCTTATCCCACAGGTGTCAAGGTGGCGGCCCGGGGGCTAAATCTTCTGATTTCCTGATTTTCTCCCTTTTAAATCAATAATTGTCATTTTTTTAATCCATTTTTTCTGTGTTTTTAGCTCAAAAATCATTTTGTAAAATTTTAAAATATATTTTTAAAAAAGCTAAAATAAACAATGTTTTAAAACGATAAAAAATTGAATATTCAGGCCTTTTAATCCAATTTAAAAAAAATAAATCTAAATATATCTAAAATGGTCCGGCCCACATGAAACAGAGTTGACATTAATGCGGCTCACGAGCCAACCCGAGTCCGATCCCCATTACATAACAGCACACCAACCTGCATTTAAAGTTTTTACCATTTTTTCTTATAAAAAGCGACTCCCCTCGTCAATTAATAATGACATCATCCTCTTAATGTACTACCATAAAGCTCTCCCATTTTAATGCCAATTCCCCCAGCTGTTAAAAAGCTTTCGCTGTGTCCTGTACACTCAGTATACATTTAAGCAGTACATAGGGGGGGGGGGGGGGGGGGGGTCCTGTGGGAATCGCTAAAATTAGCGACAGACAAGGAAAGGTCACGGGGCAGTGGGAACGGAGCTCCCTTTGACGCCAGTTGTCCGATCACATCGATTTCCTTCAGCCTTAGAAACGCAAACCAGATAAAAACATTCCCTTTTAAACACGGTCAGACGTCTCGAGAAAGTCGGGCGGGCCTGGTTGGATTTGTTTAACTATTGTTTAAACAGCGCTCGGGGCTGGAGTACTCGCAGTGTAAAAAAACGCAGGCGCTGGAGTTGTTTTTCACAAGCCTTTGTGGTATGCGTGTGCAAGCCACTCCCATTACGCCAGGACGTGGGCAAGCCAGCCAGGCGGTTGGCATTCCTTGTTCCACACGGTTATTATGACTCGTCTGGAGGCCTTCGCTCTGATAGGCCCACGAGGCGAGATGTGTCCATGTCCGAGTTTTTTGATTCTAAGCTTGGCGTTTAGCATGGCTATTCAATTTTGGGTGTTTACTGTGGGCTTCTAGAAAGGCTGAAAACCTGTTCTACCAATAGAGGAGCAATAGAGAGCAGCAATAGAGGTTAGCATAAGAGGCTAACGGGCTAAATCGACTAGGAAAGTCCATTGCCACTAGGCCAACGTATAGAACTTAATATTAGATTAAAATTTAACATATAATACTCAATATTAGATTAAAACTCAACATATAGAACCTAATATTAGATTAAAACTCAATATTAGATTTAAACTCAACATATATGACTCAATATTAGATTTAAACTCAACATATATAACTCAATATTAGATTTAAACTCAACATATAGAACTCAATATTAGATTTAAACTCAACATATAGAACTCAATATTAGATTTAAACTCAATATGAGAGTTAAACTCAACATATAGAAGTCAATATTAGATTTAAACTCAATATTAGATTTAAACTCAATATTAGATTTAAACTCAATATTAGATCAAAACTCAATATTAGATTAAAACTCAATATTAGATTTAAACTCAACATATAGAAATCAATATTAGATTTAAACTCAATATTAGATTTAAACTTAACTTATAGAACTCAATACTAGATTTAAACTCAATATTAGATGTAAACTCAACATATAGAACTCAATATTAGATTTAAACTCAACATATAGAACTCAATATTAGATTTGAATTGTGACTTTCTGACAATGTGGCTAGGTGTGGCCAACTATTGGATGGGAGTGGAAATGCAGCCAACTATTGAATATTTCCAGATCCGTAAAAGTTCAATCAGACTGCCTTTAAATCAAGAATCGTGCCAACATGTAACAGAATTGAGCACGTTTTCAAAAATCTTGGCGAAATTTGAGTCCGCTATGCAAAACCAAGCAAGCGCCCTTTCGGCGTGTACGTAAACGGGCGAAGAATGCAAATAAACTGTGCCGTACGCAAAGGCAAATCTTGCAAAATTTCCAACAATCTCCTCCATTCACAGGGCCGGGGCCACATGACACGCCTGCGGCCGGGGGATTAGGGCGATCAGCTGAGCGCCAACTCAATACCGCATTGTTCCCTGCTTGTTTTCCCTGCAAAGCCCGCAGCTTATCAAAGGAGGACAGGATGGCTCGCACGCCTGCCAAAAACACCATCACTCCCAATCCACTTCCTCGCCGTGAAGCGCCAACCAAAACGGACACCGACCGGCCGGTGTCGCCACGTCAAGGCCTTCTCGCCAACAAATGGGCCTTCTCTACAAAGCGCCCGGGTCAAACAAGCTAATGCTAATTTAGGAAATTAGCTTTGGCGTCCGTCGCACTGTTGCATTTGTTGCCAGAGTGCAGAATTCCACCTTTTATTGTCTCTATGGCAAAGCGATGAAAACATAACAAGCAAAACAAATGCTATGAACTGATGTTACAAAGTCAGCTACTGTTTTATTCAAGGAATTGCAATGGATTTTAATGACCACATTTAACACAGTCGCTTACTTTTGAATTACTGCGATAAAAAAGTAGTAATCAATTTTGAGTTTTTTTGACATTTTCTGCTGTTTCTCACATTTGAACGCCAACCATTGTTTTTAAGCACAAAGACGCCAATGTTTTACTGAGTTTTACCCACTTTTTGGCTTCTGGCATATCTCGCGTTATGACCTTATAACTTGATTACTAAATACCATTCACATAAGATCTGTCCCACAACCTCCAAAAAGTCAGCCGCATCCCTCGGAAAAGTTAACCATAGCAAAACCAAAATATCAGTTTGATACACTCAGATTTGATTTTCCTTCCCTGATTTGGATTGGATAACTTTATTCATTCCGTATTCGCGAAATTTGGTTGTCACAGTCGCAAGAGGGTCAGGATGCAGAAATAGGAAAGACATTTTGGACATAAGTAGATAGATATAATAAGTAGGTTAATAAATAAATACAAGAATAAATAAGCGTGATATATATATATATATATATATATATATATATATATATATATATATATATATATATATATATATATATATATATATATATATATATATATATATAAACATACATTCACACACATATATAAGCACCTATATACATACACATATAAGCACCTATATACACACACATAAGCACATATATACATTCACACATAAGGACATATATACATACACACATATAAGTACATATATACATATACATGCATATATAAGCACATTTATACATACACATACATATATAAGCACATCTATATACATACACATACATATATAGGCACATATATCCATGCACATACATATATAAGCACATATATACATACACATACATATATAAGCACATATATACATACACATACATATATAAGCACATATATAAGCACATATATACATACACATACATATATAAGCACATATATAAACATACATATGCATATATAAGCACATATATAAACATACACATGCATATATAAGCACATATATACATACACATACCTATATACATACACATACATATATAAGCACATATATAAACATACACATGCATATATAAGCACATATATACATACACATACATATATAAGCACATATATAAGCACATATATAAACACATATATACATACACATACATATATAAGCACATATATACATACACATACATATATAAGCACATATATACATACACATACATATATAAGCACATATATACATACACATACATATATAAGCACATATATACCTACACAGATGTACATGCATGCATACGGTAGGTCTTAACACACATTTGATCTAACTGCCAACTTTCCTATCTTTAACTTATTTGTCTCCATTGGCTACAATATACTCCAAATGGATTGGAACATCTATCTTCCGCCGTCCACACGGTATTCCTCAGCAATATTTGCCTAGTTTTATGTCAACAGCGCGTGTTTGACATGCTTGACAACCAAGCACGGGCCTGTCTGCCCGAGCCAGGTGAGCACATTTTTAATCCCCCTCGCAGCAGTTTTAGCGGCTTTGGCGGCGGCGAGCGAGCCAGATGCGGGTTGGCCGTCTTGGGCTCTTCTCCAGTCTTTTTCAAAGGCGAGACACGGCTGCTGATGCGGCTTTTCAAAAGGGTCCTTCCAACTGCTAACGCTGCACTTTTTGCCTAATGCCCGATTGCCGGTCGGGGATGCCGCCATGATGTTTATCTTTGTCCATTCCGTATAGGAAAAGTAGCTTAAAGCGCGGCGGTGGCGGCGATAATCCTTTGGATATTTTCAAGGTTTTTTTGTTGTTGTATTGATTGCAGTTTTTGAGGTGTTCGTTAAGGGTTTGAATCCGACTGCGGATCAATTGAACGACACTGAAGAAAAATGCTGGCTCGACTTAAAAATTTTGCAGTTGTTTATAAAAGTGTTTTGCGGCTACTGTTTAGTACAATGAAAAGGTATTTTTTTTAATGTAGTAGTTAATAGGGGGTTTTATCGATGAGCTTTGTGGGTGTCGTGGTTTAAAAGTGCAAGGTATTCAACTTGAAAGCTTACAAAGATAAACTCAGGATGGGAAATAAAATGTATTGTGTAAGAAAATGTAGGCTTAATGGGCCATCAAAGTTGGAGGCAAGATATCTAATATTGTAGTTAAACTTACCAAAGACATATCTAAAAATTATTTGAAGCAGAGAAATTCTTAGTGGTTTAATCAATTGTGCATTTTATTATGTTATTATTATTTTTTCAATAAATGGATTAAATAAACTGGATTAAAACCCCTGAATATTCCATTTTTTATAGATCTGAAACAAGATTTATTTTAGCATTTTTTTAAATATATTTTTAGATTTTACAATGATTTTTGAACTAAAAAAATGGATTTAAAAATGACAGTTATTGATTTAAAGGGGGAAAAACAGGAAATTTAATATAAATCTATACTCTTCATTTTAATTTGACCCTAAAACAGAAAGTCAGCACTCATGATTTAATTTCCCAGGCCACACAAAATGATGCCTCAGCCCAGATTTGGCCCTCGGGCCGCCACTTTGACACACGTTCTCAATAGTCCGGGGCAATCTGTCTTTTAAAAAGCAACCCTTTCTAGACTCAACCAGAATGGAACCCTGTTCTTTGTGATTGCCAGCATTTCAATAAAATACAAGACTCACCTATGTAGAGCGAAGAATCTTTCTTCTTGACGTGATCGTCGATGTAAGACACGCCCAATGGCTGCACCGGCGTGGCGCCGATTCCCAGCAGAACCTGAGCCCCAATCAGCAACAGGTACATCATGTTGGTGTTGGTCTTATTGGCGCAAAGAGCGTCCTCGGCCCACGGCGTTTCCTTGCCGCTGGCGTTGGTGTTGGCGGTGGCGTCCGAGCACACGTCCCGCCCCCTGTCCGTCCTCCAAGTGTCTCCGATCTCGTACTGCTTGGTCAAAAACTCGGGCAGGGCCGAGAGCAGGGCGCCCAGCGCCATGACGATGCCGCCACATCCAATCAGGCGCGGCCGATGCGCCTTGGCCCCGAAGTAACTGACGAATAAGATGAGCGCTAGGTTGCCCATCTCGAAGCTGCTGGCGATCACGCCAACGTCGGCGCTTTGAAGGTTGAAGCGTCGCTCCAACGTGGTCAGAACGCTTACCTGAAGGGGGCGGAGCAAAAAAAATGGGTTAAGTCAGTGCTTCTCAATTATTTTCTGTACCGAAAATAGCATTTTTTTGTTAAGTAGACCTCTGTATAAGATTGTATCCATTAAAAATTAAAGTTGAAATAGTGTAGAACAGATTTGGAGACTCATTTTATTAAGTTATTCAAAATTTAATGAAAAAAAATTGTGTAGAACAGATTTGGAGATTCATTTTATCAAGTTATTCAAAATTCTAAATAAAAAAAATGGTGTAGAACAGATTTAGAGACTCATTTTATTAAGTTATTCAAAATTTAATGAATACAAATAGTGTAGAACAGATTTGGAGACTCCTTTTATTAAGTTATTCAAAATTTTAAGATTAAAAAAGTGTAGAACAGATTTGGAGATTCATTTCATTAAGTTATTCAAAATTTGAAGGAAAAAAAATGTGTAAAACAGACTTGGAGACTCATTTTATTAAGCTATTCAAAATGTAAAACAATTTGTGTTAGCATATGATGCTAACAGTGAATCAACTATTACTCCCATTTTGATTTTAGCTAACACAATGCTTAAAAAACTGACATTCCGTTGAAAAGCAAGCTAGCTTCACTTGACATAACTTTCAAAATAATTTGATGTTTAAACAACATGCATAATGCAAAACTTATTTTTTACAGAAAAAAATTAAATTCCCAAAGAAGAAAAAATGGTCTAATTTTTTTAAATTTTCTTAGTTATGACTCAAAAGGCATATTTTGGTAAAACTGGAGTAGTAAACCACAACGTTTGGTAGCTTTTAAGCAATTAGTGCCACGTTTTGGACATCAATCACGTCGCCTTAGCGTTGGATCATGATGAAATCAAAAGCGGATGAGTGATTCCGCCCGCCATGGCGTGGCGTGGCGCCTCCTGGCCAAAAGACGACGGCCGTTTTCCATTAGTGGGCCACTCGTCCTTTCATTTCCACGTCTTGAAACGCCCAAACTACTCATTGTGACCTCTCTTCTACCAGCTGTCATTACGGCCGGCCAGGAAAACTGCCCATACCGTGTGAACCGTTGTGACCCGCCTTGTTTCTCAGGCTTTTAAAACAAAAAAAACAAAAATGGGTCCCAAACCGTCCCTGGGACCGACCGCCATCTCAATTTTCCATTTTCCCAGCGGCTTCTCCAAATTGTAACTATAAGAAATTGTGGTTTAACTGTCGGAACATTCTTCTACTGTGCAATGCTTATTTTAGATGGCTTTTATTTGGTCTCTGGTGGGTTTTAGTCGGGCACTGGCGTGACCCGAAACCAGAAAATGGCTGTTTTTAGTTAGTGGAACAACGGGAGCGGTCTATAATATCACTTAAAAAGATCATTGTTGTTGTGGCTTTAATGTTAGCTAAAATAATACTTTAATAGTTGATTAATTGTTGCAAAGATTCCAATAGCAAACTATTATTGTTGTACAAGTCACTTGGAAAATAATGTCATTATGAAGGCAATTGCAAATGGCGTCTTTCACACAAATAAAACAGCTAACAAGCAGAAATCTGCCATTTCTGATATTTTAAGTTAACTGCAATTTTTTTCTAACTATCTTTGTTTTTCAGGGCAGTAGATAAGAGTACATATTTGTTTAAAAATGAATGACGACAGCTGCCTGTCTTTTGGTGTAAAAGTCCCACAATGCAATGCTAATTGTATAGCATTTTCCATTGAAATTTGCTGGGTGCGCTAACAGTCCAAAAGGTACTCCTGTACTTTGTGCAGTAATCAAAATAAACTAATTGACTTAACCTAACATTACCATTATGCATTAAAGTGAAAACAATGCCCGAAATGTTCCACAAAAACTGAAAATTTTGCATTTTTGGCCCAAAAAAATGCAGCCAATCCCAAAACAAATACAGATTTGAACCAACCGCGCCCACCCAGGTGCATTGTGGGAGCATAACATTTTCGGCAAGGTACTTTTTTCTATTTTAAGAAAAGTAGAGGACTGGTCAGACATTTTTTAAGCATAAATATCCAATGCTAGCCAACTGCTTCCACTACTGTAATGACGACACTACAAGCCCCTCCCTAATTTTCCTTCCCATCTCGTTGCCAATAATGGAAAAGTCACCATTTTAGAGCCTGTCCTCAACAAAGTTGAGTGGCCATTAGGAAGAAGGAAGAGACTACATGGACATGTTGTCAAGCTTCCAGCTCAAGAGTGTTTAACATGTTGCTTGGCAACCAAAATAAACCTCACCCAAACAAGGCACCATTCCGACATCACAAGAAGGAAACCAATGTCGTAAAACGGCTTTTTTGTGTGGTTTTGTTTCTTTTTAAACAAACTTGACAATGACAAGCACAACAGAGATTTGGACAGTCAAGTCGAGGTTTTTGAAATGTTTAAAGTTTAGAAGCAAACAACATATATATTGTATTGTGTAGTCTAAGTGGGGTATTGTGTAGTCTAGGTAGGGTTGTCAAATATATCAAAAACAATCACAATACCAAAAGAATCAATAAATTATGAGCTGTTAACTCCTAAAATAATCAATAATTTAAATAATTAGCTGTTAACTCCTAACTGGAGTGTAGATTTAATTTTCAACATGGTTTAAAATACATAAAAAGTACAATATTATATAGTTGCACTAGTGGAACAAACTTATATAAATATAAAAGTCAAGAAAATACATATCAAAAGAGGTTAGTTTATCGCATTGTATTATTATTTCCTTTAGAAATTAAAATATATAAGTATATTATGAAAATGATGCACAGCATTTTACAATATTTATATTTACACAAGTGAAGTAAATTTATCACATTGGACTATTTTTCAATCCAAGTTAATTCACAAATATTAATATTTAAATCTAAATGGTTTGCAACCTTATTTTGGGCTTTACAATGAATGGGCAAAAAAAGTATGTTTTTGCTGACATGGCTTTCATTTCGGAGAGTTTTTGTTTAAAATAATATTTGGATACGCTCTAATTCCCTCAAAATAGTTCTAGATCGATGTGGTATTGGCAGAATCAGTTGCAAAAATATGTGGCGTACCTTAATCCTAGTGCTAATTGCACACCTGTGACATTTGACTTGGCCGTGGCATTGTGTTGATGAGGCGCTCGGTGCTAATTATCAGCCGGCAAAAAAAAAAAAAAATGAAGCCGGCTCGCGCTTGTCGGCGGGCGCCCTGACAGAAAGCACTTTTAGATCCTTTCATCCAATTACTGACTCTTAATGGCGGCGCTTCATCGGCCGAGAACGTCATAGCGAGCCAAAGAGGGGGCGGGGCTTGTTGGGCCAGGTGCACGTCCACTCATTGTTCTTTTAACCGTTACAGTACGTTCTTCCGTATCAATACGCACAAAAGCAGAACCAATGGGAATGACGGTTAATTAGATTAGATTAGATCATTTTCAGGAAATTTCACTGTCACAGTAGCAAGAGGGTGAGAATACAGACACAGCAAAAGACATTTAAGCCTTTAACGATTGAGCTAGTGACCATTTTTAGTCTGTTTTTGTTACATTTAACCTGATAGAACTTTGTACAGTGTTCCCTCGCTACTTCGCGGTTCAGCTATCGCGAACTCAGAGCTTTGCGGATGTTTTTTGGAAAAAAAATACATTGAAACAACATATTTTACAGGTTTTTTTTGTTATAACATGAATTTCACTCTCTCTACACATATTCTATATGGTGTACTGTATACAGGGGGGGGGGTAAAAAAAATAATAATAAAAAATAAAAATTGAAAATTAAAAAAAAAATTGGAATTAAATTCAAATTAAGCATTTTTGAAAGGGAATCCCTACTTCGCGGAAATTCCCTTATCGCGGTCCCCATTAACCACGATAAGCGAGAGAACACTGTACTGTTAATGATGACATTGAAAGTTAATCAAATGGAAATAAAACCTAAATTGAGATATTCAAGCCAAGAAATTCCCACCCAGTTCAAATAGATTAAACGCTTCTTGCTGTCAACATGAGTCCGTGACATTCGCGGTTCCAAAACCTTAAAAAAAATCATATTTCCTGACCCCAAGCGATCTACGATGACCCTTTTTTCGGCACGCTAGAGTAACTATGAGTTTACTTTTGAAGGAAGAGCAGCTTTTTCCTGTGTTCCCAAACAAGAGCATAGTTTAAGAATTTACCCCATTAATTTCCGAGGAAACGGCCTCTCGGAGAATAAACACGGAAAATGCCGGAATGACGAGTTGCGAACCGGCTCCACGTTCAAGGTAGTCTTGACTTTGGGTTACGTTTTAATCAAATTTGTGGCAGTGGAAGAATACAGTAAGGTGAAAGAGTTAACCTTGAAAGACACTGGCGGGACAATCAATAAAATGTTGGCATCTTTAAAAAAAAGGGGGAAAAAGGCAGTTAATCTTGAGATGAAACCGCTTTGAGGTCATTGATTAGTTTAGCTCTTTCATTAAAGGAGCTAGCCAACATTTTTAGTTGGGGGGGGGGGGGTATTAAAGATTTCCACCAAAGGGATGCCGACTCAGGAGAAAAGGACTATGATTATTATGTATTTTGCTCTATATGACTACACAACAAACAATAAAGTGATTATTAGAGATAATTAAAGCCGTATTAAAGATTTAAATTTTTTGTTTTTTTTGGGGGGGGGGTTAAAAGTCAGATGTTTGTAAGTTTCTATTTCCAAAAACAAATTAAAGAATGATCACATTTTTAGTTTGTTTATAATGTGGAACATTGTAAGAGGTTACAGAGGTTTAAATCAAGGTTACCTAACATTTTTACAGCTTTTTGGTCCGCCATTGACGGCAATGTACGTTAAGAGCAATATTTTAGTTTCTTGTTTTTTTTAAGTGATAGTAATTTATATTCTGTGCCAGTCTCTACCAGTTCCAATGGATTGGAAAGTCTATCAGTGTCAGAAATCAAGTCAAATTAATTCTTACTTGCATTAGTGGAATGCACCTTTAGAAACGCCCATGATAAATAATTCTCACTAATTTGACAAAATAATAGTTCTCAAAGCTCTGTATTTTTTTCCATATACACCCTGCCCGATGATATAATAAACCGGTAATGGAAACACAGCAAAACATTTTTTTTTTTTTTTGTGGTTGAATTTAGTTGTTTTGTGTTCATAAATTGTATTTTACTAGTTTTAAGTAGTTTGGACTTGGATAAGTTTGTCTTCATGATACTGTTTTTTTTAAAATAGGGGAAGAATATTGGGAATATTGGGAACCTTGGCAGCACCGCATTACACTGAAAGATAACTACAATGAGAAATTAGTATGAAAAACAATTAGGATAAATTTTCATTAAATTTGATTTTTTATTCCCATTAAAATTGTGTAAATTTGTACTTATTATAGACTATTTAAAAATGCAATGGTGATTCATGGAAAAATATTTTGTATTGGATATATACCTCTAAATATCTCATTTTGCGTCACACTTAGAATGATAAAATAGTAAAACTATTATTTAAGAGTTACTTTCCCAATAAAATGTTATACATCCAACAAAAAACTCAATGGAAGTTACATTTTAAGTATATACAATGCTATTCTCCATGTAATCAACTTTTTGTTGGAAACCATATAGGGACATGACAATGTTGCATCCCCGTCCACCAGCCTTGCACTGGGAGCCCAGGTGGTCTAACCGTCCCCAGACATGTCCCAGCACCCCCCTGTCTCGACACCCTTCAAATCACTCACCAGGTAGGCTCCGACGGTGCCCTGAGCCAACATCAGCGCACATTCCGAAACAAGGAATATCTTAATATTTGAAAAAGACGACGTCTTCTTTCGTGGATCATCCGCTTCCAGCATGGTGGCCCCACTGCCGCTGCCTCCGCCGCCACTCTGGTGCGACTCCCGGTTCTTCTTCACCTGCATACCCGGTCTCCTTCTCCCGTTTGGCGGTGAGCGCTCCTCCGCCGCAGTGAGAGTAGCTACGCCGGCCAGGGCAGCGCAGCTTGCGGCGGCGTCGTCTACATCCGCGTTTACCCTCGTCGTCAAATCTATTGACTCCCCGAAAGAGAAAATTAACGTTGGCTTAAGTCAAGTCTACTCAGGGGAGGCTAAACGGTACTCTTCCGAACTCCTCTTCGGGTCGTTTAAACATCTCCGCCTTCTTTCTCGGTGAAACGTGCGAGCTCCAAAGCGGGGAGGGTTCCACGAGACGACCGTGGGGAAAAGTGACCTCGGCTTGGAGGCTTGGCTCGCCTCTCTGACTCAACTCTTCTTCGGGACTATGCCACGTCTCCCCGCCCACTTGGAGGCTCATACGCCGGACAGGAGGCGCGGCGAGGTGCGGTGAGACGAGGCGAGGCGGAGGCTGAGCTCACTCTCTGGGACGAAAGCTGTCACTACAAGTGCTCCACCCTGGCGACAAGAGATACTTGTATATACAAGAAAAAAGGGAGAACTACTGCATGATAAATGCCGTGAGAGATTAGAGGACGCGCGACTCTGGTGACCAATATAATAGGTTATAAAGATACGCGGAACGTGGCGTTTAGACGCCAAAATCACATGACGCGTACTTATGACGTCAAATGCCGGGATTCAGGGGAACAATAAGTCAGGCAACTTTTTTAGGTGTGTAAAGGAATGTATAATTGCCTACTTAGAACAGTACTATATAATTAAAAAAAACAAAGATATGAAAGGATAATTACGACTAACCCACATGTTTGACAATGTCTGGTGATGTTAACTCATTGGCACCCAATTTGCTTTATAAATGATTTTTTTTTTACAATGACAACACATCATCTTTGGGATTTTACAACTTTCAAATGTTAAATTACAGATTTATTTGTGTTTCAGAAATCACTTCACACTAGCTATGAAACTTTTTAAAACTTAATATAACAGCTAGCATAGCATGGACGCCAATTACGATGACAAAAGTTATACTGTTTTTAATGAAACTGCGCAGTAACTTCCATTTTTGCCTCAGTGTTCTCATTGCCATTAACTAACAATATTATTATGATCACATCGATTTCTTTA
The DNA here is from genome assembly GCF_051989575.1 of Stigmatopora nigra. Taxonomy (NCBI): domain Eukaryota; kingdom Metazoa; phylum Chordata; class Actinopteri; order Syngnathiformes; family Syngnathidae; genus Stigmatopora; species Stigmatopora nigra. The sequence goes on along the minus strand of NC_135509.1, from coordinate 7,214,276 downwards.
ACACTTCAGATAAAGGAACATCTTATCTTTGACGCATAAAGAACTATGAAATCCAACTCCGAATGAGCTAAATACAATCACAAAAACCTGTTTACAGTATACAGTGAGTTGTTACCATTATTTCCACTATATACACTATGTTTATACAACATGTTCCTCTCATCTATCTCCCTACTGAGGGTTTTTGTTATGACACTTGAATTCCACCCTGCTAGCAAAGGTGGACATGATGTCATTCTTTGCGGGAGAGCATAAATGTTGTATGCTAGTACTGCAGTATTTTCTGCAGGTGCTTTTCTGCAAGTAGTCTCATGGTTCTCTTCACATTAAAATAAAAGGATGGATATTGAACTTTCACAGTAAAATCACAGGTCACTGATTTCACGAGAACCTTAAATACCCAAAAACCCATATGAAGTCACCTGGAAAAATCCGAAAACGGGCAAAAACCGACAAGTAGCATCGCACAAAGTCCCTTTAAATCAAAAGAAATAATCCAAAACATGAGATTTAATGTGGACCGTGAACAAAAACTGATCCTGACACCCCTGCTTTAACCTAAATGAAAGCGCCTTTGCTTCATAGTCAAACATGTTGCTAATTTTCGACACTTTCTCTTTCGTAACAGCACAATTATTGAATTCAACATGTTTTTCTAACAGTGTATAAATACCCCGTGGTTGTCTGATGAACTCCCGCCCTAAATTTCAATAAAGATGGCTATCGCACTGGAAAGAACAGCAGGCTTTTCAACCAGACCGCATTTAAAAAATGAGCACTGGTATCCCGTGGCTTGATTTAACCCAGAGAGAAAAGTGGAGCATGTTACTTTGGGGGTGCTTGCCCTCCCCTCCCAAGGCAGTAGAGACACTATCACCGCACACTAGCTTAGCGATTGATAGCGGTTTAAAAATAGGCAGGAGTGGCAGAATGATACACTTGGAAAATGGTAGGAGCAGACAGCGGCAGGATATATTTAGACCAGGACACAATTACCAACAAAAAAGGGAAAATAAGCGCTCCTTCAGACCCTTTCTATTTAGAACTTGTTATCTTTTCTGCTTAGAAGAAGTAAACGGCATTTAAAGTGTGAGCCCTTGATTGCTTATTCGCATCAAGTGACAGGTTTCGAAGCAACTTCGCTTCGACCACAGGTGTTAAAGTGGCGGCCCGGGGGCCAAATCTGGTCCGGCCTATCAATTTGTGTGGCCCGGGAAAGTAAATGATGAGTGCTGACTTTTTGTTTTAGGATCAAATTAAAATGGAGAGTTTAGATGTATATATTACATTTCCTGATTTTCCAACTTTTAAATCAATAATTGTCATTTTTTTCTGTGTTTTTAGTTGAAAAATCATTTTGTAAAATCTAGAAAAATAAAAAAAAGCTAAAATCAACATTATTTTAGATCTATAAAAACTGAATATTTAGGGCTTTTAATCCAGTTCTTTTACTCCATTTATATAAAAAAATCTGAAAATTATATCTAAAACGATCCAGCCCACGAACAAACCCGAGTCTGACACCCCTGATTTAGAGTGTTCAACCAGCCTACAAAGCGTGTTTTTGAAACATGGGAGTACCATGAGAAAACCCACAAATTCCCAGAGAGAACATGCAAAATCAACACAAGAAGGACCAACATGCTAAACAATCCAGCTGAACCTTCTCAAAACGTATGACATCACCCCCCCCCCCCCCCAAAAAAAATCATTTTAGCAACTCGCCAAGACGGCGTAGGCGTTTCGCACCCCAACATTAGACGTTTTGCTCTTTTTTCATGGTTGGCAGCTGATAAGAGCGAAGGCATCCATCCGTCATCCGGCGGCAAAGCTCTCATTAGACAGCTGCGAGCCAGGTCGGCAGAATCGGGAAACAGCGGCCCATTAACGTCTCATTTACACCCCCCACACCCCCCAACCCCGGCAGGAAGGAAGCTTTCACACTAAACCCCTTCTTCACAATTCCAAGATGAGAGCCAGATTGGAGGAAAAAGACCATCATGCATTGCAAATGCATCCAATAACCACAACGTGAAGAACATGAAGCCTTTCTGTTGTCTTTAATCAACGAGTCAAAAACAGCCAATCGCACGTCAAGTTTAACATTTTCAACAAGTTTACCTCAATTGCTGCCATTGACTGGGATTGACGTCCATTTGAAGGGGGAGGGTCGGCAGCCATTTTTAAACTCTTTAGGGTCTTCCTTCTGCTGTGAATTGAAACAAAGTGAAATGAAGTGTAATACAAAAAAATAATAAAAATAAATATAAAAAAATAAATATAAAAAAATAAATATAAAAAAATAAATATAAAAAAATAAATATAAAAAAATAAATATAAAAAAATAAATATAAATAAATAAATATAAAAAAATAAAAAAATAAAACGAAACAAAATAGAAAATGAAACTTATTTCTTCAATTAAAAGCCAAAAAAAAGATTTCTACTTAAAATACAAATATATACAACAATATACATAATCTCCCCCTTTTTATATTAAATATATACATTTTTTTATAGTTGTTTATATCCCATTTCTGTATATTTGAATTAATTTTATGTATAATTTTAATTGAAACCATTCTTGGGCAAAGATTTTTCCTCTTTTTATCCTCTCTGCATATTTTATTTTCATAAAACGGCCCGCACATCTGCTTGTTGAGATTTTAAGTGTTGCCCAAGTGTAAATGGGCAAAAAGTCTTGATGTCGGCATGGGCGAGTGAGGGCCTCCAGTGGCAGACAACCTTTCCACAAGCAACATTAGCTCCAATTAGTCAGCGTCACAACCATTGAAACGCCATCCATCCAAATGTCAACATCTAAAATAAGTAAAAGGGCGTTCCGGTTCTGATTTGCTACTTGTACCACGACCATGCGGCCTACGCAGGAAACTGGCAACAAGGGGAAAAGGAACCTCGCCCACTTCCGAAACAAACTTCAACTTCCTTGAAAAGGAAAGTGCCATTTGTGGTTCTTTTCTCCGTGTCTGTTGCCAGATTGAATGGAATCCAGTATATATGAAAGGCTTGGAATACTAGTGGAAATTCATCTGTTTTTATCCATTTATGTACTCTACTTTAGTTCTATGCTTTTTTTTTAATTAAAAAAAAAAGTTTTTCTCAAACTTGAGGCCAAAAATATGAATATACCGTATTTTCCGGACTATAATGCTAATTTTCTTTCCATTGACTGGGCTTGGATTACATTTTAAAGTATGATTTATTTATCTATTTATTTTACTGTGACCACTGATAGCTTGTTTTTATTTGATTTTAATAGTTATCCAAAATATTGTTATATGGCTATTCAGCCTATTGTTCTCCACATGACTACTATTACTTTAATATATGTTATTTCTTTGTTTCTGTCCCAAAAATACGACTTATAGTGCTGTGCAACCTGTATCTTTTTGTGTCTTTTTTAGCCGTTCTAAACAGGTCTCACGTTACTTAGCACGTGTCACCTGACTCGTCCGTCTGGTTGTAGCAGCTGGTTTCTGCTTTGTATCCAAATGACACGATCCCAGACTATTTGCCGGCCACTCGTCGCCATGGCAACCAACCAGGCGTATCCTGATGGCGAGCGGCAATGGGAATTTGTCGATTTAAACTGGGAATGAACCTGAAGTTGGTCAAAGAAAAAGCCAAGAGTGCAATGACTAGACGCTAACGGCTAACCTCACACATGGAGGGTGTGCATGCTAAGCCCATAAGAAGATTTACACCCCGCTGAAGGTGGATATTTGAATATGCCTCAGTTGCCGTGCAAATATTATGCTACCAAGGGGGAAATAACCTGAATTTGAACTTAGGATATTTGAATAAGTAACATGGCGTGGACTCCTGCTGGCTTTCCTGTGTTCGTCATAATGGTTTTCCTGTAGTAATTCAACATCATTGTCAACCATTTTCTTTTGTTTATGATAGCAAAATGTGGGAAATTTTCTTGAAATAACACATTTAGAAATCACTTGAAAGCCTATCAGAGCAACACTTTGAACTAGCATATAACTTTAACAAAAACACTTTTGAGGAATACATAACTTTTCTGAAAAATAAAATTAAAATCCCTGAATAATCCGTTTTTATATATCTAAAACAATGTTTATTTTAGATTTTTAATATATTTTTAGATTTTACAAAATGATTTTATAGTCATTTTACAAAAATGCAAGGCAAACTCTCCTAGTGTTTTCTTAAATTCTGCTGACCTCTAGTGGCGACATGTTAAATTTCACTTCAATTTGATTTTTACAGACAGCCCTTTAACCAATTCCATACCTGTCAACCTCGAACCATTTGTGATCTTACCAAATTTTGTTTTCGCCCTTACATATATGTATAAATACATGGAAAATCTTACCACTTTACTTTTTTGTAAAAAATCACGAACAACAAAATGAAAGTAAACATAAACAAGGGAACAGGAAACGGAAATCACATGGTGAAAGTGTTACAAAACGAAATGTTTATCATGATCTTATTTTTTTAGCCAATCAGAGGCGCCGGTACATATATCACTTGGCAGACATGCGTTTCCGGGAACGATTCTCAAAATCACCGTTTAGCGTACCATTTTCATGTGTACAGCGTACCAATATAAAAATGGGCTTTCAGTTGTACCAATTACGGCGAGAACGTACCAGTTGACAGGTATGCAATTCCTGCTTTAAAACGATAAACAAAAATCTTGTTAAACTCACAGAATGACAATTAAACTTTTTTTTGGGACAATTAATCGTGCTTATAAATTCCTTCCCTTTTGCCTTCAGCTTAGTCTGAAAACCAGACACGTTGTTGTAGTTGTTGTGGTAGTGTACTCCATGATAAGCTCCACCCCCTGTTGCGCAAGCCCGCTTGAAATACGAGCGTGCACGCGCCCAGAGGTTCACAACCGAGTCAGTGTCTCCATGGACGCTCAACATCATGCAAGCAAACGTGGTCGTGATGGGCGCTGAGAGCGTGGGAAAATCGGGTAAGTAAGCCCATTTCAAATTGGAAATTGCCTTATTATGATTATTATTATGATTATTACAATAATGGTGATTCATTATATATATATTTTTTCTATTTTTCTGTCTGATACGTAGCGCTTACAGTACGCCTGCTGACACGGAGATTCATCGGAGAGTACGGAGACATTGGTGAGGGAACACCATTTGGCTGCTCAGTTTTTAGTGCCATTGACGGCAATTGGCGTCCAATTCATTTTTAACTGGGATTGTGGTGTCCGATCCGACATACTGAAGGATGTTCACTTTTTTAGGGACATTAAGTTCCCTTTTTAAGGGTAAAAAAGAAGTGGTCCGGCCCATATTGGATCTAATAGTTGGCATGAATGGGGGCCATAAACCAAAACGACGTTGGAGACCCTTGTGATAGATAGTGTATTGACTTGATATACATTTTGGTGATGTGAAAAGGTGGTGTTTGTGTTTCAGATTCAGTCTACAGTCACAGATTTGTAGTGGATGGACGGGAAATTGCTGTCAATATTTGGGATTCACCATTTTCTCAGGTGAAAAAAACTCGGATTATTCTTAAATAGAAGTGGCTAGTGACAACATTTGGAAATATAGTAAATAAAGGTCATGTATTTATTTTACTATCACTTGTAAAGACAGATTTTTCAAACCTTAGGAAAAATAAGTTTAAATAGAAAATAAAGCTCAAGTTTTGTGCTGGAAAAGTGGATGTTAACATTAGAATGACTAGTAAAAATATTAAATAAAGTCATATGTACACGTTTTTAAATTGAGATAATTATAATGTTTGTTTGTTTGACGCACATTTGCTCACCACAAAATGTTAATATTGAACTCTTTATAAAGCAAATTACTATTTAAAGTAAATTAAAACAAAAAAAACTCACCCTAAAACCCGTCAAGAGCTGGCGTCCAGTTGGCTCCAGCACCCCTGACTCTTAACAGGACAAGAAGTTCAATGTTAATAACATTTCCAATAATAAAAAAAACTAAAAAATAACAATTAAAACATTAAAATGAATAAAAATACTGTTTTTATGACCCAATAACACACTAAAATCTATCAATTTTGTGTCTCAAATTCAATCAATTTATCATGTTACATGATAAATTTCAATTTAATTACTCATTTTTTCCCTGTTTTTTGTAAACGGTTGCAGGACATCTCCATGAAAAAATCCCTCCTGGACAGAAAAGTGGAATGGGCCGACGGTTTCGTGTTAGCATACAGCATCTGCGACCGTGCTAGCTTCAACGCCGTCAGCCGCCTATTGCGCGCCGTCAAGTTGGCCCGAGGCCGCCCCGACGCCGACAAGCCACCCGTGGCCATCGTGGGTAACAAGCGTGACCTCCTACACTGCCGCACAGTGGCCAGCGAGGAAGGACGGCGTCTAGCCTTGGACGCCGGCTGCCTTTTCTACGAGGTATCGGCGGCCGAGAACTACCATGGCGTGTTAGCCGTTTTCCACGGTCTGACGGGAAGGATGAGGGACGCCAAAAGGCCGCCGGGTCTCAGGGGAATCGTCAAAAGTGTGTCTGCCGTTTTCGCCAGACGCCGGACGGACTCTGTCTAGGGCAGGTGGTGTCCAACATATGGCACGTGGGCCGGAAGCGGTACGCTAGAGTGACTGATCCGGTCCTCAGGCTTTTCTTTTGACTTTGTGGGCCATTTCTAATGTACATACTGAATCAAAAATGTTGATTTTATTTTTACATGGGCGCCGTAAAGCTGATTTTTTTTAGAAGTTTAAGCATTTTGTATCCAGAATTTTGTTTTTTAGTCAATGGCAGCCAGTGAGTTCACAAGGAATCTTAAAATGGTTCAAAATTAACAGAAAGTCATCTGGAAATGGACAAGAATGAGATGAAATTGACAAAAAAATACCCGTAAATTGACCTGATTAATGACCAATGAATTTGTTTAAAAAAATCTATTTTTACATGTTTCCAGATCCAAAATGGCATGGATGGAGAATAAAGAATAAGAGTGTTTTTTTCTGATTTCTGAGTCCTGAATATTTGTGCTCTTACTCGTTGGTTAATTCAAGCAAATTATTTACTTGCTGACAGAAACCATGACGTTATGATGCTAAACTGGGACTTTTCACACTTTGTCTAATGAGAAGCGAAGCATTGAACCTTATCTTGCTATTGGCAGCCTCAACAAGGAAAAGTTCTCCTCAAAAAGATTGACTCGGCATAACTTATTATGTATTATTAGCCAATCTCAGTAGGAAGTGCAAGATAGAATTTAAAAGAAAAATGGAAAACTTGTGTAACAGATCTGAAACTAAATTAGCAAAAAATTCAGGTGACTTTAGCTATTTTTTTATTGTAAAATGTAACTTTCTATCTGTGATCAGTGATCCTTCAAATGTGAAAAAATATTTCTTTCCGGATTTATTTTTCTGAAACTTAGTAACTTTATACACTTTTCTCCCATTACAGAAAAAAAATGAAAATATGAATATGCCGTTTGATGAACATTTGGTCACCACAAAATATTTGTAGAGCAAGTAATTATCTAGAATAATTTTAAAAAAAAAACAAACTCACCCAAAAACCCATCAAGAGATGGTGTCCACCCTTGACTCCAGCACCCCCAACCTTTAAGAGAATAAGAAGTTCAATGTTAACAACATTTAAGATTATTAATGTAATAATTAAATGAGAAAAAAACTAAAAAATAACAACTATAACATTAAAATGAATAAAAATAGACTGTTGTTATGACCCCAAAACACACTATGATATATTTATTTAGTGCCAGTGAAAAATGGATTTCACATATACTGCCATTAACGTCTAAAGGCTAATAGAGTTAGCGCTCGCTAACACGTCAACATTGAATCCAATCGTGCTAGAAATGCATCGTATGACTACAAAAACGACAAAATAGCAAATAAGCGAATACTTGTATAACTTTAAGCCACTTTTTAAAATAGATTTAGCCAACAAGGAAAGAAAAATAAATTGAAAATGACCTAAAAAAAAACGTTTTGAGACGATGCTAACTGTCATTCAACAGCTTCCCGGGCAACAAAATGCAATTTTCAATTCAGGTCCTCTCATTCTCTAAATGTCATTAGCGTGGAAGCAACATAATCAAGATATATCGCTTTGCTACACAAAGCAAATAAAACACAGAAAAACAGACTTAGTACAAACCAGCAAGTACTTAAATCAACAATGCCTTTTCCTAATTTAGGCAACTCGCGGTGGGGTTTGGAATGTGTACACTATAAAACATTTTTTTTTAAAAAAGGTGGCGGCTTAATGAGGCTTAACCTCAAGCACGTTTAATAATAAACATGCAAAATGCCTGCTATTCCATGCTAAGGTGAACGGACCCCCCTGCGGCACTTCATCAACTTTCGACGCTTACGTACAACCTTCCCAATTTTCCTCGTGGTGGTCGTTAACGCCGAGTCCAAAGTCGACTTTTTTCCCTACTTGCACATTTATTGACATACTGTAACTCCCGTTGTGTTCTATTTGTCCTCAGAAGCAATTAACAGGGACTATGCACTCTACCGTAATGCCTGTAATAAGAACACCATGTTGTGGTTAAATCAGGGGTGTCTAACTCCCTTTGGTCTGCGGGCCGAATACATCTTAATTTGAGATTAAGCGGGCCGGACCAGTAAACTCATTGCAAAATGACATAGAACTAACAATAAGCCCACTTTTTTTCCCTTTGTATTAGTCACCAATACTAATAATTAGTGCAAAGAATGAGTAAATTATCAAAATGTTTATTAACAGAATTTTCCTTTTACACTATGAACAATATATTATGAATAAGAGAATAATATAAGAACATAAATAAATGTCAATTCATGTTGTCTGCACGTACTAAAACCCCGCGCCCCTAGCGGATAATACAAGAACTACATTTTTTTAAAGAAAAATTCATATTTTTTTTATACAATGCAGCTTTCTTCCCCGGGCGGTACCAAAGCACCAGACGGGCCGGATCCGCCTCGCGGGCCGTATGTTTGACACCCCTGGGTTAAAGGTTAAGGGAGGAGGAGTGATTTACCCAATTTGATAGGTCATTTTCTTTTTAAAATGAACCAAAACAGTGTAAGAAAAAAACTGTTTAAATCCCATTTCACTATTGGCCAGAAATGTACAGTTGTTAGAGAATGACATCATGGTTTTCGTTTGCACACGACGTTCTTTTCCATTTCGATTCAAGGCCAGCAATTTAGTAGTTGTTTTCCAAGAAAACTGAATGTTTCATTGGAAAATGGTTGATACGTGTTCTGTAGGAAATTGGAACAACACCAACGCTGCCAATTTGTAGTCTATTTTTTTCCATCCGTCTGTAAATTGAACACAAAAAAGGTGATGCAGCCTTCTATTTTGTTGTTATAATACGAATATTTTCCTCATAATAGCTTTTACCAAATGGCATGCTTAGCCAAGCCAACTACGAGCACCAGGCGGGGGAAACCCAATCACTGTGCATAAAGGAGACGAACAACCAATCACAACCATTAGGGACAATTTCCTAAATAAAATATCTGAATCACAGACTTATGTTAACTATATTTTGTACATGAATACTAAAATCTATTAATAGCTAGCAAGCCTGACATTTTCAGCCCTAAATTAAATAAAAACTTTGTATGCCAGAAAAATGACGGGACATTTTCGACTTTCAGCATTAGCTTCAATGGCGATAGAAAATAAAGGAGAATTAATTTAATGTACGAATAAAAATGTTTTTATTTTATAGTAAAATGTGGCTATATTTCTAAATCATATTTCAATTGTATGAGGTTATAAATCATGCTTTTTTTATATGTCACAGTAAAGCTTTTATAACCATAAAATAGTTACTGAGAATTGGATTGATTCAGACCACTACTGAAGGCCTAGATGTGAAATTCACAGCCCGCCACTACAATTTTGACTATACTACTACCCTACTTTGCATGTTGTTGGGATGTGAGACGAAACTTGAGCACCTGGAGAAAACCACACATATCCTGCAAAGTCCACACAGACCTGGGATCGAACCCTCGACCACCAAACTGCGAGACAAATGCGCTAACCACTCTCCCAGATAAAATGTTACCAATGATAAAGTAACCAAACAACAAAACTATGCCCAGTGCAAAAAAATCCCGCTTTTAATATTTTCATCCGATAAGTTATTCAAAGCGTTTGAATATGTACTTGAGTTTGAGGTCATCCTCAATGATATCCCAGCATAACCTTAATAAATACTGCATGAAAAAGTTGCACAGCGGGTGGGCCTTCCAGCAAAAAAAGCATCCGCAAGAAGTGACCTCGAGTAACACGCTTACAGAGCGCCAAGTGGCTCTTTTGGCGCGTTCATGGCGCTCAGATGAAGACGTTGTGGAGTGGCCGCCATGACACAGATGCCAGCCACGTCTTCGGGGCAGAGCTCTCACACGGCTTTGATCTAATAGAAAAGCGTGCTTGGCAAAAAGAAAAATGTTGCCTGCTGCTCGTGGCTGGCCTCACGTGGAGGCCAAGTGGGGCGGACCAATACACGTGGGTGTTGAAATGAAATCAAGCGAGGTGATGGAGTGAGTCACTCAGTACGTACGATGGGTGTTTGGTTAGGTTAGATTCGTGCCACTATTCTACAAGTCATTGTTGATTAGACTTACTTCATAGCAGTTGAGAATTTATACCAAAAATATGCCTTGGATTTGTATTTATTTCTTAATTATTGATTGTTTGTTGTTGTTATTTGTGAAATCTTTAAATCGCATTGTTTTAATGGAGAATGAAAATACAGTAATCCCTCGAATATCGCGGCTTCACTACATCGCGGTTTTGTTACTGGGGGATTTTTTTTGGGGTGTATTCATTTTTTAAATTCATAAAAATATGAAAAGCCATGTTTGCTACTAGGACTTAGCACTGAAGTAACAAAAATATATATATAATAATTGTCGTACTTTGCTGTTTTCAGGTTAGGGCAGGGGTGTCAAACATAAGGCCCGTGGGCCGGATCCGGCCCGTCTGGTGGTTTGGTACGGCCTGGGGAAGAAAGCTGCATTGTATAAAAAAATATGAATTTTCTTTAAAATTTGTTGTTCTTGTATTATCCGCTAGGGGCGCATGGTTTTAGTACGTGCAGACAAGTTGAATTGACATTTATTTATGTTCTTATGTTATTCTCTTGTTCATAATATATTGTTCATAATGTAAAATGAAAATTCTTTAAATAAACATTTTGATAATTTACTCATTCTTTGCACTAATTATTAGTATTAGTGACTAATAATTAGTGGAAAAAAGTGGGCTTAATGTTAGTTCTATGTCATTTTGCAATGAGTTTACTGGTCCAACCCGCTAGATCTCAAATGAAGCTGTATTAGGCCTGCAGACCAAAGGGAGTTTGACACCCCTGGGTTAGGGTCTACATTAACTGCGATAATTGAGGGATTACTGTACACACATTTAACTCAATTCAATACTCCTATAGGCTTGAAACATGTTTTACATTGGCAGTATTTCCCAAAACGCTGATAAAATTGTGGCATGAATCTAAAATGGCATACTGGTAAAGTGTCAAAGGGTAAAATGTCTTAAGAAAAAGTGCATTTCTGATATTTGGAAACTAATCCAATCTTCTTAGAGCTAGTTTAAAAAAAAACTGGATTAATTGACACCATTGTAAATCCGCACTGTTGCCTTCTTATGTAAAATATTCATGTGAACATTTGTCTGTTAGCAAGGCTTAATTTCTCATACACTGTTGTGTAACACGCCTTTTGTCTCAATACTTAAAAAAAATAAAGTGCTATGGGGGAAATGAAGGGAAGAATGTAGCAAAATCCCACAAAGCAAGCAATCCATTGTACAATGTGTCTTATTGGAAGTGTAGTAATATATAGCTTATGTCTTGGAGAACATTATCCCCTTATTTTTAAGTGATATCACGGTAATGATGAACTCAAATTGCTTCTTAACGAGCAGCCGTTGGGAAAACAGTGAAAATAATGAGAACAAAGGAGAATGCCAGCTGCTGAATGCCATTTGGAGATTGCGATAACATTCATTTAAAAAGCATTTCATGCAAAACAAAGTGTCACAAAGATTTTTTAAAACAACAAATGGCACATTTTCTACTTTGCAAAGAACAGTTCATAGCATTGTGGATTAGTGAAAAATTAAATATAACTGTATTATACTGCACACATGTGGAGCACATTTTAAAATTGCCACCACTGTATGGAGGAGATACTATAAATTATATTAATGTATTTATTTTAAAAGACAAAAAATGATCACTTGCCTGAAAAAATGTTGATAAATAATAAATAAAAAATTATAGTAAAAATCTAAAAATGACTGTAAACAAAGAACTAACAAAAAACAATTTAGTAAAATACTAAAAATCTTAAAATGTCAAAAAATAATAAATATCTAAAAAAGGGCTGTCAAAAAAGGACATTTTAAATGTTGTTGAAATTTTAAATGCAAAAAAATCACAGAATTTAATTTAATTATTTTATCATTATTTATATATATACAATTATAATGAGATTCTAAACATGTTTTAGAATAAAATGTGCAAATCCGTCAAATCCCCTTTTTTTCTGTGCTATTAATAGACGAGTTGTTGACTAAAAATGTTGTCCACCTGTTAGAATGACAATAGCCAAAAAGCTTTAAACTAAAATACCCCAATTGTCCACTAGAGGGCATAAAAGTGCAGAGCAACTATGTCCAAACCACTTGCTCTCTTTTGGGGGCTTTCCTACTGGATTCTAAAGTCTCAAATGTGAGGGCTGACTTGTGCTCGACCTTATTTGATGACGAGCGTACCATGTGATTAGTCTTCATTTGCTTTATGTGACTCGCTTCGGAACGCCAAATCGCTCATGCGTGTGTGCTTCAATTTTCTTCCCGGTGGGGTTTCCAGGGTGAAAAATACTCCCGACCTGATCACTTTTTGAATGAGTACATCATCTTCTGGGGGGTGCTCAAATATGGCCGCGAAATTTCCACCCACATTCACCCTTTTGTCACTAATGATAATAAACAGATATTCTATTGCTGTCAATGGCAGCCAAAGGGTTGATAAGGGCCAGCACCTGCATTTAATACAATAATAATAATAATAATTCAATAAAATCCAAGTCACTTAATTGTGCTATACAAATAAAATAAACATTAAATGATTTTCGGAGTAAAAAATGGCCGATTAATTGAAGGGGGCCGTTGCCCCTTATCTGTCCACATTTGTTCCGCCCCTGATTCGACATGCATACTATTGATAATGTCATGGATGAATGACAAAGTATTTTTCAGGATATTATATTGATTTTTTATATTTTTTTGCACTCCTATTGCACTCCTACTTTTGAAATCCCGCTATTGTTGTGAAAGCTTTCAGCGGACCATCACTAAAGCCCATGTTTATGCGCTCCGTTTCATATTTCAGCAAAATAATGTGTTGACGAAATGAAGAAAAGAACATGTCCACCCCCCTACCCCCCTTTGCCGCTTTGGGAAATTGGGAAAAATGTAAATTAGACCATATAAAAACATATCTTGAGATATCCTTGGAATATAAAAGGACAATTTTCCAAGATACTTTCCTGAAATGTATCAAAGTTAAATAACAAAAATGAGCGTGAGTACAATGATAGCAACAAAATGTTCAGAGGAGGAATTGGTGGAATATGAAACAAAATTTATACATAAAAAAGATATTGAAAAAATATTTCAAAAACTTAAATTTTCTTTAAATGTATCAAAAATTAATTCAAAAAAATGTAGTTGGAACGATGTAAACAATGTTTTAGACTTTAAAATGTAAACAATGTTTTAGACTCTAAAACATTGTTTACATTTTACAGTCTAAAACATTGTTTACATCGTTCCAACTACATTTTTTGAATTAATTTTTGATACATTTAAAGAAAATTAAAGTTTTTGAAATATTTTTTCAATATCTTTTTGATTTATAAATGTTATTTCATATTCAATTCCAATTGTTCCAACTACATTTTTAAAATCTAAAATTTAGAGTTTTTTTTGGAATATGAAAAAACTTTTTTTGGCCCACTTATGCCTCTAAGGGTTTTAAATTAAAAAAAAAATTAAAAGCCTAGTGATAGGAGGCCTATCACCATCAAAAATTTGATCTTACTTAGCTCTCCAACAATTAGCAATACAGTAATCCCTCGAATATCGCGGCTTCACTACATTGCAGATTTTTTTCTAGGGGAATTTTTTTTTTGATTACATTTTTTTTAAGTTCATAAAAATGTGAAAATCCACGTTAAAATTCACAAGCAGAAGCCACTCCCCCTTCCTCCGTTTGCTACTAGAACTCTGATGTCAAAAAAATTATAATAATATATATATATATTTTAAAGTTCATAAAAATGTCAAAATCCACGCTTAACTCGCAAGCAGAAGCCACTCCCCTACTACGACTCAGCAAAAATGTAAAATAGGGGAGACTCTACTTTGCGCTTTTTCCGTTTATTAACCGCAATAATCGAGGGATTACTGCACTTTATATCTGATTATTAACATCCTACACAACGCACAAACCGGCCTCTGACACAACTGAAGCAATAGAAGAGAAAAAACTGATGACACTCAAAAAGATTGACCCATGTCCATTTCTGAACTCTATAGTGTTCTCCATCCTTTTAATTAATTTCACTCTGCAGTCCTCGCCATTTCAACACGAGTGTTTTGTTCAACACGGGCAAAGACGACCATGTTGACTATCATAATCAGCCTACGCTTGGATAACGCTGCATTAAATTTACCAAAGAAAATACTTAATTAATGCAACAAAGCCCATATTTCGCGTTGGCGGATTCAAAGTTGAAAAAAGCCGCCAGAATGTATGGATATCCTCCAAAAAAATACTTTTTTCTGCTTTTAAAAACTATTAATAAATGGAAAAAACGGAATCCAGTAGAGATGAATGAATATTTTCAATAGTAACCCTAACCCTAACCCTTATCCACAGGGGGTGCTGGAGCCTATCCCAGCCAACCACAGGCAATATACATATATATAAATTCACAAATGTGGCGTTATTGCTTCAGATATTTTCGTTAAAGACATTTAAATGTCCCTGAGGCCAAGTTATTTGAAGTTGGAAGTAAATTTTCTGGGGCTAAACCAAAAGCATGATGGGAAATAAGAGCGAGGTGAATCAGAAGCTGAAGTCAGATCTCCTCTCGGAAAGATTACATGATATTTCAAAAGATTAACTCCGTAAATGACAGTCGCTTTGCATTCTGGGATCAGACAGATGACAAGTATGCTGACCTATGAGTACTATGACGTGTACTATTAAAATTAAAGTAGGGTATTATAACCCGACATGACTTAACTCTTAACACGGCGACTTGAATGTCCTCAAAATTTGATGATTCTTTGTGTCCTATTTGATTTTTTTTGGACGTGAATGAGAAAACGAATTTAATTGACGTTCGTAGAATCTGGCGGGGGCGGGGCCTATCCGCTCAAAACGCTAACAATTTATTTTTAGTCTGTCATTTGTCATCAATAATACAGTGTTCCCTCGGTTATCGGGGTTAATGGGAACCGGGACCACCCGCATTCCCCTTTCAAAAATGATTAATTTGAAATTAATTCCAAAAAAAATTTATTATTATTTTTTTAATTTTTAATTTTTATTTTTTTAATTGTTTTTAACCCCTCAGTATACAGTACACCATATAGAATACGGGTAGAGAGTGAAATTAATTTTATAACAAAAAAACTGTAAAATATGTTGTTTCAATGTAATATTATTATTTTTATTTTTTATTTTTTCCCCAAAAAATCCGCTAAGCTGAGTCCGCAATAGCTGAACCGTGAAGTAGCGAGGGAACACTGTAAACACAATCCCTAGCAAAACCAAAAACATTTCCACTCAATGCTAATGCTAACACAAGCATTTTTAAAGAATAAAATTAGCTTAGCATGCTACAATATAGCACCAGTCTTTGCAATATGACATCTAGTTAAAAAAAATCGCAAACCCCGCCCCCACAAAAGATAGTACACACACCTTACCAATATCCCACTGATTAAACAATGTGTGTACTGCATCACATACTTAATTCAGCTTTTAAATGTTTTTCTCTCCAGCAAATGATCTCCGAGAGTGGCTCCCAAAGATAATTGCAAGTGATTGGGCTATTAGAAATGCCCGGCAAATGAGCGTGGTGTCCACTGAGCTGAGTGACCCTGCGGTGTGAAAGAGGGCGAGTACAGAGGTGGGCAAAGAAGAAGCAACATTACCAATTAGAGATATTCTGCTGGAAATACCAATTGACTCAACTTAGTGACCTAAAATTCCACATCACTACTCTCTTCATTATCTCCAGACATGATATGAATAAAAAAACAATTTCTAGCTCCATGTGCAAAAGCTACTACTTGGGAAGGAACAATTCAGGCTGGCATTTGCTGTCTCACAACAACCACTATCCATGTTTCAAGATCTTTTCTTACATACATGCCAACCTCGGCTAAATGTTCCCCTTATTAATGATTGCAATTCCCCTTATTAAGCGATAAAAAATGCGCAAATGCAACACCGCACATATTTAAAAACACACACACGCGGGGCACACGTAAAAGTCTAATATGTACTACAAAGTCGATGGATGTCTGACGGACCATAGGAAAAATTCATAAAATAAAATAAATAAGATTAATAAGATCAATAGGATAAATACGATAAATACGATAAATAGGATAAGAATACTAAAATGAATAAAATAAATATAATAAATAAATTAAATTCAATAAAAAAAATAAATTAATTAATGTCTATATATACAATGAATTTATTAATTTCAATAAATAAAATAAATTCATTAATTTCAATCAATAAAATATATTAATTATTTCAAAAAATAAAATTAATTAATTAATTCAATCAAGAAAATTAATTAATTAATTCAATCAATAAATAAAATTAATTAATTCAATAAATAAAATAAATTAATTAATTTCAATAAATAAAATAAATACAATATATAAAATAAATAAAATAAATACACTATATAAAATAAATGCAATAAAATTATTTATCAAATTATTTTATCTGGAAATAGACAGTAAAATGCAATCCATCCAATTCAGTAAAATACTCCCTGAGGTGATCGTGGGAATTTCAATATCTTTCCCTTTCTCCGCATACAAATCTTTTTATGGTCTCTGACATCTTAGCGCAAAAAAAGACGAAGCTATACTGAACGTGAAGAGTCTGCCTTTCAATTTCATTGAGCAAAACCCTGGAATAAACTGTTTTCTGATATCAGACAGGCCGCAGCTATGACCATTTTTTAAATCCAGGCTAAAGACAGCTCAGTTTTATGGGACATATGACAGCTGTGGGTGTTTTTCTTTTCTTGGATTGGCTTTATTTTTGCCATTGTTTGTCTTTTCCTATGCGATCGCTCCGTCTTCTCGGGATAACCGGTGATTTTTGGATAGCTGCAAGGCAGTTTTGAGTTGCCTCGTGGACAAACTGGGCTTCACAAACAAACTTGAAGTTGATTATTCAGACGAAAACGCTAGAAGGAAGGAAGCTTCAGAAAGGGTTGCTTTCCACCTAGTTTGATTCCCGTGGGATGATTCCTCCATTCAACCGCCAAGTTTGGGTGTTTGTATTGTTCAGTCAGATGAATCCAGCATAATGAGTATGTTTCTTACCCCAAAAAAAAAATGCCAAGGCTAAAGACAGCTCAGTTTTGTTGGGCATAAAAAATGGAGGAAAAGCTACAATAGAATGTCTCATTTATTCAACAACTTTACATAATGTATAAGCGCTTTTGTGGCATTTTTCTTGATGGAGTAGAAAATGTCATTTCTGTATGAGATTCAATAAAATAATGAAAGGTTTCTTGTAGAAAAACAGAAGTCTGCAAGTAGCCTTTAAAAAATGGAGTATTTTGCTCCGTTAAGGAAATCTAAATCTACATTTGGATGGTAAATATTAGTTTATTTTAAATATAATTTCAATAGTTATAGATCTGTTAGAGTCTTGAATACTTTTTGGGAAGATTCTATCATTTAATTCATGGTGTAAGGGTTAGGGTTACTGTATTTTGCCGTTTAATATACCCGGGTATATCAAATGATTTTTTGCTTTTTTGAGCCCCCTGTTTATGCGCCATTTAATATACCCCTGCTGTTTAATATGAGAGGTTTCTTGTGTAAAAACAGAAATCTGCAAGTACCGCATTTTCACGACTATAAGGCGCACTTAAAAGTCTTAAATTTTCTCCAAAATAGACAGTGCGCCTTATAATACAGTGCCCCTTATATATGGAAAAAACACAACGAAAAACCACCACTGTCGGATATTAAAAAAACACAAACGCCTGAACTGAAACAATACTGTTAAATATGCAGATGCCATCTTAGTTTACAAAATCTTCTATCATATAGCTCCTCCCCCACTGCAAGATTTTATAAGAAAAACATCCAAAACATCAACAATGGCTGGCTCTACAGGTGACTGTGTAGTGAGCGAATGCTTCATACCTCAAAGTCAATAGCAATTTCCGTATTTTCACCACTATAAGGCACACTTAAGTCTTAAATTTCCTCCAAAATAGACAGACAGTGCGCCTTATAAGACAGTGCGCCTTATAATACAGTGCGCCTTATATATGGAAAAAATGTCATTTATTGAGGGTGCACCTTATAATGCGAAGCGCCTTATAGTCGTGAAAATACGGTACCCTTTAAAAAAATGGAGTATTTTGCTCCATCATGAAAATCAAAATCTACATTTAGAAGATAAATATTTAGAAAAAAATTGTGTATTTCGGGGTCCGTGGATTTCTAGTGACGTAACGCCGAAGTCAATTAGCTAATAACGCTATAGATGATATGACGTCAACCCTTCTTGCGACCTGTCTTAAACTCAATCCTTTGATCATTGAAAATCTCCCATAACTCAAGCCAAAAAAATGTCAGTTTCTCGCAGTTCAAAAACATCTGTAAAAGTGTAAAGGTTCATCCTGTCTCCTCTCGTTTCACAAACTAGTTTATACGTACTATCTTGAATCCCCGTTTTTTTTGGCACACTCCTTAAAGATGCCAAATCACATTTGGCACGTCGTCTCTTTTGACAAAAACCCGTTGCTTATACTTGTCAACAGAAAACTGCTTGCACCCCATGGCGCGACCTTCATCTTCCCCTCTCAAATTTGCATGCGTTTTCACACCCGCGGGGTAAAAACCTTCCCATTGGTTGCCATTGGCTTCGATCCGCTAAGTTATTTATAGAATCGAATCTATCCCAAACTTTTACATAATACTATTCTGGCATCCGTATTTGACTTAGCATGTACATTGAAGTCTTTCAAGTTCCACCTTTAGGCATAAATTATTGCGCCTCAGTGCCTGAAGTTAAACTCATTTGCACATGAGGAGAGGGCGCATAGTTTTCCATTTCGCTAAAGCGTTGAAAAATTGTAATAGCCATATTGTGGAATGGGAAAAAAGCGGGTGAAAGCCTATATGGAGTTACGTTTTCGGTTCCCGCATGTCAAGGGCTTCAAGTGGCTGTCTAAGGGCTCGCTTTCATATGAGTGGCTGTCACTTTTTTCTGGTTATTTCATCACAAAAGAAACACAATAAGCCATTTGAGTTCCATATGTGACCTTTTGTCTTTGTTCAGTCTCTCTTGAAAGATCCTCAAAATGTTTCCGCTTCGGCTAGACAAGATAAACCGCATTATTTTTACAGTGCTAGGGTCGAGGGTTCGATCCCAGGTCAGTTTTCGCGATGTGGAATTTGCATGATCGCCCTGGAGTTGTGTGGGTTTTCTCTGGGGCTTTGGGTTTCTCCACATATTTCAAAAACATGCAGTGTAGGCTAGTTGAGCGCTATAAATTGCCTTAAGCGACGATTGGTCTCCTTGTGTCGTGCGATTGGCTAAGGGTGTCCTCTACCTGGCAGCTTTTGCGGGGGTGCTTATGCCTAGTCCTGGTCTTTCCAATACGTCCTTGGTTTTTACGAATGGATATAAACAACTTTGCAGTATTCAGTTGTTTTTTTTAAATACAATTTCAATAGTTTTAGATCTGTCAGTCTTGAATACTTTTTGGCAAGATTCTATCATTTAATTTATGGTGTAAGGGCTAGTTAGGGGTATCTTGCCTTTTAATATACCAGGGTATATTAAATGATTTTTGTTTTTTGAGCCTCCCGTTTGTGCGCCATTTAATATACCCCTCCCATTTAATATACCCCTGCCATTTAATATACCCCTCCCATTTAATATACCCCTGCCATTTAATATACCCGGGTATATTAAACGATCTTTGCTTTTTTTGAGCCTCCCGTTTGTGCGCCATTTAATATACCCCTGCCATTTAATATACCCGGGTATATTAAATGATCTTTGCTTTTTTTGAGCCTCCCGTTTGTGCGCCATTTAATATACCCCTGCCATTTAATATACCCGGGTATATTAAATGATCTTTGCTTTTTTTGAGCCTCCCGTTTGTGCGCCATTTAATATACCCCTGCCATTTAATATACCCGGGTATATTAAATGATCTTTGCTTTTTTTGAGCCTCCCGTTTGTGCGCCATTTAATATACCCCTGTCATTTAATATACCCCTGCCATTTAATATACCCCTGCCATTTAATATACCCCTGCCATTTAATATATCCGGGTATATTAAATGATCTTTGCTTTTTTTGAGCCTCCCGTTTGTGGTGCATTTAATATACCCCTGCCGTTTAATATACCCAGGTATATTAAGTGAGGGATATTACGGTGGACTTTGTTATTAATGAATTATCATTGAATGCTACTTGCAGTGTGTGTCTGGCTCCTCATTGACTGAATATTTCTGCTATAGTAGTTGCGACTCCCTGGTACATCATACCACCAGGGGGAGTCTGAACAGGGGGTATATTAAACAGCAAAATACAGTAGTATAAAGTTATCCAATCCAATGCAAAAATCTGCGTAACTGGGACTTTAATCCCCCTCTTGCCATTTTGTTGCTCCACACTTTAAAAAAATACATACGCTTTTATAACAAAACCTTTTGAATTGAATTGGTCACAAACATCTGAGCTGCAGAGCAGAAATATGTCTTCATAGAAATGTTTTATCATGAATAACGGATTGGCCCCATGCATATATGTCTCTCCACATTGTGCATAACATACAAATAGGATTATGTATGGATGCAAATGGTATTTACGGCGTCCGTATCATAACATACAAAAAAGGTTTTCACGTGACCTGCCAAATGCCGGCTTCGCTACAATCGACTAAATAACGAGGCGCTATCAAGTCTGCTGGATTCGGAATCATTTCTCTCGAGGTACTTTCCTTCCTATAGAACGGTAAACAAGAGGAGTGTAGTACTATCACAGCAAACAAACCCACACAACTGCAAACCCTTTAAAAACTAAACACAATGACTGACTGACCTGTTCATCTGAAAGTGATAAATAAACCACCATGACAGCTTTTTGCTTTTCTTCTAATCATCCACACCAGTAAAAAAAAAAAGACCTCCTGCATGTGTCTGAGTTTAAAATAATCCTTCCAAGCACAGGTAAACAAAAGAATCCAGGCGGGATATTGCGAACACCGGCAGTGAAAACCCACACAAATGTGGCCGTTGATGACGAATAGACGTCGAGGGGGATTTGGGGTTGAAATGAAAAAATAAAAAAAGTCCCAAAGCCTGAATCAACACGGGTATATATTTTTATCGGTGACAAAATACCATAGTTGTGTTTGGTTACTGCATGAATTGTACTTTCCACAATTGGAGGATTTTAATTGAAAGCCATTACGCAAAGTACAATGAGATATAAAGCTTCTAAATAAGGATTTGTAATGAAATAAAGTGGCTACCTAAATAAGGATTTGTAGTGAAAAGATTCAAATGCAATAAAAATGAATTGAATTTGTTCACGACATGAATTCAACTATTTACAATTGGATGAATTAAATTCAATGTCTTTATTGCCATTACTGTACAATGAGATGTAAAGCTTTAACATAAAAGTGCATACCATAATAAGTACTAGTCATAAAAAGATTCGTATTATAATTAAAATGAAGTGAAATGAAAAGAAATGTCAAGTGGTTAGTATCACATTAGATGTTTTAGTGCAAATATCAAGAAAAAATGTAACATAAAAAGGTATATTTGAAAGGGAGTACTGCAACATATCTATTACAAAAACGTTTACATAAGT
Organism: Stigmatopora nigra; assembly: GCF_051989575.1. Classification (NCBI taxonomy): domain Eukaryota; kingdom Metazoa; phylum Chordata; class Actinopteri; order Syngnathiformes; family Syngnathidae; genus Stigmatopora; species Stigmatopora nigra. Next base: position 7,192,061 of record NC_135509.1, on the reverse strand, counting down.
CAAATTTTATTTTTATCTAATTTTAGATTATTTTACCATGAAAAAGTTAATAAATAACTCAAAACAATCAATCCAGACCTCATATCTCGTTATATTTTCCATAGACTTCTGTTATATATTCGAGGTCAATTACTGTAAAATGGCAACGAATTCATTCATTCATTATGAGTGACATTAAATCATAAATTGTCGGATTGCATTTTTTCATAAGTAGATAATTAACTTCCTACAGCGAGAGCAGTTTGGATCACTGGTTTAGATGACATCCAGTCATTCAAAACCTAATGAAAAAGAGCAACCACCACCTCGTTTCTCCCTCTCTCTCTCTCGTTCTCTCGTTTTCTCGCTCTCTCTTTTGCTCTACTCACACACTGACACCTCCCTATCTTGGATTTTTTTTTTTTTGGGCTCTCAATTGAAGGAACCTCGTGGTCCCTGCGTGCAGTCGGCGGCAAAATGAGGAGGTGTGTGGAAGCCACAGCTGTGGATGCGTCTAAAACACTGTCGGACCCCCATTAATGGACGCAAAACATCGCTCAGGGTAAGAATATGTCCAGTTTGATCGTATGAATGGATTTCTTAGTTAAACTACATTTGTGACGGTCATTTGAGGGTTTATTATAAATTTTTGGGGGGGTTGTTGGCATCCAAAAATGATTTTGATTCTAAATAATACAAAAAAAAACTTGTATTGATAGTGTTTGATTTATTTATTAATAAGGGACATTGTACAGTTGTTCAGTTGTGACTCATTGATGGTTTAGTCACAAGTGAGTAGTATTTGTATAAGTACTCTGTTTGATGTAACATATTTGTAGTTGGGGCTTTAATTAATATGAGGTAAAAAAAAGTGCTTATTTAATATAAAGGAGAAATTATAGAAGTTGTAGTCCGGTGGAGTGAGTGGTTAGCGTGTCGGGTTCGCAGCTTTGGGGTCCAGGGTTCGAATTCAGATCTGTGTGGAGTTTGCATGTTTGGTTTAGGGTCCAAATTGAGCAGTTTTCAATGTTGATAGTATTTAATGATCAACATATTATATGGTTTGTAGCCTTGGAGTTTGCATTTTTTTCGTGTGGCTGTGTTGTTGTTTTTTTTTCGGGGTACTCAGCTGTCATGCCGTTTCCAAAAACATCCTCAGTAAGCTCGGTATTCCCGAGGTATGAGTTGTGGCTTGTCTCATTGTGCCCTGTAATTGACTGGCAACCAATGGATGGCGTGGTCTGTAGTCGTCTGGGATAGGCTCCAGCACATCTTGTGAGCCTCGGGAGGATAACCGGCATGGGAAAACAAACAGACGCTATTGTGTTCCACAGTCTTTGATGAAAATAATGAATATACACCACCCAAAATGTTTTTCCTAACAAGCTTTTCAATCTCATTTTTAGTAAAAATTCAAATTAACTACAATTGCCCATAACACATTAGACACATGAATCTCCTCCATTGGCTAAGTCGCAACCCACAGGCAACAATAAGTCCACAATTAATCAACCCTGAGACAAAAGGATCCAGATAAAGCAGCCAATTTTCATGCGTCAACATCCAAGTTTTAAAACCTTTCTTTGTGCAGTATTCAAAGGAAATACTTTCTATAGATGTGACGAACTGAAGTTCAATAGTTCCACAGCCTTGACCTTGTGTACGTGAAATCAAATCCTAACAAGAGTATAATTTTTCTCCATTTGCATCCATGGACGATTTCGCCATCTAAAGTCATTTATTTAGTAAAACTCTGGCAGCCATCTTGGATGTTATCACAACCAATCTGTCCAAGGGATATGGCAACCCGTCCACTAGAAACCAATATGTGACTTAACTCCACAGGTTCTTGAAGACGTTGTCCTTGAAGATTTTGCACCCTCCACTTTTTCATCATGCTCCACCAGCTGGCGGATTTGGAGGCGTCCAACGACAGCTGCCCCGGAACCGCCGCCACCGCCGCCTGCAACGCCAGCTCGACCGACGACGCACTCCAACTGCCCACCTTCTCCACGGCGGCCAAAGTGCGAGTCATCATCACTTTCAGTTTATGCGCCGTGTCGGCCATTTGCAACCTTCTGGTGTTGTGGGCGGCCGGAAAGGGCGGCAGGCGCAAGTCGCATGTTCGGATTATCATCATGAACCTGACCGTGGCTGACCTGCTGGTCACTTTTATTGTGATGCCGGTAGACGCGGCGTGGAACATTACGGTGCAGTGGCAGGCCGGGGACGCCGCTTGCAGGTTGCTTATGTTCCTCAAGCTGGTGGCTATGTACTCCTGCGCTTTTGTCACTGTTGTCATCAGCCTGGATAGGCAATCGGCCATTTTAAACCCGCTGGGGATAAGGGAAGCCAGGAAGAGGAGCAAGATAATGTTGACTGTGGCCTGGAGCATGAGCGTCGTCCTCTCTTTCCCTCAGGTAGGACATCAAGGACTATTTTAATTCGGTTTTGAATTTCCCTACAGCTCAAACATAGCAACAAAAAAAGGGCGGCCGAGTGGTTAGGGCCGGTGCTCGGACGTTTGGTCGCCAGTCTTTTGGTCTCCAGTCAAATGGGGACAGACAGTTTACTGTTGAAACCAGCTCTCAAAATTATATTCATGAGAGAGTTTAATATCTAAGTAGTGTTGAAACCAGCTCTCAAAATTATATTCATGAGAGTTTAATATCTAAATATCTACTGTTTTCAACAGCACTTAGATATTAAACTACTTAAGATATTAAACAGTACTTAGATATTAAACAGTACTTAGATATTAAACAGTAGTTAGATATTAAACAGTAGTTAGATATTAAACAGTACTTAAATATTAAACAGTACTTAGATATTAAACAGTACTTAGATATTAAACAGTACTTAAATATTAAACAGTAGTTAGAAATTAAACAGTGCTTAGATATTAAACAGTACTTAGATATTAAACAGTAACTAGATATTAAACTCTCTCTCTTAGATATTAAACTCTCTCTCTTAGATATTAAACTCTCTCTCTTAGATATTAAACTCTCTCTTAGATATTAAACTCTCTCTCTCTCTTAGATATTAAACTCTCTCTCTCTTTTGAGAGCTGGTATCAACAGTAAACTCTTCATTTGACATAATTTGACCGGCGACCAAGCGTCCGGTCGCAGTTAGCGCCCCAGGTCCGTTCCTTCCTGTGTTTACATATTGTCCCCGGGCTTGTGTGGGTTTTTTCCCGGGTACTCCGGTTTCCCCCAGCATCCCAAAAAGACACCGTCCCTTGTTAGTCGCTCCAGCACCCCCTTGCGACACTTGCCAGGTTAGGCACTTCAGAAAATGGATTGAGATTGGCTATTCGAAAGAGGGTCCTCCAAAAAACGATTGGAACCAAAGTATGAGTTTGACACACCTGCTTCATTCAGACATTTTCTTTCCAAAAGAAACATGCCAGTTTTTATCCAAAAAATTTGGTGTCATTGTGGACAGTGTGCATGAAATTAGATGCTGAGAGCACATGGTTGCCATCGAGACGTAAGATGGATCTTCCTCGTTGCTCATTTGTTCATGCGGCTCTTTTATTGGAGTTAGCTAAAGTGCGGGTATTCGAGGAAAAAAATATCCAAAACTGGATGCGTCAGTAGAGAAGGAATATTATATTTGAAAAAGTGAAACACTGAAATATTTCCAGTAAAAAGTGCTGAGTCTGTTTGTCGTGAGCAAATGAAATTTAAGACGCAGTATTAATATTATTTCCCTTGAGGGAAAAACTCAAATGATTTAGCTAAAGTGATATGTGTTCAAATCTGATTTACAGTTGTAATATTAAGAAAGATTATTAGGGATACACAATGAAGGAAAATTAGTTTTATGAGAATAAAGCCATAAAATCCAACTTTAATCTTATAATATTGTGTCATAATATTGCGAGATTAAAGTCATAATACTGACATAATATGGCAACCTCCTAATAACATTTAATATACATTTGATTGGTCGTTTAGTGCCATAAATGACAAGAATAAGACATTTTTTACTCCTGAACATACTTGGTATGATGCCAGAATCCTAAATATCCGGCAATCTAGAAACTATTACTGAATTGCACATATGACGACATGATTATATTTCTTGCGAGACGACAACAAAGCTGTTTGTAGCTGTTGGGAGTGTGAATAGTGCAAGAAAATGATGAAAGACACATTTCAACATTCCAAAATGTCATGCAGGAACAAACAAGTAAACCACTGGCGCACCAAGACTCTTTTATCATTGGCAAATTCGCTTTTTATCCTATTTGTGTCGGGTTATTTAGAGAATAGTTTTATTTCAGAAAGGGTGAGCAATTTTTTGACCATGTAGAGCCATCAATTCCTTTTAAAATGGAAGAATTAACAAATTCAATTTTGGTGTCTAGAATTTGTGAAAACTTTTTTCAGGCAGTACATTTTGGTAATATCATAATTTAAAAGTAACTGTAATTAGTTTATACAAAAAATTGCACCCAAATAAAACCCACCCAGGCATAGGGAGAAGAAATCCACCTCAATAGCTAACAACAATTACCTTTTCTTATTTTGTATTATTGTCCTTTTCATTATTTTTACTCAGGCAGTGGACTACTTTTTGGTAATATCATAATTTAAAAGTAACTTTAATTAGTTTTTGCAAAAAATAGCACCCAAATAAAACCCACCCAGGCATAGGGAGAAGAAATCCACCACAATAGCTAACAACAATTACCTTTTCTTATTTTGTATTATTGTCCTTTTTATTAGTTTTAATCAGGCAGCTGACTACTTTTTGGTAATATCATAATTTAAAAGTAACTTTAATTATTTTTTGCAAAAAATAGCACCCAAATAAAACCCATCTACGCATAGGGAGAAGAAAGCTACCTCAATAGCTAACGACACTTACCTTTTCTTATCTTATTTTGTATTATTGTCATTTTTTATTATTTTTACCCTTCATAATACACTATTTTATTCTATTTTTTTTTAAAGTGGGAGAAACTAGATGGCTGCACTCGCACAAAACCACCTTAAATATAAATAGCAGCACTTTGAATGACACATTGATTAGCTAAAATGCTGTCCAATGCCTAATTGGGATTATTCTCCATTCCCCTTATCTGACATCGTCCTTAATGTAATCATTGTGATAACATCCTGAGGTGAAGTGATGACATTTTAAGGTTAGCATGAGTGTGAGTGGAAAGCCTGAGCTGTGAACCGTCACATTATCACATCAAGCTATGTTGAGTTGGCTCTTTGATTTCTAGGTTCAGCACCTTCTGTAACACTTTACGTCGCTGTGCTACTCACAGGCTAGCAGCGAAAAAGTGCTTTAGTGGTCGCCTCGATGACTTAGTTTTTTTTTAACATTAGAGGATTTGGCTGTATTCATTCAAAATGTAAAGAAACTTCCAAGGCGGGATGTTTTGGTTTCAAACTGTCAGCTCATTTGATGGGTTAGGCCAGGGGTGTCAAACTCCCTTTGGTCTGCGGGGCGAATACATCTTAATTTGAGATTAAGAGGGCCGGACCAGTAAACTCATTGCAAAATGACATAGAACTAACATTTTCCCCTTTATATTAGTCACTAATACTAATAATTAGTGCAAAGAATGAGTAAATTATCAAAATGTTTATTAACAGAATGTTCCTTTTACATTATGAACAATATATTATGAACAAGAGAATAACATAAGAACATAAATAAATGTCAATTCATGTTGTCTGCACGTACTAAAACACTGCGCCCCCTAGCGGATAATACAAGAACTACAAATTTTAAAGAAAATTCATATTTTTTTTATACAATGCAGCTTTCTTCCCCGGGCCGTACCAAACCACGAGTCGGGCCGGATCCGGCCCGCTGGCCGTATGTTTGACACCACTGGGTTAGGTTATGCACTTTGGAAGCAACACTCCAAATGAGAAATGTCAAGATGGTTGTTACTATTCACGGGAAAAGCTCTCAAGTGTGTGGGAAACGAAAATAATTACCGGTGTGTTAAAACAACCCTTTTTTTAAAAGCCAGATTAATGCTAATGATGTAAAATGCTCTAATATGAGGGAATATTCAATATTTCACAAGACAGATTGAAGTCACAAGTCAAAGCAACACTGAGAAATGGTATTAATTATATTTCCTTTCAGAAAATATTTCATAAGCTGAGCTTGGCACAATCTGTCTCTTGCTTTTTTAAAAGATAAGACTAAAATACAAGGCTAAATAATTGACAGAAAATTAAAATTCTCTCAACTCTGAGCCTTTAACATTCCTCAGAACTAAAAGATGATGACATATAAATATGAATCAGAATCACATTTACATGTTATATCAGTTTGAAACTCTCATTTATGCCTTTATTTGACATTAATGTACATAATCAGTGTTTTTTGTGCAAGTCCTGCAGTCGGCCCAATCAAAAAATATGCCACAGTGGAGGCTGCAAATGTAATTTGTCAAATGTTGATTCACTTATTGCATCAGTTTATCATCAGAAAAGGGAAAATCTTTCAATAATAAACTGTTGCGAGTGCACCACATGTCATGGAAACAGTTGTGTGCACTAGGCCGTCTCACATAAGTGTTTGTTTTTTTTCTACCAGCAGGTAATTTATTCAGCTTACAACAATAAACTATTCACACATACGGATGAATCATTTTTAATCACCATCAGCCACCATTCGAGAAAAGAGGAAACATATTAGAGTTTTAGTGGGCTCTATCCTCACAACAAGTGTTAATAATGTGGCCTGCATAAAAAAAATGTAATGACCAAACATGTCGATGCCAGATCTTTATGACATTAGGTTTTTATTTTCAATGGAATAACCCCCCAAAGTCTGTAGCCCTTCTAAAATATACACAGATAGAAGCTTGGCTCTGGTAGGTTGAAAAAAACGGTCACAAGTAAAGTGGTACCTCGACATACGGGCGCCTCGACATACGAGCGCCTCGACATACGAGCGCCTCGACATACGAGCGCCTCGACATACGAGCGCCTCGACATACGAGCGCCTCGACATACGAGCGCCTCGACATACGAGCGCCTCGACATACGAGCGCCTCGACATACGGGCGCCTCGACATACGGGTGCCTCGACATACGGGTGCCTCGACATACGAGCGCCTCGACATACGAGCGCCTCGACATACGAGCGCCTCGACATACGAGTGCCTCGACATACGGGTGCCTCGACATACGAGCACCTCGACATACGAGCGCCTTGACATACGAGCGCCTTGACATACGAGCGCCTCGACATACGAGTGCCCTCGACATGCGAGTGCCTCGACATGCGAGTGCCTCGACATACGAGTGCCTCGACATACACGTGCCTCGACATACGAGCGCCTCGACATACGAGCGCCTCGACATACGAGCGCCTCGACATACGGGCGCCTCGACATACGAGCGCCTTGACATACGAGTGCCTCGACATACGAGCGCCTCGACATACGGGCGCCTCGACATACGAGTGCCTCGACATACGAGTGCCTCGACATACGAGTGCCTCGACATACGAGTGCCTCGACATACGAGTGCCTCGACATACGAGTGCCTCGACATACGAGTGCCTCGACATACGAGTGCCTCGACATACGAGCAATTTGAGATAGGAGTAAATTTTTGAGCAAATATTTATCTTGAGACACGAGACAAATTTTGATATACGAGCATAATTAGGCTGCTCATAAGAACATCATGGCCCCTGTCTTTCTAGTCGCAACTCCCTCGTGTATATCTCTACAAGCACTGGGCGGAGCCCTGCATTTTTTTCGGGGTTTTTCTTCCCGTTAGTCAGTGCGAATAGTGGAGCTTGTTCGCTAATACGAGAGGAGTATTTACTACTTTTCATTGGCAAGTTGTGGTGCGTTATCCTATTGTGAGGACATTTATGTGCATCATTTTCGGAACATTTTGAAAGGAATACAAAAGAAAACAACCCTCGATAGTTTGTATTTTAAAGTCAGGGTGGAGGTGGGGCCAATAGAGCAATTTAATAAGAGAATTTAAAACAAAATTAGAACTAAGTTTAGTGTAAGGTTAGATGAAACTTATCTTTGAGTGCCTGCACCGTAATACAAGTTCATTTAAATTTGTTTTTGTTATGTTACAACCGCGTTGCCATGCAAAATGTCACCCACCCCCCACAAAGGCTTCGTCTACTCAATCAGGAGTGCATACCCAAAAAATGTATTGTCAATTAAAAACCAAAATAATTATGCTCAAACTACGTAAGCCCCAATTGGAATAATATGTAATTGGCCCCAGGTCGTCCCCATGACACACAACTCGCCTGTCAAAGTCAAATTTTCAGAGAATGTAAACACCTATTAAAGTCCCAAAAGAAGCGAGTCACACACTCGAAACAAAACATCATTACAATTTCATTTCACGATCGCGCAGTGGTCGTCATGACAGCAGGCAAAACGCAATTGCCTGATAGTATAATGGGGGACACACTCAAGTTACTCCTGGATATCCATCCAACAGAGCACATGCGTAGAAAATCTTTACTTAACCCCTACCCTATCAAACACCTGTGGATTAAACGACAAGACAAATGGGGAGCTAACTCGATATGTTCGCTTCAAATGTGCGATATTATCTCTGCGGGAGTATTTTGGAAATAGTGCTTTCAGAAACAAGATATACTACCAAAAACTATGAAATGAGATTCTCCACTTTTTTCATTTTACTTTGGAATTTTCCATGAATAAAAAACATTGGTTGACATTGAAAGTTTGATTAGAGGTCTGATGACAATCTACCCACAGGTTCCTATCAAAGATTTTCACATAACTTGAAACATTCTATTAAAACAGGCATCGGATTCTTATGAATTCCTGTCAAACAGCATGAGAGCATCAAAAAACTACCGTATTTTCACGACTATAAGGCGCACTTAAAAGTCTTAAATGTTCTCCAAAATAGACAGTGCGCCTTATAATCCAGTGCGCCTTATATATGGAAAAAAAAGACAACAAAAAACCACCACTGTCGGATATTAAAAAAAAAAAAACACAGACGCCTGAACTGAAACAATACTGTTAAATATGCAGATGCCATCTTAGTTTACAAAATCTTCCATCATATAGCTCCTCCCCCACTGCAAGATTTTATACAAAAAAATCCAAAACATCAACAATGGCTGGCTCTAGAGGTGACTGTAAAGTAGTGAGTGCTTCATATCTGGAAGTCAATAGCAATTACCATATTTTCACAACTATAAGGCGCACTTAAAAGTCTTAAATTTTCTCCAAAATAGACAGTGCGCCTTATAATGCGGTGCGCCTTATAGTCGTGAAAATACGGTAAATGAAATTGAAATAAAGCACTAAGTGTCAATCAATAATAAAGCACAGACTGCCAATTTGATCAGAGCGACACATTTGATTTGACTAATTGAGTTCAAATCCCTTTGGGGAAATGATTCCAGGGGCGCTCTGTTAGATTGTTGAACAGAAACGTTTTTTTCCAATCTGCTCCAACACGGCCAAAAAAAAAAGCCCCATCATCGATCGACCCTGTTCACTCAGATACTTATGTGCTTTATGTGCCTGAATAGTCTTTTCACAGCTCTAAAAAAAACACTCTAAAGTGAATTTTTGGTGGTGAGGATTGGCAGTGGAGCTGAATATGAACCTTGAAGGATTGAAAGGCAACCAACTGACTTGCATTGGAATCCAAAAAAGCATTAACTTCCATTACATGGAGGAAAAGAAATTGAAGAAACTGGTTTTAAAACTGTTGCTTATGTGACTGCCTTGAGTGTATTGTCAATCAAGAGTGTGACAATATATCAAAAAGTGAATTATTATATATATTTTTTATAAAATTTGTATACCAAATGGCAATTGAGATGAATCCTTCGAGTTTCAATATGTGATTTTCTAGTTCATTTCTCTTTGCTCTTATATCTGGTGGTCTCAAACAACTTGAAAAATCTTCATCATAAAAAATCGCTAAGAGGGAAGCTTTCTATTTTCTGCCAAAATCAATTGCTATCTAAACACTGCGCTTTTCAAGCCTCTCCAGATTCTTTTCCACAGCTGGGTTTCCATCTACTTTATGTCTTCAACCACTGGAAGTCTTTACATGATATTTTCCTGCCTGTTTTGCCAAGAAATTCAATTTGCAATATAGTGGTGTCCAAAGATGCTCAAGTAGTTGTTGTTCATCTTGTGGAATCTAACTTTGAAGCTCTACTCGTCCATGATTTGTCAGCTGATTGATTTGGTCCTATTGGTGTTGGCGTGTTACTGTAGTGAGATTGTTTGAGATCTGAACTGCCATTCCAATGAATTTCTTTTTTCATTGACTTGCAAGCAGATTTTTTAAAAGTGTGACTACTATATGTTGACACTAAATTCAAATCACAATAAATAAATTCCCAATCAAAATGGATTGGTCATCTAGCGCAACCAAAAGCAGGCACAAGTTAGTATTTAAAGCCTTCACATTACCCCATGAGATTAATGCTAGCATATGATAACAAATGCTATTCAGTTTCATAAGCAATGGATATTTCAACCTGAACGGTGGAGCAACATATGTAGACAGACAATAGCACTATTCGCAAGCATAAATTGACATAGTAATATTACGAAAAATGAATGAATGAATGAATGAATGGACTTACAGTGAGAAGAGAAGTCAGTTGTTCTTCATTTGTCTGCCCAACTAAATGACAAAGCACCTCCTGGTGGTCAAGGCGGGTATAGCACTGTGAAACAAATTCCAAATTTAAAGATTGATGCAGAAAATTCAATCATACCTCTACTCATAAATGCCTCTAGAAACAAAATTTTCATGTTACTTTTTTATATGCAGATCAGTGACTCAAGATATACACACACAGGGCACGTGTAAAAGTATAAAATGTACTACAAAGTGGACGGCTTTTGGCTTGGTAGAACGCGATCTTGCCGCAATCTGGTGGACAAACGTGGGTATTATGTATCCCATAATAATGGCTGCAGGGGGAACTATTTCTGCGGTGAAGGGCACATTTGTACATGGTTTATTTATTTTAAGATATTAATTAATTTAGTTGGTATTGTGTGAAGACTGTGGAATGATTTTGAGAATTGACATATAAAGTACACCTCTACTTACGAAATGTTCAAGTTAGTGGAAACTTAAGGGGAATATACAGGAACAGACATTTTCAATGGGAAAATATGATTTAAAGTTTTGCGATTTCTGAAAATTACAAAAACATTGCTTTGTATTTCCACTAAATAAAAAAAATTGTGATTAGATGAATGGCCAGATGGCATTGTAATAGATCTCACATCTGAGTATAACTTGATGTGGGATGAGCAAATCAAGCAGCTCTTATGTTCAAGGTTGTTTATCCCGTAGAGGCGGGATTAGTACTTACAAGAAAGATGCGTTCCACAGTTCAAAGTCACAACAACTTAAGGTGTGCCAAGCTATCACCGGGATTGCTCACAACATCTTGCTTAACCAGAGCAGACCTGCGGGCAGGAATAACACTTCATAAGCAAAAGTGGCATGCCTTGGTTTTAAATCAGTTGACAGATCACTTGAGAAATTTCATTGCAAAGAAATGAAATAAAATGCATGCGAGTTGAATTAAAATGAATGCAAGTGCCTTTAAGTCTCTAACTCTCACAAAAAGACAACAATTTTAGGAAAGTAGCTTAACTCATTGGCTATCATTAACATTATTATCTATGGACAAACTGTAGTAGAAGGATGAAAATAGCCACATGTGGCTCTAGAGCCCTGACAATAAAACTAACAGAGTTGAAAATGGATAGAAAGTTACTCACCCTGACTTTTGTCCACGCAGATGTTCATATTTCACAACGTGACCATCACAGTGCCAGAAAATTTCACCCAGTGCACCACGCACGGAAGTTTCGTCCAGCATTGGCAGGAGACGGTGTACAACATGTTCACCTTTGCGTGCCTCTTCCTCCTTCCTCTGGCTATTATGATCTTCTGTTACACCAGAATACTCATCGAGATTTCCAGTCGGATGGCTCGCAATAACGGTAAGTTACTGCCAAACCTAAAATGTAAAAAAAAATATTGGCAGAATGTCAAATTTCATATGAACAAATTTGATGGAAAACTCAAAACCAACAAGTTATTGATTAATGATTATCTTTCAAATGAAGTAAACGAATCTGGCCCAAAACATCACTTTGTGCGGTATGAATCATGCGTGACCGGACGTTTGGTCGCCGGTCTTTTGGTCGCCAGTCTTTTGGTCGATTTTGGTCACCGGTTAAATGTACTTAGATATTAAACAGTACTTAGATATTAAACTCTCTCTCTTAGATATTAAACACTCTCTCATGATTATCATTTTGAGAGCTGGTTTCAACAGTAAACTCTGTGTCACTATTTGACCGGCAACCAAAAGGGACCAAAAGACGGGCGACCAAACGTCCGGCGGCCAAACGTCCGGCGACCAAACCTCCGAGCAACAAAACATGTGGGTCAACTCCAAGTTTCATACTAAAATGAAAATTACGTTTATTTTCATATATAGATGCTATTTATTATTTATTCAAGGAGAAGCATGTCTTAAATTAAAAAAAATGAACGTCAATAAATGAACCAGAATATTGGCTGTTTTTCACTTTAATTTATTTTTTATAAACCTTCTCCCACCTTGTACAAAGCATTTAATTTTTTCCCCCCTTTTTAAGTTTTTGGCAATGAAATTCATACTGTTTGGGAATTAGCGTATATATGAAAAAAAAGCATTTTCAGCACATCTTCCATCTTTCAGTCCCCACTCCGCTTCGGTATAGAATTCCGTGAAATGCCAATTCATCCCCAGGCGACTAAAGATATCGAACACAGTGGGAAGCAGTGTGACATATAAGGAATGCTTCTGTCAAAGCACTGAAATCTCACATAAACTCTCCTCCACAGGTTATTTTTCTTATCTCCCCCGTCGCCAACACACACACACACACACACACACACATAATTTACACACAATTTGTCTCGCACTCTGGTGAAGAAATGTCTGAACAGGTTTGCATCTCCAACAGCTATATGGCAATGGCTCATTTAACTGTCAATATTTTTCTTTTTTTGAGAGAAATATACTGCCTACTCCTGTGCCTATCTCAACCATGTCATTTTGTCAGAGCCAACCAATTATTTTTAATGAGACATCCTTATTCTAACATTTCTAACATACTCAAAAAAAGGCTGACATTTTTTAGGGTTAACATCGATATCGTGTTGAGACCATCATTTAACCTGAAATATTCGACCACAAAAATTCAATGAGTTTCTATTTAATGAATTAATTGCTGGCCGCAAGATTCCTTAGCCCAAGGGTAGGCCAAATAGGGCTCGGGAGCCACATGTGGGTGCTCTGCTAACCTGTGAGTTAATTATTGAAACTGCTAGTAAGAGAGCTGAATTCCTAAGGTACCAATAGAAGTGTCACATCGGTACTGTGGAGTTGACTCTACCTCTAGCGCCTTTTTAATCATCATTTTTATTTTTATTAACTACTTGCACTGTACTTCATGCACTCTCATTGATACTCATTGATTAGCAAGAGCATAAAAAATATGCGACGTTTGGTCGCCGGACGTTTGGTCGCCTGTCAAATGGTGATAGAGAGTTTACTGTTGAAACCAGCTCTCAAAATGATATTCATGAGAGAGTTTAATATCTAAGTACTGTTTAATATCTAAGTACTGTTTAATATCTAAGTACTGTTTAATATCTAAGTACTGTTTAATATCTAAGTACTGTTTAATATCTAAGTACTGTTTAATATCTAAGTACTGTTTAATATCTAAGTACTGTTTAATATCTAAGTACTGTTTAATATCTAAGTACTGTTTGATATCTAAGTACTGTTTAATATCTAAGTACTGTTTAATATCTAAGTACTGTTTAATATCTAAGTACTGAGATATTTTTTCTTTGTCACTACATAAGTGGTGAAATGACTAAAAACATGGGTGTCAAACTCGGGTTGGTTCCCGAGTTAGACCATTTTAGATATAATATTTAGATTTTTTTTATATAAATTGATTAAAATAACTGGATTAAAAGGTCTGAATATTCAGTTTTTTATAGATCTAAAACAATTATTTTTTGAGCTTTTTTTAAATATATTTTTAGATTTTACAAAATGATTTTTGAACTAAAAACAGAAAAAAATGATTAAAAATTACAATCATTGATTTAACAGGGAGAAAATCAGGAAATTTAATATACATCTATATCTATCATTTGAATTTGATCCTAAAACAGAAAGTCGGCACTCACAATTTACTTTCCCGGTCCACACAAAATGACACGGCTTGCCAGATTTGACACATGACAAAAAAAAACACGTTTCCTTTTAAATCCTAAGTCCATCTCTCAACGAATAACATTGTAAAATATAAATTGTTTATGCCTCTCTTCTACACATTGTGTTTCAGTACAATCCAGAGACGTTCACCTCCGTCGCTCTCACAACAACATCCCTAAAGCCCGTATGAGAACTCTTAAAATGAGTATTGTGATCGTGACATCCTTCATCATCTGCTGGACACCATATTACTTGCTAGGCCTATGGTATTGGCTTTTCCCCGAAAGAATGGAGGAAACTGTCTCTCACTCCCTCACTCACATGCTATTCATCTTCGGCCTTTTCAATGCCTGTCTGGACCCCATCACCTACGGTTTGTTCACGATGAACCTCCACCAAGGCCGAAAGAATTACATTGGGAGTTCCAATAGGCGGATCATTTTGGAAAACAACAATTGCTTCATGCAAATGACTCGTCGTCGCGTTGCTTCGGACCGCCACATGGACTTGGAGGAAAGAAGCGACAACAGCAGCATAAATAGCGCCACCAGGGCGATCGTACCCGTGAGTGAGATTTAACGGCGACTGACTGATCAGTGTTGGCAGTTCGTCCTTTCGAATAAATGGCCCGTCTGGCAAGATTTCAGAAAACCAGACGACTGGAATGCACAAGTTATCCAATCGTGCTTTCGGTTATAGATAACTCAGACCGGAGAATGGGTGTATAGTGTTCCCTCGCTACTTCGCGCTTCAGCTATCGCGGACTCAGAGCTTGGCAGATTTTTTTCAGGAAAAAAATTGATAAATAATGTAAAGATATTAAGTTAAAATTATAAATTACATCATTTTCCAAGAGGTGGAAACAAAATATTCAATAAGAATTAGTAATTGCATCCAAAAAAGGGCAAAGAAATGGTCAATAACATGGTGAGAGTTCAGGAATGGCATTGATGACGTCATGGCTGTTTCCAGTCGCATCTTCAAAAAAAACAATGTTCACAACTCCCAATAACGATGTTTCTTACGTGCAAAAAAACTGCAAAACATCCTCCATGCGGACTACTATGATGTTTTTGCTTGGTGGTGCTTTTGTGCACGTGTTACACGTTTCTTTAAGCATTTTTGACGGGGCACGCCTACTTTGCGGAAATTCACTTATCGCGGGGGGTCCCGGTCCCCATTAACCGCGATAAGCGAGGGAACACTGTAATTCTAAATCTAGCACAATCACATACCCATCGAAAGGAGAAGTGAAATGAGAGAATTAGATGGAGTTTACATAATTGTCCTTACTGTAATGACTTCTAAGATCAGAAATGTGAAAGAATGACAAAGGATTAAGCACCTGTGAAATGAATTTGATTTTGATGAAAGATTGGCGTCTATGTAGAGAAGCCAGTGTTGCCATGGTAATCCCAAACTGAAACATCTTAAAAATTCCAAAGCAACAGGTGTACATTGGTGGGAGTTCTAAAACAAATGGAGGTATTCATTGGCGTGTAGGAATAATCTTTAAAAAATCGAGTTTCAAGAAATTGTCTATTAGATTTTACACTCCTTTGCGATTAATTAATTTAGACGAGATCCAAAAAGACATTCATATGTACAATGTAAAAAAAACTGCTATAGTATGCATGTTATGTTGAGAAAAAAATGATGTGTTATATACTTCGTTTAAATGTGAAAAAACTTTTAGTCATTCCATGACTCTGTCATATTTTTGTTCCAATGCACATCTGCTTTAAAAATGCACTTCATATTGAAAAAATATTGAGTGGATAAAGAAAATAATCTTTCCAATGGCAATTATGTAAGTGAGTAAATACTTTGTATTGTAATGCGAAATTACATTAAAATATCATTTCCATTAACATTGGCAATTTAAAAAAAAAATGGTATTTTGTGTGTACTATGTGACATCACTTCTTTGTATTGTGGTGTCTTGTGATATAAAATAATTCAATTTTTCCAAGACAATCATAATGCAAATAATCTCTCATCATTGAACAATATAGAAATCAAAACTGCCCCAATACAGACAACAAAATAAAAGTACTGCCCGATATGATTGTACTTGATAAAGAAAATCAATGTATTTTGTTCATTGCAGAGGATAAAAATAATTATTGTAGTATTGTGTGTCTACATAAGTTTCACCAGCAGGTGTTGAAATATTATTTGCTTAAAATTTTACAACAAACTACGATTTTTGCTGCTATTTGTCAGTCCTATGACGTTTTTCATACTAAGTTAGCATTAAGCTAGCAGAGTTTTGGTTGTATAAGAACACAATGTGAAACTGTGGGTGACATTCGGAATTTTTAAAGGTTATTTGCAATTGGGCGAAATTGTTTTTTTGCCAAAAATTCACGAGTTTAGCCATCAAATCTTTGTTCACAATCCCAAAAATGTAAAAGTCATAATATTTAATCTCCCAAAAAGTTTTTTTTTGACCAAAAAAGACACTCTAGAAATTTAACTGACATTTTGGATGTAATCCCCAAATCATGATGTGAATTTTTGTGAATGAACATAATTTTTTGGTCCCAAACTTACTAAAATATTGTAAAAAAAAATTTCTACTGTGTTAAAATTGATTTGCATGTCATTCGTTAGTTGTATTTTGTTAACACTGTGGTGCTCTGTTAAATAAAAGCAATTGTATAGTTAATTTTCAGTGCTATCTATTCAAATGCAATCTCACAAAGCATAAAAATTAATTACACAAAGCTTGATTCAATTAGTTACAACATAACAAGTAATTGGCTTCCCCCCCAAACATTACATTCAAGCCACTTAAACTGGGAAGGCTTTGGCAGTGAACCATCAAGTGAAATGCCTCCCAGTCTAAATGGATTGGAAGTCCATTAACGTCAATGACAGCTAAAGAATGAAATATGCTTTTGGTAAGTATTCCCAGTCAGACTTTACCGGCTATTTTGTGCAGGTGTTTCAAAGCGATCTGACGTCTGATGGTTTGCAACCTGGCAACCACCTTTTCTATCTTCCATTTCTCCAACCTTGACGTAATGCCTGGAAGTTCAAATCCTCCTGTCAGGATGAAAGGTTGATGTATTATAAATTAGAAAGGGTATAAATGTAAGGTTATCATGAAAATGTCCCTTGGCCTTTAGATAAGTAACAATCATGATTTCCTTTCACTTGTACTTAATTTTTTTTCATGCTCTGTTGATAAGCCATTTTAATCATACGTAATTCATATTACCTACAGTGAAAAGATAAGATATCTTTACCTCTGTATGAAAATAAGCTCTTTAGAAGTGTGTTTTCTTTCTCAGGGGATTTCAAAAGACATTTTTCTATCCTGGTTTAATTAAAATGATTGTGCCAAGTATATTTTTCCTGTATTAGACTTAGAGTAAAAGCATGCAATTATTAAATTGAATATTTACACAACATTTCCATAACTATTGGACACGACATTGACTTTAATGAGTTTACAGTAAACAACAATCAACAGTCAAAAAATACTTGTGTAAATTATAACATTTTAAACATCATTACTCAATAATAAATGAGTTTTTTTTAAATCCTAAACATCTTACCACTATTTGCAGCCGAGTAACATTTTAACAAGAATTCATGGGCAAACAAATCATTTTTGATCTATAATTTGCCACAAAACGCATCCAATATACGCGATAACAGTAATCCTTGCATTGAGTGCAAATCAAAATGACTTTCCTTTAATGTAAAAAAAAAAACAGCAAACAATCACATTTATATGCAGCAGTTCATATAATGGTAATCACATCTCCATGGGTTAATATCTCTTATTTCCCTTTCCTGTGCTGATTCCGGATTCCATATAAAAGCTTATCTGCCACGTTTCTTTAAAGCTAGATTTCTTGCTTGGCAAGCATGTTTAAAAGAGTGCTAAGGTCAGTCAGCTCAGTCGTATTTTCCGCACTATAAAGTGTACCTAAAAGCCTTCAATTTTTTCCAAAACTGACCGTGCGCCTTATAATCCGGTGCGCATTGTATATGGACCAATATTGGGGACGCTACTACGATAAGCAGCCATTTCCCCGGCGACCAAACGTCCCGAGCACCTTTCACCGTGACCGGACGTTTGGTCGCCGTTCTTTTGGTCCCTTTTGGTCGCCGGTCAAACGTACTTAGATATTAAACAGTACTTAGATATTAAACTCTCTCTCTTAGATATTACTGTAGTAGTGTTAAGAAAATTGGACCGGTAACAACTTATCAAACTTGTAAGGGTGTGTTACAGTATTTACTCGCATATAAGCCTCGTCCGCATATAAGACGCACCCTAAAATTGCCTTAAAATTGTAGATTTTTACAATTTCTCTCATATTTTTGTTAACAAAGTGAAATAAATTCTAAAAATATCAGACATATTTTTGCTATTAAGGACCTCAGAAGGAGGATTTGCAGAAATTTTAACACCCATAAATGATTTATCGACTACCAGAAAAGCTGACAATTCATTACTCAATTGATTTTGGCATCCTAGTTGGCAGACATTCCAAAATATCCGAATAAATCCGATTTGGCCCACGGCCTAAAGAATTTGGCACACAGCCTGGAGCAAGTGTGCTTAGAGATGGCAGTTTGAGAATACAACATAATAACAACACTAATGTTAATTCCTTCTGAGCCCTCTGAAGCAGTATGATTCATTGTTTTTCCGAATTGAAACACTCTACAAAAAAAATAAAAATTAAAATTGTCAACAACCTTTTCAACAGTCTTGGGTAATAAGTGCTTATATTGTCACATGACACAATGCTGGCTAACTCTGAAAAGTTGAAAATGTGTTAAAGCAGTTGTCAACATGGTGATGGAAAGCTAAAATAAGCTACCTCTGATGAATACAACATCAATATGCTGCACACGTTCAAGAAGCTCAGAAGTCCGCGATCCAATTTATATCCCCGCACGCCCTATAAGAGTGGAATAGAAAAGAAATGCAATTAAAACCATAATCATAGAACCTTCTCTTATCCACAACTGACAGTGTTAATGGAAAACTGAATGTTAATAATGTAATTTTTATGAAAATCGTGGTACATTGTGAAAACATATGTGATTTGATGACCACTATGGTGACACATTGGGACTGTAGATAAATGAAGTATAAGAGGATAGTGTTGTCATATAGTGAAGAGCTGAATAATCTGCAGGGGATGTTCTGGTCTGGTCCTTCAAGGGGGATTGTTGTGGTAGTTGGGATTCAACGTGCGTCAAAGCTTTTTTTGTCAGCACGCTTCTTTAGAAATCATTCATAAGTATGGTGTTGACACCACGGTGCTCAAATGGCACTGCAGAAGAGAATACACGGTAGGGAACTTGAAAATTTCTTATTTTGTCGTTTTGCCCTGAAGTGATACGTTTTTTGGGGGTTTTTTGTATTCCTTCACTGTCTGTCAGAGATTCTTTTGAACCCCCTAAAGGCAGAAACATTCAGGCTTCATACTTTTCAACACCTTGTTGCGACCTTGCGAAATTCAATTTCTTCAGCATTCTTGTATGCCATCGTTTCCTTTTCCTCAGGAGGGAATATGACTTGATGCTGAAAAAATGCTGAAGATTGAGGATTTAGCTTTCTATGAGGCGCTTTCTTATCAGTTAAAAATGAGGTGAAAGTTCCAGATCGTGGATGTACACTTTGGAGGTTGAAAAAAAAGATTATAAAAGATCCATTATTGGAGTTTCAACAATGTTTTTCCTCTTCAGGTTCACCAGACTCAACTGCTCCTATAATATATTTTCCAGATTTTTATCTATGGTCACATATCGGTTAGGCAAACTATGGCCCGCGGACCACATCCAGCCCGCCAGGCTTTTTAATCTGGCCCGCTGACGTTGTCCAATTTTTTTTTCTCCCCAAGATGGCGCCATCACGCGGAAGCCAGTGGCAGTAGCTCTGTCTACTCTTATTTGTTTTTCATGTTTTACAGCCCCTCTATCTTTTTTAAATTACATTTTAACATTTTGTAATACATTTTACTTGACTTTGTACTTTATACTTTTTACTTTAATGATGAGTGATTAGTATGTTAATACTTTAGTCCTTTTTTTCAGTTTATGTTTCATATGTACTCTTAACGGATGCACTTTTTTATATGTATCATATCTTGTGCTGACCCGGCCCATCTGTCAATTTTTAAAGTCAATGTGGCCCCCGGGCCCAAAAGTTTGCCCACCCCTGGGTTAGGCTAAATAAGGTTTTATAGTAGCTAGCGAGAATTCCATGGCTCCAAGGCTACTATAGAATCCTTGACGCATTATTAATTAATAGTCCAATCCTGGGGAAAAGCGTATTGTTTGTTGCGCCCTTTGCCTTTGTGTACATAGTGTGCCTGACAGTATTGTTTGCTAAACCTCTCCTACAAACATAGGCCTTATTGCAATTCAGCTTGACCCGCCAATCCATTATTTAAACCGCTTAATCCACAGTTGCAAAGGTGCTCGGGGCTAGCATGTACACCCACACAAAAAATGTAAGTAAATTTCACGCAATGATGACGAAACGCCAATGGCTGTTTTCATTTGTATACATAAAGCCAGATGCTAAATTTGTCTCTGTTAATAAAGACAAATGTTTGACACAAATAATAAGCATCATATTAAAATTATGTAGTGGGTGGTTAAAGTGGAGCAACTGTTTAAGGCGGCAGATTTGGGGGAATTTAAGTAATCCATGATTCTATTGATTAGTCATTTTAATTAGTCGAGAAATCAGATAACAAAAATTTGTTGTTTTGCTGAATAATTTTAGCAGTGTTTATCCTTTTTTTAACCATTGCTTTCAAGGTGGCACTTTCAAAAGAGCAGTAAATGCCAGTACAAAATAAAATACCTGAGTTATTCTTCAACCCATACAGTGAGTCAATCACCTAGAACAACAAAACATAACATTTATCAAAAATTCACATTTCACATTCTCTATTAATAAAATGTATGAAACACATGAAACATTTATATTTTTATACTGCTTATTCTTACTGACACTAATTATCAGTGCTTTATACAAACAAAATGTAACATACAGTATTTCAAAAGTAAGCACATTAGCTTAACTTGTGACATATTTACATAGTTAGCATTCACCGGGTACCTATAATAGCATAGTAGTACGTATATGAATTGTATCTGCTAGCATAGCAATTATAGCTACTAGTGTCTAGCTAGCGCTAGCCTGGTGTTAATCACTAATTAGCAGGATATTTACACAATAGCGATACTATTACCTCTAAAAGAATATACAACACTTCTAAAACTCGAATTGGTTTCTACCAAGCCTCGAACAAGTACATAGTTTAATAAAATAACATACGTACTAGAGCACAATTAAGCATTGAGGCTTTAATTTATAACAGACCTAGCTTACCAGAGTGAAGACTCAACGAAACAGCTCGAAACATCACAATAAACGCACACTTCTTTTTCTTAGCAAGTAATCAACTTGTTAAAATCGATGTGAGTTGGTTAAGCATTTCTTTTTATGATTTTTTACTTAGAATTTCATCCCGGAAAACTACTGGGCTCATTCATGATACTCACAGTGCAAGACTGAATGTGGCCATAGTATTCACGGTTGCCACTAGGGGGCAGTTCATCTTTCCCAGTCGCGGGGGGGTGATGGAGTCTATCAATATAACTTAATACCGGACTTTTAAAACAACCCACTCTGATTGAAATTAAATTTGAAGCTTTTTACTAATTGAATTAAATGAATAATTGTTACAGCTCTAAATTTCTATATTTTACATAAAATAACCACTGTCAGTACACTACAATGTGCCCCAAATCACAGATATATCTTTACATGAGGTATAATTTAAAGTGATATAATGAGCTATAATGAAGTGAGGCAACTTCGTGTTTTTATGGAAGCACCTTGCGGAGAGCAGTTTAGCAATCATTTACAACAAATATAATTTACACTGCAGGGGCTTTAATAACCATAAATACTTGCCATATTCCTTTACGCATTAAACATCATCTTCATCATTGGTTTCAACATATGCGTCTCGGAAAAATGATTACTGTCAGCATGTGCTGTATATTTTTAGGCAGCTAAAAAAAATCACCCTAATTAGCAAAATTTGAGACTTACATTAATTTGTTATTAAAGTTGAATATCCTCTTTTTTAACAATTATACAGTACAAGCATTTCTGAACTATACTTGAACGGCACTTGTTTGGGAAAGTAATTATTTATCTTGTCATGGTTACTGACTAAAGAGCACTGGCATATGCAATATGTGACAAGACTCAGAATTAAGCCTAGATATTACTAATAAATATATTAGGCAATGAAAAGGATCAGGCCAGTAGGGTAAATGTTTATTAATAATAATGTGAAAATAGCTTTTAGTACCACTGACTCGATAAGTTATGTGTACCATCATTTATATATACCGTATTTTCACGACTATAAGGCGCACTTAAAAGTCTTAAATTTTCTCCAAATTAGACAGTGCGCCTTATAATCCAGTGCGCTTTATATATGGAAAAAACAGAAAACCAAAAACTAAAAACCACCACTGTCGGATATTAAAAAAACACAAACGCCTGAACTGAAACAATACTGTTAAATATGCAGATCAGCCATCTTAGTTTACAAAATCTTCGATCATATAGCCCCTCCCCCACAGCAAGATTTTATACAAAAACAATCCAAAACATCAACAATGGCCGGCTCCAGAGGTGACTGTGAAGTAGTGAGTGCTTCATACCTGGAAGTCAATAGCAAATACCGTATTTTCACCACTATAAGGCACACTTAAAAGTCTTAAATTTTCTCCAAAATAGACAGTGCGCCTTCTAATACAGTGCGCCTTATATGTGGAAAAAATGTCATTCATTGAGGGTGCGCCTTATAATGAGATGCGCCTTATAGTCGTGAAAATACGGTATATATAAAAATTATGGTAAACTTAACTTATTGAGTATTTTCCTTTTTTTTGCAACAAGAATTCTAGTACGTGTGTTGGTTTGAAACTCTGCAAGATGTATGTTTTTCTGCTTGTCTAACCCCTGAATATGAAAAATGTTGATTTCCCCTTAGCTCGATACCAAAGCCGAATACAAAATGAGGTTCACTAATGCTGTTGTGATTGCTTATAAAGTTCTCCAACTTTATTTCCCCACTTTTAAATTGCACATTACAAAAAGGCTATCACACCAATTGAGAGGAAGCTACAAATTTGCATTATTTTCATACCTTTCAATTCCCAGTATAAGTAGAATTTGTTACCGCAACCATTTCTAACTAAATTCAGGACAAGATGTTTCACCTAAAAAAAACTCTTTAGGATTTTTGCACATCATCAAAGGCATCCAGTTAATCAAAAGTTTAAGACGTGGTCATTAAAATCACCATGTTTCACCTTGATATTTGTAAAGGAAAATGAATGAAAAGTTGAATGAGATTCAATCGGCTATAGTGCTGATGATTTGAAACGTATTTCGATAGAAATCCACTTAAGAAAGAGCCAGAAAGCCTTGACGAGGTTTTTTTAATCCGAATGTGAGTCACCTTCAGGTAGCGTTTGTTTGCCTGTTGTGGCATGCGGAAAAATTAGACAAGCAATTAGACAGCAAGGACGAAGAGTGGCCATCTTGATGAAAACAATGTTTGTTCTTTTTCTTCTTGAAATAAGCTTGTGAAACAAAATCAATATGAAATGAACGGTTAGTAAACATTATTGTTATTTATTGCCTAACATTTTAGAAGCTGTGGTTGCTTTTGAACCCTTTACACCTGGACATGTGTCAAACTGGCGGCCCGGGGGCCAAATCTGGCCCATCGCATCATTTTGTGCGGTCCGGGAAAGTAAATGATGAGTGCTGACTTTCTGTTTTAGGATCAAATTAAAATGATAGATATAGATGTAGATAAAATTTCCTGATTTCCCCCCTTTTAAATCAATAATTGTCATTTTTTAATCATTTTTTTCTGTGTTTTTAGTTCAAAAATCCTTTTGTAAAATCAAAAAATATATAAAAAAGCTAAAATAGATCTACAAAAAACTGAATATTCAGAGTTTTTCATACAGTTCTTTCAATCCATTTATAAAAAAATGTAAATATTATATTTAAAATGGCCCACATGAAATTGAAAATGAAACGAGTTGACGTTAACGCGGTCCGCGAACCAACCGTTTGACACCCTAGCTTTACGGGACACTCATTTAACTCCCTTGACTGCATTAGAAGTCCAATCTCTTTTTAATAAGAGAGGGCGACAGAATTCCCAGTCGAAGAAGATTGGACATCGAACATCTTTAATGGCGTAGCGACGCTCTAAGCATCCAAACAGAAAGGATCTGCATTTTGAAAAATAGTTTTGACATTTTAAATAGATCACAAGTCAGTTCGCTTCACGGTTTATTTGTTTTTTTTTTCTCCTCCAAAAACAGCATATATTGACATTTGACAATCTTTGAAATAAGTCCAGGCTACAAGAGCAATAATGCATGCAGTTCACGCTTTTTGCTTGACGCTGTAGCAAATCTGTAGAAAATCCAAGGATAATGAACACGGCTTGTTTTGAGGACCAACATCAAGCACTTAGCAAAGCTGGGCTGCAAAAAACGCCTACGCTCAGAGTTGACACCGGGGTTTCTCCGGTCCTGTGCTACCTCCCAGCTTGCCACATCGGAAATTTGCCTTTGAGGATTCAATCTTAAGATTATACCGTAGAACCGCTTCCTACACACGCGCGCCGCTGCTTTAAACCCGATCTAACATGTCTTTGGCCCGTGGCGCCGCATGTGTGCGGGCGGGCGGAAAATATTTCCCGTCGATCGTGCTCCCAGTCAGAGGTGAAACTTCTTGTAGCCATTGATCAATCTGGGCTGTGCTATCGTATCATTGTGATTGTCGAGGCATCTGCTAAACTCTGGGTGGCATCATCAAGAGTACACCATCGGGAGAGCGTGTTAAAAAGAAGTGGAGAATTTCCCCCAAGATTGGCCACAGAATGAAATAAACGATTGGATTTTGATGCCTAATTGTTTACTGCGATGTGTTGGAAAAGTATACACACCACTCTTTATGTAGTCTAGGGAGAGTGATAAAGAGACAGACAGATGTGTGAAGTTAGATAGGTAGGTAGGGAGGGAGGTGGATAGGTGGGTAGGTGGGTAGGTGGGTAGGTGGGTCGGTGGGTCGGTGGGTAGGTAGGTAGGTAGGTAGGTAGGTAAGTAGGCAGGTAAGTAGGTAAGTAGGTAAGTAGGTAAGTAGGTAAGTAGGTAAGTAGGTAAGTAGGTAAGTAGGTAAGTAGGTAAGTAGGTAAGTAGGTAAGTAGGTAAGTAGGTAAGTAGGTAAGTAGGTAAGTAGGTAAGTAGGTAAGTAGGTAGGTGGGAAAGTGGGTGGGTAGGTAGGTAGGTAGGTGGGGAGTTGTAAGGGGGCTTAGGTAGGTTGATACTAGGTAAGTAGGTACTAAGTTGGTAGGTAGATAAGTAGGTAGGTGGGTAGGTCGGCATGTAGGTACTAAGTAGTTAGGTAGGTAGGTAGGTAAGTAGGTAGATAGATAGGTAGATAGGTAGATAGGTAGATAGGTAGGTAGGTAGGTAGGTAGGTAGGTAGGTAGGTAGGTAGGTAGGTAGGTAGGTATGTAGGTGGGTAGGTGGGCAGGTAGGTACTAAGTTGGTAGGTAAGTAGGTAGGTAGGTAGGTATTAAGTTGGTAGGTAGGTAGATGGCTGGGTAGGTAGGTAGGTGGGTGGGTGGTTGTTAGGGTAGTAATTGGGCTTAAGTAGGTTGGTACAAGGTAGGTAGGTGTGCAGGTAGGTACTAAGTTGGTAGGTTAGTGGATGGGTGGCAGGATTGTATGGGGGCTTAGGTAGGTTGGTACGAGATAGGTACTAGTTTGGTAGGTAAGAAGATAGGTAGATAGGTAAATAGATAGGTAGGTAGGCGGGTAGGTAAGTAACTATTTGGTTATATGTCAGGGCCTGACTTGTGGAAATCAAGTTTCATCAGGTAAATGTCTTTGTTTTTTTTTTTTTTTTTAACAGGAGCCAAAATTGTCCCTTGGCCCACATAAAATTCCAACTCACACGAAATGCTCCATCTCACCATGTTTTCCGCAGCAGTACAAAATGTAGTCAGAGAAATAGAGTGCATGTATCATACTGCAAATGGATGGTAAAAAAAAAGGCGCTTGTCAGTAAATGACAGGCTTTTCTCATGTTTGTATTTACAGAACGCGGCACTCCGAGTGCCTTTCCTGCATAAAACAACATGTTATCTCCAAGCAAACACATTTATGAAACAAAAGAATAGACAACTCCATTTTGAGGAATCATCTGTTCTGTTTTTAAGACCAGTTTAACTCTTTGGCTGCCATTGACGGCAATAGACATCCAAACTTTAAGACTCAGTGCAAATAGATATAAATAGATATGTCAATGGCAGTAAATAAGTCCAATATCCAATGCTGCAATATCCAGTGTTTATCATATTTGTTATTAATGGCCGCCGGACTGCTCGACAATTACTGACTGAAATGAATTTTCGATTGAGCCTTTCTATTTCCTCTCATCTAGTCATCCTTTTTTGAAATGTTATATTGCTTGGTACCGTATATTCACGACTATAAGGCGCACTGCATTATAAGGCGCACCCTCAATGAATGACATTTTCCCCATATATAAGGCGCACTGGATTATAAGGCGCACCCTAAATGAATGATACTTTAAATTCTCAGGATGATATTTTTTTTAAACAAAAAAATCCTATTTTTAACCATTTTATGACTGGATTTATGTTTGAATTTAGGCATGAATACACATTTGGTTCAACATAAAAAGACATATCGTCTATATAAAACATTTTAAAATGTACTCGATGTTGAACAAAAATCATAAACCATCAAAAAAAATAAGTCAAGGTAATAAATTAGTTTAAATTGAATTGTTGTCAAGGATGCGAAATTGGAGGATAAAAATAAGTCCCCTGAAGGCTTTAAAGTTGATTCATCTGTTTAAAATTAATTGAATTTATTATTATTTCCATTGGAATTATCATTTGATAATTCAAAAAAACAATTTAAAACAACCAACTGCGACATTGTTTATCAAATGCTAACTTACTTGGAATTTCAATGAGTCATTGGCAAACTACTTTGGCTAAAAATAAAACACTTATTGCACTTTATGTAATACTTTTTTTCAACATCTTTCAACTCTATATGGAGAGAAATGATTAGCATTATAATAAATCCTCTTCAAGGTCAAACTCATATGCAAATGAATGCAATGACCTCATCAAATAAACCAACGAATTTGGAAACAATCCATTTGAACTTGACTTTCCAATATTCTATGCATGGGCGGCCATTTTTGGAAAAACCACAAAAGCATAAAATGAAATGTGTGCACTTACTTTCAAGTGTTACATAGAATTCCATTATCAAGCCCTTTTTTTCGCCACCACAAACATGATTTGCATTGCTTTGAAACGATTCAAACGTCAAGAAAGAAAGGGAATGCAAATTAAGCTCTGTTTGTTATTATTGTGTTGAGGAAATCAGTATTGTGAGGATTTCAATGTTCACTATGCTTAATTAACTTGGAAGAATTGGTGATAAGGTTGGCCAAGCTGTTTCCGCTATATAGACGCACAACAAATGACTCTGCATTGGATGTGACAGTTTGTTCATAGTGAAGCTTGACCTTTAATCTGGGAACCGTTTAAAAAAAAACTACATTTCATCTCGTTAGAATTACCTTACATTGAAATAGATTTACCCTATATCCGCACTATAATGAGCAAATAAAACATTTATTTTCTAAAAAGCTGTCACTGCACCTTATAGTATATATATATCATTCAAACTACGGCCCGCGGGCCACATCCAGCCCGCTAGGCTTTTTAATCCGGCCCGCTGACGTTGTCCAAATAATGTTTTTTTTCTTTTTTCCCCAAGATGGCGCTGTCATACGGAAACCAGTGGCAGTCGCTCTGTCCACTCTTATTTGTTTTTCGTGTTTTACAGCCTCTCTAACTTTTTTAAATGACATTTTAATATTTTTTAAGACATTCCTTTTTACTTTACTGTGTACTTTATACTTTTTACTTTAATGATGAGTGATTAGTATGTTAATACTTTAGTCCTTTTTTTCTGTTTATGTTTCATATGTACTGTTAACGGATGCACTTTTTTATCTGTATCGTATCTTGTGCTGACCCGGGGCCCATTTGTCAAATTTTGAAAGCCAATATGGCCCCCAGGAACAAAAGTTTGCCCACCCCTGGTATATATGGATTAATATTAGTTGACTATGGTATGAAATTCTCTTTCAATTCCCAGTAGTTGAGGTAAAAAAGACAATTTCTTACCACAACTATTACTATTGTCGTGTTTTCCAACCTTTTTTGGAGCTGTGGTACATTTTTTACACTAAATCTCAAGGGACACCACTATCGGAAAATCTATTCATTTAAAACTATGTCACCTATATTAACAATAGTCATTCTCATCAAAGTTTTATCAGCAGAAATCACATTAACCTCCAAAATGATTCCAAAATCGAATTTCTCATATTGACCTAATGTCACCCAAAGTTGAATAACTTCCAGTGATGCAAAAAATAAGTATGTCATGTTTTTAATCACATCCTTTTATGACTTTTCTACAAATATTGCTTAAATCTCCGTATATTACGCAAAAAAACAGACGTTACGTCAGCAAAAGTTGTTTTTCTAGAAATCAAACCACCATAACTATTGCGTCTTATAAAAAAATAGTTAAAATTTGATATTTTCACTTTGAATATGACAATTCCACATTTCAATAAGTATTGAATTTCTCATATCTGAGTTTCCCATCACGTTTATGATCTTTCAATTACAAATTTGCAAAAAATAATAATAATAATATATCAAAGGCAATATGAATCAACTTGGCATGGTAGATAATTTTTTTATAAGCATGAGCCATTTCTGGAAATTTAATTAGATGAAATCAGCCCATTTTTCATGCTAAATTTTATCTTTGAGATGATTAGATATGTGGAAGATGTTATTAATCACGCTCATTTTGAAGTCTGCTTCTATGCTGTGTGAATAGATTTCACTTTCAATTTCTAAGTCATTTGGTGTCATTGGAGTACTTAGAAAGAATAAATGTTCCATTTGAAGTGCTTCCGAATCCGCATTACTACGTGCCCAAAATATTTCTGGATGAGAAAAAACTAACAAGGCACAGAAACATGAGCTGGGACTGCCTCAAACCAATTTTATGCTTTGGGGGGGTCAAACAGTGAGTCATATATTGATTTAATATCCGGCGACCTTTGACAAAGGCTTTGAGCAATGCGAGCTTCTGAGGTGCAGATGAATCCTTGGAGTTTTCATGGGTGTGCTTTTGGATTCAGGGTTTTTTTAAAATCACTTTTTAATCAATTCTAGGCTCAGACCAGTGGTATAATTAAAATGACTGTCACAATAAACTATGTATTATTGGAAAATTGGGCGCCTCGGTGGATTAGTGGTTGGCGCGTTGGTCTCGTAGGGAGAACTAGGGTTCAAATCAATTCAAAAAATTTGCATGTTTTCTCCGGAATTACGTGGGTTTTCTTTGGGTTCCGCTCACATTCCAAAAACATGCTAGGCTAGCTGGTTGAAACTAGCTAAAGTGCGCCTAGGTCTGAGTGTGCGCGTGAATGGTTGCTTGTATCCTTGTACTCTGTGATGGCTGGCCACCGATTCAGTGTGTCCCTCACTTCTGGGGTCAAGCACCCCCCGTGAACCTAGTGAGGATAAAGTGCTTCAGAAAATGAGATGATATTGCAAAATTTGAGGAAATTTCGGCAATGTGAAAAAAAGGCTTTAATTTCTTTTAGATTTTTCTGCTACATATTCAACTATAATAGGTAATGAGCGATAAAATGGTTGATTGATTCAAATTAAAATTCAATGCAATTCAGGTATTTATCATCTTTGTTATTTAAACACAGTAAAAGTGTTCCAAGTAGGTTTGACATACGTTCCTAGAAAAACAAAACACTCGTATTCAGAACCAAAAGTATGCGTCCGGTTTTAACTTTACTTTTGGCCAAAAGTTTGATTATAATATGTACTTTTTTGGTCATTGAATTCGTTTGTGGTTACTATGGTAACAGTGACGCGTTGGGTCGTGACCCTGTCTCCACTTCCGTCTGGCTGGTGAATACTTCCGGGTTGGGAAAAAAACACACCTGTTTGCAACTCACTAGAAGAGAAAGAAACGTGCTACAAACTTTTTCCACAATTCGAGCTTTAAATGCCATTTGTTTTTAACCTTAAACTTCAAACTAATCGTCATTCCTGAGGTAATTTATCGCGATCATATTTGCTGTGAATTGTGTCAAATCTAGGAAGACCAGAGTGGAACAAGTTGTACTACTAGGCAAGTAGTAATGGAGATCTTTCAAAATGTTATCAACCAGAGTCAAGGAAGGGATCGCATTTTCAGGTACGTTTTTGAGTCAAAGTTCGTGACAATTTGTTGCCCATGTTACGATTTAATTTGATTTTTAGACGTAAACGACTCCACTTGCTTTTAAGTTGAACTATTCGACAGTGGATAACCATTCAAAAGTTGGCACTTTAAACCGTCAACTGTTTTCAAGACAAAATGGCTACTATTTTATAAAAGTGTTTTTGTTTATTTATTTTGACATTTGGGTGCTTCAACTATTTATTAGGCAAGTAACTTTTTTGTCAGTTAAAAAAATACATATTACTAATTATTATTTTGGGGACATTATCAATCATGTTTGTATTTTTTTAACATTGTAAATACTAACTAAATTATTGTATTTGACAGGAATAAACAGTAAACACTTTATAAGTCATTTTTTTCACTGTAGTATTTATCTCCTTGCATGCAGCTGATGTTGAAAGACACTAATTAATTTCAGCTGGGCAAATTAGCTTAAAATGCTCGTGTTTCTGTGCTATTAAGTCAAATTTATCTTCAATTCAAACTGCATTAGTTGTCTAAAGCAGTAAATAAGTTAAATAAGTGCCCATAAAGGGGAAAAAAGTAAATTTATTCGCCCCTTTCAGTCAAAATGGTCTGGCGTCGTCAATGGCATCCAAGTTAAGTGAAAACTCTTCAAGTGTTTACATACAAATAATATGTGGATAAAAGGGCTAACCTGGGTGTTTTTTTTTTCTTGGTAACTCTAACAAACATTTTAATTGTATTTTTTCTTCTTTTAGAACAACCCAATATGCATGTGCCCTCGCTGTGTATGGCCTTCGAAACAACTCACGACAAAAAGACCTTCTTATCAAACTCAGTAGATTGGAGGCAAACATGAGTTCCGGAAGAAAATGTAAGTACGATCAATTTAAAGTATTAAAATGAAATTTTTCATAATGTTACCAGCCGGATATTTGCAGCTTGTAGTTGACCTTTCCCTGTAGAAGCCTGTCTTTTAAGTCAATAATGTATTAAATAACAGAGTAGGCAACATTTTTTTATTTTTTTACTTGAAGGTTTTTTTTTTTTTCCCTTGGTTGTTAACATATGAAAATAAAAAAAAATGGCATTATTATTTTAGGGTATGGAGAGGAAATTGGCAGTCATTAAGATTAATCATGATCCATTTTGAGATTAGTTGAGTGGGGGGACCAAAAGTCAAAATATCTTAAATTTTACATATTGAGTGACCTTAACATTCCTACCTCATTTTAAATTAATTTAATAATTTTAATGTTGACCGATGTCATATCATAATTAATGTTAGTGAATCAAAATTAATGGTAGTGAATAAGTTAGTTAGAGGTGGGTAAAAATATAAATCTATCATCTTATTGAACAGTCTTTATAAGCCTAGTGGGCTGCTAGGCTTCTCTCGAACCCGGACCACCTCAACGGCAGCAATTCTCAGATCACTGAACCATTTCCAGATTCTTTTAATTTGCCTCTTTTCATTTAAATTTTCTTCTTCATTTTTTTGCTATCCGATGATAAATTCTGCTGAACAAAAAGATGAAAGCCATCGAACTTGAACAACGTTTCTATGTTAATTTTACACACTTTCAGCAAGTAGTGTGTTAGAATCTTTAATCTCATCAGATGCTCGCCACTTCTGAAGAAAACCTTTTCTATTATAATTGAATAAAGGGAAGAAAGGTAAAAAAATAATAAAAGTTATGTTAGACTCGTGACTTGCTAAGGTGTCTTTCAACTCCACCAGAATGAATCCATTGTGTGAACAGCAGGACACTTTTGAGACTCAGTGTGAGTGAGTTTTGCTTTCCCCAACTTTTTTCCACTTCAAGGCTCCGCAACCATTTAAAATTCAGCGGCAGACATGATATGAGCCTTTCATGATGATACAGGCTGTGCAAATAAAAATCTCTCCCCTCTCGTTGCAATATGAGGTCGCAGTCAAATTGGCCAAACTCACATCCTAAAGCATTTAATTTTGACCTAGTCACGGCAGCCTTGAGGCTCAAAAACTTTTTCAAACGTGCGGTGCGGGGGCTAGAAATGGCCCGCGGGGTTGTTCTGCCCGACCGACTTTTCTACTGTATTTCACCGGGATTCGTGTATAACGCTTCAGGTTTTTTGGTAAAAAATTTAGCGTGTTACACTTGAATAAATACGATAGTGTTCCCTCGCTACTTTTGCGGTTCAGCTACCACGGACTCAGAGCTTTGCGGATTTTTTTGGGGAAAAAAAATACAAATATTACATTGAAACAACATATTTTACAGTTTTTTTTTTGTTATAACATGAATTTCACTTTCTCTACCCGTATTCGATATGGTGTACTGTATACAGGGGGGTAAAATAAATAAAAAATAAAAAGATAAAAAAATACAAATAATTTTTTTTTGAATTAAATTATAATTAAGCATTTTTGAAGAGGAATCCCTACTTCGCAGAAATTCACTTATCGCGGGTGGTGCCGGTCCTCATTAACCGCGATAACCGAGGGAACACTGTATATTGATTGAGTCATTCATTTTTTTTAACCGCTTTATCCTTACTTGGGTCGCTGGGGTGCTGGAGCCTATCCCAGCTGACTTTGGGCCAGAGGTGGGGGATACCCTGAAGCGGTGGCTAGCCAATTATTCGGGGTTAAGGGTAATTTGGAGGATTCAATCAGCCATGCATTTCTTTGGAATTTGGGAAGAAACCGGAGTGCCCAGAGAAAACCCACACAGGGAAAACATGCAAACTCCACACAGGTGGACCGACTTGGATTTGAACCCAAGGCCGATGTGGTGAACACTCAAACCGCCGGGCCAAATTACTTATAAGTACCCGGAGAAAACCCATGCAGGCCCAGGGAAAACATGCAAACTCCACACAGGTGGACCGACCTGGATTTAAACCGAAGACCAATGTGGTAAACCCTCAATCCGCCTGGCCAAGTGACCTATAAGTACCATAAAATGAAAATGGACTGACGCAAAATGCCTGCTATTGACAATCATAGATGTCCAATTCACTTAAACTGCTCTTCGTCATCAATGACGGCAAATGAATGACATTTTTAGAGCTAAAATGAACTGTTTCGGCCCCCATGATATCTATCTAGCATAAACGTGGCCCGAGAACCAAAGTGAGTTTGACATCCCATCTCTAACGTCTGACTTTGGGTCATTATGGGCCAGGTGCCCTTTCAATTTGAAAAAGACAGATATTAATCTTGAATACTATTAGATGGATATTATCCCCTCCATGCACATTTTCATTCCGCTTTTTTTTCTGCTTTTTCTGTCAGTGTTCAGACTGGGCAACGCGCTAAATGCCATCGAGGCTGCCAAGCGAAGCGTACGACTCCCTGACCGAGCACTTTGCCTTTGCCTTACCGCCGCCAACGTCAACCGTGCGCTCTACTTTATTTGCGACAACGCGCTTTGGGCCGGGACCGTCGGCCTTCTCCCGAATCTCGATAAGGAGCGCTGGAGCGTCTGCGCATCGCGATGCTACCTCCTCTCGCTCGTGGCTGGCCTGATCCGTGACGTTTACGTCATCTCCCGCTTGATGGCGCAGAGGACTCGGGATGAGCGCTTCATGCGGAAAATGAACGCGCATCTCCAAGACAATCCCGAAGTGGCGGAAGTCATCATCCCTCATTTGGATGCCTTTCTTTTTATGCTCTTGCATATTTTCAAATCCCATCCCGCTGTTGTCATAGATACCGTCAAAAATATTTGCGATTTGTCCATCCCGTTGGACAAATTGAGGATTTATCAGTCTAATGCTGGGGTGGTTGCATTTTGTGGTCTGTTATCTTCACTGATCGGGATTATAACGCTCGTACAACCTAAATTGAGGATGAAACCTTGACCTGTTTTTTTGGAAAACAGGTGATTGTGTTTCAGGGTCATTAATGCATTTGGACTGGCGATCGAATCCAATCACTGCAAGGCCTCCCAGTTAAAATAAAATAGATGTCTACTAGCTAAATAGCAGAGAATTACTCTGTCGTCAATTTAAAGAAAAAAGTGCAATAGTGATTTATTACAAGTTTGCACTTGAGTTAACAAAAATTTCATTTTTGTACATTTATCTAATTCGCACCAAGACTGATGGAATAGAAAGTTAGCTTGCAAGGATTCTCAATTTTATACCTAATTGTGGAAAGCCATTATTATTAATCTTGCATATTATTTTTTGCTGATCATGATATTTTCATAAACTGCATTCAACTTTAAACTTGATATTTTTCAAAACATTGGACAATACCTGTGAGAATAAGACTATTTTCCTTTATTTTAATTTTTCAGAAAGAGGATCACAAAGTTGAAAAAATTTGATAAATTAATAATCTGGAAAATTTAACCATTAAATTATATCAAGTTTTGAGGACTACCTTTTCACAGCTTAGTACCTTTTAATGCTAAAATATTGAGCTAAATGTTAGCATTCACCAAGCAACAGGCCATAAGCATTAAAATTCTATCCCCAAAACCCCTAAATTCCTTATAAAAGACTGTCAAAGCTAGTTATTAATATGGAACTGCACTGTAATTTACGTCATATAAAGGAAAACAACACAAAATGGACAAACTTAAAACCTTTAAATGCCTAGTAGTAAATTATTTTTTGCACAAGTCGCCTTATATGTAATAGTCTTCACATGCTCCATTGAAAATAGCTTTATTTTCAAATTTTTAACAAGACAACAATACATTTGTACGCCAAAAAGCTTTTTTCTCACCAGCCCGACGTTGGCGTACTCCATCAAAATTGCAAAAATATATTCCATTTCCCTTTCAACATCATTGCAGGTTTTATTGTAGAAAGAAAACAAATGACTACTCCAAGAGTAATTACCGCAAAAGAACAACCAGATTCAGTAATAAATAATAAACATTTGTTCTCCTGGTTGTAGATCATTTGCTAGGTTTGGTAGACAAAATATTTTCTTTTCACATTACGGTGTGTCAATGTTGTTTCAGTATCAACTAAGTTGGAACCAGTATGCAAGAAACTTTTATTTTGGTGCAATTAAACCCATTTTTGGGCGAAAAAAAATGAAACTCTGGAATGCTAATGTCGCTAACCCAAGTGCTCTTATTGCATTTGACAACAGCACATTTTAAATGGCAACAGTGTGAAACTACAGACATTTTTGAGTAAAACAACTTTTGCAATTTCCTTGTTATGTGAAGGCACCTTCTGTATTGTGCTACTGAAAGTAAATTTAAAAAAAAATCCTTTTATAAAGCCCCTGAACCAATTTTACAGTCTTAATCTCGTATGATTTTGCACTTTAATTGACATTCCTTGAGTGTTTGACTCTTTTTTTGGATGAATTGATGTTTGTAATTATCGAATGAAACGTGTACTTATCATTTTGGTTGGAACGACATTTTTTGGGGTGTGAAATATGAATAAATTGTCTGTGTTGACAATACTGTGTTCATGATTATAACTGAATCATATTTATTTTCATTTCATCACAGGTGAGTGTATTTAAAGTGGAATTATAGGGGATATTTGCCAATTTATTAAACATATATTCAGGAAGATTTATGAGTCAAATGTTCCAAAATCATGATATGAAGAGTCTACACACACTTTTTCTTTAAAAAAACGGGTGGTTGTAAAATATGAAATGAATAATATCCAAATTTTCCTACCATTTCCATGACTATAAACCTAAATATGTGTAAAATGTTCATGAGAAGTTGACATTAAGATCACGTACATTTATAATGAGCGTTTTTTGACAAGATAAGAAAATATTTGTAGTTGAGAACATTCAGTTATGACTTAAACAAAAGACAACTGGAGACTTAAAACGGCCCTGATATGGAAAATATGTCTTGAACTATCCAGTTTGGCGGTAACCTTGAAAACTTCTTTTCAATTAAATCATATGAGAATAGAGTACTTGAAAGCTGACTTGCATGTGCTTACTTTCTCTTTCCTTTTCTTTCCCAAGCAATCATTACAATGGATGTAATTTTGACACCCAAGTCTAGAAAGAACAACGATCTGATTCCAAACTGGTCCTATGTCAAGGTGCCCCACTTCAAGGTCAGCTTGTTTCTTACTTCCAACTAACCCTACTGCACTTTGGACCACCATTTTTTACTCAAAGGGGTGTCAAACTTCATTGTTCTGCCTGACTTTGTAACTCATTCATACTGCAAGTACAGAATTAATTTTTTAAAACTTTTTTTCTTAAAACGGGCGCTGTAAAACTGGAATTTTTGTGGATTCCGGGATTAAATGCGCGCATTACAGTAATCCCTCGAATATCGCGGTTAATGTAGACCAAACATGGCCGCAACAATAAAAAAATTGCAAAGTAAAGTCACCCTGATTATAATGTCGTAGTAGAAAGAGTGGCTTCCGCTAACGAGTTTCAGAATGGATTTTCACATTTTTATGAATTAAAAAAAAATTGGTAGCAGAAAAAATAGCAAATTATTAACTTCAAAAAATGTGTATATTATTATTTTTCTACAGTGATGAGTCCTAGTAGCAAAAGTGAGTTTCAGTGTGAATTTTCACATGTTTATGAACTTAAATTTTTTTAATTTTTTATTAATAGCATAAAAAATTGCGAAGAAATGAATTTCCCATAATCGAGGGAAGACTGTATTGCAGAGGTCCCCAACCACTGGTCCGCGAGCTACCTAGTGTCGGTCTGTCAGAGTCAAAAATAGTTTTATAAAAGTTTTCAAGCTACTACTCGAAATGAGAAAAGTTGTTATAATAATAATTAATAATTGCTGTTATGCTTCGGACTAGTTTTTTGCTATTATAGATGTTGTTCATGCACCACCCCCACCCAACTTTGTCTTAAGTTATCGCCCTCACCATTAGCCTGTCCGCGAAAAAATAGAATGATCTTTACGGGTCTGCGTTGAGAAAAAGTTTGGTATATTGCACTTTACTCAATTTCTAATCTGTAGTCCTATTTTACCTAAAAAAAAAATGGCCAAAAATCAGCAGAAAGTGACCAATACACTCTGGAAATCGCCTGGAAGTTCCCACAAAATTTACAGTAAGTGACCTGTCATTACACCAACTAGGGCCATCAATTACGTAAAGTTTTATGGCCAAAAACAAACCAAATGAGATCAAATTGGCATTAATTGGCGAACCAAACTAAGTTTGACACCCCTCCACTGTTACCACTATTCCAATTTTAGCGTTATAAGACGTCACATTCAGCTCATGTCTGCCATCCATATAAAGACAAAAGTTCTCGTGAATATAGAAATGACAATCAAATGCCCGTGTTTACTTAAATAGATAACCTTTGTAGTACGCAGCCTGAGCTACATCACTGAATAATTGTGCCGGTAAACAAATCAGTTGAAAGCGGGAGGTAAGCGAAAATTGACGTGCCGCTGATGTACAAAAGTGAAAGGCAATTCATGGTAGGCGACATGATGTCAACGTGGGTGATATCAAACTAAAGACAGATTTTGTTTACTCTGAGCACAAATTCACATAATGATATTATTCCTTATGTCATACCCGCAAAAACGATAAAACAGTGGTGCCTTGAACGCCAGTTAATTTTGTTCCTAAATATGATAAATGAATGAATTAAATGGTCATTGTGCTGCTCCCTGATTTGGCCACCGGGGTACATTTTTTAGATGGCAAAATAATACACGCCAGCTCCTTGTAGAGGATAAAGAATATACAGTAAGACTGAGATGTCAAGAATTGTGATATTGAATGTGTAAAAGTTAGATTAATCCATTTGATTAAAAGGTTATAAAGTATATGCATTGCCAGTTGTGTGTTAGCTTTAGCATTAAGCTAGCAGGTTAAAGGCCATTTCTGGTTGCTGGGCGAACATTCCACGTTGTGTGGAACTACTTTTTTTGTAAAATCGGGTAATATTTGTAAACATTTTTCACCAGCAGGGCTCTTTATTTAATTCATATAATTTGTAAGTTATGGGTTGTTATTTTTAACTGTCTGAAAATATGGAAAGTGAATGAGCAATGGGAAAAGATCTTGAACAAAAAATGGATTAAAATGTTTTTTAGGTCAGGTTAAATCTGTGTAGTTGTTTGAAAAATGTGTATTTCTACTTTTATGCAAACATTGACCATTAAACCATACTTTTTTGGGGGAATTGTGCTCTGTTTGCCAAAAAACGCTCTCAATTTGTATCTATTAGCTAGTTAGCCATGCTACTTGTAGCACA
This sequence comes from Stigmatopora nigra, assembly GCF_051989575.1. Lineage (NCBI taxonomy): Eukaryota > Metazoa > Chordata > Actinopteri > Syngnathiformes > Syngnathidae > Stigmatopora > Stigmatopora nigra. Next base: position 7,153,150 of record NC_135509.1, on the reverse strand, counting down.
AGGCACCACCGTAGTTTATTCATCTAAGATACACTTTTCCAGCAAAAAATTTGGCCTTTGCATTGAGGAATTTCAACAAATCAATCTCAAACGTCCTTAATTAAACAAAGTGACTGAAATTCAGCAAAGGGCAAATAACTAGTACTACTAGCACTCCATTAAGACTGATTGTACCATCAATTGTAATACTTTCTTACTCTCAATAGAAAGATAAGAACCGACGACTTTTTCAAAAGGAAATATAAATTATCAAATTCAGGAAAACAACAAATAAAATTTGGCTTCCACTTGCACATCTGCCCAGTTTTACAGCAGGACAATTTGCAGCCTTTTACAGCACGGAAAACATGGCGTCGTTAAAGGGCAAAACATTTTGATCACAAGTCGGTGGTCCATCCGGGCACCATCTTGGCTCCTTGATTCCATTAACACACCGAGGAGTAGTAAAGTGAGTCGTGTGTCAGTAACTGCAGTACAACCCAAGTCGGTTAGGTCAGTCTTTGGGTTTACTGACAGTATTTTGGTCCGTTTTCAGAGCAGTTTTTTTTACTAGGAGATTTCTTGCACTCGGTCAAAGTCCAAGATCAGACCTTTGATATGTGACAGTTTCTGATGGAGATATTCGCAGCGCTTCTTTTCTTCCCTGTAGCCGGGAAACTTCTAGAAGATAAAATATAAACATGTACAAATGTGAGGTTAGGGCATGTTAGGCCTGGCGCAAGAACATTTTTTTAAAGAGTGCAAAGGTAACCACAGATCCGCTGTTGTGGGTGGTGTTACTGTTTATATAGAGTCGTGGAAGGGTGAGGGAAACCATTTTGTTGGAAGGAAATTTAGGTTTTGCTCAGGTAGAAAAGTGAGGGCAGGCAGCATTTGGTGGGAGGAATTAAGTGTTTTAAAATTGTTGTTGTGTTAGACATTTTCTGACTTAAGAAGAGGAGAAAAAGTCTGATGGACAAAGTTTGTTTTGTTAGAAACGTTTTTAATGTTGACTGATGTTTTGTTAAAGTTATAAGTCAATTATTTTGAGGCATTTTTTTTCAAATGGGAAAAACTTGGCAGTTGTGCAAGTGTGTTGACTTTTAATTTTTAAGGTGAAAACTTGCAAAATGAATTGGTCAAGAATTTTATTGATTTTATTTTTGGACCATTAAAAACTGATATTTGCTCATCTAAATCAACATCAGTTGACTCATAAAAACAGCTAGAAACAAATCTTAATAAGGAAATTTGGTTTCATTAATGACTTTTTCTCTTGTTTGCTTGAAAGTCACAATTCAATTTTAGACTTTTCATAAACTTCACCAAACATTTTACTTAACTCTTGGTATAACATGACCTCTTTTGAATGGTTAAATTCCAGAGCTAAACTTCGTATAGTAAATCTAAATGGATAATTTGCTATGGCCACAGAAAGAAATAAAAATGTTAGGAAACATTGCCCCCTTATGGTTAATGAAAGGTTCATTATTAGCAATTGAAAATGCCAAAAAACTGGAATAACTACAGATTGCGGTTGGCTAATTAGTTGGAATGTTTAGACACTCGTTAAAAGTTGTGACGAAAATTTGAGTTACCGATATTGTGTAAATAATACATACCTTCTTATACTTGCGGTACTTTTGTAGTATTTGCTCCTCCATTAACTGCAAAATATCATAAGAAAGTGAATAGTGGCACTGGTAGGGTTGTGTTTTCACAAGAACTGGAACCGGATTGAACCGGTGGGTTCCGGAAATACCTTGTACTCTTGTGTTCCCGGTGAGAGCGTGTTGATCTTTGAGCCTAACTGAACAAACATCTCCGTGATGCTTCCAATGCGGTCGTGAAGAGCTCTGTATTCGTCGTACTCTGAACAGAAGTCGTTTTTGTATTGCTCACGTTGTTCCAGTGCTGTAATTGAGCTGTATTTCCTGGAAGAAGAAAAAAAAATGGAAAGTAAAACATACTATTGCTGATTGCAATTATTAAGCAATTAAAAACCATACAAATGGAACTTGGCATATATTTATACACTATTTATTAACTTACTTATTTATTATCTGTGTATTTATGTCTAAAATGTCTTTTGCTGTGTCTGTATTCTTACCCTCTTGCTACTGTGACAATGAAATTTCCCCAATACTCTATGAATAAAGTTATCTAATCTAATCTAATTTCATATTTACTCACATAAGGCGCACAGTAGATAGAGTGCCCAATCAGTATGCACTAAATTCAAGATTCTGTAGATATCGAGTGAGTGTCTGGGTACATTTCTTGCTGACACGCTATATTTATATAGTAATAAAGCGCATATCATACTTAAAACTTATTAGCAGTTGACGATGACGTTTTTGTCTGCTACAAGTGACCGAGCTGATCCAGATTAGAGTAGAAATGGGTAAAACCAGATCGGTTTTACCCCCCAAAAAAGTATATGTTTAGAAAATCCATTGCAAAGTTGTTAAATGACGTACATAATTTGAAATGGTAAAAAAACGTATAAATTAAGGAAAAACATAAGTTGAGAGGTATGGGAGAAGTATGAAGAAGTTGCTTTCCACGAAAAATCCATTAGGTGGCGCCGTAAGATAGTGGTTTCAGGACTATTGCAGTGTGATGAGTTGAACAGATTGGGTAAAAATGCAAAAGATCAGTTTTGTCTTCAGAAAAAAAATTTTTGGACGATTGGCCAAGGCTGTTTCATCGCGTTGTGATTTGATTGGAGCGCTGTTAAAGCAAGGCCAACTAACCACAGCTGATATTGATATCAAGTTATGGAAATAGTGGGTCGACCTGATTGCTAGAAGAAATGTTGAAAACTCACAATAAATAGTCCGGCAAGTCTTCTTTTGTGCTTCTGACGGGTGTTTTCTCCCCTAAGAAGAAGCACACAAGGGAGAGCTGTTGGGATAAGGGTGTCAGACTCGGGTTGGTTCGCGGGTCGCCATAACGTCAATTTTAGATACATTTTTTTTAATAAATGGATTAAAAGAAGTGGGTTCAAATCCCTGAATATTCAGTTTTTATATAGATCTAAAACAATGTTTATTTTAGCTTTTTTATATCTATTTTTAGATATTACAACATTATTTTTGAACTAAAAACGAAAAAAAATGATTTAAAAATTCCAATTATTGATTTAAAAGGGGGAAAATCAGGAAATTTAATATATATCTATACTCTTCATTTTAATTTGATCCTAAAACATAAAGTTGGCACTCATGATTTACTTTCCCGGCCCATAAAAAGTCATGCGGTGGGCCAGATTTGGCCCCCGGGCCGCCACTTTGACACAAGTGCGTTAGGCCGATAACCATTGTGCTAAGTCAAATGTCACAGAAAAGCCTGTTAGGAGCGTTCAACGTAGCTTCCGATAGAGGAAACACGATCCGTCCATGACGTCAGAACCCGCGAGTCGGAGGCAACGCCGCCCGCTGGCTCGCTGGACCGTAGGTCACGCAGCTGTTTCGTGGTCAATCATCAACAGACTAGCGACTGGGGACTTGTTAAGATGCCTTACGAACATGAAAATATTATCAGGCTCTGCGATGTTACCTTTAAGAGGGTCTTGGTTCTTCTTGGAATCTGGGCTGGTTTCCATCCACTCCGGTTTTAAGCGCTCCCGTTCTTTCTCTTTGTGCCTTTTAGGTTTTTTCTTTTTGTGTTGACCGTTGGGAAGTTGTTGGTCAGTGCAAAGCGGCCCGTCCATGTGCGAGGCCTTGGGGGTTAGTGCCTTGGATGTCGGCTCCGGCCGTTCCGCTTTGGGAGTCGTAGTCCTTGACGATATGCTCAGTTTGTGTGGCGAGTGCAGACCGTTGGGACATGGCGGAAGAGGGTTAGGGTTGCTTTTGTCAACGTTGTTGGAGCTGTAGTCTCCGTGGGACGGGGATTGCTGTGGGACGCAGTGGTCTGTTAGTCTCTGTTTTTTGGGGGTGTGACAGTGGGGTTGGTCCATAAGCAAGGAACGTTTCTGCGGAAAAGAACGGTACAATTTGGATATTTGCAGAAACATCAAGACTTATACTTCAATGCGACTTGTATGTTTTTTCCTTCTTAATTATGCATCTTTTGGCTGTTGTGACTTATACTCGGGTGCGACCTATACTCAGGTGCGACTTATAGTCCAGAAATACGGTAATTAAAAAAACGCCAAGTTTGACGATGCAATTACGCTAGGCTACTTGGGAGAAATCAGCTTAAATCATATCTGAAAGTTTTTTTTTTGTATTTGTTGCTATCAGATGGCCTTATTTCTCACACACAGTTCCGTCAAAAAAGTATTATAATTAGGGCTGACATTTTTACAGAAAGTGTTAATGATGGCAAAAACATGTATACCCTATCAGCAAGATATTTTGTCTGATTGCATGTATTGTATTGTAAAAGTATTCCATTTTCAACTGCACAATCGCAGATACAAAAAATGTTCAAAGTCCTCATTTAATTCTAATAACGTATTAGAGTTGAATGAAGTAGGTTTATGGTTGTTGTTGAGATCACCTTATTGAAACTGCGTATTGCCTTAAAAAAACAGATGGAATCCAAAGTATTTCAACAATTACCGCAGAGAATGTCTTTGCAGGACTGAGTTGGGAGGGAGAATCTCCGGGAGTTTTGTGGGATGATTGGTTGCTTTGGGGACTTTTCAACTGGCTATTAGTATGGAGTGGCTGAAGCTTCCTGTAGACAAGAAGAAGAACACAACAACACCATTACTTGAACGCTCGCAACTAAACAAGAAAATTCACATTCATTCATTTAAACAAGATACTTGACAAATGTGGCGCTTAGGTCTGTGTACTTTTTCGTATTCCTCTAATATTGACGGAAAAGGAAAAACAAAAACTACGTATTTCACCATTGAAGTTCCCGACATAGGCTAGTTTTGAATTTAGAAGAATAAAAAAAACGATAGATGCGGAATGTCATTTTTGTGGCGCCACTCGTGATACGTCCCAGGCCATGAGATGGGCAAAACGACAGCACACAGCCCAAATACAGCTTAACAATAGAAGCAGATGTTGGAACCCCTGCTGGACCGAACCACTGCTTCCTTTAATCTACTCCTTACAGTTCCCGTCGCATAACAACGCCCCCGGCAACAAGTAGTTTAATCATCCTGCTCTTCTGCATGATCTTTCAAAAATGATTGCATTTGCATCATCACACTTTTGTCGTTTTTTTTGGAGTTTGTTTTAATTACGGTATTTTCTGGACTATAAGGCGCACCTGAGTATAAGTCGCACGAGTCAAAAAATGCACAATTAAGAAGAGAAAAATATCTATAAGTCGCAATGGAGTACAAGTCGCATTTTTTGTCGGAAATGTATTTGATATAATCCAGCACCAAAAACATACGTCATCTTGAAAGACAATTTAAAATTAAAATAAAATAGATAACAACAGGCTGAATAAGTGTACGGTATACTAACGTTCTAAATTGTTTTTATAAATTACCGGTTATGTTGAAATTTTCAACATAGGCATAGAGCGCCATTTTGCGATTTAGTGTGAAAATAACCTGTAAAATGATATAATAATGTGTTAATAATTTCACACATAAGTCGCACCAGAGCACAAGTCTATAAAACAATAAAATTAACTGCGACTTATAATCCGGAAAATACGGTTTTTCAATTGTATTTGGGTTTTTTTCTGTTCTTTGCAGGGGTTAAAAAAAGTGCGTGTTTGTGTGTGTGGTAGCGTGGTGTAATTATCCTGAAAGCTTTGGAAGCACATGGCACACATGTTTACTGGCAGGCACATGAAGGGAGAAAAAAAAAAGTATACCCTGTAAAGCTCAGGCTGGCTGCCCTCACTCAGCCTTCTATGCTAATGCCATTTGGCAAACAAGTACAAGGGATATTTTCTTCCACTTTGATGTGTCTATTAGGAGATTCATCAGCGGAGAGACGGAGTCATTTAGATGCTCCCCCTTTCTGCAAGATCACAGCACCCCTTCCGTGGCCTTTTCCTATCAATGCTATTACTGTCAAAATGGATTCCGTCGTACGTGTTTTCAACTGCAATGACTCGCTAAGGTCAAATAGAACCGAGATGAGAGTAAAACTTTTTTTTAATTTTTAGGAAGTAACCTCACAACCTTGACTATGATTATTATTCCATTTGTTTTGGAAGCCCGAGTTGACTAAGTCTCTATTGTGTTTTAAGTGGTTAAGAAGAATGTATACAGAAACATTCCAAGCAATTTTGGTTTAACACTCTAAATAGGTTCAACCTTAGCAATGCATGCTAAACTCTGTAAAAGTGATGATAATGCCAAGCAAGAAGTTAAAAAAGTTACCGTATTTTCACGACTATAAGGCGCACTTAAAAGTCTTAAATTTTCTCCAAAATAGACAGTGCGCCTTATGATCCAGTGCGCCTTATATATGGGGAAAAAACAGAAACCCAACAACGAAAAACCACCACTGTCGGATATTAAAAAAACACAAACGCCTGAACTGAAACACTACTGTTAAATATGCAGATGCCATCTTAGTTTACAAAATCTTCCATCATATAGCTCCTCCCCCACTGCAAGATTTTATACAAAAAAAATCCAAAACATCAACAATGGCTGGCTCTAGAGGTGACTGTGTAGTGAGTGAGTGCTTCATACCTGGAAGTCAATAGCAATTACCGTATTTTCACCACTATAAGGCGCACTTAAAAGTCTTAAATTTTCTCCAAAATATACAGTGCGCCTTATAGTCGTGAAAATACGGTAATTAAAAAAAATACTATAATATTCAGTGGGCTAAGCAGCCAAATTCAAAGCACCGCCATAATTGGTGAAACGTACATTCCCTTTTTGTATTAAAATTTCTCTCATCATTAAACCAAGTAACCTGAAGATTTTAGTTACATAATTTGACGCCTTGTCAAAGAATTGCGAGACTATTTATATGACCAATGTAACCTTTAACCTCATTACCCCAAGACTTCATCGCCTCCTCAATTTCCTTCCTAGCAAGTTTGCTAATACTCCCTTTCATGTTCTTGTCTTATCTCCAACACAAATCAAAAATTCACAACACATAATTCTGTAGTTTTTTTACATACACAGACAGGAAATTATTACCTAAATCACAATTTCAGTCGGGCGGACCACATTTCTATATTAAATGTCAATATCGAAGCCTAAATAACCTCAATTGTAACATACACATCCATGTATATATTTTTTCATTGACCCAAAGCAGTAAAAAAAATGAATTAAAGCACTTTAAAATAAGCAGAATCCTTTAAAAGTGTGTAACCCTCCCAAAGCCCACCTGATCAGAAGCCTGTGAATGAGTTGCTTTTCCTCCTCCAGATAACCAGGCCAGTCTCTCTGGACATGTTTGTAAAGCTCATCCTTCAGGGAATAGCTATTGTCTTTCAGGCTTAGCTTGCCAACCTGAGACAACAACAACAACAACAACAAAAACACTTCCTGGTATTAATAAAACAAAAGAAGACATTTTGTCAAAATGTCTGAAAAGCAAAAGCAACCACGCCTGCCAAAAAAACCCTGCGGATACAAATGTAACCATAATTTCATTCCTGGAAACACTTAGAAGTTAGCTTAAGACACCTCACCCCACCTAACATATGTCAGAATACAATCTTTCCTCAAGAAATGTTAATTTAACCACAGGGGTAATGAGACACTGTTTTTCAGGCGATGATTGCAATGTTGTAAATACTGCGTAATGCTTAAAATAGACAAAACAGACTCATTGTTGTCAATTACTTGAAGTTATTTTAGAAGAAATAGCACTTGCATAGTTGCTTCTCGTATCTTGACTACTTAAGTTTGACGTCTGCCTCACCTCATCCAGTACCGAGGTCAGGTCAGCCTTGTCTTTGGGACCAGCTCGTTCTCTCTCCAACCACAACAGCAACTCGGGTTTCCTATAATGTTTTAAGGCCAGGAGATGGATGATGCGGTCCCTCAAGGGCCGTTGTGCCACAGGGTTGGGAACTAGGCTCCTCTTATTGCTGGGGGAGTGCTTGTTGCTGCTATCTGAGCCCGAAACTAGACCCGGCTTCCTCTGGACCTTTACGCATTTACCTGATATCAAAACAAAGGCACGCACAGTCAAGTCTCAATAGATTATTTGCGAAACTTGAGGCTGTTTGGGCTGAGTTAGGTGATCCTGAATGGATTACAGAACCGCAAGTGTGGTAAGAACTGAGAAAGAGACAGTCCTGGACTGACAGTTTTCTGCGGATCTTTTCAGGCATGTAGCTTTAAGGCAACTTGATTTCATGTGGGCCGGACCATTTTAGATATAATATTTAGATTTTTTTTATGTATAAATGGATTAAAAGCCCTGAATATTCAGTTTTTTATAGATCTAAAACAATGTTTTTTTTTTTTTTTTAAATATATTTTTAGATTAAAAAAATGAATTTTAAACTAAAAAAACTGAAAAAAATCGATAAATAAAATGAATTTTAAACTAAAAAAAACTGAAAAAATCGATAAAAAAATGACAATTTTTTATTTAAAAGGGGGAAAATCAGGAAATTTAATATATCTATACTCTTCATTATAATTTGATCCTAAAACAGAAAGTCAGCAATCATGATTTACTTTCCCGGGCCACACAGTATGACGCGACGGGCCAGATTTGGCCCCGAGCCGCCACTTTGACACCAGTGGTTTAGATGATATGCTAGATAGAATAAATAAATAGGCTTCAAATTTGCTATCTTTATAAGACAAAATGACATGTTGGTGCCATTTTGGATCAAGTGAGCACTTTTTGATGGCTTCGAAGTTGCAGAGAACCAAAATGGCGGTGGCTTTGTCACCTATTACTTATGTAGTACTTGACATTTTTATTTAAGAGTACTTTAAGGTATGGCTGCATTATACTCCAGTTTTTTTTAAACTAGGTCTACAATGTCTTCTTGTCAACCAAGAATTTTCCCGAATACAGGATGAAATACACTTCTAATTTAATACTTTGCACGTTCTTTGCCATCTCTAAAACCTGCTTGAGAACACGTATTGAAAGCAAGTCTTGCTACAACAGGGTCAGAGTAGCAGAAGTCCACTGCTGGGTAAATAGAGCGCATGGAAAGTTAAAGCAAGCAAACAGAGGGCCTTTCTTCCTCTTACGCCACTAATTCAGCTGGACCCGGCCTGTCACTGCTTATAGATATCTACGGTCCATAATCTCATTACAACTTTAAGCCATACTTTGGAGGTTGCTATAGGTTGTAGAGCCAATGGTACAATCGAAGGGACAAGGCTTTTACAGGGTGTAAAAAATCTTTAAAAGGAACTTTTGAAACCATTATTAAATGTCAAACTAGTTCTTTTCTTAAATTTGGTTAAGATTCCATCAGGTGTTTTTCACATTGCGTAACTGGAAGGTTTATTTATGGTTCCTTAGCGGTTACATGTGAAAAATGTCAAGATATGATAACTACCGTCAGCAATAGGCCAGCTTCTGCAGCTGTTTGCAGAAAAGGGGAAAAAATTTTGTTTTGGCCTTAAGGCTTTCTATGAGATAAATACTAGCTCAATTATGGCACTGAACTCTTTCTAGGGTAAGTGACTACAATATTTTTGCTAAAAAATAACGTCCTGCTGTCCACATACATTGACATCAGATATTAGGTCAACTAAGCCACAATTTTAACATTATGACGACGTTCATGACGCAAAATATAATATATTGTGGACACCAGGACTCAATTTTAACTTTTTATTCATTTTTTGGAACAATTAAAATTCTTAATGGATAAAATGTTAATAATCTATTTTTTTTAAATTAATGAACACCAACAATATGGTGAACAACATTCAAAATCCCCCACACACACAGTATTACTGTGTCCTTTATAAACCTGGCGGGCTTATCAACACTTCATATCTATTTATAGGCTTTTCTACAATCAATTTTTCTCAAAATAGGCATGTCCAATCTGCCTAATCCAGGGAAAAGGACTATAAATGCTAATTTTTCATTGTGATGATTTAACGCCAACCCTCTCAGTCAAAATGAATTGGACGCCTGGCCCTGTCAATGTGGTAAATGAGTGTCAAATGCATCGCTAATATTCTCATATTTAGTAAACATAGCTGGTATATTTCCATAACAATGTACAATACATTGTTATGGAAGTACTAGCTATTAATACCAATCATCTGTCCCTTTTTATATCAATTTTACCCCGTTATAAATGTGTCAACAGCAAGGGTCTAATGTGTCACTGCATCAAAGACATACAATGAAGTCTTTATGTGGACATTAAAGTGCCAACTCGGATGTCTCACTCCTACAAAAAGCATTAGATTTTATGCACAGGAAGAGCTTCCAACAGCTTGCTTGTAACGCAATTAGCCGACATTGTGCTACAGGCACGCTCCACGCAGCATGGCGTCATTTATTATATATTATGCTTTTCAGCTAAAAGGATGATCTCTGTTTCACTTCCCAGATTCTCTTCACTTAATTAATGCTTCTTCTTGGAAGATACTTGCAAGTTCCAAATATTTCATCAGGCGGATTAAATCTGGGGGACTTAAATGACATTTTTCGACAATTTCCCAGCAGTGGGAGACTCGGCGGGAGTTATGCTAAAGTGTATTTGGCGTAGGCTGGATGAGCGGTCTGTTTAAAATTCAAGTAAAATTTTGATCAACGAGGTGATAGGTTCTAACCATGTGGTAATTAATATTTCCACAATGGAATACTTGGAAGCATTAGTTGGATTTAATAGCATTTCTAGAAATATCCACTTTTATGACACCTTATTTGATAGTACTATTTTCCATTAAGTACTACTTGAGTTGCAATGGTAATTTGAGAAATGAATCCCATCTATGTAGCGTTGTCTAAAAAGTAGAATTGTTCCGATCACATATTTTGGAGTTTGAGTCAACACATTTTAAGGTTTTGACGATAATTTAGTAATTTGTTGATCTTTTTCACTCTATTACTATCTTTTTTCACTCAATTACGATCTTTTCCACACTATTCCGATCTTTTTTTTATACAATTCCGATCTTTTTCACTCAATTTCGATCTTTTTTCACTTAATTCCGATCTTTTTTCACTCAATTCCGATCTTTTCCACACTTCCGATCTTTTTTTATTCAATTCCGATTTTTTCACTCAATTCTGATCTTTTTCACTCAATTCCGATCTTTTTCACTCAATTCCGATCTTTTTCACTCAATTCCGATCTTTTTCACTCAATTCCGATCTTTTTTCACTCTATTCCGATCTTTTTATTATTCAATTCCGATCTTTTTCACTCTATTCCGATCTTTTTCACTCAATTCCGATCTTTTTCCCCTCAATTCCGATCTTTATCACTCAATTCCGATCTTTATCACTCTATCCCGATCTTTCCCACTCAATTCCGTCCTCTTTCCCTCAATTCCAATCTTTAAAAAAACAAGTTTTGGTCTGATTTGCCATCACGTGATCAGTCGAGGACCTTCTTCCAAAAAAATTACAACTTACTGGGTCCCGGTTTGATCTCGATAGCAGAACGACTCCAGATGTCCTTCTCCACTTGGGACATGCGTTCACGCGTTGCCTGATAGGAATCATCTGTGGCGCAAACTGTGATCTTGTCCTGGATGCTGCCTTGGCCTTCCAGCTGGTCTTTGCCTTCTCTGTCATAAACCAAAAAAAAAAATTATAAATTGACACGTATATGTACTAGTGAAGTCAACTCCAAATTTTAGGTAAACTGGACTTCTGTTTCCATGTCATCCAATTTTTTTTCCATAGTTTGTTTTGTCAAACTGAGACTTAAAGTAAACTACTACTACTATAATTAAAACTGTTTGTATTGTGTGTTTTAGGTTAAAAAAAAAGAACTTGCAGACTACTTTGGACTGGGATTACTTACCCTGAAACAAACTGATGAATGCAGTCAAAACTGGATTGAGGTTTCTCTTTGCTGTCACAGGACAGGTAGAAAGAGAAGACCCGGAATCCATCAGGTGAGTCTGAAGTCGGGATCTTGATGTACTGTAAGAAAAAACAAAAAAATGTTATTAAAAAAAATAGCTCTTCAATGGTAAAACATTATATATTTATCTGCTGCTTTAATTTTCCAGTGTGGTCGTACCCCAAAGTCTCCAGAACACACTGGCATGGCCATTTTGTTTTGAAATAAGTGCGTTTGATCAATCCCAGATGTAGCCTGCCTGCTCTTATTCAAAGTCATTGGAGTGCGGAAAAACACTGGATTAACTCCACTAATTTATTTGTCCTCGTCCTGAGTCGTTAGCTGTGTTTTTTTTCACACTGGCTAAATCATCTGTAATCCTAGCGTCGTCGTAAAACCTCCCAGGTCAAGGTTACTGACCTGTTGCCATTAACGCCAAGAGCTTGCCTGAAAGGCAAAACCAAACAACGGCAGACATTTTTTTTCCAAGCTCGTCTGATATTCTGTCCACGTTTCCATGACAACAAACAAGCCGGCCCGGCGGAAGATATCCATGATAGGGATATTACATAAAATGACCCCGAAACCTACTTCCTGTAAAAGAAAAGTTCAACTGAGAAAAAGCCATTACCCAACACGTAATATGTTTTTTACAAGACGACGTGCTGTGCCGCCCGCGGTCGTTTTGGAGCACAGGTGTCAAAGCGATGGCCCGGGGGCCAAATCTGGCCCGCCAGATCATTTTGTGCGGCCCGGGGAAGTAAATGAGTGTCGACTTTCTGTTTTAGAATCAAATTAAAATGAAGAGTATAGATGTATATTAAATTTCCCGATTTTCCTCTTTTTAAATCAATAATTGTCATTTTTAATCAATTTTTTTATGTTTTTAGTTCAAAAATCATTTTTAAAAATCGAAAAATATATTTAAAAAAAGCTAAAATAAACATTTTTTTATGTTTTTAGTTCAAAAATCATTTTTAAAAATCTAAAAATATATATAAAAAAAGCTAAAATAAACATTGTTTTAGATCTATAAAAAACTTAATATTCAGGGCTTTTAATCCAGTTCTTTAAATCCATTTAATAAAAAAAAATCAAAATATTATATCTAAAACGGCCCGCAAACCAACCCGAGTCCGACACCCCTTATCTTAGAACCTCCAAACGAAGCATATTTGTCGATAGAATGCCCCACATTCTGAAAACCCCTGATAATTATCATCCATCTTTTATACAGCAGTGTGAAATTAGGCTAAGCGATGTCTAGCCCCCTGTATTACCCCCCCCCCCCCCCCCCCCCCTCCCCGCCACCTCCTTCTTTGTCGCATCCCCTTTTGAATGACTGCTCGATGTCACAGCCCAAACCACCTGAGGGCTAAATATTGCCGGCGTTTTTTTATTTTTTATTTTAACCGCTGACTCAAGGATAACAAATGTCAGGCCGCCTGCGTGGCCATCGCTCGTAAGTGATTGATTATAAGCTGACCGGCTCAGTACTCCGTGCCCCCTGGCAGATGTGGCGCTAGGCAGGCAGGACGGCAGGACTGTCACAAATGCCCAGTCATGCAGCAAAGCCATAAGCATTTTTTTCTGAGGGGGGCCAACCAATGAGTGACTCCCCACTGCCCCCCTTCTTGTGAAACCCAACGCATGCCATTCACCCTACCCCCAACACCCTCCACTTCACCAGCCATGTCAACACAAAACTCAAAAAAAAAAGCAAGGCGGCCGACACCGGAGACACACAGCTGACCATTAATTCTGACCTATTTCTGTTCCGCGCTGGGATTCGGGCTAATTAAGAGCCATTAAAGCACACAAATGCATAGAAGCAAAAGACGGATGGACGGGATTTGTCCTCGGGATACGGCGCCCCCGGAGAGATAGCGCTATTACGAGCAACAAGTCGGAAGATGGGAAAATCCTCAATGGGTATGGCAATAACGCATCAAGTTTAAACCCCAAAATCCACCCCCACCCGCCCACAACGGTTCGAGGCACCCCCACATCCATGGGCTCTACGCCACCGTGCACACTTCCCATTCTCATTCTAATCGATGTCACTCAGGTCAGACAGTTTCGAGGTCGCCCCCGTTTTATCCACAGCTTCCCTCTCAAGCTTCATAACCATATGTCATTTAACCCCTTAAGTCCCCAGTGGCAAAATCCTGAAGGAGAACGCCAATGTGGTTTATATTTGGATCACAACTTTAACCCTTTTCTGCAGGGTTGGTGGCTCCAAACGCAAAGTTTTTTTGTGGAAATCTGAGTTTTTCCCCTTTTATATTTATTACATTTATTTTTAGACGTAATTGGCGGCTTGGCGGCGCGAGTGGTTAGCACGTCGGCCTCACAGTGGAGGATCTGGGTTCAAATCCAAGTTTGTCCACCTGTGTGGAGTTTGCATGTTCTCCCTGGGCCTGCGTGGGTTTTCTCTGGGTACTCCGGTTTCCTCCCACATTAAAAAAACATACATGGTAGCCTGATTGGACACTCTAAATTTGCTTCTAGGTATAAGTGTGTGCGTATCCTCGTGCCCTGCGATTGGCTGGCCACCAATTCAGGGTGTCCAAAGCCAGCTAGAATTGGGCTCCAGCACCCCCCGCGACCATAGCGATGATAAAATGGTTCAGAAAATAAATTAATGAATAGAGTATTATTGTGTGCTTACCATAGCCAGTGTAGTTCTTCTATTAATTTGCAAATGTTGTTTTATTCATAAAAATGTATCAAATTTAGAATTCACAAAAATTTTATGTAAAAAAAAAAAGATATATAAACGCGCAAATTTAAAATCAGATTCGAATCCAATCTGTTCATGAAAAGAAATCCCAAATGCCTTATTAAATATGATTCCAAATGCTGTGTGTAGCGTTCTACTGGGTGACATTTTGTATCACTGTGGGATATGTTAGAAACAGTTAGATGGTAAGTTACATAAGCCCAACGAGTAAGTTACATAAGCACCCTGCTGGACTCTGAACAATTATAAGGTTGAATGTCACAGCTTTGAAGCCGAAAAGTCCTCAAGTGTTTCTTCACCTGCCAAAGTAACAATCGAACACTATTTCACATCAGATGTGGACCAAAAAAAATGAACAGAGGACTTGAAATGGTACCAGCAATGTTGTCATTTGGCCATTCCAGGACATTAGCGTGTTGTACTGACACAAATCTGTGAACTTTACAACTTCCGCATCTTTAAGCCAGTTTTGAAGCGTACAATTATCATGGCTCATTTACTCAAAGCGGCCTTTTTGATCAGGCCACCCGCCCCGATGAAACACAATTTCTGATGGATTTAAGAGTCACTAAAATCTGCAAATTTGCCTCCCTAAAGATAGAATAGTGCAAGATTCAAGTTTTTCTTCTTTCTTTCTTTTTTAAAGGTGCAAAGGTCACAAAAGAGGAGGGAATTCAACTTCTCCTCAGATGCCCTTTGGCTTTTGGTAAGTACCTTCCATGTGACTCCAATTCTAAAATGAATCTATTCCGGTAATGTGAACAATGTAGAATAGATAAACTAAAGGCTCATAAAAACAACATGACAAAAACCACAAGGTTTTAGGAAATGACTCTATTTTCTACCACATCTTTATCACCTTTAAATACTGGAACAGTTTGAATGTGAGCGAAAAGTGAGCTTTCAGTAAACTGGTATTATCAAACTGAATCCGAATACCCAACAAGTGCACTTACGTATATTAATGACCACCACCAAATTGTAGCGGTCTAATATTGCTAGCTAAGTCTAAAAGGATCAAATCTACTGTATTTTCACGACTATACGGCGCATCGTATTTTTAGCCGCAGTGTCAGTAACGAGTGCTATTCCTGTATTTTAAACACACAAAAGACGCACCGTTTTTTTTTAAACACAGCCAGACATGGCAGAAATACACAATCTTAAACATGCATGCTACACCCAGGTGCTAAAAACACGTTTTTGAAAAGGCAATGGAAGCAAAATTGAGTTCCATTGTACTTAATTTAGCCATTTTACAATGTACTCACGTCATCATCACCCACAAATCCATCAAAGTCCTCTTTTTCTGTGTCCGAATTGAACAATTCTCCAAATGAGTCTTTTATGTGCGCCTTATAGTCGTGAAAATACGGTAATCTAATCTCAAATCTAATGGACAACGAACATTAATTTCACTATTAAACGAGCTGAATTGAGTCACAGAAAATGTGCAAAACAGACATATTTGTCCGGGGCCCTGTACGAGGGAAAGAATTCATTAAACGGCTTATTCTCCGCTGTGTCCTAATTACAAGTGTGCAAATTTAATCTGATGATTAATTGCTTAGAGAAAGGCTTAATGGGGTATTAGCAACATCACAGTATATTATGAACACCAAGCAATTTCATATAATTGAGCGGCACGGGCACGTGTCGCAAAAGCCAGCGACTGTTGAGCTTGTTTGGCAAGTTTGGCCGTTGGTTCGAGAGGGGTGGAGGGGGGGGGGGGGGGGGGGGGGGCATCAGTTTGGCCAAACTACTATGGTGTCAGTGCCCCCCCCGGGGTCCCCCTTCACGCAAGGAGGCGGATACACTAACTGCCTCTGTGGTCTCGACCCGACCCGGCCACATCTGCTCCTCCGGGCACGCTCTGTGTTTGGAGATGTCAAATACTTTCAAGCCGTTGTAAGGTGTGAACTGGACTGGAACTGAAATTCTCGGTAGGGGAGAAGGGGGGCGGTCTTAGCATTTGACGAGGACAAAGAGCACTGGCATTAATGTTTTTTTTATTTTTATATATACACCGTATTTTCACGACTATAAGGCGCATTTAAAAGTCTTAAATTTTCTCCAAAATAAAAAGTGCGCCTTATAATCCAGTGCGCCTTATATATGGACAAAAACAGAAAACCAAAAACGATAAACCACCACTGTCGGATATTAAAAAACACAAACGCATGAACTGAAACAATACTGTTAAATATGCAGATGCCATCTTAGTTTACAAAATGTTCCATCATGTAGCTCCTCCCCCACTGCAAGATTTGATACCAAAAAAAATCCAAAACATCAACAATGGCTGGCTCTAGAGGTGACTGTGTAGTGAGTGAGTGCTTCATACCTGGAAGTCAATAGCAATTACCGTATTATCACGACTATAAGGCGCAATTTTAATTTTCCAAAATAGACAGTGCGCCTTATAATACAGTGCGCCTTATAGTCGTGAAAATACGGTATATATTTTTTTTATATATAAATGTGTGTTTTTAACTCCCTGGCCGTCCAATCAGGTGGTTTCGTAATGAGTTTATCGCTAGTTGCAGTCCGGAAGATGAATAAATGAATATATACATACTATAACATACTAAACCAAGGTTTTTAGCCTTTTTTTCCTCGGGTGGGGCATTAAAGGCTCAGGTTTTTAAGAATTTAATTTGCGGTCATTTTTTAAGTGGTTTGGGCTTTAGAGGATTAATAATCAACAGTCTTTAAGGTCAAAATAATTACAGTAATCCCTCCAATATCGCGGTTAATGCTGAGATAATCGGAAATAGTAAAGTAGGGTCACCCCTATTATATCTACCTTTTTTTTCAATGCTGAGTTGTAGTAGCAAGAATGGCTGCCGCTTATGAGTTTCAATGTGGATTTTCACATGGTAAGTATAAATAATAATAATTAATAGCAGAAAAAAATTGTGAAGTTAAGTTGCGATAATTGAGGGAATACTGAATAATTGTTCATTAATATGGGCTGACCCTTATTAAATTAATCAAACTCAAACTTTAACTGCTCCTTTTTGCCACTCACCCTATTTAAAAAAAATATTTTACAGAAAAATCTACCTTTTTTGCGATAAGTTAATTTACGAAAATCGAGGAAAAACTGTACTAGCAAATATTAATACATAATTAGGTTATCTTTACATTTGAGCAAAACAGTATGCTTCTGTTTAAACTGGATAGTTTTAAGTTGCAGCACTATTTGTTTATTTTGAACATTCCCGGCAGACCAGTTTCATAAATAGCTAAAAATGGATTATATGGTGATTAAAAAAAATGCCCCATGCCGTGACAGATTTTTTTTTTCCCCCGACGTGGCACAACATTACGGTCAGTAGAAGCCAAAGAGTTAAAATGCCATGCACATTAAAAATGTCTCATCTTTGATGGGGTTAAGTAGAGTTCTTTTACTAAAGGGATCTATTTTCCCCTCCGTCTTGTGCTCGGGCAAAACATCTGCGGGGAGAAATGAGATAGTTGTTCTTTTTTGAGAGCGTGCCTTGGCAGGCAAGGCTCTGCTTTTTTGGCGTGGAGATTCTCGCTGGGGATTTGTGATTTGCTGTCAAGTCTTCTTCTGCCTGCCTCTTGCCCCCAGTCTGTACTCACACTAGTCGCCATTGTCTTGTGATCGGAGCCTACTCGGCCACGCCAGCCCGTCTTTTGTTCTAGCCTCTTCCCCCCACCGTGCCGAGTGCCACGGCCCGTCGGCTCGACTGGATTATTCATGAACAGCGGGGACGTGTGGCTGTGTGTTGTTAAGGGGGTAAAGGGAGGGATTTTTTGGGGGTTAGAGTGTGGGTGTGGAGATTGGGGGGGGGGGGGGGGTGCTTCCAGTTAAGCCAGTCTATGAGGGGATGGGTCCAAAGAGTCCTCCTTTAGGAATGTTCCACACTGGGAATGAGTTGTTGTGCTTAGAGACACTTCATTTCCACCTGATTTTGTTGCTTTTTAAGATCACAGATTGATTGAAAAAATAATAATAAAAAAAAAAAAAAATTACAAAAATATATATATATATATATATGTGTGTGTATATGTATATCAGTATATGTATATGTATGTGTATATGTATATATATATATGTATATATGTATATAAGTATATATGTATATATGTATATAAGTATATAAGTATATAAGTATATAAGTATATAAGTATATAAGTATATAAGTATATAAGTATATAAGTATATAAGTATATAAGTATATAAGTATATAAGTATATAAGTATATAAGTATATAAGTATATAAGTATATAAGTATATAAGTATATAAGTATATAAGTATATAAGTATATAAGTATATAAGTATATATGTATATATGTATATAAGTATATAAGTATATATATGTATACATGTATATATGTATATAAGTATATGTATATATGTATATATATGTATGTATATGTACATCAGTATATGTATATATGTATATAAGTATATCTATATGTATATGTACATAAGTATATATGTATATGTATATATGTATATAAGTATATGTATATATGTATATATATATGTATGTATATGTACATCAGTATATGTATATAAGTATATCTATATGTATATGTACATAAGTATATATGTATATGTATATGTATAAGTATATAAGTATATGTATATATGTATATGTATATAAAAATATGTATATATATATATATATATATATATATATATATATATATATATATATATATATATATATATATATATATATATATATATATATATATATATATATATATATATATATATATATATATATATATATATATATATATATATATATATATATATATATATATATATATATATATATATATATATATATATATATATATATATATATATATATATATATATATATATATATATATATATATATATATATATATATATATATATATATATATATATGTATGTGTATAAATATAGCTCTATCCCTTTTTCCCCTATCAATAGTAACTGTTATTTCCGTCATAAAGAACAAAATTTTAGTTGTGAATAAAATATGATGTGCTGTTAGCCCCCCCTAATACAAAGTAATACGATACAAAGAAAGGAAGCAAATGGATTGTCATTGAATTGTCAATTCATGAACCGGTTTTTCCAATCTCTCATCTGCACAAGCATGTATGAGACTGATTTCACCACTGTCATAAATACCTTGAGACTTTGACAAGAGCGTCTTGGATTCCTACATAATGACTCAATTGAAAGAAACATTTTTTTTTCTATTCGAGCTTTTCATTTCACTGATTGTGATGTGCTGGGTCCACTGCTTGAGGATCTATTCAGTGAAGGGGGTTGGTAGAACCAACCAGGAAAGGGAAAAAAAAAAAAAAGCATAGACATGTGGGGGGTGCAACGGCTCCAGTCGTGTGAGGATATGAGGATGGGCAACTGTCGAGCATCCCCCAAGGTAATGGCTTGTTATGCCAAGCAGAATCAGTCTTTCTCCAGGAAGCAGGGGCTAATCTGTCAAGCTCAACGCATACCATAAACCCCCCATACTGCACCCTCTCTACACTGTAGGTGAAGGAGACGACTAATTCAAATGGAGGGTAAAATTATAAAATTCTCTAGTTAAAGCAACTTCACCCTAAACCCAATTAAAATCATAAATACAACAACAACAACAACAAAAAACAGAAATGCCTGAACTGCAACGATACTGTTAAATATCCAAAAGCCACCTTAGTTAACAAAATCTTCCAAAACAAAGCTCCTCCTCCTCTACAAGATTTTGTACCAAAAAATACAAAGAAATCAACAAGAGCTGCTGGCTCTAGAGGTGACTGTGTAGTTCCATTCAAAAAGAATGTATTCAGGCACTTTTTTCTTCGTACCTGGAACTCAATCGCAATTAGCATACGTGAACTCTCGTCTCTGAACCAATCATCTTAAAGCCTGGTTGTTAGACCAACAAAATTGCCATCACAACACTGTTTAAAACTGTGCTACGTGTCTGTATGTGTCATCGTTTATCTTTAACCTACACAAGGGACTAAAGATGGAAATTAGCCCTCGGCTACAATGATACATATTTAAATGTACATGTTCATTAACATGAATACATTAATACTACGGATATCACGGTTAATGTAGACCAGACATGACTGCGATAAATTGCAAAGTAGGGTCACCCCCCCCCCCCTCGTTGTGGATTTTCACATTTAAAAATAATAATTAATAGCAGAAAAAAAATGCAAAGAAGTAAATTCAGGGTAAGTGAAGTTGCACTAATCGAGGGGATACTGTCTAAATGTGTTCATTAATATGCGCTGACCCTTATTAAATAAATCAAACTCATACAAAAACAATAGTAAAGACCCCCACCCCTCAAATGTAGGGCAAAGCATAAGCTTGTTTAGACCTCCCCCATTTACATTTCTCATTTAACAATGAGACCATCATATAACGAGTCCCGCATTTATAAAATAAATAACTACCGTATTTCCACGACTATAAGGCGCACTGCATTATAAGGCGCACCCTCAACAAATGACACATTTTAATTTTTAATTTTTTTTCCAGATATAAAGCACACTGGATTATAAGGCGCCCTGTGTATTTTGGAGATAATATCAGACTTTTAAGTGCGTCTTATAGTCCTGAAAATACGGTTCATATATACATTATTAAAAACCATAAATAACCGCAAGTTTGAATTTCAGCTCAAGCCAGTTTCACTTTCTCCCATTCCAAAATATGAATTTTTGGCTCATCAAAAACTCTAAATATCAACTTATTTGTCTCTAGGCGTCCTGTGATTGGCTAACGAGGATAAACAACATTGAACACAGATGGCCTAAAATGTAGCAGCAACTTTTTAGGTCCTCCCATTGAACAAAAACAGCTTTATCCAAAAATATCTTTCAGAAATATATTACATTATATCCCTATGATTACTAATATTTATAAACAAGTCCTGTATTTTTTTTCCATGCCGCTGATAGACAATAGAATGACACAAACAGGGGATTTGTTGCCGTTGCCTCCACATTCCTGCATTACAAGTGCATGTTTGGGATTTTCCCAAAGTCTACCCGGCGTTTCCCAGTTAATCCGGTTGGAGCAAAATAAAAATTCCCAGCATTGTACAATCTGTAACTGGTTAGAGAAGCTTGCCAGCTTTTCGCGTGGCCGGCAAAGTATAACCCTGTCCGTCCAAGTGGTTCGTGGGATTGTGGGAAATGACAAGGGCTGTGCGGGTTCTTGTCTTTGGGTCAGAAGGTTGAAAAATGAAACAAAAACAAGTATGGTGGGGGTGCTCAGGGGTTTCCTAACTGCCATGGAATCAGAATTTGTTTACGATTAACCCTGATTTAACTTGTTTGTTGTTGTTGACAGTGTTTTAATGGCGGTTCGGACCTTGAAATGGATTGGATGTCTTGAAATGTCAATGGATATGAAAGATGACCAATCGCATGCAGTGGAATGGATGGAGACGTCTGCTATTGTCAATGGCAAAAAATAAGGTATTTTTTTTACTAATTTAAAGTGCTTTTTTACATTTGTGATTAAAAAAAAAATTAGATGGAAGATAAAACTACATTTTTTAAAATTAAAATAAATCGTTTTAAGACATTTCTTTATGAAAAACACAAAAGGGAATTTAAAAAAAACTTGTTTTATTCATAAAAATATAAAGGAATGTTTAAAAAAAATTAATATGGGTTTAATGAATGCACAAAATCTCTTCAAATTTTTTAGGGAAGATAATTTTTTTTCATTAAAATAAATCGTTTAAGACATTTTTTAATGAAAAACAGAAGGAAATTTGATTTTTTTTTATTACTATAAATATTATTTCACACCTGATTCAGAAAATGAATGAAACAATAAACTTATATATATTTAAAATGCTATTTAGCACCTTAATCAAATATTTTTTGTATATATTTATTCATTACAGTCTTATAGTACAAAAATACAGTAAATATTTTTTTTCATTAACATTTGTTGCCATCCATTTTCATTCCATAAAATAAAAATGCCCAAAAAAGTAGATTATTTTTGCGGAATCAAACAATTCTTGAACCTCGAATAACTATCGTATTTCATTAGTTTCCAAGTCCGCCATCTTTGTTCTTTCTGTACTTCTTACTCCAAAAATTCATAGTTTTTCTGTTCTCACAATTCTCAACTGACAGCCCTTATGAGAATTAAACCATGTCCCAGTCACCCTGGCGTCGCTCAAAAACACACAAAAAAAAAAACCTTCTTCAAAACTTTCGGCCACAATAATGACAGACGGGGCTGTCTAAAATAAAGTCGTTCTTTTGGCCGCAGAATCCCTTCAAACTAACTTCCCAAAACACAGCAAGTGGAAAGAAAGACGAGAAAAAGCAAGGCTTAACACATCTGGAAGAATAGATCGACGTGTGCCCTTTCAGGAACATGTGCAAGCGAGTGTGCGACAACTCTGCCTCTCGTCGGTCCGACTCCCAAAAAAAAAAAAAAAGAAAAAACGCATTCCTACAATTGTTATTCCGATTAGCTTCAAGCCGGAAAAAAGGGGGGAGAAGAAAATGACAAGTGCACGCTGGCAAAAGACTCATTTGTCGTGTTCAGCAAACCAAAGCAAAGCGGCAGTTTGGGGGTTATGGGGTCTTACCAGTTGAGGCCCTCCATAGTGAAATGGCACGATAATCAAGAGGGCGGGGCTAGCGGTGATTGTCGGGAACGTGGATTTTATCGTAATCTTTGTAGGGCGTTCTTTTTGGTTTTTTTTTAAAGTTGATGGTAAACATGCAGAATTTGTTTAGGCTTGGTTTGACTTTATTTCAAATGTGAAAAGGCTTTGGTTTATGTTATATGGAAATGATGGGAATTTGAAAAAATATATAATTGACACTGTGTGTGAGGAAAACTGTTTTGTAGCGTGGATAAAGTTAACGGTTAGTTAGTGAGCGTAATGCGTAAGGTGAACATTTCAAAATAAAAGCACTGTTTGACAAATGCAGATGTCTGCAGATGTCTGCAGTTACTCTGCGATAGTTTAGATCAAGGGTGTCGGACTCGGGTTAGTAGTTAACGTCAACTTGATTTCATGTGGGCCGGACTATTTTAGATATAATATTGAGATTTTTTTTTATATATAAATGGATTAAAAGAACTGGATTAAAAGCCTTGAATATTCCGTTTTTTTATAGATATAAAACAATTTTTTTTTGATTTTTTTAATATATTTTTAGATTTAACAAAATGTTTTTTGAACTAAATACACAGAAAAAATGAATAAAAAATTAAAATTATTGATTTAAAAGGGGGAAAATCAGGAAATTTAATATACATCTATAATCAATTTTAATTTGATCCTAAAACAGAAAGTCGGCACCCATGATTTACTTTCCCGGGCCACACAATATGATGCGGTGGGCCAGATTTGGCCCCCGGGCCGCTACTTTGACACCGGTGGTTTAGATGATATGCTAGAATAAATTAATAGGCTTCAAATTTGCTATTTTTGTAAGCCAAGATGACATGTTAGTGCCATTTTGGATCAAGTGAGCACTTTTTGATGGCTTCAAAGTTGCATAGAACCAAAATGGCGGTGGCTTTTTCCACAAATTTCATATTATACATTCAATATACGTCTTATTTAACAGTAAATATTTATATGGGTGGTTTATTAGGCTATGGTATCTCAGTAATAGTGGTTGAATTGCTTTTTTTTGACAATAATATTGAATGTCGACAATCATTTAGGAAACTATACATCGCCCAATCAAATTTAATATTGTGAAAAGATTGGCTGAAAAGTTCCCGACATTTTCCGCCTTTAATCTTTGTCCTCGCCACGGCATGTCACGCTTCCTCGGAAAAAAACGGAGGAATTCTCCCGATGGCTTTTTTGGCATCAAACCAGGATTCCGTGGTTTTCAGAGGCCCAAATTTCAGAGGGTTTTTTTAGGGCGGCTTCCTTCTCACCATTGGAACCGGAACAATAACAACATCTCCGTTTCGGGATGAAAGGTCGCCGGCGGGCCGATCGATGGCGAGGAAAATCAACCTGATGCAATTAGAACGAAATCAAAGTCAAGAGCTCCGTCTTTGAAAGGAAATTGTGGACTTTGAAATGATCGCGGGGGATTAAGGAATATATTCCAAGCGGCCTCGCGTTCCCATGGCGAGGAATTTCACATCCCCGTGCTGTTTCGCTTTTCCCACAAGCCGCCGTGCCAGTTTGGCGGCGTGACTTCTCGGATTTAGCTTCGTCACCAATTTTTCCTCAAAGACCGGCAAGCGGCAAAATGTCAGTCTCGCGGATGGCGGATTTAATGAAAAAAAGGAAATTAAAACTCTTGGACGTCCAAAGTATTTAGAATGGCGGCCATCAAGTTGACTTAAAAAAATAATAATAATAAACTATTTTTTTGAATTAAATTCCAATTCCCGTATATTCACGACTATAAGGCGCACTTAAAAGTCTTAAATTTTCTCGAAAATAGACAGTGCCTCTTATAATCCAGTGCGCCTTATATATGGGAAAAAAACAGAGAACCAAAAACCACCACTGTCGGATATTAAAAAAACACAAAGGCCTGAACTGAAACAATACTGTTAAATATGCAGATGCCATCTTAGTTTACAAAATCTTCCATCATATAGCTCCTCCCCCACTGCAAGATTTCATACAAAAAAAAATCCAAAACATCAACAATGGCCGGCTCTAGAGGTGACTGTGAAGTAGTGAGTGCTTCATACCTGGAAGTCAATAGCTATGACCGTATTTTCACCACTATAAGGCGCACTTAAAAGTCTTAAATTTGCTCCAAAATAGACAGTGCGCCTTATAATACAGTGCGCCTTATATATGGAAAAAAATGTCATTCATTGAAGGTGCGCCGTATAATGCGGTGCGCCTTATAGTCGTGAAAATACGGTAAGCATTTTTGAAGGGGAATCCCTACTTCGCTGAAATTCACTTATCGCGGATGGTCCCGGTCCCCATTAACCGCGATGACCGAGGGAACACTGTATTTTGAGTTTTTTGGTTTTTAGTCCCAGTTTCCAGAACTCCTAAAAAAACAGGCTGTCATTGATAATGTAAAAAAGCCTTCAAGAGATACAGAAAATGCTGTTAGTCCATCATACGCCAACTCGCCGACAACCTCCCCCAACACACCGACTTAATCCCGCCTCCCCCGCCAATGGGCGCCGCTCCCTCATTAATACCCGGCTGAGAGTAGAGGAGTCTCGTACTTGAATTCCTCAAAGCAATTTGAATATGTAATGCGGACGTTGCGATAGTATCGCCAAATCCTCTTAAATGATTCAAGCGCACTTCAAATTCGCTTTCCCGACATGGCGGCGTGGACAAAGTCAAACACGCCACGTCTCGGGGCACTTTTATTAAGGCCATATTTCTTCACAAGGACCAATTCCGTCGCTCGCCAGTAGTTACGACATAGCGGCTCTTGGGGGGGGTTGGCCTACCGTTCCCCCCCCATTTCCCCAAACAAAGCCTCCCCATTCGTAGGCCTGACCCAGTAACCTGGCCAGCAGCCCTGGGGGTGTAGCGTACCCCCATCTTTGGATTTTCCCGTACCCCGCGTTAGCTGATGTGCTCTATTTGTGTACACGGCAAAGTCACTTTCGCCCGGCCAATCGGCTCTCGACGGGATTAAGGGGACTTCTTTTAGACCGCCACAACTGACCCAACTTTCTTAACGAGTATATTTGTCCCGGGAATCGCCGATAAACTCAGTTTAATACTTTGTCGGCAACCAAATAGTCACATAAATAATTATTTTTAAAAAACACAAATGCTTAAACTGGACAATACTGTTAAGAATGCAAAATATTCCTTCACATAGCTCCTCCCCCACTGCAAGATTTTGTACCAAAAAAATCCAATACAACAGTGAATGGCCGGCTCTAGAGGTGACTGTGTAGTTCCCTTCAAATAGAGTGCTAAATTAGCCAAAGTACCTTTTCTCGTCATACCTGGAACTCAATAGCAATTAGCATACATGAAATTCCGTCTTTGAAACTCTTGGCCAATCATCTTAAAGCTTGGCTAATAAACCAACAAAATTGTGAACACAATACAGTGTAAAAATGTACTACTTGTGTACGTGTGTCATCAATTAGCTTCAACCTACACAAGTAACAAAAGATATAAATTAGCTCTGGGCTACAATCTTACATATTTACATATATACATGTTCATTAACATGAATATGTTCATTATTATGTGCTGTCCCTTAATAAATAAATCAAACTCATATACAAGGCTTGGGGCTAACCCAAGTAACGCGTCAATTCGGTTTCGGAAAAGACGCCACTGTTAAACCTGACTCACCCCTCCCCCGGCGCCATTTTTATGAGTAAATAGTTGTGGAATGTAATCAGAAATGCAAAGGAGATCTTGTTTTTTGATAAGTGACCAAGTGCACTTCTTTTTGTTACTGTACTAGTAAGATGAGGACATTCTTAGAGCATTTTTAAGTGGGTTTACAGTGGGTGGTGTGAAAGGACTTACCCCTTGGCTTCCCTTGAAGCAAATGGAGGTCTGATTGGGTAGCGATGCCTAAAAGAGATGAATCACAAATGACTCAATCCATCCAAAAGACTCAAGAGTCAGTCAACCATTCAAACAAAACAAATGCATTTCAATAGGATTGTACTTTAATGCAAAAACAAAGGTCAAATGTGTAGTAAATCCTCTTTTGTAGTTCTTTTTATCTGCCAAAACAACCAGATTAGCTCTAAAAATCTTAATGTTTTTAATTTCATTGCTAATTTCTTTTTGCAATACTCAAATTAGGGAATGAAATTAACCACCATCTTAATATTGTAACTACTATTTAATAAGTAGGCTAACATTGACGGTTATAGCTAATCGCTAACAATGGCAATGAAAGAGTTAGCGCTATATAGGGCTTTTTTGGTAAAAAAAAACATTAAAAGTCTGCAGTATTTTTAAGTGGGCGGCACATTTTTTGTCATAAAGTTTCAATTATGATTTTTTTTAAGTCAGTAATCATTTCAGAATGTTTGCATGTTTGAATAAAAAAAACTAATCGATTTTTTATTAAAAAAGAAAATTAGGGCTAGAGGATAGTTTGAGGAAAAGTGATTATCGCAAAACTTTATTATTATTTTTTTTTAAATAGAGCTGTCTATCCAGATTTAACTCTGTTTTTGGGACATTTTGGTTGACTCACCATGACCACATTGTATTCATATAATACCGATTTAAGCCAGGCTAACGGGTTTCATCTGTGATGGATGAAGATTGCTGTATAATTAAAAGGATCCAAAAGTTTTTTTTTCATGACATGAAACGAAAAGTAAAAAAATACAAAAAAACGAAGAAAAAAAAAGTCCTTTGCTGGGACTATTGATCATGTTGTTCAAAGGAAATATCGTGCAGGCCTAATTAAAATAAATCATAACAGAATTCTGGCCCATAAATGTAATTTAACTCATTGCCTGTCCAACAATGGCCGTCCAATTCATATCAGAGAATTTACATATAAAATACTGCTCTACTTACAACAAAAAATCCAAGTTACAAAACCAATGCATTTTGCATGGAGCTTTACCACTGTATTTAAAAACAAACTTTGACTAAATTTCCAGCTATTTAATTTTTTTTTTTTGTCAGTAGAGCCGTATTTTATATGTAAATTCTCCTATATGAGTTTGCAACAATGGCTGTCCAATTCATATCATATCATTTGACTAAATCTCCAGTTATTTGCTTTTATTTTTTTAAAAGTGACTGACAGCACAAAGCCAAAGCCAAATTTCCCTCTTTTTCGTTGGTTTTGTAACTTGGATTTTTTGTGTAAGTAGGGCAGTATTTTATATGTAAATTATCTGATATGAATTGGACGGCCATTGAATAATGTACATATAAAATACTGCTCTACTTACAAAAAAAAAATCCAAGTTACAAAACCAGTTAATTTTGCATGTAGCTTTACCAATCTATTTGAAAACTAACTTTGACTAAATCTCCAGTTTTTTTAAAGTGACTGACAGCACAAATCCAAACCCAGATTCCCCTCCTTTTCATTCAAATTTCTCCAACATGGAATTCCTATTGTTACCACAAATGTCTCTCAAAACCTTCAATTTTAATGAGACTCCCAAATCTCTACAGAGCAAACCCTCCCAACGCACCAGATCTCTGATCATAATGCCCCGCCCCTTCTCACAACCCCTCCAATTCTGGCAATCACGATCCATGATGAGTAAACCTTCTTCTTCCCGCGACAAACGCCAAAACCCCCCAAAAAACCACGACCACGTTCACCACGAAAGCAGCGGCCTCCCAACTCGCCTCGGACGTCTCCGTCCGGACATAATCTCTCGCGGAATGTGTGATTAATCAACAGCGCACAAAACTTTGCTCGTGTCACTTTGCCGGCGGGTGGGAGGGACGGCACGCGATGCGGCTGATTTCTCCACTAAATGATTAAGCGAATAAGGGCCACGACGGATCCCGCAGGACACGCAAAGCTCCTTCTGAAACCAATTATATTCCATTTAAAAGGCCTCCATTTTTTTATTTCGATGTGAACCCTGTAATATTCCCCCCTTTACCCTTCTGCTGATTAAGAAATATTATTAAAAAACATGTAAAAATGCCTTTAAGGCAACATGCTACGTGGTTAACGGGACGAGGCTATTATCTGTGAAGTACAGCTGCGTTAGTGATTGACAGGGCTTTTAATTTATTATTAATGGTTTGGGGAAATATCCTCCCTGTTGTGGAGCATTGTTCTGATCTTTTCCAATGCCGTTCAGCGCCATATTGCAAGGAATAATAATCATGGGCTCAGAAGACAGTGTTAATTGTAAAAAAAAAATGGTTTTATGAAGGTTTGCCTCTAGGGGGATGATACTCCTTCTTGAAAGGGTCGTGTAAATATCTAGTAAGTGATTGATTCCTTTAAATCAAGGGTGTCAGACTCGGGTTGGTTCGTGGGCTGCATTAACGTCAACTTGATTTCATGTGGGCCGGACATTTTTTGATAGAATATTTAGATTTTTTTTTAATAAATGGATTAAAAGAACTGGATTAAAAGACCTGATTATTCAGTTTTTTATAGATCTAAAATAGTTTATTTTAGCTTTTTTTTAAATATATTTTTAGATTTTACAAAATGATTTTTGAACTAAAAAACAAAAAAAATGATTAAAAATGACAATAAATAAATGGATTAAAAGAACTGGATTAAAAGACCTGATTATTCAGTTTTTTATAGATCTAAAATAGTTTATTTTAGCTTTTTTTTAAATGTATTTTTAGATTTTACAAAATTATTTTTGAACTAAAAACACCGAAAAATTGATTAAAAATGGCAATTATTAATTTAAAAGGTGGAAAATCAGGAAATTTAATATACATCTATACTCTTCATTTAAATTTTATCCTAAAACATAAAGTCGGCACTCATGATTTACTTTCCCGGGCCGCACAAAATGATGCGACGGGCCACAATTGGCCCCCGGGCCGCCACTTTGACACCAGTGCTTTAAATAATTCTGAAAATTGTACATTGATGTCTGCTAAAATCCTAAGATAGTCTACATAAGGAAAGTTTTAGCCACCAGCTAGCTCGCATGCTAACTGTGGTGTTATAATAATATCTTTCAATAGGAATTTAAATACAGCTGTTTTTTTTTTTGTAAATTGAGCGTATTTTAAGTATAAGATAGCTAACTGCATAGTATTATCGCACTCACTGATGTTATAAGAGGCACTCGAGGGGTTAACGGATGCCGTATTGCCAATAAGTCCCTATTTCCACAAAAATCAGGTCAACTGAAATGATGAAAAGCAGTTTAATGCGATATGTCCATATGTTGCTACTTGAGCCATTTGTGTTGATTGCTTTTTTTAGCACAATTGTCATATTTTCAAACATATACATGCACATTTGAGTATTTTTTTTCACAAAATATCCACTTATTCTTTATTTCTATTGCTTATTTGTAAGTTTTATTTGGAGATTTTTTTGCCATCGTACTTACAAGAACCTGAAATACTTTAATAAATAATATACTACTTATATAAATATATATGTTCTATTCGTGGGTAGGTTATTGTATATTTTATGTGTATTGCAAAACAACTTTAAAAATACATTTTGTTATGGGCTAGTATGTATAGTTAGATCTTTGAAACTACTCATGCTTAAGTTTCATTTCACATTGCAGTTTTTTTTAAATAATTTCCTGTAAATCAATATTGTCCTCATTTGTCTCTCGAGTATTTATAAACAAAATCATGTTAACTATTGACACGAGAATTCACGAGCCAGGAGGGTCATTCTACTGGTAGGAATGACTGATTGCTTATCTTTAATGCCATTGACGGCACTACACGTCCAAACTATTTTAACTGGGAGGGCTGGCTCAATTGAACGTTTAGCGACGTCAATGGCAGTAAATGAGTTAAAATACTTTGACTACTTTGACGAACTGATACGTTTACGTGAAATGGGAAAACAGCAGGATATGATCAACAAGCTGTTGTCATATGGCAACTTTTTGAGGGTAGCGGAGCGCCTGGGTGGGGGGGGATTATTCTTTGGTAAACAAGCAATTCGAACGGCTTTTCTTTTTGAGAAAAAGCTAAATGTTCTATAGGCTTATGTGGAAAATTGGACGAAATCCCTTCAATCGTCAAAGTCTATTTCGAGTGCCGTTAAAGAAGCCAAGCTCTTGTTTATTTAGCAGGGAAAACAACAACACGTTTTCTCGACACTCTTTTCTCCGAAAGCATTTAAACGCCTCATTTGAACTTTCCTCCCCTTTTTATTCTCATTGTAAATATAGCACATCCCCCGTTGGAATTGTGCGCTTTTTCGACTTTGGGAAGCGATTTTATAGGCAAAAAGAACACAAGAGGGTTTTAAAAAAAACATTATAAATAGAATATTTGTCTTACCTTCAAGTTCTGGTAGGTTTCGAGTGTCCGGATGGCTGTGTCGGTAAGTTTGACATGATAAAGAGTTCGATTTGGACTGTTTTTGTTGATTTTTCCGCAGGAGAGACCATAACGACGCTCCTGCCTCAGTGCTGCCATTTCTACAACTGAGCACCATCAGCGACATCCTGGCGGGGGCGTGACGTCACGGCGCGGGGGCGGGGCCAGCCTCACACGTACTAGGTGAGGAACACACGCACATGCGCACATCGGCTGCCATTGACGACGATAGACGTCCAATTCATTTGAAGGTCAGGTTAGGATGGCAGTGAATGAACTGCCATCCCTCCTGTTTAGATTAATTGGACGTCTGCTAGTGGTAAAGTTAATTCACAGTATCATCAATGGTAGTTTTTTTGTGTTTTAGTTTTTTTTTTTTTTAGTGAGAGTGTCATCATGTTGAGCATGTTTAGTCTTTAAGTTCTATTTTGGTCTCGCTTGGGGCAATCTGGATTGTGTGTGTTGCCGTGTGTGCACGTGTGTTTATAAACAGCAGCACTCACATGCTAAGTCACATGCAGGAACAGGACCAAAGCGGTTGTAAAACTGGATTTTTTGCATTATTCATGCTCCTACACACAAAAATCTAAATGTCAAAAAAATCAAGAATGCAAAAAAAAAAAAAAAACAAAGGATTACCAGAAATCGGGTTTGCTAGGTCATAAATTGGCCTTTGACCGCAAAAATAAAAATTAAAATTAAAACATTTTTTTACCAGATCCAGAAAATACATTTGAGTGACGAGTTAATTTCATGTGGGCCGGACAATTTTAGATATAATATTTAGATTTTTTTTTTTTATAAATGGATTAAATGAACTGGATTAAAGAGCCTGAATATTCAGTTTTTTTATAGATCTAAAACTGTCTTTTTGTAGCTTTTTTATATATTTTTATTTTTTACAAAATGATTTTTGAACTAAAAACACAGAAAAATATGGATAAAAAAATTACAATTATTGATTTAAAAGGGGTGAAAAAAAATCAGTAAAATTAATATACATCTATACTCCTGATTTACTTTCTCGGGCCGCACAAAATGATGCGGCGGGCCAGATTTGGCCCCCGGGCCACCACTTTGACACATGTGAGTTAGTGCATCTAAATTTTGGCCATTTTCTGTTTTATAATGAACATAATTAAATTTTAAAAAAAGATGATTGGGACCTCTTTTTAAAAACGCTTTGTGTAAAACTACCCCAATGTTTTGGAACTATGAACCTACTTTATATGACAACATTCTCCTTTTTTGTAGACGAGTGTGAAAGCGAGTACTGTTACAACTGCAGAGGCTGAAATTTTGAACAAACTCTCTTTTGTTATTTTATTTTTTTCACGCTAACGCCTAACACGGATCATTTCCTGAACTAGCGCAAAATATGACTTCACTTTAAAGTCCCAAAACGTTTTCTTCTGCCTGGTCGTCACAAAAAACGCGTCGTCCATAATCTATAATCCCTCCTTTTTTTCAGTTATTTTTTTCTCCAAAAAAGTCATGTCGAAGATCTTAAAATTAGTTTCTGTTCCCTGACATCTCATTGGTCAATCGCATTCATGGAAACATTATTGGGCGCAACAGTGAAGTCATTAAGAAGATTACACACAGGGCAGATTAGGTTTTTCTCTTCTAATCCCACAGATTAGTGCCGGCACTAGCTAGCTGCCCCAGTGTATTTTGCCGTGCTGCGTGATTTCTTTGCAATGATCATTTTTTAGGGGGGTTTGGTCTTGTCTTTACCACGTAACCGCAGGATTTAGCCGACGTAAACCGGGAGGTCAAAGTGCACTTTAACTACAGAAGGTGTACATTCGGGATTGAGATTTTTTTTTAGT
Source organism: Stigmatopora nigra (assembly GCF_051989575.1). Classification (NCBI taxonomy): domain Eukaryota; kingdom Metazoa; phylum Chordata; class Actinopteri; order Syngnathiformes; family Syngnathidae; genus Stigmatopora; species Stigmatopora nigra. The sequence goes on along the minus strand of NC_135509.1, from coordinate 7,119,721 downwards.
TTTTTTGACAGATTAAGACAAGATTTGTGGATGCGCCTTCTAGAATTTAAAGGAACGTCGCGTGGGTTTTTCTTTAACGTTATGTGATGGGATTATTCCGATGTTTTGAGAGATTTTAGGAACAACCAACTGATAGGATCATCTCATTCCGTAGACTAGCAGATGGTGTCCATCGCCTTGTGAACGGGACATGGAAGCGGCGTCCCGTCGCGAGGAGGACGCGGATCCGACGTGGGATGCCGTAAAGACGGAGGAAGAACCCAATAATCCCGAGAAGAATCAAGACGAAAACTCGGCAGGAGATTTGGGACCGGAAAACGGCCGGGGAAAAAGATGGTTTGCCGTGGAACGAGAAGAAGACGAGACACGGCGAGGTTGGCAATTGAAGAAGACTAATAGCTGGAAGACGGTTCGATTCCAAGAGCCGGCTTCAGAGGACGAGCCGCCGGAAAAGGACAGTTCGGCAGAGAGTCTTTTTCCGGAATATGCATCAGAAGAGTGGACCGGTATCTCCTTTGAGAAGCTGTTTGTGAAAGAAGACTGGGAGTATATAACAGGTATCAATATGTCAATCTTCTGATCTATTTTGAATGGGAGGGGCTAATGAATGTTCGCCTCTTGTAGTCAAAATCTGGTGTCGTCAATGGTTTCGGGTGCATTTGCTGACGGAGATGTTTTTTGTTGTTAAGATGACAAGTTGCTGAGGAAAAAGGTGCAGAAGGCTGCTGGGCCTTCAGATCCTCGACCAATATGGGGACAGCAAGTTACTGTGAGAATGCAGGCTGTCTTGGAGGACCGCACTGTGGTGGAGAAGGACAACAAGTTGCTCTTTGTTATTGGGGAACGAGACGTAAACCAGGTAAGGAAGGAAATGTTCCCACCAAAATCAATGTTGTGACTAGTTTTATATGCTAATTAAATGATAGAATCTTCTCATAGGGGAGATGTGTCAAAGTGGCGGCTTGCGGGCTAAATATGGCCCGGCGCATCATTTTGTGTGGCCCGGGAAAGTAAATGATTGGCGACTTTCTGTTTTAGGATTAAATTCAAAGGATAGATATAGATTTATATTAAATTTCCTGATTTTCCCCCTTTTAAATCAATAATTGTCATTTTTTAATCCATTTTTTTCTGTGTTTTTAGTTCAAAAATTGTAAAATCTAGAAATATATATGAAAAGCTAAATTAAACATTGTTTTAGATCTATAAAAAACGGAATATTCAACTCAATATTTAACCATTTATCGAACGTTTTGCCTCTGCATAGTAGAAAGCAATGGCAACATTAATGTTTCTTGCCAATCAATAAAAAACTGCAGTCGAGACTCGATGTCTTTATCATGCGACAAAACCCACTAAAATACTTGTTCCTTTATAAGCCTTGTGGGCCATCAACCTTTCCTCACTCCAAGAAAAAAAACATTTTTAACCAAATCCATAGTCTTAATTCACCCACTTTCCATTCATTCCTATAAGAAAAGTTAGTTTAAGTCACACTTACTTTACAAAGCATGCTCACGGTACGAATTGAGCTCATATGTCAAGACACTGCTGTATTTGTTCTACTCCAGTTCGTACATTTGCCAACTTGAGGGATTCCAGGAAATCATTGGCAAGCTACATGTGCCTGCTGTCGGGTAACACACTGATTTACCGTTTATGTGTGTTTTTGTGTGTATTTGTGTGTGTAGGCGCTGGAGGAGTGCGTCCTATCCATGCAAAAGGGCGAGATCACATTACTGCTGGCTGATTCCCAGTACGCATACGGGCTGGTGGGCAGGTAAGACCCTGTTTATGGTAAACATGGCCGAGTCGGGATGGCGCACTCGTGTTTTTATTCACGGACGAGTTAGGCCCTGTTCTACCTGTTGCTCTAGGTTGAGGTTGGGGGGTGAGGGGGGGTTAGGGGTCCTGTTTTTTTCCAGGGCAGTGGGGTTAATGAACCATAAACAGCAACAGATGGCTTCCGCCAAGTCCCATTGAGAGGCGGGCGGACTATGTTTGTAACCTCCCAACCTGTGGGAGGACTCCACTCACATTACGACCAATGGCTTCTCGGCTTTATAACCTTAACACCATTAAAGGGACAGTGTAAACATGGGACAAGGTTGGGGTGACACCTTTGGAAATATTTGTTTAAAATGCCATGTTTGCTTTAGATAACCTGGCCTAAATTAGGCAAGACACCTGCTCAGATTTGAGGAAATATTAACTGAAAGCATTTTTTTTTTTGTCAAAATTAGTTTATAGCTTGGGATAGGTTGAAAATCCATGAAAAGAATTAAGTAAAAATTAAGTGAAAGCCACAAATTGAGAAGATTTATATGTAAATATGGTAGTTTTGAATTATTAGCCATCTCGTCTTAAAATTTTAATCCAATATCCCAATTTTTTTGTGAGTAGTGGACAATTATGCTGTTTTTTAATGTTATTTTACTGAAAATGTCATTAACACTTGATTTGTTATAACATTTTTGTCATTTTTGGACAGATTTTATCAGAATTATTCATAATTTGCAAAATATTTCATCAAAAAAATATTTTAGGCAGAAAAAAGACATTTAAAATGGCCAAAAAATCCACCTGACATGGATCAGAGCAAATTTTTTCATATATTTAATCTAACTTTGCATTTAAAAAAAACAATTAAAATTATCTTATAGTTTTTTAACAGCCAACTGATGGAAAAATGCATTTGCAAATATAACGTTCTTTATGTAAACCTCACTTTTGCAGAAAAAATATGATTTCAGAGGATAACAGTGATCAATTTAAAGATAAATCCCCTTTTTTTTGCTTCTCTTTATCAACGTGGCCTTCCATTTTCCCGTGACAGCCAACTCGCCAATCCCGCATCATCGTTTGAATCAACTCATACGCATTAGGGCAAAGTAAACATAATTAGGTCATTTTCAAACACTCCGCCATCTGCAATTTATGTTGGAAAATGAGTGCGCCAACCCCCCCTAAGCTTAATAGCCCCCCAGTGGCACGTGCCTTTAAATGAAACCCACCACACTGCTGTTGTAAGCGCTAAATAAAAGCAGGAAATGTGGGTAAATGTCCTCCCCTGAGTGGCACATGCCCATTAAGGACTTGGAAGTCACATACTGTACACACCAAATCCAATCCACTCTGGATGTTGTGGGTAAACATTAGCCAACACTTCATATCTGATAATTGCTGGCAACATTATGTCCAGATGTACTTTAGTCGCTGCTGCTGTTGTTTTTTTTTTTAGTGCGACGAGCTACTGTTTGTTGCATGCGTGTCTTGGCGATGTGTTGCATGTGTTTTTAACACTCGTAAAAGTTGTGCTAGCCGAGTTAGTTAATGATTGTTTTCCTGTGCCTGATTACAATTGTTTGCTGTGGAGTCAAATGGAAACCAGAAGGCAGATGGCCTTTTAAAAATATAGTAGATGACCCTTTCAAACATGGATGTGGGATTCAGTTCAAATTATTATTTTTCAGTCAAAGAAATTACAAAATAATCAAAGACACAAAAATTACTACTACTACCACCACTACTACTACTACTACCACCACTACTACTACCGCCACTACTACCACCACCGCCACTACTACCACTACTACTACCACTACTACCACTATTACTACTACCACTACTACCACTACTAATACCACTACTACCACTATTACTACCACTACTACTACCACTATTACTACTACCACTACTACCACTATTACTACTACCACTACCACTACCACTACTACCACTACTACCACTACTACCACTACTACCACTACTACCACTACTACCACTACTACCACTACTACCACTACTACCACTACTACCACCACTACTACTACTACTACTACCACCACCACTACTATTACTACTACCACTACTACTACTACTACCACTACTACTACTACTACCCCTACTACTACTACTACCACCACTACTACTACTACCACCCCTACTACTACTACCACTACTACTACCACCCCTACTACTACTACCACTACTACGACCACCCCTCCTACTACTACCATTACTACTACTACTACCACCACTACTACTACGACCACCCCTACTACTACTACCACCACTACTACTACAACTACCACCCCTACTACTACTACTACCACTACTACTACTACTACCACCACTACTACTACCACCACTACTACCACCACTACTACTACCACTACTACTACCACCACTACTACTACTACCACCACATAAAATATTTTTCCTGGGTGTTGATTTGTAGAAAATGTCCCATATGCACCACAGGCTGGAGTAGTTGGCAGCAAATGTGTGCAGTAAATTTGTTTGAATTTGTCAGTCCGAAAAAATCTGCCACTGTTGAAGAGGGCACCGTTAAATCTGCGTGACATACGCCAAGCCTACGGTCAGAGCTGCGTGCCAATAAATGATATCTGTTCAATGTGAAATGCCGCCCAAGCGGTGTCATATTGGCGAGCTGTCAGCGGGCGTAAACAAAAGCTTAGCGACGAGGCGCTAACAGAGTTGTCGCTGGATTTTGACTCTGAGAAATGAGTGTGTGTGGTACGACGTCCTACGGCACGGCTAATTACACCACCGGGATGCGTCATCGTTTAATTAACGACGACTTTGGCAATTTAATCACAATGTCGTCGGCAGTGGATTGTGTGGATTATCAAGTGTCCACTCGACATTTACTTGTAAACAGTTTCAATTTTGCTCCGTTAGGCCAGATGTGGATTTTGTTTTTTTTTACAGTTCTGAGATCAAGGCTTCAATCCGTGTTGGCTTCCGATCTTCCCGTGCAGGGCCCTGGCCTGCGTGGGTTTTCCTCGGGTACTCCGTTTTCCTCCCACATCCACAAAATACCGTGACCGGACGTTTGATCGCTGGTCTTTTGGTCCCATCATCAGTCTCATCTATTACGTTACAAAATCATTTTTATTCCACATTCGGAATACATGATTTATTTTGGCTATTTGACAAGATTCTCTTTTAGTAAAAAGTGAGATTTTTACAGTAATTCCATTCCTCCCACTCAATGCCAAATTGACATCTAGCCCCATAAAATGTTAAATCCAAATATCCACAAAAGCCTCAATGGTTCTTACAAGCGTCCCATTAAGTTAAAAATAAATTTAGTGGAATAGAATTGACTGGTTTTTGACCTGGCCTAATCTGAGCAGTTGTTTACCTTTCTCCTCACCCCATGGCTAGCTAGTTTAGCTAGCTTTCTTATCTCCACCATCAACTTTGGCTGGCCTGTAAAACAGGACGGCCTTCACTTTAAGCCACTTCTCCATTTCACAAGCGTGGGGGGGGGGGGGGGGGTGGTATTTAGTGCAAGCGTCACATTTATTTGAATAACTTTATTTTTGGAGCAATCCACCCACCAGTGGGCGACCACAGCATGTTTCTGTTTGCGTTAGCTTATTTTGGAAAGTCGATTAGTGCTTAGTTTTGTCAAGTAAGTGGTTAAGAATTTATTTTCAGTCCATATGTTACTGGTTAATGTGAAGATGGAGTATTAGAATTTTTTTTATGTTTGACTTTTCACGGGCTATTAAGTTTATGATTGGTCTCGTGGGAATACGAAGACCCATCCGACGAGTTTTGTCGTCGTGTGATAATTTGTCATAAGATCAATGCATGATTTATTCATTCGTTCATTAGGTTAAACTAATAGAGTTCATTAAAGTCTTGTGACGGAAGTTAAAAGTGACGGGAAGCAAACCTGAATTTTGGCATTTGATGAATGACCCGGATTGACACTCAACTTCTTGCAACTTCTTTGACCTGCGTTAGTTTTGGATTTAAATATTTGGATCTATTGGAACTATCTGGAGGACAAAAAAATGGCAGCACGCTACCTCCAAAGTGCCACGTTAGAATGTCACAATGGACATGCGACAATGTACGAGTGACTAACCGCCATCAAGTGATGAGCGACGGGGAGTTGCCGGGCAACCCCTGAGCCGTGGTGCGTCCTTCCTCATTTGTATCTCCAGAAAAAACAGAAGCAGATGGAGCAGATAGTGGATGTTACGCACTATAACATGCTTGAGGGAAAAATAATTTTTAGCCTACGTGTTGCAAGTTTCTCCTATGTTACTTTGTGTAAATAGATAAGAACAGGGGAAATGGCTAAAGTGGATTTGCTCTGGCGGGACAACCCGCCGAGAATCTAATAGTAGCAGTAGTAGTAGTAGTGGTGGTGGTGGTAGTAGTGGTAGTAGTGGTAGTAGTGGTGGTAGTTGTAGTAGTGGTAGTAGTAGTTGTAGTAGTGGTAGTAGTGGTAGTTGTGGTAGTGGTAGTTGTAGTAGTAGTTGTAGTAGTGGTAGTAGTAGTTGTAGTAGTGTTAGTAGTAGTTGTAGTAGTGTTAGTAGTGGTAGTAGTAGTTGTAGTAGTGATAGTAGTAGTAGTTGTAGTAGTGGTGGTAGTAGTTGTAGTAGTAGTTGTAGTAGTGGTGGTAGTAGTTGTAGTAGTAGTTGTAGTAGTGGTAGTAGTAGTAGTATTTATAGGAATAGTGGTAGTGGTGGTAGTGGTGGTAATAGTGGTAGTAGTTGTCTTGGTAGTCGTGGTAGTAGTTGTCTTGGTAGTGGTGGTAGTAGTTGTCTTGGTAGTGGTGGTAGTAGTTGTCTTGGTAGTAGTGGTAGTAGTTGTCTTGGTAGTAGTGGTAGTAGTTGTCTTGGTAGTAGTGGTAGTAGTTGTCTTGGTAGTAGTGGTAGTAGTTGTCTTGGTAGTAGTGGTAGTAGTTGTCTTAGTAGTAGTGGTGGTAGCAGTTATCTTAGTAGTAGTGGTAGTAGTGGTGATAGTGGTGGTAGTAGTTATCTTAGTAGTAGTGGTAGTAGTTGTCTTAGTCGTAGTGGTAGTAGTGGTGGTGGTGGTGGTAGTAATAGTAGTAGTAGTGGTAGTAGTTGTCTTAGTAGTAGTGGTAGTAGTGGTGGTGGTGGTGGTAGTGGTGGTAGTAGTAGTGGTAGTTGTTGTAGTTATATATGAAAAGCTGTTATGTTAACAGATGCCTATTTAGCCTGTAGTTTTTCATTTTACCAATGCTACTTTAACATATGGTTGTCCTTGATTTTTTTTGAGTTATTGTAAATAAAATGAATTGTCCCCTGTATACATAATATTTCCTGTCATGACTTAGGATAGCTCAAAATAATGATGATCTTTGGTGGTGATTTAAACCAACGTAGAAGAACCTTGAGGTCTATGACACTGAAAAAAAAATCCCCCTCAAAACTCCACAAACGCGCTGTCATTTTCAGAACACAAAAAAATACATTGTGGTTATATGATTTTATGCGTGGCAAATGATCATCCTTTCCGGAAGATCACTTTTAAGTACTTCAGGTATCACGTTGTGTGTTGCTTTTGTCGATAATGTTGTCATAAGTGCAGGAAAGTGTAGCTTGTACGTATGCGAGCGAGGTGAGGTGAGCAGGTGCTGCCTTCGAGGACGGGAAACGCTCTCACAACTCCAAATGTTTGAGCGTGACTCATCCTCTCGAGACGTCACCACGAACGACGTCATCCCTCGTTTGGGAAATCGCATGCAAACACGCACGTATTGACGGAAAAGTCTCAATTTTATGAACCTTCAAAAGGACGTCCACCATTGTTTGTGAGGTTATACTTAAACTCAAACACTGGCAAGTCATACTCACTTCTTTTTAAATCAGATTAAATACAAATAAAAATAGAAATAATAATAATAAATTGCTTCTCATTCATTATTTGTGGATGGAGACTCTCCCAGTCTAAATAGATTGGACACTTAACACAATAAGTTGTACTGACAGATAGGCATTCAAAGCTTTTTTTGGGCTGTTTTACGAACTTAAGTTGTACAAAAACACTTATTTTTAATATCCTTGCACACCTTGATTATTTATTTTCCCCTTAGTACTACTTCAAAAAATTATTCCGGCTTTATTAATACACCTTTAAAAAAACAACTACCGTATTTTCACGACTATAAGGCGCACCGCACTATAAGGCGCACCCTCAATGAATTATTTTTTTCCATATATAAGGCGCACTGTATTATAAGGCGCACTGTATAAGGTGCACTGTATTATAAGGCGCACTGTATTATAAGGCGCACTGTCTATTTTGGAGAAAATGTAAGACTTTTAAGTGCGCCTTATAGTGGTGAAAATATGGTAATTTCTATTGACTTCCAGGTATGAAGCACCCACTCACTACTTTACAGTCACCTCTAGAGCCAGCCATTGTTGATGTTTTGGATTTTTTTTGTATAAAACCTTGCAGTGGGGGAGGAGCTATATGATGGAAGATTTTGTAAACTAAGATGGCATCTGCATATTTAACAGTATTGTTTCAGTTCAGGCATTTGCGTTTTTTTTTTTATCCGACAGTGGTGGTTTTTGGTTTTCTGTTTTTTCCATATATAAGGCACACTGGATTATAAGGCGCACTGTCTATTTTCGAGAAAATGTAAGAATTTAAAGTGCGCCTTATAGTCGTGAAAATACGGTACGAAATTGGGCCTTATTTCTGATGACATCATCTGATCATGTACATGATTTTCATTTTTAAAAATGTATTAGTCTCAGGGCTGACTAATTCCACGATTATCCAGTGAAGTCCGGGTGCTCGTAGTTCATTTTGAACTTGTGCCGATTTAGTGGCGGGCAAGTTTATGAGATGTCATTTTGAAATATGTTCCAGATGGTCGGTCGCTCATTCACAAGGACGTGACAACAAAACAGTGGCGAAGCGCGCACGCTACACGCCTACAAATGGATGTTTTGTTCAAGTTATTTTTTGGCGAGAGGACATTTGTAGGGACGCACGCACGTAGACGCACGCAGACGCACGCAGACGTACGCAGACGTACAGACGTCAACGTGACGTCACTGGTGACTCGGCACGCTTTGGCCTCTGTTGATTTTTCTCTGTGGTCAATTTGCAAGGTGACGCTAATCAGATGATGGTGACATTTTCTCGACGGGAGTTATCTGGCCCGCCGCCCTGTGAATGCTTGCACTGAGTCAAATGGAAATTCGTTTGATCAATATCTTTTTCTGACATTTATTTCTCTCTGCTAGATGAAGTCATTTGCTGTCTCAAATACTAAATGTTGCCACCAGCAGCTTTGAAAACGACATACTTTGATATTTTGCCATGCTTCATGTGGTTAGGGTTAGGTTGTGTTTGAATACAAAAAGGTTAGGGTTAGGGTGTGTTTAAATACAAATGGTTAGGGTTAGGGTAAGGGTTAGGGTTAGGGTTAGGGTAAGGGTTAGGGTTAGGGTGTGTTTAAATACAAAATGGTTTGCGTATGGTTAGGGTTAGGGTAGGGTTAGGGTGTGTTTAGATACCAATTGGTTAGGGTTTGGGTTAGGATTAGGGTTAGGGTGTGTTTAAATACAAAATGGTTGGGGTCAGGGTTTAGGTTAGGGTTTGGGTTTGTTTAAATATAAAATGGTTAGGGTTAGGGTTTAGGTTAGGGTTAGGGTTTGGGTTAGGGTGAGGGTTTGGGTTTGGGTTTGGGTTTGGGTTTGGGTTAGGGTTAGGGTTAGGGTTTAGGTTAGGGTTAGGGTGTGTTTAAATACAAAATGGTTTGCGTATGGTTAGGGTTAGGGTAGGGTTAGGGTGTGTTTAAATACAAACTGGTTAGGGTTAGGGTTAGGGTTTAGGTTAGGGTTAGGGTTAGGGTAAGGGTTAGGGTTAGGGTTAGGGTTAGGGTAAGGGTTAGGGTTAGGGTAAGGGTTAGGGTGTGTTTAAATACAAAATGGTTTGCGTATGGTTAGGGTTAGGGTGTGTTTAAATATAAAATGGTTAGGGTTTGGGTTAGGGTGTGTTTAAATACAAAATGGTTAGGGTATGGGTTAGGGTGTGTTTAAATACAAAATGGTTAGGGTGTGTTTAATTACACAATGGTTAGGGTTAGGACCAGGACATACCTTAACGGCGACCAAAAGACCAGCGACCAATTGTCCGAGCACCATAGTAAGCCACAATTGGAGATTATTTCCCTGGCCTTTTGAGGGCAGTTTTTACCTTTCAGGAATTCATACCTCAGAAAGGGTTTTGAAATTTCCAAATTATATTAAATAGACACCATAAAATTCCTACATGGCGCCACATTGCCGTACCGCCTTCGATTGTACTCTCCCAGTCACCAAGCTTGACGAAGTAGCAACAGTACCTAAGCGGTGGCGGGTAGCTTTCGCCAAAAGGTCAATTTGTCAGGCGAGTAGCCCTGGGCCCAGATCGGATTCAATTTAACAGGATCAGGAAATCTGCCGCAGATTATACGGAGACTTTTCAGAAGCGGAAGCCTGAGGACTTCCTTCCTCTGCCGCGGGAGCAAACGCAAACAAATAGACGAGGGAAGCACACGGCGAGGAAGCGCCGCTTTTTTTTTTTTGTCGGACTCCTCCGACGGGAGCTTGTTTTTCCGGAAAATTGGTCAGTGTGGCAGCGTGCGAGGAAAAACAGCTGTGACGTCTCACGGCGGGCCGGGAGGGATTACGGCTAAGCTTCTTTACGCGGATGTAGCGCTGTTGCACACCGAGTCAAAACAGATGCCAGGCGCACACGCCTTGGCGCATTTTTGCGTCAATATTCCGTTGAATGAGAGGAACAAGGACGCACTTTTGTTTTGGGAACTGAAAAGAAAGTTGGAGATTTTCTATTGGCTGAAATTTCATTTAGTACAACAATCAGCTGTCAACAGTCAATTAAAACAACATTTTTTTTTCAAATTCAACTTTTTCGGGCTACACAAAATGATGCGTCAGGCCAGATTTTTGCCCCCGGGCCGCCACTTTGACACCTGTGATTCAGGTTTTAAAATACAATAAGAAGTAAAATGATCAAATAAATTAAAAAAAAATCAAAAGCCTTTATTGTCATCTTACTCAGTTGCGTATAAAGATATTAATGTTGCTAAATTGCATTTTTCCAGTAAAAAAAAAAAAACATAAGTAATATAAAAAGTCACATTTTGGTAAGGTAATTTGTAAAATATTGGATTTTTTTTTAATTTACATTGCCAGAATTTGTAAGGAATGTATTTTTATAATTATTATTTTACTTTGATGATTTGGAAAGGTGTTTTTTTTTTTTTTTTACAAATATATGGTTCTGATTAAAAAATGGCCAATTATTTCCCTCAAAAAGCTCATCTAAACAGAATGTCATCTTAAAATCCCCCAAATTTACATTAAGTCGCATAAACACATGAAAAAAATCAACATAAATCATCCAAAAAATGTCCAAAAAGTGACCACAATGACCCAAAAAGTGCAGAAAATGACATCAAATCAAAAGCACATGACCTCAAAATACCCCATTGGCGACACCAAATCTCCCCAAAAAAATAACATTCCCAATTTTGACTCAAACTTTCCCCTTTCTAAACTGCTAAAAGCTCTTTAACATCATAAATTGGATTTATTGAAAAAAAATGGCTGTCCAAAATGTCCATCTTTCCGTCTTTTAATCCCTCAAGCTTTTCTGGACACATTTATGAGTGCATATTCGTGTGGCATCCAGTTGGTAACCATAGCAACCAGCATCTCTGGCCTTTGGTGGAGTGGAGCCGCCTGACGTCAGAGCCAACACCAATTTCCTCCGAGGGTCTTTTTCCCTTTCAGCCAAAACGGCGGGGGGTCCGCGGCGTTGAGTCGGAGAGCGTGGTCGTAAATCTTAGCGAGGACGTCTGCCCGCCGCCGTCGCCGCTTGTCGCCTGTCCGCTTAACATAAACACAACGGGAAGAAAAACGTCACAGATTACAAGGAGATACTAGTGTGTCATTTGGTGTCTTTGAGGCTGTAAAAATAGATTTTAGCTGATTATTTTGCTTTTTGCTGTAAAAAAAACAGATATTGGGATTATTGTTGCTACTTTTTTGCCTGTAAAAGTTATCAAATTGACATTTTTAATGTGTTTAAACTGAATTGTAATGCTGGAAATGCTAATGTTTTGCTAATAGTTATGCTAACTGGTTAGCAAAACCTAGCTAGTTCGACTTGCTAATACTTATGCTAACTGGTTAGCAAACCCTAGCTAATTTAACCAATGCTACGCTATAAGAGATTTAAATAGAGAAATATATAAAAATTCATTCAGTCATTTTCTGCTCCACTTATCTTGACATGAATTCTGGGGGGTGCCGGAGCCTATCTCAGCAACATGACATGTAGCTTTCACCATATTGCGTAACTAGATGATAAGAACAGAGAAAAACAAGAGAGATAACGAACAACAGCATATATTTCTTTAAATTGAGCAATGTCAGCATTTTTTTTAATTAACATTTTAACATTTCAGTATCATTTACTTTAATACTTAACTTACTTTTATAATAAATTGGACCAGTATCAACCCCAAACAAGCGTGTCTTCAGGAAGTTAACTAGCTTAGTGCATCTATTGATCCAGACAAACTCACTTATTGATTTTTTTTTATAAGCCATTGTGACCAAAGGGGGGTTAAACACTTGGCCTTCTGTCGCAATATTGATCAGGATGTTCTCATGTGTGTTTTGTTTTGTTTTCCAGAGAGCCTGACGTCCCCGCCTGGGCTCCCTTACTCTACCAATTGCAGCTGTTGGACATCGCAAACAAAGCCGATCCGTTGAATTTACCCGTGTCGGATCGCATCCGCATTGGAAACCAGAAACGAGAACGAGGGAATTTCCATTTCCAGAGAGAAGAGTACAATATGGCCGCCCGGGCCTACTGCCTAGCTCTGGATGTGTTGACCACTTGTGAAAGCGCTGGTGGGAATTCAGGTAAAATCCCATTTACTGTATTTTCACGACTATAAGGCGCACTTAAAGGTCTGAAATTTTCTCCAAAATTGACAGTGCGCCTCATAATCCAGTGCGCCTTGTATATGGAAAAAAAACAGAAAACCAAAAACGAAAAACCACCACTGTCGGATATTAAAAAAACACAAACGCCTGAACAGAAACAATACTGTCAAATATGCAGATCAGCCATCTTAGTTTACAACATCTTCCATCATATAGCTCCTCCCCCAGTGCAAGATTTTATACAAAAAAAATCCAAAACATCAACAATGGCTGGCTCTAGAGGTGACTGTGTAGTGAGTGAGTGCTTCATACCTGGAAGTCAATAGCAATTGCCGTATTTTCACCACTATAATGCGCACTTAAAAGTCTTACATTTTCTCCAAAATAGACAGTGCGCCTCATAATACAGTGCGCCTTGTATAGGGAAAAAAACAGAAAACCAAAAACGAAAAACCACCACTGTCGCATATTAAAAAAACAAAAACGCCTGAACTGGAACAATACTGTTAAATATGCAGATGGCGTCTTAGTTTACAAAATCTTCCATCATATAGCTCCTCCCCCACTGCAAGATTTGATCCAAAAAAATCCAAAACATCAACAATGGCTGGCTCTAGAGGTGAATGTGTAGTCAGTGAGTGCCTCATACCTGGAAGTCAATAGCAATTACCATATTTTCACGACTACAAGGCACACTTAAAAGTCTTACATTTTCTCCAAAATAGACAGTGCGCCTTGTAATACAGTGCGCCTTATATATAGAAAAAATGTCATTCATTGAGGGTGCGCCTTATAGTCATGAAAATACGGTACACACCAAGTCACTGTATTTCAAGAAAAACAACGAACCAATAACTGAAAATCCCCGAATATCACAAAACCAGGTAAAATGGATTCTGCCAACCAGCCACATTATTAATCCCTATATCATATTTACCAGCCGCAACAATCAAACTCGAGTATTACTGTGCTAATTGTGCCTAATTGTTTCTGCATAATCAACTGTTATATTATTCTTAATGCCACTAATGGTCGCTAGGGAGTCCCGAGTGGGCTCCCAGGAACACGTTGGCGTCGACCCCCGCTTGAACTGCAACGTAATTGGCTAATGATGTGCGGGGAGACAACGGGCTAACTCACTCCATCCGTGGCATCACAATTTCATCGTTAACAAAAATGAGAAGATACCACAAAAGAACATGCGTCAAAAACATAAAAATAAATAAATAAACAGTCGTGCGTTGTAAATAAGGCAAGTTGAAGTTGTAAGAGTATTTCACTGGCCACTAGGGGGCAAAACAGTCATGTGCGTTGTAAAAAAAGGCAAGTCACAGTTGTAAGAGTATTTCACTGGCCACTAGGGGGCAGGCTCTACTCTCAGGAGTTAAATAATAGTACAAAGAGCTTTTGAAAATACCAAATAATATTAAAGAGACACCATTACATGAAAGAAGAAGGCATTGGAACCTATTAACCGCCATTAACAATTCACACACTCGTATTCTATTAAAAATGACGCCGTATTAACCATTGCGCTTTACAGTGTTCCCTCGCTACTTCGCGCTTCAGCTATCGCGGACTCAGAGCTTCGCAGATTTTTTTCAGGAAAAAAAATTAAAGATATTAAGTTAAAATTATAAATTACATCATTTTACAATAGGTGGAAACAAAATATTCAATAAGAATTAGTAATTGCATCAAAGAAATGGTCAATAACATTGTGAGAGTTGAGGAATGGCATTGATGACGTCATGGCTGTTTACAGTCGCATCTTCAAAAAAACAATCTTCACAACTCCCAATAACGATGTTTCTTACGTGCAAAAAAACTGCAGAAGATCCTCCATCCGGACTACTATGATGTTTTTGCTTGGTGGTGCTTTTGTGCATGTGTTATACGTTTCTTTAAGCATTTTTGAAGGGGCACGCCTACTTTGCGGAAATGCAGCTATTGCGGGGGGTCCCGGTCCCCATTAACCGCGATAACCGAGGGAACACTGTATTTGTGAATCCTCAGGTGACGGCGGCGAGCAAGAAGAGAGGGAAGTACGCGACTACAGGGTGAAGTGCTTGAACAACCTGGCAACGGCTCAACTCAAACTGGACAATTACAACGAGGCGCTGCACGCCAGCCGTGACGTCCTGGCCCTCGACCCAAATAACGTCAAGTCGCTCTATCGGGCGGGAAAAGTAAGCTAGTCCATTTTGTTTTTTCGAAATGAGCCAATCAGGCAGGATTTTGATGTTTTCTTGGTATACTCCTGAACTTGTATTGCTTTTTTGTTGTTGGTTTTTTTTAGATTCTTTCAGACTTGAGCCAATACAAAGAGGCCATGGAGCTCCTCAAGAAGGCCTTGAAACTGGAACCCACCACAAAGGTGAGACAAAACAAAACCCATGCAAGAGAATGAGTTCAAAGTTGATCATTTTAGCGAAAAAACAGGTAGTGTCCACAAAAAGCCTGACTATAATATGTCGTTTTTTTAATTTTTTTTAGGAAAAATAGCCTTACTATGTCGTTTCTTAAGAAAAGAAGCTTTACTATACTATGTCGGTTTTTTTTTTTTAGGAAAAATAGCCTTACTATACTATGTCGTTTTTAAGAAAAAAGCCTTACTATACTATGTCGTTTTTAAAAGAAAAAAGCCTTACTATACAATGTCGTTTTTTAAAGAAAAAAGCCTGACTATACTATGTCGTTTTTTAAAGAAAAAAGCCTTACTATACTATGTCGTTTTTTACGAAAAAAAGCCTTACTATACTATGTCGTTTTTTAAGAAAAAAGACTCACTATACTATGTCGTTTTTTTAAGAAAAAAAGCCTTACTATACTATGTCGTTTTTTAAAGAAAAAAGCCTTACCATACTATGTCGTTTTTTTTAAGAAAAAAGCCTTACTCTACTATGTCGTTTTTTAAGGAAAAAAGCCTTACTATACTATGTCGTTTTTGAAAGAAATAAGCCTTACTATACTATGTCGTTTTTTTAAAGAAAAAAGCCTTACTATACTATGTCGTTTTTCTAAAGAAAAAAGCCTGACTATACTATGTTGTTTTTTAAAGAAAAAAGCCTTACTATACTATGTCGTTTTTTAAAGAAAAAAGCCTTACTATACTATGTCGTTTTTTAAAGAAAAAAGCCTTACTATAATATGTCGTTTTTTAAACAAAAAAGCCTTACTATACTATGTCGTTTTTTAAAGAAAAAACCCTTACTATACTATGTCGTTTTTTAAAGAAAAAAAGCCTATTTTGTTTTTTAAAGAAAAAAAGCCTTACTATACTATGTCGTTTTTTAAAGAAAAAAGCCTTACTATACTGTCGTTTTTTAAAGAAAAAAGCCTTACTATACTATGTCGTTTTTTATGAAAAAAAAGCCTTCCTATACTATGTCGTTTTTTTAAAGAAAAAAGCCTTACTATACTATGTCGTTTTTTAAAGAAAAAATCCTTACTATACTGTCGTTTTTTAAAGAAAAAAGCCTTACTATAGTCTGTAGTTTTTTTAAGAAAAAAATCCTTACTATACTATGTCGTTTTTTAAAGAAAAAAGCCTCACTATACTATGTCGTTTTTAAAAGAAAAAAGCCTTACTATACTATGTCGTTTTTTAAAGAAAAAGCCTTACTATACAGTATAGTAAGGCTTTTTCTTTAAAAAACGACATAGTATAGTAAGGCTTTTTTCTTTTAAAAACGACATAGTATAATACTATGTCGTTTTTTAAAGAAAAAAGCCTTACTATACTATGTCGTTTTTTAAAGAAAAAAGCCTTACTATACTATGTCGTCTTTTAAGAAAAAAATCCATACTATACTATGTCGTTTTTAAAAGAAAAAAGCCTTACTATACTATGTCGTTTTTTAAAGAAAAAAGCCTTACTATACTATGTCGTTTTTTAAGAAAAAAATCCATACTATACTATGTCGTTTTTTAAAGAAAAAAGCCTTACTATACTATGTCGTTTTTTAAAGAAAAAATCCTTACTATACTATGTCGGTTTTTATAGAAAAAAGCCTTACTATACTATGTCGTTTCTTAAGAAAAAAAGCCTTACTATATTATGTCGTTTTTTATAGAAAAAAGCCTTACTATACTATGTCGTTTTTTAAGAAAAAAAGCCTTACTATATTATGTAGTTTTTAAAGAAAAAAAGCCTTACTATACTATGTCGTTTTTTAAGAAAAAAGCCTTACTATACTATGTCGTTTTTTAAAGAAAAAAGCCTTACTATACTATGTCGTTTTTTAAAGAAAAAATCCTTACTATACTATGTCGGTTTTTATAGAAAAAAGCCTTACTATACTATGTCGTTTCTTAAGAAAAAAAGCCTTACTATATTATGTCGTTTTTTATAGAAAAAAGCCTTACTATACTATGTCGTTTTTTAAGAAAAAAAGCCTTACTATATTATGTAGTTTTTAAAGAAAAAAAGCCTTACTATACTATGTCGTTTTTTAAGAAAAAAGCCTTACTATACTATGTCGTTTTTTAAAGAAAAAAGCCTTACTATACTATGTCGTTTTTTTTAAAAAAGCCTTACTATACTATGTCGTTTTTTAAGGAAAAAAAGCCTTACTATACTATGTTGTTTTTTAAGAAAAATAAAAGCCTTACTATATTATGTCGTTTTTTTAAGAAAAAAAGCCTTAATATACTATGTCGTTTTTTTTTAAAGAAAAAAGCCTTACTATAGTCTGTCGTTTTTTTAAGAAAAAAATCCTTACTATACTATGTTGTTTTTTAAAGAAAAAAGCCTTACTATACTATGTCGTTTTTTAAGAAAAATAGCCTTACTATACTGTCATTTTTTTGTGAGCTTAAACTGTAAACACCATTTTTTTCGGAGACAAAGCCACACTTTTTTCCTTTTATTTTCACAATGTATTTCCTAAACACATACACAGTTCAAGTTTGGAAAATAATTGCAATTCCCTCCCGTCAGGCGATCCACGCGGAGTTGTCCAAGCTGGTAAAGAAGCAGTCGGGAGGCAAAACCCCACAAGAACGGAGAGCCGGGCCGCCGTCTTCAGCACCAGAATTGCTCGGAGACAACGTGGTGGCCCCTTTCCTACCGTCTTCCAAACGGAGCACGTCGGTGAGATGTAAAATAGTCCATTCGAAAAGCGCTTGTTTTAAAAGCAGAGTTGTGTTTTTGTCGATTCAGGCCATCTCCTGGAAGCTGATACTTGGAGCTCTGGCGGTGGCGCTGGGCAGCTTGGTCGCCTCGCTGGTTCTCACTGCCAGGAACTGAGCACGTCCTTGTTGCCTGGTTTCAACTAATCAAGACTACAGTGGGCCAGCACCATTTTTGGGGGCCTTTTTTATTCCAGGAAGCGATCCAGAAAGGTTTTTGTTCCAATTTTTACATTAAGGGTGAAGTATATTTTTGAAAATTTCCTTGCAATGACCTCAAATTTTCACAATTCGTGGAGAAACTTATCAAGTTTTTAGGTGTATTTCTCTCGTTTCAGGTTAACAAATGCCATTCACTTAAAAAAAAAGGCATTTTGCATGTTAGAGTATGCTGGGACTCAGTTGTTCAACCTTCACAAATTTAGCAAAGAAGACACCAACTACAAAATAACCAAGAAAAAGGGCTGTGAGCTCTTATGTTACCAATGGGAATTAGCTCAGTATTTAGTGCTTCACCCTCAACCTCTGGCATCCTGTGTTCGAATCCCAGCTTCGGCATACCAGGTAATGTAAACTTTTATCTTACAAAGGGGAATTAGCTCAATTCATATGACATCTTACAGATCTCACATGCTAAGTGAGCAATCTAACACTTGAGCTAATTCTCCTTCGTAAGATGAAAGTTTACGTTACTTGGCTATGCCGAAGCCGGGATTCGAACTCAGGACGCCGGAGGTCGAGGCTGACGCACTAACTATTGAGCTAATACCCATTGGTGACATAAGAGCTTATAGCCCTTTTCCTGTCATTTTTGGTGGCACAGTTGGTGCCTTTTTTTTTTTGCAAAATTTGTGAAGGTAGAACGCTGCACTATGTTAGGCAACTTAGTCCAAGCATAATCTAACATGCAAAATGCCTCTTCTTTTGAAGTGAATAGCATTTGCTAACCTGAAACAATAGAAATAGCAAATGTTACACAAAAAACTTGAAATGTTTCTACAAAAACTGGGAAAATTTGAGGTCATAGCAATGAAAATTCTTATAATTTTTGGCATACAAAATGGGTTTAAACAATTGTTAATAAGAGTAAAGTTTATTACAGTAAAAAAAATGCTAAGTATTGACAACTTAATCTTTCCACATTTTATTTCCAAAAAAAAATGGACATTTGTTATAAAAAAGGAACACAAAGTGCTTTGCACAGTGGGTGAGTTAAGACCATTATTTCTTTAAAAAAATAAGTGCAATGAGCACCAATAAAATGGCTTAAAAACACCATATTTGTTTACCCTTCATATTTAACATGTAAAAGTACAGTTTCTATCATTAAAAACAAAATTTAAAAAACCTTAGCGCCCTTACTATACCAGCCGGAATCAGTAAAAAACAGCAAAAGTATTTACAATGCAATAAATATAAAAATAGTAAAATCTAATTATATAAAGTGCACTGGTATTTTTAACAAGACAGTGCTTTTCTCCATAAATCTGGCCGATGATTAATGTAAAAAAAAAAATCCTTCATTGCTAACAATTAACTATAGTACAAACATAAAAAAGTAGGATAAAAAAAATGGATTCTGGCTTCCAACTATAGACGACAACATGTCCCAAACGTCTTCTTTACGTTGTCAGCAGCCAGTTCCAGCGAAGCAATTTTAGGTTTCACCAATTTCACATTCTTCTTCACTTCTCTTTTTTCCCCCAAACAGAAAAAAAATGGAGTCGGTTAAATACAGAAATATGAACCAAAACGACTAGCGTAGGTAAGTAAGTACAGTGTTCCCTCGGTTATCACGGTTAATGTGGACCAGGACCACCCGCTATAAGTGAATTTCCGCAAAGTAGGGATTCCCCTTCAAAAATGCTTAATTTGAATTTAATTCCAATTTTTTTATTATTAATTAATTAATTTTTTTACCACCCTGTATACAGTACACCATATAGAATACGTGTAGAGAGAGTGAAATTCATGTTATAACAAAAAAAACCTGTAAAATATGTTGTTTCAATGTAATATTTGTATTTTTTCCCCCAAAAAATTCCGCAAAGCTCTGAGTCCGCCATAGCTGAACCGTGAAGTAGCGAGGGAACACTGTAGTAGCGAGAAATAACACTGAAAACAAGTACTTTAGCCATGTCGTAATGAAACCAACCTGGCTAGATGAAGTACAGCTTCCACCACGTTGGTTCCTTCTTTAGCGCTAGTTTCGCAGAACAAAGCACCAGACCCCTGAAAAGAAATAGCACAAAAAACACTTTTTTTAGCAATATGGGAAAAAAAAAACTTTCAAAAAAGGCAGTCTTACCGTAGCCAACTTTTCTCCATCCGTCATGCTAACGCAGCGTTTAGCATCCGTGTGTTCTCTCAAGTCCACCTTGTTGCCAATAATGCAAACGGGGATATTCTCTTCTGCGGAATCCTGAACGGAGAACAAACCAAACGTGTTCTCGTCGTCGTCACGTTGCGTTTTTTGTGAATGGGAGTGGCGAAAAAAAGTACCCGAATCTGCTCCAGCCAGGCTCTGATGTTGAGGAAACTATGTACCGATGTTACGTCGTATAAGAGCAGGATTCCTTGTGCTTTTCGTATATAAGACCTGGAAATACTCCGGAATCTGCAAATTCACAAGTAAAAATGCATTTGCAATACACTAAGGGGTAGGGAACTTATGGCTCGGGAGCCATATGTGGCTCTTTTGACAGGTGTATATGGCTCTCCGCCTTGTTAAATCATAATTTTTCTTCAATAGACTCTTCTTCATACATTTTTCTCATTGATACTCATTGATTAGCAGCAGTGAAATAACGTTTTCAAAAGTATTGAGACATTTTTTACTTTCAAAGTGGTGAAATGAACAATAAATGCTCACATTTTCATGTATTTTTACTTTTAAATTAGGAGTATTCTGATACTTTCAAGGAATAATGTTTGGAAATATGAATTGTTAATGGCTGTCTTCATCAAAAAGGTTCCCGACTTCATTTTGAGAATCTGCCATAAATGTAAAAAGATGGCCGCACCTTTCTTGTCCGGCAGTGTCCCAAATCTGTAGGTTTGTCTTTTGTCCGTCCACCAGCATTTTCTTCATATGGAAATCCACACCTGAGAAAAAAGGCAGTTCATGGAAGTTCCATATTTCTCTGGTGAATCATTCTTTCGTTTACATACCCAGTGTGGTCTGTATGTCATTTCTGAACTGGTTGGAAACCAGTCGCAGCAGGAAGCTGGACTTGCCCGACCCGGAGTCTCCGGCCAGGGCAAGACTGTAGATTGGCAAGGCGACGTCTCCCGTGTCCCATTCATCCACGCCCGCATTCTTCTAAAAAATAAGATTGGACCGACTTGATTAACAACGTGTCAAAGTGGCGGCCCGGGGGCCAAGTCTGGCCCGCCGCATCATTTTGTGTTGCCTGGGAAAGTAAATGATGAGTGCCGACTTTCTGTTTTAGGATCAAATTCAAATGAAAAGTATAGATGTATATTAAATTTCCTGATTTTCACCCTTTTAAATCAATAATTGTCATTTTTTAATCCATTCTTTCTGTGTTTTTAGTTCAAAAATCATTTTGTAAAATCTAAAAATATATTTAAAAAAATCTAAAATAAACATTGTTTTAAATCTATAAAAAATATGAATATTCAGGACTTTTAACCCAGTTATTTTAATCCATTCATAAAAGAAAAATCTAAATATTATATCTAAAATGGTCCAGCCCACGTGAAATCGAATTGACGTTAA
The DNA here is from genome assembly GCF_051989575.1 of Stigmatopora nigra. NCBI lineage: Eukaryota > Metazoa > Chordata > Actinopteri > Syngnathiformes > Syngnathidae > Stigmatopora > Stigmatopora nigra. Next base: position 7,098,073 of record NC_135509.1, on the reverse strand, counting down.
CGCAGCCTGCGAACCAACCCGAGTCTGACACCCCTGTGCTAGTATTTCAATTAAAAAAATATATCCCAGACAGAACTTTGGTCATTTTTCAGTGCACATACCTCATTAAAAGCAGACAACTGCTTTCGAAAGACAGACGCGCTGGAGCTTGCAAAACTGTGACAAAGGGACAGCCCTGCCACCGATTCGACATCCAACAACTGCAAACCAGAAAAAGTTAGAATTATACTGAACCCGTCTTCCAAGTGTTTAGCAAAACTGAACATGCACGACCCCCAACCTCAGCTTCGGAGTAGCTGCGGTGGACCGTCTCCACGGAGTCTCGGCCATCATCCGTTTCCAGATCCAGTTCCTGGTCGCTGGTGTCCAAGTGCTCAGAGACACCGCTGTCCAGGTACTTGTTGGCCCACGTGGAAACCTCACAAATGCTTGAGTTGTTTGACCCAATGCTGCAACATAAATAAAAAATAATAATAATTAAATAAACTCAATGACTGAGAAATACCATGTTGTCATTTCTTTCTCAAAATATTTTTTAATGCAATAAAATGTGATTTACTTTTGCGGGCCACACAAAGTAAGGCTGGGGGCCAGATCTGGCCCCCGACCCTCTGCTTTGACACCATTATTATTATTATTATTATTATTTTTAAAGCTTAACTAACCCAAAATATTTTTTCATGCAATAAAATGTGATTTACTTTCGCGGGCCACACAAAGTAAGGCTGGGGGCCAGATCTGGGCCCCCGATCCTCTGCTTTGACACCGTTATTAGTATTTTTTTTTTAAAAGCTTAATTAACCCAAAATATTTTTTTTCATGCAATAAAACGTGATTTACTTTTGCGGGCCACACAAAGTAAGGCTGGGGGCCAGATCTGGCACCCAGATTTTATTTTATTTTTTTTATTTAAAGCTAAATTAACTTATTAAACAATTTGAGCGCACCTGTCTTGTTTGCTCTGCCGTATGGGCCTCATCCTTCGAGGTGGAACAACATCGTTCAAAGGAATCTGTGTTAAAGAGAAACTTTTTGGTTAAGATTGGTGTGGAAATGAGACATTTTGGAGGGAAAACAAGTTTACCTTGCGTTTAGGTTCAGACGCCAAAGTGGCGCGCAACGTCTCGTTGCTGTCATACAGTTGCTGGTTTCTGTCCCTGTAAGCACATTTTTAAAAAGTTACAAAAAACTGATGATAATTGAGTTTTTTTCTCCCAGTATGGTCAAAAAAGAAAAGTCATTTTCTTAGCTTTAACGTGTATGGACACGGTTTCTTCTCCGGAAAGTATCTATTATGTAATTTCCAATTATTATTATTACTAAACTCTGGGTTGCACTTCACTGTGGCCACGTGATGGCAGCAAAAACAAGATGTAAAGTATGACACTAAGCTACAAAATTGGGAAATTCCAACCTCCTGTTTTAGTAAATGAGTTTCTCATATTAATTTTCCAGTTCCATTTCCTCATTTCACTGTATTTTTCAATTAAGTCTCACTTTTGGTAGGGCCAATTTTTAAATTTTATCAGAAACCAACAACAAACATAGGTCCAAGTTTGTGACTTAGACCTATGTTTGTAAAATGAATACTAGTAGGTTAAATAGTCATTTGTGAACATAGCCATTTTTCATGTAACCAAAAAGACTGTCGGTGGTCAGTAAGGAAAAAAAATTAAAATACATTTATGAGTCACACTTGAGAATTGGTCGCAGGCTGAACAAAAAAGGATGAAAAATAAGTGTCGTCTTATAGTCGGGGAAAAAAAGGGTTATTTCTAAAAAGTAGTGAAAACTTACTGCAAAATTTGAATCTGACTGCCATAAGTCTCATATTCGATCACCATCCTCTTCAACTGGTTGGTTTCCCTGGAAAAAAAGGAATAAGCAAGATAAATAAAAAAATAAAATAGACAATGAAATACAGTGTTCCCTTGGTCATTGCGGTTAATGTGGACCGGGACCACCCGCGATAAGTGAATTTGCGCTAAGTAGGGATTCCCCTTCAAAAATGCTTAATTTGAATTTAATTCCAAAAATATATATTTTATTTATTTATTTTATTATTTTTTTTTAATTAATTTTTACCCCCCTGTAAACAGTACACCATATAGAATACGGGTAGAGAGTGCAATTCATGTGATAACAAAAAACACTGTAAAATATGTTGTCTCAATGTAATATTTGTATTTTTAATTTTTAAATTCCCCCAAAAATCTGCGAAGCTCTGAGTCCGCGATAGCTGAACCGCGAAGTAGCGAGGGAACACTGTAATGAAATGATGTGACTCACCGTTCGTGCTGTGCCCGTTCATCGGCCAGGTGGTTCTTGACCTTGTCCAACTCCGAGTTGAGGGCGCCGATATTGGTTTGCGCCTCCAGCAGGGACGAGCGCAGCTGCGCGTTTTCCTGAATGAGCATGACGGCCAAACCGCGATGAGAGATCCACGAGTATGCTTCTTCAGAATTCGACTGAACATACCTGTGAGAGTTCTATGATTTGTTTGTTGACTTTAAGCTCCGCCTCCTTGGAATGTGCCACCCGAGACTCCTCCTGGCTCTGCCCAAAACAAAGTGAAAAAGCAACCTTAGAATTTGTATCGGCATGAAAACACACCTCGGA